>NC_069385.1:13007500-14207500 GCF_027475565.1 Acinonyx jubatus | reverse complement strand
TGCAGTTAAACAATGATTTCTTCCTTTCATTTTTATTATCTGAGCTTCAATTTCCTGTTTATTCCCTACTTTTGAATGACAGTTCACTGTTCTGCCTTCAAATAAAAGAATGCACATATATGAAAACCCACCTTATTTCATTTTGCATTCAAAAGACTAGCTTTCCCAACGAGGTTTTGAGGTGATTATTTTTTTTTAACACTAATTTCATTTTTTAAACTTGCATTCTTACTCAGTTGAAACTATGAGAATTTACTTTTGCTCATTACCCAAAGGCAATACTAACTAGACTGGACATCCCCACATGGAATGATTTAACAAATAATAATTAGGAAAGTCTGTTTACTTGCTTGTTTTAACAACCAAACATTTCATTAATTGACTAAGTAATACACAATATTACGATTAAAACTCCCCATTCAGCATAGAAGGAAAACTAGATGGAGAATTTTTTATTCTAGGCTGCAAACATTTTTTTTTTTTTTGTCATTTTGGATGCCTCCAGTAAAGCCATTAGAGAAAACCCAATTTGTAAGCGTTGTCCCACAACATCTTTCTTCTGGCTACGAGTTAAAATATTAGTGATGAGGAGACGGGAAAAAGAACCCATTAATTCTGTAGACTCAGGTGGTTTCAAGGTGACTTTTGAGCTTATGATGCTTCACGGTTCTAAAATCCCTTGCCTGCCCATAACCTTGGGGAAATTCCACTATACCTTCAAACTACTAACTTTACCTTGGATTCTGGAGGCAAAGCTCAAAATAGGGCTAAATAATCAAAATTTCTTCCAACCGCCATAGTTGATCTTGAATGAATAAATAATATTATATATTTGTTTTTATTTTGATATAGAAATATTTTAAATTTCTCAAGAACGAATGAAATTAGTGCTCCAGAAAAGTCTATGGCCTTTTCCCTCAAACTTCTCCATTGATGGGGCACCTGGGTGGCTCAGTCGGTTAAGCATCCGACTTCGGCTCAGGTCATGATCTTGCAGTCTGTGAGTTTGAGCCTCGCGTCGGGCTCTGTGCTGACAGCTCAGAGCCTGGAGCCTGTTTCAGATTCTGTGTCTCCCTCTCTTTCTGACCCTCCCCCATTCATGCTCTGTCTCTCTCTGTCTGAAAAATAAATAAATGTTTAAAAAAAAAACTTCTCCATTGATAATTTTGCTTCTCACTGCCAACAAATGTAGTCCTCTCCATAGCCAAAATAAATGTTGGCTCAGCTTCCCACCTGAGGCTGCTCCCCTCCCCCACTTAGTCCTCTCCACAGTTCTCTCAAACAACTAGTTCTTACTGGAAGCATTCTCTGCTCCCCTCCTATGCTGTTTCCAGTCTCCCAAGACTTGCTTCCAATTTCCTCCCCAATACTAAGGGTCTTCTCTCACTGGGCACCTCTACTTTTCTATTTGTGTGTCAGTGACTTGATTTACGTTTTAGACAATTTTGATGCATTCTTTTCTGCCACACACACCATGCATTCCTTACACACGTGCACACACACACATTTAACACGATAGCTGTCAGAAGGGATCATGGAAGGAATTGTACCTAATAGCTAATTACTCTTTGAAAGACTCCTGCTACACTATTTATGCTAACATAGCATCAGACACTTTTGGAACACACTCTTCATAATGTAAATGGGTAACAATAAATAATCTTATCCAAAGAGAGAGAAAAGGGAATTATCCACAACTCTGCGTTCTTCCCTCTTAGGCTCCACCTCTTAGAAACCTGATCAATGAATTTCCCCATCCACAAAACATTCATCCCTTCAACATGCTGAGCACCTGTTCTGTTACTGGCATTGTTCAGGGTACTAGTTTAGATTCTGCCATATGGGACGAAGGAGACTGATAATTTATGAGAGCAGTAACATCAGGCAGAGTCCAGAAAAGGTCTCCTTGGAGAGGTGACCTGTGAACTGAAACCTAAATGATGGGAAGGATCAGGGGAGAGTTTTTCAGGCAGAGGGAATGGCAAATGCAAAGGACGTGAGGTTGTAAGGCGCTTAGTGCCCTCTTTGCCCTCACGTCCCCAGAACTACTCTGCTTCCCCTCATCTAGGATGTCCTCCTCTAGAATGCTGTCCTAAATGCTGTTTTCAGACCCAGGAGTATTTAGATGCCCAACTAGTCTTTCACAGACATAATGCTATCTATGTGACCTTCAAGGGTTTAAAAGAGAAACAGCAATTCAAAGCAAGCCTGCATCATCTTTGAGCAGAAACACTGATGACCTCATAGTGAAGTGTGTCACTTTTCCTTATCTAAGAATATACTCTTCGTACAATATACTCTTCATTGTGGAATATATACCCTTCGTAGGATTTAATGCCAGGAAATAAAACTTCTTCCGAATAATGGTTTCCTTTCATTAAGCAATGAATTATAGGTAACCTGTCCTTCAACCCTTTCGTTTTGGCTGCTGGAATCTCAGAGGTAAAACCTAGTGTCCCTGTTACAATAACAGCCCTGTCCGTGTTTTGTGGCATGTTCACCCCCTCCCCCATTTATTTCTCTTTGTGGCCTCCTATCTTTATTTTGTTTCATTTTCGTTCCCCTTCGTGAAAGTGCTTTTATTTAAGCTGCCTCAGACCCTTTGGAAATAGATGATGTATAAGTTATTAATCACCAGTGCCTTCTGGACACTCACAAGCAACTTCCTCATTGCAAAATCTCACGTGTTGCCTTGGTCCTAGTCTTACCGTCTCTGCCACAAGACATAACCCAGTTGCTCGTCCCTTATGAACCTGTCTCCCTTTTCCAATCTCTTTTGGGAAGATTACTATAAATATGAAGAAAGTTGGTTAAAAGCAACTCTACTTCCTTGGTTTCCTGGCAGACTACAGTGTCTTCATTTTCCTTTTAACACATTTTTTTTTATTCTGACCATCTTATGTATGAATGTGTGTGTGTGCATGTGTGCATGTGTATGTATGTTCATGTGTGTGTACATGTGTGTGCACTTCACTTTCCTCCTTTTCCCTCCTGCCCACTCAATGCAGATATACTTCAGGATTCTCTTCCAGGCTTTCACTCCTGTCTACACTTTTTTTCTTGGCAATCACCTACCACTGCTGCTTCTAAGTAAAAGATTTTCAAATTGTACTTCTAGCCTCAGCCTCTCTCCTGAGTTCACATTCCAAACTCCCTGGAACCACTTGAACATCGGAGTCAGAATGAGGCCCTGTAGTTCTTTTACCCTCCCAACCCTTAAATCTCCTCCATAACACCTAGGCCAAGTGCGCCACCTTTGGCAAGATTTGTCATCTTTGCAAATACTTCCACCAAGCATTTGATGGCAACCTTATCGCCTTTCAAAGCAGCCCATCTAACTAAGCCGGTTTTGACCATTAAAAAGTTGTTTCCAAGGGACGCCTGGGTGGCTTGGTCAGTTGAGCGTCCGACTCTTGGTTTCAGCTCAGGTCATGATCTGACAGTTCCTGAGTTCAAGCCCTGCTCTGGGCTCCACACTGACAATGCAGAGCCTGCTTGGATTCTCTCTCCCTCTCTCTCTGCCCCTCTCCTGCTCTCTCTCTGTCTCTCTCAAAATAAATAAACATAAAAAAATTTTTTTATTGTTTCCAGTAGGGTGGAAAAATCTATTTCTATGACATGTGCCTGCTGGTTCTAATACTATTCTTTATTTTAAATTTACTCATTTTGAGGGAGAGAGAGAGAGAGTACGCACAAGTGGGGGAGGAACAGAAAGAGACAGGGAGAGAGCAAATCCCAAGCAGGCTCTGCACTGAGAGCCCAATGAGAGGCTCAAACTCATGAACTGTGAGATCATGACCTGAGCTGAAACCAAGAGTCAGAAGCTCAGCAGACCGAGCCATCCAGGTGCCCCTCTGATGCCACTCTTAAGTGTAACATTAAGAGCTAAGATGGACTGAATACCAAACATGTGCCAGGGCCACTGCACATATTATCTCTTTACAACTCTGCCATGTGGCTTTATTATTCACATTATATCACTGGGGCAATTTTTAATTAATCTAATTATTCACATGAGTCTCCTCCAAATGGTGACATACACACATTCTCTAGGGGAGCTACTCTGTTTCAGGTTCAGAAAGTAAAAGTGCCTCCAATCACTTTAAGTTTATTCATTTATTTTGAGGGAGGGAGAGGGTGAGGGAGAGGGAGAGGGAGAGCGAGAGCGAGAGAGAGGAGAGAGAATTCCAAGCAGGCTCCACAATGCAGAGCCCGACATAGGGCTTGAACTCATGAGCCGTGAGGTTGTGGCCTGAGCCAAAGTTGGATGCTTAACTGACTAAGCCACCCAGGCTTTTTAAGTGTATTTATTTTTATACACTTTTTAAGTGTATTTATTTATTATAAATAAATTATTTATTTATTTATTTATTTTGAGAGAGAAAGAGAGAGAGAGGGAGAGAAAGAGAAAGAATGAGCAGGGAGGGGCAGAGAGAGAGAATCCCAAGCAACCTCCATACTCTGTGCTGAGCCCAATGTAGGGTTTGATCTCATGACCCTGAGATCAAGACCTGAGCTGAAACCAAGAGTCAGATGCTTAACCAACTAAGCTACCCAGGTGCCCCTCCTCCAATCACTTCTCACATGAACAACGGATTTTGTTAATTTTACCATCTGTATTGCAAACCTTTAACTATGGTGTCCAGAGGAAAGAAATTCAAAATAACATTCCAGTTGTGGTTTGAATATGCAGAACTGTTACCAGCTTCATTCTAGATACTATGAGCCTGTGCTGACCTAGCCTAAGAGGAGACCTACCTACAGAATCAACCAGGCTTTTAACCAACAGCCTACTCAACAGCTCCTAGAATTCTGATGGGTACAACAAACTATTTCTTAATTGTACCTGTACTACCCAGACACATAGGCTCAAATCCTTCACGTTGGCCTTGAGGTTCCTTTTACATCTTCTAAATATCATTGGTGACCAAGTCGTGAAGGCTCGGAGTTGAACATGTTCTCACAATGTCATCTTCCTACTGCCTCAGGCTGGGCCTTTCTCTGTTTCCCAGTCTAGGTTCAGCTTTTCTCACCTGGATAGCTGCTTCCCTCCAGCTCCCCACTGTGTAGACCTGATGAAGACAGCTCTTACCCTGCACTCCTCCCCACACTGATGTCAATGCCCACCAGTGTCTGTCTCCTTTCTGGCCTTATCATCCTATGATTTCCTGCATGTACTATATACTTCTGGGAAACTGTGCCACAAAGTATTTTTCAAGTTCTGCACCTTTATTTACATTGTCTCTGAGCCTGGAAGGCCTTTGTTTGCTTGTTAGAATTCTATCTTTCAGTAACTTGAGAAAATGTCACAACCTCTATGAAACTTGTGCCAGATCCTGGGTCTGTCCATCAAAAGTTAGTCTAAAGTTCCTGAGTTCTCATGCACTTTGTGTCTCTCCTAGAATAGAAGAGGAATAGCAATATGCATACATATTTCTTTTTTCAACTGCTCTTTAAGCTCCTTACATCTTAGCTATGGCTTATTTCATTTTACTATTCCCAGATACAGAATAGGGCTCTAATTTAGTTGCAGTAATTACAAATGAGGAGGCAGGAAACAACAACAACAAAAACTGAAACTAATGACTAGCTGAACCTGAAGAAAACTTGGCAATTTAATGCAAACACTTGGAAAATCAGACCCACACCCGTCACATTTACAGATGCCCCAAAAGAGCAGTCTCCATTATTCCCGCCTGCCTCTGATTACATTTTTCAAATTGTGGGCTCTACCCTCAAGCACAAGAACTCTTTCCTCTTCCCTGAGATTTAACCAGGCTAGAATTCCCAGGGCTGGTGGTCAGAGGCCAGCACACTAAGTGTCAAAGTTGATTTTCTTTGTAACCAGCAGCATCACTGATCACCTTTGGTGATCCTACTAAACCATAAAAAAATCTACATTCCTTTAAAAATAATTGCAATGATAATGAGCAGAGAATCTTCTCCAAGCACACTTGCCACTCCCTTCAAGATCTTAATAAATAGTTTGGTCATGAAGTCATTGCATTGCCCTACTGCTCAATAAAACAAAGCTGAACATGTGTATTTCTTCATTGCTGGTATTTTCAATCAAAATGCAAAGGTCTCTTTATATCATAAAAATAAAACTGATTTTATATAAGATGGACTTAGGAGTAGTTATATTTAAAAAGAAAAATCTGGAGATTTTTTTTTTTTTATAAATGTGAGTGAATTTTGGTATTACCTAGAAGAATTTTTAACTATTCAACATAACCTCTTATCAGGTCAAGAAAAGTGCTTCACATTTTTTCCTTCCTGGAATTAACATTTATTTAATGAAATTCTACATCATAAAACACCACTTGCATTACTCAGATGTTCAGTCAATGAAATTACTGAATTAATGAAAAAAAATTACCTTCTTAAGATCAGGTCATATGAATTCACAAAATTGGAAGTGGTTATATAATATAGCGGAATTACATAATAATGTATTGAATGGTATTATACTTTAAGATATAATGAGTTTTTAGCTAATAGTCTTGTTTGTTGAGCCCAGTCTTCCTTTTACCTGACTTTCCTTCTTATCTCATTGGTTCTTCCCTTGGTATTCTACAGTGTGCATATTTTCTTCCTAAATGCCTGGCTATGATTACAAAGGCATCAGGTCCATTGTTTTCTCATATCAACCCACAGACAAAAAGAGGAAATACACACATACAGTCAGACACTGACACAGAAAGTTACCTCTTCAAAATATTAAACTGTGAAGACAATACCAGTGTGTAAGGATTCTCTACCTCTTGGTTATTGGCATTAAAAAATGATATATAAGTATACCTTCAACTAAATCCAGCATTTATACAACCTAGTTGGGTCATTAGGCATTGGATTTACTAAAGATAATTTAGTCTAAAATATTTCTTCAACAGCAAAAACTCAGATTACTGGACATGAGCAGTTTAAAACATGGGCTCTAGTGGCTTGAATCAAAATTGCCAATATTATTTACTCATAAACTTACAGAGATATGAAAATCAGGCCAGTTTATTCCTGACTACCAGGAGAGAATAAAACATCAGGGTGGCTTTATTTTATTTTCCTGACAGATTTAATATTTGAGTGCTTGCTAGGTCTTAAGTTTCAGGCAAAAATTATGTAACTATCCTAAAATTATATAAAATAACATACACACCTATTTTCTATAAAATGTTAGGTGTACAAAAAGAATTGCTACTCCTTTCTCTTCAATTTATCTATTTAGAAATACTACTTATATTACCAATCATACCAATTATAATAAAAAGAGAGAAAAAGGGAAGTCAAACGTCACGTTTCACCCACACAGTAGGTAGGGAAAAAAATAATACTGCAATTCACACTGGAATATCTAATACTCTAATTTACATCAGAGTATTTAATACTCCAATTCAAAATATAGCATTTAGTTGGGGATAAATTTGTGAGTTATATAGGTCACTGTATTGCTTTATACCATGTCTCTGCCTTAATACCCTCATAAAGAGCACTGGATTTTCCTTTGCTTTTAGGTAAGTCTTGATCATCTAAACTCATAGGGCACAGGAAAATTGTGTATGGTATGGTAGTGCTGAGTAGAAATAAATTGAGAGAGAAATAAGTTCAAATCTCAAATTATCACATATAGTTACTTATTAGCAGCCCAGATGAAGGTTTAGTGACAAGCAAGTTAAATTCAGTGGCTGAAATGAGGGTTTAGCTTACCTTCAAGTTAATTCATCATAATGTTAATGTCTTTCACTACTGTGCATAGGCAAGTTAACTGTCTTTTCATCTTTTTCTAGGGAGGATTTGAAGTCTCTACCCCGATCTTATAAATGATATCAAATCTTCCTAGATCAGGATACATCTAGTTGCTAGATGAAGAGATTACCCTAATAATTTCAGTAAGTAGGTGTTGAAGATGGTTTTCTTTCTCCAAAATCAAATGTAACTTTTTATTTTAATCTGAAAAGAGTGTTCTGGATTTCATTTCAATTAACTATGTTATAAAAATATTATCAAAGAAGGAATGTCAATAGTATGAGGAGAAATTTTATGATATTTTTATTGCACAGGAAATATGGATCTGTGGTATCACTCTCTCTGATTCCCTTTTCTCACCCCTCCCCCAACATTTTAATATACTTAATTTATATTTTGATGATCATCCAGGGTAATTTTTAAGTGAGGAGGGGAAAAGGCACAGTATAGATGTGTATAGACATTTTTTTATGTTAATGAGGGAGAAATGGGAGTTGGGGTGGATTCACAAAGAGTATTAAGCTTCCAGTCTTTTGTTGTTTGGATTGTGGAGGTGGTGGTTACATCATCCACCAGCCAGAACCACTTCCTGCTTTCTCTTCCCCTTATCTGAGTCTCTGCTTTCATTAGGGGTAGAGAAATCTTCACTTTGAGGTCAATTAGCCTAAAACTGCTAAATCCTAAGGAGATCCTTACTCATTACTTCCACCTTGTATTTAGTTGTGCCTTGTAAACACAATGGTCAGTGCTCACTAGATAGAAGCAAAACAGTAAGCTGAAGAATTTTATATGTGAAGTCCTTATAGAAAGGGGCCACGTTTAATTAATTTCTGCATACAAAAATCTTATCACAGAGTGTGGCATGTAGTAGGTACTCAACAGTGTTTATGAATGAATATGGATGTTCATTTAACCGGTTGGTTAAACAATCTGGTCAGGAAAGGATAACACAGCAAACACAGAGAATAACTTCAAGATTAATAAGGATCCCAGTAGTTAAGACAAATACTGGCAAGAAATTAAAATCCCTTCAAGTACTCATCATCTACATGATGCTTCTTGGATTAGTTTAAATTATCTAACTCTAGTACAATGTCTAACACTTGCATAGTCATTGCCAACATTGGAAACGTTTTTACAGACATTATTTCACTTAATACTTCCACATTTTTGAGGTATATACTATCAGGTCTTCAATTTTATAGATGATGATACCAAGGCTCAACAAGGTTAAGGCTAAATCTCTGGTTATTTGAATCCCAAATCCGGGCTCATTCCAAAAAGAATTACCTTCTCTGCTTTAAACAAGTCTCTTTCTTTCAAGGGCAAGTTTCCACATGCTTTTTTACATCTTCTAAATTAAATCACACAGATTAGCACTTTTCAGATAGCAGACTTTCAAATATTTGTTGATTTTGACTAACTGAAGCCTGAAAAAGTGGAAGACATGAGAGAAATGGGGTGGAGACATGGGTTGGTTTTCCTAGAACCAAAACTGACTCCTAAAATCTCCAGATCAGATAGCCTTCCATAATTTACCAAAACCAAGCCCCAGCCTCTCATTGAGACTAGAAACAGAGACAGTGCTGTCAACTTTGACAGAAGGGTTTTCACTGGATTTAACTCACAATACCATTTGGAAGACCTGAGAAAATTGAAGAAATGAAATCAATACTTACCTGCTCATTTCATTTATGTCATAATTTCCCCTGGGTGGTGTCTGTTTTATTGTAATGTCATGGCTCTTGAATTCTAACCTTTGTATTTCAATAGACAATCAGCGGTACTATGAAAAGCCTGTGACCTAATACAAGGAAGTAAATATTTGCTTTGTGAACTACATTCATTGTCTGTAATAAAATTGTATTTATTGACACAGATATTTTTTTAAAAATCTCAAACACAAAGTTTAAGAAATTCAGAGAGATTTTAGGTGTTTATTACTCATGCTAGAATTTCAAGTATGAAACATTTATATAATTTCATGAAAAAACTTGCACATCTAGTAAAGAGTAGAGCAAGAATTCAAATCTAGTTTTATTTGAAACAAGATTTCCTGTTCTACCACAACTTACTGCTTTTCCTATTGGGGCCTCCCATTCTATAAATTCCAAGTTTGTTGAATCTTTTTTACTGAGGTTTTACTATATTTGATGAAGGGGCACCAGCAGTAACATAAAAGTTTACCCTTTTCAGGTAGTTTCATATCTAAGGGACTTCACAGATTTTTCAAGCTAACTACTCAGGTTTTTGAAACCAAATTTGTCAAAAGTCATAGGATTTAAAAAGTCAAAACCAGGAGCTCAGTAGAGCACTGAATCTTGTGAAACACTATATAGAACTCATTAAGAGACTAGATTAGATTCTCACCTTTTAAATATTTAAATTTTACCTCCAGCTGAAAATTTGAGATAAGATTCCAATCTGATATGGTCATATAATTCAACTTAATTGATTTCATTTTGATGAGAAACTTCAATTAATGCCCTGTATGACCTCCAGCTACGCTTATATTTCCCTTTAATTTCCTTTATCTCGGGAAAACTCAAAAGTTCTACAGCATTGGCAACTGACAAAAACAATCCATGAAAATCCAGGAACTTATCATGTAGTAAGGTGTGTGTACGTGCATGTGTGTGTGTCTGTGTGCGTGCGCGCGTGCATAGCGCCCAAGCAGAAAAACAGCAGATCCTAACTATTAAGTGATTCTGGGCTTCTGAAAGGGACTGTACACTTTGGAAAGCCCAGGTTCAGTGGCAGGTGACCGTACATTATGGACACCACAGCAGCCCGAATCCTGTGGCTGATCCATCTCCAGATTTTGGTGATGTCTCCTCCACTCAAGCTGAGTTGGAGTCTGGTTCAGCCTCAACCATCTCAGCAGTCTTTGCCAAATGTCCTCTGGGTTACTAAGCACTTCCTTTTTTGTGTGTGTTTCTGCCACATTTAAAAATTAACATTAGCACTCAAATGAATAACAAAAATGTACCAGAATACCAAGAGAAAAAACGGGCAAAAGACTTGAACAAGCTATCCTTAAAGACCAAAAGAAAAAAATAATTTCTTTTTGACATGTTAAAAAAGTTATTAGCATTATTAGTAACAAAAGAAATAAAAGTTTGAAAAATATTTTCATTTATCAAGTTAGCAAAGATTTTTCAAAAGACGACAGTATGTTGGTAATAGTATGTTGTTGCTCTAAGCATCAAGCCTAGACAAAAAAAAAAAATGCTACACAGATATACAGACAAAATCCAGGCATAAGGATGTACTTCAGTTACAACAATAAAATATGGGAAATAACATAAAAATCTAAAAGTAAAACAATGACTAAATAAATTAAAACATCCATAAGTTGAATTATTTTGCAGTCACTAAATTGTATTAAAAATACCAGTGTTTTTTTTTTTAAAAATACCATTTTTAATTTCCTGGGAAACACCAAAGTAATATTATTTTTTTTTTAAGTAAGTATGAAGTTCTACAATGTGATTCTATTTCTTTAAAAAATAGTACACATTATGCCTAGTGATAAACTACTGCGTATTTTCAACAGCAATTCTTTAGGCATTGGGATAATTATAAGTTCTTACTACATGCCAGGCATATGTTTAGCACCTTATATACAATGCAATAAATTTATGCTTGCAAAAATTTTAGGAGATGGGTTTTATCCCTGTTGTATATCTGAGGAAACCGAGACCCCGATCAGGTAAGCAACTTTACCACAATGACAAAGCTCTTCCGTGGAGAAACCAGAACATAAACTAAGGTCAGCTTGACCCAAAGTTCCTGCTCACCATGTCCATGTCTCTGCCCACAGGTAATTTTAATTTTGTTTCATATATTTTTATGTGTTCTAGGGGATCTAAAATAAGCATATAATGCTTTTATAATCTGAAAATAAATCCATAGTTTAACTGCTGTATTAAAAAGATGCAGATTCACAAATGACGATTCTAAAAATTGCTTCCTCCCAAGATGTGGGACCATGAACAGGATCTTTAGGAACTCAAACTAATGGGGTAATGACCATGAGCACTCCTTTTAATAAGTGTAATCCCAAAGACTTTTGTGAGCCATCTCAATTCTGCAAAATTTATTCATTTAAGAAATACTTGCTTAACACCTACCTTTTGCCAGGTATTGTGCTAGATATTGGCACAATAGTAGGAGGACCAGTCTGAAGGACTTTCTTTGGATATTGGGAAAGTCTTTGGGGGGATAAGTAGAGATGAGAAGAGATAGAGAAGGTGGCAAGACTGTCAATTTAACACTGGAAGTCCTGGCTACATACATCTAAGGTTTTTGTTTTTTTTTAATCTTTCCCTAAAAAGATATAGGATTCCTGAGGATCCAGGACACCCCCGTAAATGTCATAAAATGTGAAGGCTCTACAATGCATTCATACTTTTACTCTAATTATACTAGTCAGATAAGCTAAAATGTTTTATATATATACATATATAGTTTTTAATGTTTATTTATTTTTGAAAAAGAGAGAGACAGAGTGTGAGTGGGGGAGGGGCAGACACACACACACACACACACACACACACACACACACACACAGAATCCGAAGCAGGCTCCAGGCTCCAAGCTGTCAGCACAGAGCCCAACGCGGGGCTCGAACTCACAAACCTCGAGATCGTGACCTGAGCCGAAGTCGGACGCTCAACCGACTGAGCCACCCAGGCGCCCCTGAACTAAAATGTTTTTAATATCACATAGCACTATTCTCATCCACAGGCTATACACTCGTCCTCACATTTGCCCTTCTGGGTGGTACAGTATTTTCATTGTTAAGGAAGCAGAGTTGGACCATCAGAAGGATTCTTAGCAGAAATGCAGTTGGATGGATTTCCATCCTCTTGGCTCCATACTTCTTTGTCCATGTCCACCTTCCATTTTTCAGGAAAAGCGAATGTCTTTCAGCAAATGGACTTCTAATGTGAAGGCCACTGTCTCTACAGTTGTAGATTAACAGGCAAATGTTTTCTGACTTTTTAATTTATGAGTCAATCAGAATTTTTACCGATATAGACTTAGGTTATTTACTTTTATGTGGCTGTTATAATAAGATCAAACGAGTAAGAATACATATATTATAATTAAATACATATATCTCCTTGTCTACAAAGTCCCAAGCCCTAGTGGTAGGAAATGTTAAGGAATGTCATTAAGCAAAAGTATAGGAAGTCCATAGGAATGACAATAATTGAGATTTTCAACACTGAGTTCAAATAAATTTAGACCCCATACCAAGATCCCTAAAAGAAAAGAGATACCTATTTGCGAAGGAAAACCTGGGATGCCTTAGAATTGAACACAGACAGCAAATTAAATCTCCTTGTTAATTCTCTTCCATGGGGATTAAACACCAAGGAATCATTGAGAAACCAGAGTAAAAAAGGTCTAAGTTGGTACAATAGATTCCTTATGTTGTTTGTATATTAGGTGGTTTTCTTAATCTTTCAGACTACAAATTTAGGAGGAAGGATAAGGGTCCATAGTTCTGAGATCAGCTGTCACTGCCATGGAGATTCATCCTATTTAATACATGATACCATCCAATCTTTTCATAATAATAAACACTTGTTTTATCATCTCCACAAATCGTAAACTACCCTTCCATGGTTTCTCTAACTACAGTTTTTCAAGATTACAAAAATACTGAGTAAATCTACTCTCCAGTGAGTGTACTAATTACTGTTTTAGTTCATGCTAACAGAAGAAATGGCTTAATAACAGTAACTTAACTGAAGGAGGTCGAACTGCTCATTCATTTAAACTGAGTACAAATCATCTTTGTGTTAGATATCAGTGCTATAATGTATATTTCATGGATACCTGCTATTATTACTTACAGACTTTAGCAACACAATTTAAAGTGTTTCAGTTTCCAAAATTATTTAATACCCATAATGCGACCAGGAGGAAAACATTATTTTCCACTACAACAGTAAAAATTGTTTCTCTTTTCTCCAATTAAATGATTTCAGAAGGATGCATTACCCGGAAAACCGGTATGTATGAACGCCGGAAATGCAGATGATATCTAGTCTCAGAAATGTTTATTCTAAACGGGAACTAAACTATTAGATTTCTCTCTATTATTTATGATAGGCTTCCCATGATGGAAATAATCTCCCTGTAAAATAATCCAAAAGGAAACTGGAAAAAACAACAACAACAACAACTATGGGAAGGATGCAAAGTTCCCTAGACAAACCTTTCCAGAGACTCTTTTAGAAGGAGGCATTTTTCGAAGGGTCAGGGAGGTTTAGGAAAACTCTGCCAAGGAGCCAGGGTCAGTCTCCCCGGAGCGACTAAGATTGTCCCAGGTGAGCAGCGTCCGGGACTCCGGATGCAGGCAGAGGACGCAGGGCGGCTCCCCGCACAGCGGGCATCTTTTCGGCCAGGCGACCCCCGCTCAGTCTCCAGGACCCCAGCGACTCCCGAGGCTGGCGCGGGCAGCCCGGGACGCACTGCCAAGAGCCTCCCGCTCCCGGGGAGCATCCCCCCTTCCTCGGCTTCCGAGGCCAGCTCTGTCCCTCCGCCATCCTCCAGTCCTCCGACATTTTTCACGGAGACCCGGAGGTAGGGAGAAGAGGAAACGGCCGAGTGTCTGCATCCAGTCTCTGCCGCAGCACCAGAAGAGGAGAGGAGGACGGAGGCTGGCGAGAAGATAGCTATTAAACTGTGATTCCATCCCCCCAAAAAAGAATCACCATCACCCCCAGCAGGGGAGTCTCGGATACACCCACCCGGACACAGGCGAAGGGGTTGGTGGGCGTTCCTCCTCCTGGTCCCCTCGGTGCCTGTGAAATCTACCCTAAACCGTGCACACAAGAACTCCCTTTCCTACGACTAACGGGAGGGGAGGAACAAAAGAGACCCCCACGCCCTATACACACACACACACACACACACACACACACACCACTCAGATATCTGACCGACGCTCAAGGTATGCATTTTTGCAATCCCTTAGGCTTACACCTTCCCCACCTGGTTAGTGCATTTACCCAAAGAAAGGAAAAAAAAAAAAAAAACCCACCCCGAGGTGATCGGTCGAACGGGCACTGTTAATTTCACATTCGGTTTTCTAACAAACGACCACAAAAATCCCGCAGGATCTCGCGCCCCCGCGGGGTCTCTGCCGCCCCCGGCCCTCTCTGCCGGCTCCCCGAAGGCGCCCAGCCCTCCGCTGCGGACCCGACCGAGGCTTCCCCGGGCGGGCCGGACGCTCGCCCAGCCCCTCCGCAGCAGCTGGAGGGCGGCGAGCGGACCGCGCGGTGGCAGCAACGCGGGATTCAACTTCCCAAACCTGCGGCGCGGCCCCCGCTCCCTCCCGCGGCGCCACGGCCGGCGCCGAGACCCCCGCGCCCGCAGCCACCCCCGCCGGGGCTCCGGCGGTTGCACTCGCCGCCCCCTCTTACCTTCACCTCCCCCAGCCACCACCTTTTAAAACATTCATCCCTCGGTGCAAAGCAGACATTTTGATGTCATTTACTTAGCACCGCTCGGTTTCAGAAGCAACATCTTACCCCGTCGCCTGGAGGGGTGGGCAGCGCACCGATGGGTCCGGGGGCGCAAGGCTGGGCTGCTCGGTCCTCTAGCGGAGCGGGTTTGCTGCCATCCGCCCAACTTCAGCACCCAGCGGGCGAGGAGAGAGGGAGAGAGGCGAGGATGGAGGGGAGAGGGGAAGGGGAGGAGGGAGGGTGGGCGGGGAGGGAGCGGGCGCCGCTCGGCAGCGCGCATGCGCCCCGCGGGCGGGCGCAGCCCCTCGCCCGGCTCGGCCCGAGGTGCCGCTTCTTCCCCCGGCGCGCGGCCGCGTGAGTCACGGCCCCGCCCCTCCCGGCGGCCCGGCCCCCGCGCGCTCGCCTCGGCGCCGCGCCCACGGTGCGGGGGTCTGCGCGGAGCTTCGCCGGAGCCTCGAGGACCTGGGAGCCTTCCTTGATTGGAGAGGCTCAGCCTCCTGGGCTCCCTCAACTTCACGTTCGCCTGCAGCCCGCGTTATTTTCTCGTGCGCTTTAGGAGACTGCTGGAAACCAGAAGCGTGTCCTTTAGGAGGGGGAAAAAGCGCTGCAACGGTGGGGTCCCAGGGGAAGCAGTCCCTGCGGGAGGGCTCAAGAAAGTGGGGGGTTAAGCAAGTTTTGCGCCCCAAAGGACTCGACTGTATGAAGAGTTCTTTGTTGACATCGGCACCCAGAAATCTGACCCTTTTGCCTTTAAGAATTATTTCAGATCTGGTCTGGGGCATGCATTCTGTCTCGGGCGTCTGGACCACTGGAGCCAGAGTTTTGAGTGAGAGAAGGCGATGACAAGGCAAGAGTCGTGAATTACTAACAGAGGTGTTGGTGCTAGGGGCTTGGAATATCCTTTGGGGACAGCTAGGTAGCTATCAGGTCTGATAATTGTTCCATTCGCTAGCGGAGCCCAGCTCGGTAGTGAAGAAGCATTGGATGCTTATGAGCGCTGGATTGCATCTCTGATGATTAAATTGAAGTGTTTGTGAGGGTGAATTAGGGAAGCTGGTGTCTCTCTTGAGATGTGACATCTGTGGGAAGAGGAGTGAGTTCCTGGCTGGAATGATTAGGCTTTTTTCTTATACCTACTTAAAACTGATTACTTGTAAATATATATGATTTCCCATTGCTTGTGTTCTCCTACATTCAAACAGTGTTAGCGTTATTTCAAGCTCCCATACTGAACACCCTCCTGGCCTCCTCCCTCCTCACCTCTACAGGAGTTAAATAGGTCTCAGGGTTTGCTCCCGGGCCTCCTTTCTCTAGCTACATCATAGCTTTGAGTGTTAGTGCTCTTCAAAGTGTATTCCCTCCACTGGGGTTGGTCTGCAAACTGTTCCTTATTGGTCTGTAATGAGAGAGGAGTATAGAAATCGAGAGTTACATTTAGAAACTTTCACAATAATTTGACATTGCCTTGGCATCCAAGCATATTAGTCCGTTGTACCTTTGTGTCTGATTTTATCTGTAAAGTAATTCATTTTTGTTGGATTTTACAAAAGTATTGGTCCACGATGCAAAAGATAAATGCAAAGTTGTTTTCAAAACAAAAGTTGAAAAAAATAAAGTGTCATGGTTTGAGCAGCCCCAAATTCTATGTCCCTCCCAGATTTATATCTTCAGTCCTGATCTTGCGGAACTCTGTTATGTTCTTAACTACCTTTATGGCTCCATTTGAAGAATAATTATACTAGTTTATATTTATTGAACCATTACTGTGTGTTAAGTTCTGACCTAAATGTTTTACATACGCTTCTTATTTTCTCTACAAGGTAGATGCTATTATTATGTTTAACAGACATCTTAGAAGCAGAACTCCAGATATTGACCCCCTCCAAACCTGTACCTAATTGTTCTACCTAGTTACTCTTGTCAAAAAATTAGAAGTTATCTTTGTTTTGTCTCTTTTACCCCACATCTAATTAATTAGCAAGTCGCCTCGTCTCGACCTCCAAAATATATCCCCAATTCATCCACATCGCTCCCTCTCCTTTGCTACAACCATGGTCCAAGCTTCTATCGTCTCTCACAGGAACTACCACAAAAGCCACCAATTAGTTCCTCCTCCACAACCCAAAACAACACATTCTCTGAACAACAGACGAGTGATCTTTTAAAAACATAATCCCATCATGCCATGCTTCTGCTTAAAACTCTCCAACAAGTTTTCATTGCACTTTAAATACAATCTCTAACCCTGACCACTGCCGAGAAGGCTTTATGTAATCTGTCCCAGCCTAGTTCTCTCAGACCATGTTCCCATACACCACAGCTATGTGTGGCGTAGCCACATCAGCCTATTTCTTTTACTTTCTTGAATAAGTTTAGCTTATAGTACTTGCTGTTCTTTCTGCTGAAATCCTCTGCCCCCAAATCTTTAGAGTAGACTCCTTAATATCCTGCAGGTCTCTGTTTAGGTATCACCTACTCAGGCTTTACCTAGCCACTCAATGTAATCTTCCCCAGAGTTCTTCTCTCTTGTATCTTCTTGCTTTATTTTCTTCCAAATACTTTTCGTTATCTGAGTCAGCTTGCATATGTTGACTTGTTTATTATCTCCTTCTCCCCCCTCTAGAATAATGTACCTCAAGAGCTTTGCCTGCACTTTTCACTCTTTTATCTCTAGTGCTCAGAACAAGATTTGGCACATTGTATATGCTCAGGATTTAGCGGATGAATTCATGATTGAATGAATAAATAACACGCTTAAAAAAAAGCATTCTTTATTTTTTTTCTGATGCTTCTTTTTCTTGGATCCTCATTGCTGCGTATGAGAATCTGTTGTTTCCCCCGAGTGCACAGTCTACCTTGTTTCCTCTGCCCGCTCTATCAAAGATCACTCCTTGCAATGTCACACATGTAAACTAGATGCCAGAGGAGTGTCCTCAGAACCAACTTTATAACAAGCTCAACAACAACAACAAAAAGAGAGAGAGAGAGAGAGAGCGATCTTTTCCTTCCATGAACTTCTCTAAAATGTAATAATGGCTGTTTGGGAAATTTTTTGCACCTGTGACCAGCTGGCTATTCAGTCAGTAATTTACTTGCTGAAGTCAAATGTAACTTCTTGGTGACTTTCTTTCACAGTTGCAGTTTATTGTGCAATCCTTTACGCATTAGCCAGAATCTTCAATGACGGTGTTTTAGGAACTGGATGTGTTGCCTATGCTCTGAATGTTGAAGAGATGGGTGGAAGTGACCACAGGTTTAATGACCTTCACCTCACAGAGTTTCACCACTTGCAGTCTATGTGCATATCTGGGTCTTAGGAAATACCTGCAACACCAATGCATCAAATAATGACTAGGAGAATAATTCAATTCAATAAACTTTATTAATGTCTGCTATATGCCTGGTATTATGTCAAGTGTTTTTTTTGCAAAAAATGTAAATGTTATATAAAATTATTATATATGAGTCAGAAATGGATTGCAGTTTATTTTAGCCATGGGGATGCCTTCTCTTTGTGCAGAATTTCAGAACTCCTTGAGCTTATCATTATCAAGCAGCTGTGTGGTAACTATGAAAAGCACTTTTTGATCATGATCATTTCCATACCATTACGAATGCATTTTTCAAGTAGAATCTGGATACAGCAGCAGATTTTGGTATAATGACTTCATAGTAAGGGAGACAGGAGATTTGCAAGTAAGATATTTGCAGACAGAAGATATTGGAAAAGGACAGAGCATCAAAATGTTTATAGTACATTTATTCATAATTAGGGGTACTTGTCATCATTAGGAGAGTTGAAATATACCTCAGTGAGTTTGGTAACCTTAGAAGGTTATTTCAGTAAGAAATTATGTAGCATATTTACATTTTATTCTCTCTTTTCCAACATGATCATTTATTTAACATCAACTGTTCTACCTTTGAAAAGCAGATGGAAAAGGAAGAAATTTGCTTGGATCTAGGAAACACTGACTGCTCCATCTAGGCAAACTTCTCCAGAGTAGAGCTGGAAAGAGAGTTAAAATATGACTCCTTAAACACAGTTTTGTCTTTTTGGTAAACAGAACTTACCATGTTTCTCCAATTGATTCTAATCAATCCTCAGAGACAGGTTCTTCTCAGGGAACTTATTTAGATGGAAGCAGTCTGATTCCCAAATATGTAAAATGAGATATAATTAACAGTTTTACATTTTATATGTACTTTTTTGAACATAAATCATGAGTTACTCAAATTTCTTTAATTGTTTAACTTATCAGAATTAAGCTTTACAAGGCTCAATTTTATTGTTAGAATGGCATTCGTGCATTTACACCTCAACATAATTGGATGGGTCTGTGGAAGCAGATATAAAGACCATTTTTTATTAGTTATGCTCAATTTTGTATATCATAAATTCACTCAACATAGAGTCAAGTGTCAGTCACCCCAAGTACTTTACAAGTGCTCATTTGATGGGCCCTGCATGTTCAGATTGTTTGGTTCAACGGGTCACTCATATAATGTTGGACAATATTACTCTGCCTTACATGGAAAAATAACAAAATGTTTATTTCACCTAGAGAGCACAATAATGGTCCATTATTACAGTCAGATTCTTTGTGGATGGAGAAAAAGTTCAGAATTTAGTGGTCTATGTTATATTATCTTGAGATCTTTCAGGGCTCCTAGGTGATGGTAGCTGGATTGTGGAACAGACTTTTGCTTTGTCAGACCTATCTCCAGGGTCTGACGGAAGTCAGGGGGAGAGAGACAGTGGTTTGATTTCACGGTAGTTTCTCAGGTCTTTACTATGTTCTGGTTTATGGCAGAGCAAGTTCAGAGATGCAGAAAGTTAATGAAGATCTTTGTGTATATGAGTATTACGTATACAATCTAGAAGGGCCCAGGTGACTAATTTTTGAGTTCCATATTGCAACATACTTAAATTGCAAATCAGAAACCTGTACTCACATTGTCAAATTTTTGCTAAAGGCTCTATGGTTTCTTGATTTCCTGTGAACTAGTTTCACAGTATACACAAGTCTTCCACGGTGTCACCTTAAGTCTTCACATTTGAATTTAAGTAGAATTTACCTAATACTGTGCATGATTGCCCATTCAGTCTCATCCATCTATTAATTCATTTACCCACTCATTTAAAGGGCTCTTAGGAAATGTCTGTCCTGGCATTGTGGGAAATAGAAATACAGTGGAAAATAATATTCCTTTCCTTGACATGAATTTATAATCCAAGTGAGATAGGCTTTTACATACATGAAGGAACCAGAAGAAATCAATGAGAACACTTGAGATAATGTGGTATTATTATTTTATTTCTTTCCAGGAGGTAGGGCAGAGAATGATGAAAAAAGAAATTGCATGTTTTATAATCAGAACTCTCAACTGCACAACATAGAAATTGCAGATGATCAAAGTGGCCCGTTGAAGTACACACTGAAAACTTTCTTTGTATTACATGGAACTAAT
This sequence comes from Acinonyx jubatus, assembly GCF_027475565.1. NCBI lineage: Eukaryota > Metazoa > Chordata > Mammalia > Carnivora > Felidae > Acinonyx > Acinonyx jubatus. Next base: position 14,186,801 of record NC_069385.1, on the reverse strand, counting down.
TTTGAATGGCTTTGCAGATTTGAAATAGGAATTCAAGGAAGGAGGGATTTAAAATACAATATTCAAATAGGAAGTTACTTGTTAAACTTTAAGTTGACAGCCACTTAGAAAATACTAAGCACCTTCAATGTGCACGGCATTGTACAGGGCTCTGGGGAGATTGCAAAATGAGTCAGAACATAAGGAATAAAGTAGTGAGTAGCGCAGAGTCTAGAGAGATCATGCTCAGCTCAGTGGTTATAGCTGACTGTGGCTCTTTGGGTGATTGGCAAAGAATGAGAGCCATTTGTGTATCTACACTGAGATGTGTGGAAGGACATTTGGGTTGCAAATCAATATGGCATCATGATTGTGTGTTGTTTCAGAATAACAGGTTATGTATGGGAAAACTTGATTAGTATTGCTTACTTATATAAAGTTACTAAGTTTTAAATGTAGATCGAGGCTACATTGTGGTGTGTGGGGAGGGGGTAAGATGTTGGGTGTGGTAGACTGGTTTCATCTCCAAGTCTAGTCACTTGCTACTAATGTGTTGCACGGGATTCTGAGGCCAAATCTGAGATAAGCAAGAAAGATGATTGTAATTTTCAACACTGTCTGATATGCTGTTGGTACATTTATCTAGTATTTGAAACCTCTATCTAGTTAATAAGGAGTCAAATGATTTTGAAAAAGAGGAGTTGTATATAGTCAGGATAATAGTTCTTGAAGAACCCTAAAACTGTTATTTTTTCTCCAAAATTGGTATTCAGAGAACAATGAATTCACTTGGTCAATAAACTGGGATAATGGAAATTGATCTGTAAATTTCTTCCTTGGGATTTGATAAATACACTGGCATACTGAAGGCTCTGTAAAGCTCCTGGATTACAAAAAGCTAAAATGGTGACTAAACACATGAGAAGATTCTCTTTCTTTTTCACAGCTCCCCCCCACACATGTTATTTACACACATACACACATACATGTGGTATCAGTCATCTCAACTTTATTGATTCTCTGATCTAAAATTTAAATAAAGTTAACTTTAGTTTTAGTTCTAGTTAGTCATAAAGTCTTAATCAGGACCTTTTCCACACATAAATGTACCTAACTTCTATTTATTTTTTTAATTCATTTGGCCAATATATACTGGGCATCTATTATGTGGCTATCTGGCAAGCTGTGTTCTAGGCACTGGAGATACAGCAAGAAACAAAATGAACAGAAATCCCTAGCCATTGGGGGCCTATAGTCTAGTGATGGAGACAAATATCAAAGTAAATAAGTAAAATATAGTAAATTAGGTCATTATAAGGGCTAAGGGGAAAAACTAAGTCAGGAAAAGGGGATAGTATGTGTGCTTGTGAGCTGGAAGGGGTTCTGAAATTATACATAGGGTAGGAAAGAAGGCCTCACTGAGAAGGTGAGTCAATCTGTGAAGGAAGCAAGAGGTTGAGTTCATGGCTATCCGGAGACAGAACATTCCAGCAGAGGAAAAGATAGTGCATGGGCAGGGCCCTCAGTGAGAGCAAGTCATGGGAACAAATGGACATCAGTGAACAAATGGAGGGAGTTGTAAGAGATGACGTGAGAGAGAGGAGAGAAGGTACTCATGCATTGCCTTGCAGCTCAGGATGTTGGTGTGCACTCTGGGTGAATCAGAGAGCCATTGGAAGGTTTTGAACAGAGTGACATGGAAGACAAGCTCTAGTCTTTGAGAAGGTTATTTGCAATGATTATAAAGGACTGCTAAAGATCGCTAAGAAAAAGACGACAACCAAATAGGCCCATTCTGGCTACTCAGCTGAGGATACACCAAGCGGGGGGCAGAACAGAAGCCAGGAGTGGGATTTGGAGGCCACTGCTGTTAGCCAGGAGGAAGGATGACTGGGGTGTGGAGCAGAGTCACAGCAGTGAGAGTATGAACGAGCAGGAAGATGCTTGATACGTCTTCAAAGTAGAGTTTACAGGATTTGCTGACTGTTTGGATGTGTGGTATAAAAGAATTTGAGAAATCAGGGATGTCTCCACTGGTTTTGGCCTGATCACAGAAACTTTCCTTTAATAATGATGTGCTTGACTTCCTGCTTCCAGAGCCCGCCTATCCCCACAGCTGAGACTAATAAATTACTATAAACAGACTTAACCAACAGTTTGGGCAGGGCCTCTTGGTCCAAAAAACAAGAGGGATTCCAGAAAGGGGCAGTGCAGAGAGATCGACCAGCCTCTTAACGCTGGTGCAGCTCTAACCTTCAATCCTGAACCTATGCTTCAGAACTCCTCCTTTTTTTTAATTCCCTTTGCCCCTGAATGCCTCCTTTTGTTGTCCCTCTATTACTCAAGTGTGATGAGGTCCTGCTTCAGTGCTGCACTATCCGGTACCCACTTCCCAAATCTTTGATGCCCACCACGTGCCCATCGGGTTTTCAGTCTCTTTCCTGTTGCCGAATCTATTGATGACAGAGATCTGCCCGGTGGCCAGGACATCTGCCCGTTGCCGTGGGTTGGACCTCTCTAATGCTAACAACTTGCCACCTTGGCCTGGCCTTTTTCTTGTTACCGGCTGTCATCAACCCCGAGAGCTCTGTGACCTTTCCTATGTGTTTGGTTCTTTCCAGCTCCTAAGATAATTCATTCATTTAAAGACTCGTTCATTCTTATCTGCATTAATGCATTCAAATGAACATTTACTGGGTGCTAATTTTGAGTCATCTATCTGAGACTGTAGATAAAAGGTGAATAATATGTAGACTCTATTCTCCATGTCCTAGAGAAGCTCCTAGAATCTGGGAAAGGACATGGGCTAATGAGGGACACAGACATGGAAACAATATTTACAGCGAGTTGTGATAATTGCTCTCAATCGCTAATCATCTTTTCAAAATGGAGACATTTTACGGCTAGACAAAAAGCATGGTGCAGTGTTTTTACAGACTGGAAGTGGAATTAATCTGATCGAGGCTGGAGTTTCTGTTCTCCCACTCACTGGCTGAGTGACATTGGCAAGTGAATTTACCTCTGATACTTCAGTTTCTTCGTCTTTGAAATGGGAATAACAACTAGATGTCTTATAGGGTTGTTGTGAGGGCTACATGAGATATTCATCTAAAGTGCTTTATCATTGCTGCTGACACATACCAAGGCGTAATGTTTTAGCACGTCTTCATTTTCTTCTCTTCCTCCTCCTTCCTCCCTGGCAGTCTAAGTGGGTGCAACAGGAACACAGGAGGAGAATCCTTGGCATGAGGGGGAAACTTTTCTGATCCCAGGGGCCCGGGTCAGAGTCCAGGGCTCTCAGAGCCCCTGCACGGATTTGAGTCATAACATCGTTTAATAATTGCCTAGGTATTGGATCATCGCCCCACATGAGAATTATCTCTTGTGGGTGGGGACTTTGCCTGCTCACCCTGCAGCCCCAGCATCTTACACAGTGCTGTGTAGGAAGAAGTGCCCAATAAATATTAAAAAAAGAAGAAGAAGAAGAAGAAGAAGAAGAAGAAGAAGAAGAAGAAGAAGAAGAAGAAGAAGAAGAATGACATGGCTTCCCAGTGGTGGTGCCTATTAAATTAAACTTGAAAGGAGGAATTCATCACATGAAGGAAGAATAAGACCGTTCCCAGTATTCAGGAAAGTGTGAGCAGTGTGCTGAGACATAAGACCTTTAATGTATTCAGGAAGCCTCAGGTCTTTTGGCGTCATCTATCTGCCTGTCTATGCACCGCATGAGCTCTTGAATTCTGAAAGGTGGGCAGGAGCTAGATCAAAAAGGACTTTGTATGTATAATAACTCAAGAGTTCAGACCTTTCTCTGGGATGCAGAGCACAGAATGCTATGAGGTAGGGCACTCGAGGCTTTTCACGATCGGGTCCTTACCCCCCTTTTCAGACTTCTCTCCTTGACTAACAATTTACACTCCAGCAGCACCAAAATGTTTTGCACCCCACCCCTCTCCCACCCCTCCAACATCACATGCTTCTGTTTCTTACTTTCTTTGCTTATGCTGTGTCACCGTCTAGAATGTTCCCATCCCCTCTTGTTACCAAAGCCCTCACTGGCCCCCCGTCTCCTATTATTCATGCTGTGGCCCAAGAGTCACCAACTCCAGAAAGTCTTCTGGCTTGCAGGATGCTTCCCCAGTCATTAAAGTTCACATCCAATGAGTTCACATCCAATGGGTGTCAAGCACCCTGTTCCCTTTGTATCTATAATTTGATTTAATCCTTACAAGAACCCTATAAAATAGGTACTGTTATCCTTTTTTAAATTGAGCAAACAGATATACTTTCTTATTTTGGGTTTATTTTACATTTTGTAGATGAGCAAACTAAAGCTTAAATGATCCAGGGTTAAAGACTGGCTGAGATATGACACCTAATGTAAGGGCTACAATCCCCACTATCTTTGAACTTGAACATTAATTACACTTCACTGCTTAGACAGGGTCCTATGACCCTTCCTTGTCTATGTAACTCTTTTTTTTTCTTTTTTTAGCAGTATCAATCTGATAGAATATTAAATTACACAGTTTTCATGTTTCAGTTACAGTTTGAAATCTTTCTGTGTCAAATCTCTTTTTCCCATTCCTTGATGATATCTTGGGCAGATTCCATAATTATTTGGTCACATTCCATTATTAAACTCACTTCAGCCCAGTTTAAATTATTTATTTATTTATTTATTTATTTATTTATTTATTTACTTATTCAAAATTCTTTTTCTTTCCATTGCAGGACAGGCTCTTGGCACAAGGGGCTTGGAATGAAGATTGGGCACACTCTGTTAACTCATTCCCCCAACTCCTCTAGCCAGGCCCCGGATCCACTGGGTCAGAGGGAGCCGGGGAGGAGAAATGTAGAGAAAAGGGCAAATCTCTTTTTATTTAACTGGTTTTGGCCACAGTTATTTCCTCATTGGCTGTTTGTGCTTTGGAAACAGACACTAAATGGACTGGCGTTTTCATTTGTATGGCACCCATCCAGATGCTGGCTGTCGGTGAGCGCACGCACACATGGGTTCTTAGCATGGCTGTGCAGGGACTCCCACTGTATGGCCTCTTATACCTGAGATCCAGCTACTGCCCCAGCACTGTGGTCACACTGGTTTCTGTCACTGGCGGTCTCACCACAGACGCTTGTTGCTAAAGTCTTCTCAATAAGTGGGCAGCCCTTTTGGCTGGGACTCCAGCGAGTTGGCTCCAACACAGGTTAAATTTCATGATTTCTCACATAGTCATGAGAAAGTCACAGAACCTTGCTATCCCAGAGGGTAGAAAGTGCAGGAGACTATCCTGACACCCATATCTCTCTGCCCTGCCATCCATCCACCCACCCATCCATCCATCCATCGATCCATCCATCCATCCATCCACCCATCCTTCCATCGACCCAGTCATGGCACTGATAAGTAAATCTACAACTCAAATGGATGCCTATTCAGGGTACTGAAGGAGATGCTCCTCTTATAGCAAGCATCCTTAGTCTATTGCTTTTGTCTTAAAAATATTTTATATATAAAATATTCATAATGAAGAGTGTACATACAGTTTAATGAACACTAATTAAAAGTAACAACCAGGTATTTGTCATTTTGAGAATGAAACATTTCCCAGTACCTAGGAAATCCCTGAGTATACTCCAACTCTGGATTATGTGTGAATTTATTCTTATACATTAAAAAACAGAATTTTAGTGCATGCATATTGTATTCATTTTCCATTACTGACATAATAAATTACCACAATCTTGTGGCTTAAAACAATACAAATGAATTATTCTTACAGTTCTGTGGGTTTGAAGTCTGACGCGGGTGTCACTGAGCTATAAAATCAAGGTGATGACAGGGCTACATTCCTTTCTAGATGCTCTCAGGGAGAGCCCATTTCTTACATTTTCTAGTTTCCAGAGGCCACTCACACTCCTTGGCTCACGGTTTTCCATCTTTAAAGCTAGCAATGTTGCATTTATTTGACCCTTCTTTTTTATTTTTATTTTTAATGCTTATTTACTTATTTTGAGAGAGCAAGTGAGGGAGGGGCAGAGAGGGAGGGAAAGAGAGGATCCCTTGAACCCACTAACAGTGAGATCATGACCCGAGCTGAAATCAAGAGTTGGACGCTTAACTGACTGAGCTACCCAGCACTTCCCCCCACCCCCACACATCTCTGACCCTTCTTTTTTGGTCACACTTTGTCTTCTTCTAAGGGACTTTGTCAGTTTCCCTCTGGTCACAGCTGGAAGAGATTCTGCCTTTAAGGATCCATGTAATTAGATTGGACCCACCTGGATAGTCTTTCTATCCCAAGGTCCGTGATGACATCCTCAAAGTTTGTGTGTGTGTGTGTGTGTGTGTGTGTGTGTGTGTGTTCATGTGTGTGCATGCGCATGTGTGTGCTTGCCATGTAAGGTAACATATTCACAGGGTCTGAGGATTACAATGTGGACATCTTTGGAGGGAGCATTATTCTACCTAACACATAGATGTATTGCTAAAAATATTTTCTATACCTTTGCTCGCTTTCACATTTTACATAAACAGAATTAAATAGTATGCATTCTTTTTGTGAACTGCTTTTTTTCACTTACTATTAGATTTTGGATTTATCCATATTGATGCATGAGCTGTATTTATTTTCATCACTACCATAGTATTCTATTGTATGAATATACTGTGCCGTGATATAATGAATAAATATACCATTTAGAGATATTCTCACTATTTATAGACATTTTGGACATTGCAAGTTTGGGGCTATTAAGAACATTGCTGATATGAATATTCTTGTCAATGCTTCCTCTGATTTGTGTGAGCACATATTTCTTTAGGTTATATTTCAATGTGATATTGAAGGTATTTCATATATTTCATTCTCCACGTTTGCTCCTGAGAAGTCAGTTTTCAATCTAGTAATTATTTTTCTTTTATGTTACTTATCTTTTCTGTCTGAGTCCTTTTAAGCTGTTCTTCCTATCTTTGTTTTCCTGCAATTTCACTACAATACTGATTTGATACTGATTTCTTTTTATTTACATGCTTGGAATTTGTTGAATTAATGAAGCTGAGAAAGACTGAGAACAGTTATCTTAATTATTTCCTCAAAAAGTTAGGGAAAGAAAACCCAACAAGATAATCCGAAGACAAGCAGAGGAAGAAATTACTAAAGATGTAAGCAGAATGAATTTGAGAGAGAATAAATAAAATGGTAAAATAGAACAATTAAAAAGTTGATAAAAGAAACAAACCATCAGTAAAATTAATAAATATAAATAAAGTGCAAATGCTCAAAATAAGGAATAACAAGGAGGAAATATCCAACAAAACAGAGGGATTGTAAACTCACAAAAGATTAACTTCTATTCTTTCTTTAAATTTTTCTCCCTTCATTTTTTCCCAAGTCTCCTGAAAACTCAATTTCATGTATGTAAAATTAGTGAACATTGTTTACATTTTCTTTTAGTTTCTTTGATTCTTTTATTTCCTCTATCATTATCCCGGATAATTTATGTCAGTCAATCTGTCTGTAAATTCACTATTTTTTCTGCAGTGTTCATTAGGCTATTAAGCCTATGTAATGTACTTTTGATTTCAAATAGTGTATGTTTCAGCTCCAGAATTTCCATTTGTATCTTTTTTCTTGTAGTTTCCACTTACTTGCTGAGATTTACCATATCTTTACCCGTTCTTTACCTTTTACTATAATTTATATGTATTAGCTTTTTCAAGGTCTCTGTCTGCTAGATACAGTATTTTGATATTGTGGGTTCTTTTTCCTCACTTCCTTGTAACTTTCATATTTAATTTCATATCAGAAGTATTTAAGATAATAGTGGAGATTAAGTTATACTGTTTTCTGATACTACTTTTTCCAGACAGTGAGAGCTCTTTCCTATATCTGGCAGATGAAGTGAGGGGATAGCCAACTTTGCTTTTTTTTTAATATTTTAAAAATCTTTTTTAAATTTTACTTTTATTAATTTACATCCAAATTAGTTAGCATATAGTGCAACAATGATTTCAGGAGTAGATTCCTTAATGCCCCTTACCCATTTAGCATTTGGCCCATCCGCCCTCCCACAACCCCTCCAGTAACCCTCTGTTTGTTCTCCCTATTTAAGAGTCTTTTATGTTTTGTCCCCCTCCCTGTTTTTATATTATTTTTGTTTCCCTTCCCTTATGTTCATCTGTTTTGTCTCTTAAAGTCCTCATATGAGTGAAGTCATATGATTTTTGTCTTTCTCTGACCTAATAATTTCACTTAGCATAATACCCTCCAGTTCCATCCATGTAGTTGCAAATGGCATGATTTCATTCTTTATGATTGCCGAGTAATACCCCATTGTGTGTGTGTGTGTGTGTGTGTGTGTGTGTGTGTGTGTGTGTATACCACCTTTTCTTTATCCATTCATCCATTGATGGACACTTGGGCTCTTTCCATACTTTGGCTATTGTTGATAGTGCTGCTATACATAAACATGGGGGTGCATATGTCCCTTCAAAACAGCACACCTGTATCCCTTGGATAAATGCCTAGTAGTGCAATAGCTGGGTCTAGGGTAGTTCTATTTTTAGTTTTTGAGGAACCTCCATACTGTTTTCCAGGGTGGCTGCACCAGTTTGCATTCCCACCAACAATGCAAAAGAGATCCTCTTTCTCTGCATCCTTGCCAACATCTGTTGCTGCCTGAGTTGTTAATGTTAGCCATTCTGACAGGAGTAAGGTGGTATCTCATTGTGGTTTTGATTTGTATTTTCCTGATGATGAGATGATGAGTGACATTGAGCATTTTTTCATATGTCAGTTGGCCATCTGGGTGTCTTCTTTGAAGAAGAGTCTATTCATGTCTTTTGCCCATTTCTTCACTGGATTATTTGTTTTTTGGGTGTTGAGTTTGAGAAGTTCTTTATAGAATTTGGATGCCAACCCTTTATGTGATAGGTCATTTGCAAATATCTTCTCCCATTCTGTCGGTTGCCTTTTAGCTTTGCTGATAGTTTCCTTTGCTGTGCAGAAGACTTTTATTTTATTGAGGTCCCAGTAGTTCATTTTTGCTTTTGTTTCCCTTGCTTCCTGAGACGTGTTGAGTAAGAAGTTGCTGCGGGCAAGATCAAAGAGGTTTTTGCCTGCTTTCTCCTCAAGGATTTTGATGGCTTCCTATCTTACATTGAAGTCTTTCACCCACTTTGATTTTATTTTTGTGTCTGGTGTAAGAAAGTGGTCCAGGTTCATTCTTCTGCATGTCGCTGTCGAGTTTGCCCAGCACCACTTGCTGAAGAGACTGTGTTTATTCCATTGGATATTGTTTCCTGCTTTGTCAAAGATTAGTTGGCCATATGTTTGTGGGTCCATTTCTGGGTTCTCTATTCTGTTCCATTGATCTGAGTGTCTGTTCTTGTGCCAGTATCATACCATCTTGATGATTACAGCTTTGTAGTATAGTTTGAAGTCTGGGATTGTGATGCCTCCTGCTTTGGTTTTCTTTCTCAAGATTGCTTTGGCTATACGGGGTCTTTTCTGGTTCCATACAAATTTTAGGATTGTTTGTGCTAGCTCTGTGAAGAATGCTGGTGTTATTTTGATAGGGATTGCATTGAATATGTAGATTGCTTTGGGTAGTATCGACATTTTAACAATATTTGTTAATCCTACCCAGGAGCATGGAATCTTTTTCCACTTTTTTGGGGTCTTCTTCAATTTCTTTCATAAGCTTTCTATAGTTTTCAGTGTATAGATTTTCCACCTCTTTGGTTAGATTTATTCCTAGGTATTTTATGGTTTTTTTGTGCCACTGTAAATGGGATCGATTCCTTGATTTCTCTTTCTTTCTGTTGCTTCATTGTTGGTGAATAGGAATGCAATTGATTTCTGTGCATTGATTTTATATCCTGCAACTTTGCTGAATTCATGAATCAGTTCTAGCAGTTTTTTGGTGGGATCTTTTGGGTTTTCCATATAGAGTATCATATCATCTGCAAAGAGTGAAAGTTTGACCTCCTCCTGGCTGATTTGGATGCCTTTTATTTCTTTGTGCTGCCTGATTGCAGAGGCTAAGACTTCCAATAGTATGTTGAATAACAGTTGCGAGAGTAGACATCCCTGTCTTGTTCCTGACCTTAGGGGGAAAACTCTCTGTTTTTCCCCCATGGAGAATGATATTAGTGTTGGGTCATTCATGTATGGCTTTTATGATCTCAAGGTATGCTCCTTCTATCCCTACTTTCTTGAGGGTTTTTATCAAGAAAGGATGCTGTATTTTGTCAAATGCTTTCTCTGTCTGCATCTTTTGAGAGGATCATATAGTTCTTGTCCTTTCTTTTATTGATGTGATGAATCACGTTAATTGTTTTGGGGATATTGAACCAGCCCTGCATCCCAGGTATAAATCCCACTTGGTCGTGGTGAATAATTTTTTTTAATGTATTGTTGGAGCCGGTTGGCTAATATCTTGTTGAGGATTTTTGCATCCATGTTCATTGGGGAAATTTGTCTATAGTTCTCCTTTTTAGTGGGGTCTGTGTCTGGTTTTGGAATCAAGGTAATGCTGGCCTCATAGAAAGAGTTTAGAAGTTTTCCCTCCATTTCTATTATATGGAACAGCTTCAAGAGAATAGGTGTTAACTGTTACTTAAATGTTTGGTAGAATTCCCCTGGAAAGCCATCTGGCCCTGGACTCTTGTCTTTTGGCAGATTTTTGATTACTAATTCGATTTCCTTACTGATTATGGGTCTATTCAAATTTTCTATTTCTTCCTGTTTCAGTTTTGGTAGTGTATATGTTTCTAGGAATTTGTCCATTTCTTCTAGATTGCCCATTTTATTGGCATATAATTGCTCATAATATTCTCTTATTGTTTTTATATCTGTTGTGTTGGTTGTGATATCTCCTCTTTCACTCTTGATTTTATTTATTTGGGTCCTTACCTTTTTATTCTTGATCAAACTGGCTAGTGGTTTATCAATTTTATTAATTCTTTCAAAGAACCAACTTCTGGTTTCATTGATCTGTTCTACTGGGTTTTTTTTTTTGGTTTCGATAGCATTAATTTCTGCTCTAATCTTTATTATTTCCTGTATTCTGCTGGTTTTGGGTTTTATTTGCTGTTCTTTTTCCAGCTTCGTAAGGCATAAGAGTAGATTGTGTATCTGAGATCTTTCTTCCTTCTTTAGGAAGGCCTGGATTGCTATATACTTCCCTCTTATGACCGCCTTTACTGCATTCCGGAGGTTTTGGGTTGTGGTGATATCATTTTCATTGGCTTCCTTATACTTTTTTAATTTCCTCTTTAATTTCTTGGTTGGCCCATTCATTCTTTAGTAGGATGTTCTTTAGTTTCCACGTATTTGTTACCTTTCCAAATTTTTTCTTGTGGTTGATTTCGAGTTTCATAACATCGCGGTCTGAAAATATGCACGGTAGGATCTCGATCTTTTTGTACTTGCTGAGGCCTGATTTGTGTCCCAGTATGTGGTCTATTCTGGAGAACATTCCATGTGCACTGGGGAAGAATGTATATTCTGCTGCTTTAGGATGAAATGTTCTGAACGTACCTGTTAAGTCCATCTTGTTCAGTGTGTCATTCAAAGCCATTGTTTCCTTGTTGATTTTTTGATTAGATGATCTGTCCATTGCTGTGAGTGGGGTGTTGAAGTCTCCTACTATTATGGTATTACTATGGATGAGTTTCTTTTTGTTTGTGATTAATTGATTTATATATTTGGGTTCTCCCACATTTGGTACATAAATGTTTACAATTGTTAGGGCTTCTTGGTGGATAGACCCCTTGATATAATGCCCTTCTGCATCTCTTGATGCATCTCTTTATTCTTAAGTCTAGATGGTCTGATATAAGTATGACTACTCTGGCTATCTTTTGTTGACCATTAGCATGATAGATGGTTCTCTATCCCCTTGTTTTCAATCTGAAGGTGTCTTTATGTCTAAAGTGGGTCTCTTGTAAACACCACATAGATGGATCTTGTTTTCTTATCCATTCTGTTACCCTATGTCATTTGATTGGAGCATTGAGTCCATTGAGGTTTAGAGTGACTAATGAAAGATATGAATTTATTGCCTTTATCATGCTTGTAGAGTTGGAGTTTCTGGTGGTGTTCTCTGGTCCTCTCTAGTCTTTGTTGCTTTTGATATTTATTTATTTACTTACTTATTTTTTCATCTTTTCTCCCCCCAGAGAGTGTACCTTAAAATTTCTTGCAGGGCTGGTTTAGTGGTCACAAACTCCCTTAAGTTTTGTTTGTCTGGGAAACTTTTTATCTCTCCTTCTATTTTGAATGACAGCGTTGCTGGATAAAGAATTCTTGGCTGCATATTTTTCTGATTCAGTATATTGAATATATCCTGCCACTGCTTTCTTGCCTGCCAAGTTTCTGTGGATAGGTCTGCTCCAAACCTGATCTGTCTTCTCTTGTAGGTTAGGGGCTTTTTTTCCCCTTGCTGTTTTCATGATTCTCTCCTTGCCTGAGTACTTTGTGAATTTGACTCTGATATACCTTGTTGGTATGGTAAGTTCTTGTTGAATCTAATGGGAGTCCTCTGTACTTCCTGGATTTTGATGTCTGTGTCTCCCGAGGTTAGGAAAGTTTTCCTCTATGATTTGCTCACATAATCCTTCTACCCATATTTCTCTCTCTTCCTCTTCTGGGACCCCTATGATTCTGATGTTGTTCCTTTTTAATGAGTCACTGATTTCTCTAATTCTTAAATCGTGCTCTTTTGCCTTAATCTCCCTCTTTTTTTCCATTTCATTATTCTCCATAAGTTTGTCCTCTGTATCACTGTTTCTCTGTTCTGCCTCATCCATCCTTGCTGCCATGGCCTCCATCCGTGATTGCAGCTCAGTTATAGCATTTTTTTATTTCATTCTGACTAGTTTTTACTTCTTTTATCTCTGCAGAAAGGGATTCTAGTCTGTTTTCGACTCTAGCTAGTATTTTATTATCGTGATTCTAAATTCTGGTTCAGACTACTTGCTTGTATCTGTGTTGGTTAAGTCCCTGACTGTCATTTCTCTGTGTCTTTCTTTTGGGGTGAATTCTTTTGTTTTGTCATTTTGAAGGGAGAAAATGAATTAATGAGGTGGAAAAATTAAAATTAAACAATTTAAAGTTAAAAAATATTAAAATTAAAAATTAAACACACACACACACACACACAAATGAATAAATGATGCTAGATCCTAGGTGCGTTTGGTCTGTGTTGAAAGTGGCTTGATAGATTGTAGAAAAAAGGGGGAAAAAAGGAAATCATTTGAAAATTTGAAAAAATGTATACACTGAAGTAGACTAAAATGAAATGATGGAAGTAAAATAGAGTTTGAAAAAATTTACACAAAAGTAAAAAATATAGTAGAAAAAATAAAGACAAATATTTTTAATAAAAATTAAAAATAAAAATGAATTTTTCTATTTCTGTTTTCAAGAAAAAGAAATGAAAAAGAGAAAAAAAATAAGGAAAGAAAATGGAATAGATGGACTGGCTAACAGACTGAAATTACTAGTTTTTCTCTAGAAGTCAGACTATGAAGTGCTTAATAGTACCTAAATTAAGTAGGCAGTGAGAATTATGTTCTTGAAGAGTGAGGTTGTTCCACTTGGGCGGGGCATAGTGTAACATTTCTGTTCTCCACTAGATGGCGCTTCTAGCCTACTGGGGTGGATTGTTGCGCTTGTAGGTGCGTATGCGCATGTGTAGGAGCAGTGAAAATGGCATCACTCAGCTACCCAGTCTCTCGTATGGGAACTCTCTTCTCCCTGATCAGCAATTGCACACCCATCCTTCCTCTTGGGCTTCAGTCCACTCCCTGCTTCCACACTGTCCATGACCAAGCCCCAAGCAGCACCACCCTCCTGAGTTTTGTCTCAGATGTGGCTGCCTTCCCTGGCCCCCCACTTCTGAGGGACTGCGGCTTTGACCCACTCTTCCCCTTTGTAGAGGGTCTCACTGAGCAATGGCTGGGTGCCAGCTGCACCCAGGAACACTTGCAGGGACGTGCTGCTGCTGATGCCCAGAGACAATGACCAGGTGCCAGTCTGCTCCAGAAAAAGTTTGCGAGACAGTGTAGAAGCACTGCTTCTGGAAATGTGGAAAATCACAACACATCTGGCACCAGCCTTCATTCCCAATGACCTTGTTCCAGCACGAGCAAATGTAGCCATTCTCTGGGGTCTGCTGGGCACAGGTGGCCTCACAGCCTGTACCAAATGTCCTTCCAGCAGTGGAACCGCTTCTCCCTGTGTGGCCCGAGAACCTCCCAGACCCCACTCTGCTCCTGGGGATTTGCCCTTCCCACTAGAGTACCGCCAGGTATTGAGCTGCAGAGTTTCAGACTCTGTGCTTCCCCTCTTTACAGTCTTAATGGAATTTAAACCCTCTCCTTTCTCCTTTCTCCCTTTTTAGTTCGGTCCCTGTGGCTGTTTCCAATTTTCCACTTTCTATCTAGCTGATTTTGGGTGGGGTGCTTTTACCATATTCTCCCCCCACCTGTCTCCACATGCAAAAGCACCGCCCTGCCCTCTGCAGCTTCTCTCTCCCCATGTTCACCTCTCCATGCCATGTACCTGCTGAATTCTGTGGTTCAGGTTGTGCAGATTGTTGTGTTAATCCTCAGATCAGGTGTGCAGGATGGTTTAGTGTTGGTATGGTTGTATTTCATGTATGTGAGACACACAAAAAACTTCCATGTTGTTCCGCCATCTTGGCTCCTCCCAGGGATAGCTAACTTTAATAACATTGGAATTATCTCCTGTTAGCCCAATCCCTACCCTCCACCAAAGGCAAATCTCGCTGATTTTGTCCTAATTCAGAGTCATTTGGCCCACACTCTGGTGCTGCACTGCTCAAGTTTCCAGACTTTGTGAAAATGTCTAGAGTTGCATGTGTTCTTTCAGCATTTCAGGCCTAGCTTTCCCCCCTCCTTTGTCATCAGGAAGAATTGGCAGGTTAAGAAAATTATTAAGAAAAAAATATAATTTAAAATCAATGAAATAAGCTTCTCCCTTAAAAAGCTAGAAAAAGAAGAGTAAAATAAACCAAAAGCAAGGAGAAAAGAAATAATAAAGTTTAAAGAGGAAATCTAGGAAAGAGAAAACAAATAAAGAAGACCTACAAAGACAAGTATTTTGAATTCATCAAAAATATTGATAAACCTCTACTATCAAGTCTCAACAAGGAAAACTGAGAAGAAACACAGTAACAAAAATTAAGATAGAAAGCAGGGATAGCATTTCAGATCCTACAGAAATTAAAAGTATAATGAGAGAATAATATGAATGATTTTTTTTCCAATAAATTTGATAGCTTAGATAAAATAGACAAAATCATTGAAAGGCACAAAATATCTAATCATGCATAAGAAGAAATAGAAAATCTGAGTCTTCCAATATTATATGAAGAAATTTAATTTGTAATTAAAACATTTCCCATAAGAAAATCTCTTTGCCCAGATGGCTCATTGGGAAATTTTATAAACATTAAAAAAAATTCCAAACTTGTATTAGTGCTATCAGAAAATAGAGGAAGACAGAGCACTTCCCACCTATTTTTATGAGGCTAGAATAATGCTGTTTTCCACACAAAAGAAAAATTATATTAAAAAGAATTGTATATCAATAGCACTCATTTAAACATAAATAAAATTCTTAAAAATGTAACTAATATATCTAACCCATGAACACATAAAAGGATTGCACACATTATAAATATTGGGTTTGGGGTGCCCGGGTGGCTCAGTCAAACATCTGACTTTGCTCAGGTCATGATCTCACAGTTTGCAAGTTCGAGCCCCGCGTCGGGCTCTGTGCTAACAGTTCAGAGCCTGGAGCCTGCTTCCGATTCTGTGTCTCCCTCTCTTTCTGCCCCTCCCCTACTCACACTCACTCAAAAATAAATAAACGCTAAAAAAATGGTTTTTTTTGTAAATATATGTTGGGTTTATCTCAGGAATGCAAGTTTGGTTTAGCATCAGAAAAATAAATATAGGGAAGCCTGGGTGGCTCAGTTTAGCATCTGACTCTTGATTTTAGTTCAGGTCATGATCTCATGGTTCATGGGTTTGAGCCCCACATCAGGCTTGTGATGATGGCTCAGAGCCTGCTTGGGATTCTCTGTCTCCTGCTCTCCTTTCCCCTCCCCCATGTTCTCTCTCTCTCTCTCTCTCTCTCTCTCTCTGTCTCTCAAAAATAAATATTAAAAAAATAAAAATAAATATATTTCACCATATTATCAGAATAAAGAAGAATAAAACCAAATAATCAGCTAAAAAAGTTGGGAAAAAGTATTTGGCAAAATATAACACCTGTTCATGATCAAAACTTAGCAAACAAGAAAAATAAAGTACTTCCTCAACTTGGTAAAGAGAGTCTATGACAAACACTGTGAATATTATATGTAATGATGAAATATTAAATGCTTTCCCCTAAGACTAGGAATAAAGTGAGGAATTTCACTCCTACCAGTTCTAGTCATTATTACACTAGAGGTTCTACTTAGGGCAATAAATGATTTAAAAAAAAACTAAAGGCAGGAGGGTTGGAAAGAAAAAACAATACTATGTTTATTTGCTGATGACATGATTGTATAGGTGGTAAATCTAGAGGAAAAAAAGTAAAAACCTACTAGAATTAATAAGCATGTTTAGCAAGGTGTGAGTATACAAAGTCACTTTTGGAAAAGTAACTGCATTGTGAGTGCAATTTTTATAAATTTCATATGGAAACACAGAGAACCTAGAATAGACAAACCAATCTTGAAAAACAAGAGTTAGAAGATTTCTAATACCTGATTTAAAACTTTTTGTAAAGATATAATAATCAAGACAGTGTGCTATTTGCTTAAACATAGTCAACACTCAATGACACAGAACGAACAATCAAAAACAGATCCACATTTTTACAGTCAAACAATTTTCAACAGAATTGCCAACGCAATTCAGTAGGGGGGGAAGGGATATTTTTTAATATGTGGTGCCAAGTATTCATATTGAACAAAAATAATATTTACCACCATATCACTCCATATTTTAAAAAATTACTTGAAATAGATTTAGAATTATACAATTGCTAGAATTTAATGAATTTATAAAACTTAATAATATTTTATATGAAAAAAGAAATTATAAATTGATGGACATCCTCAAAACTTTTTATCAAAAGTCACAGTTAAAAAAATGAAAATTCAAGCTACAGTTGGGAAGAAAATATTTAAATACATATATCTGGCACAGATTTATATCTAGAATCTATTAAAAACTCCTACAAATCTATGGTAAAAAGAACAACTCAATTAAAATGGGCAAATTAAGGGTGCCTGGGTGGCTCAGTCGGTTAAACGGCCGACTTTGGCTCAGGTCATGATCTCGCGGTCCGTGAGTTCGAGCCCCGCGTCGGGCTCTGTGCTGACAGCTCAGAGCCTGGAGCCTGTTTCCGATTCTGTGTCTCCCTCTCTCTCTGCCCCTCCCCCATTCATGCTCTGTCTCTCTCTGTCTCAAAAATAAATAAACGTTAAACAAATTTTAAAATAAAAAAGGGCAAGTTATTTGAATAAAATCTTCACAAAGAAATATTACAAATGTCAGTAAGCAAATGAAAATGTGCTCAATGTCAATAGTCACCTGGAAAATGCAAATTGAAACCACAACGAGAGGGTTTACAATACAAAGCACAGTGTAAACCACCATGCAACCATTGCTAAGGTAAAATAGACAACTCTGAAACTATCTAATTTTGAAGAGGATTTTGACTAATAGGGACGCTCATACATTGTTTGTATGTAAAATGGTACAACCAGTTTGGAAAACTGACAGTTCTTCGTAAAGTTAAACAGACTTCTTCCCTATGACCCAACAATTCCATATTGGGTATTTACCCAGGGGAAATAAAAACGTGATCACAAGGAGTTTCATGAATGCAATAGCATAATTATTCATAATGATCCCAACTGGAAAAAATATTTCCTCAATAGAAAAGTGGATAAATTGTATATTCATAGACTAGAACACTAATAAATTAAGTACAAAACACCAATACATACAACACCATACAACTCCAAAAGTATCATATCAAATGAAAGAAGCCAGACTCATGTGATTATATTTTTGTGAATTTCCAGAACAGTGGTTACCTCTGAAGCAAATTGGAAAATTTTGAAGATTGTGTTTTTTGAGTAGATACATATTAGTGTTATGCTCTTTTTTGAAATGTAGCTTTTCACATTATAAATTGGCCTTTATTTGACTCGTTTAATATTTTTTTTTTACTTAATTCTACCTCAAGATATTATTCTTGGCATTATTTTGTATTGCTTTGCATATCTTTGTTTATTCTTCAATATTTAACTTTACCAAATCCCTCTGTTTCAGGTATGACAAAGAATTGGGTTTTGCTATATAAGCAATCTGAATTTTTTAGTAAGTGATTTAAGTGCATTAACATTTACTTAACTGATATTTTGGTTTCAGTTTGCTATCTTGTCTATTTTCTGTATGGCTCAACATTTCAATTGAAAATTATTTCAATTAAGTGTCCTTTTAAACCTTTTCTGTTGATAATTCTTTTGGTATTTAGGAAGTTTTGACTCTTCAATCTAGTAGTTTTATTTGCACTATTTTTTAAATTTCTTTTTAATGTTTATTTATTTTTGAGACAGAGACAGAGTGTGAGCACAGGGAGGGGCAGAGAGAGAGGGAGACACAAAATCCAAAGCAGCCTCCAGGCTCTGAGCTGTCAGCACAGAGCCCAATGAGGGGCTCGAACCCACGAACTGTGAGATCATGACCTGAGCCAAAGTCGGACGCTTGACCGACTGAGCCACCCAGGAGCCCCTTATTTACACTATTTTTTTTTATATTACTCTTAATCTTCTCTTCTTTTAGATACTATTTGTTGATTTTCTACCACAAATGAGACTAAAGTTACTCTCTCCCTTGCCCTTACCTTCTAAATTTGATCCCTAGCATTATTTTAGTGTTAATCTTTACTTCCTAAATTACTTAAGCTTCAACCACCTTATTTATTATTCTAAATATACTGTTGAGTCTTAGATATATTTCAAGTCTTCAATACACTTGAACCTTCTACTACTTCAGTTGTTAGCTTCAGGTAATATAATTAATTCATCTGTGGTAATCCACAGGCTTATTTCATTGTCCACTATTCCTAACTTGTAAGGTGGTGTTGATATTAATGTCTGAACATGTGAAAACTACTATTATTTTTCACCCTTTTCCCTGTCTTTCAACCTTAGTTCCACCAACTTAAATATTTGCCAAACTTTCTACAAACATTTTGTTTGAAGCTCATTCTTTGGTAGATTTGTCACAAAGCGATTAGGGAATGATACTCCTTGAGGTCTTCCATATTTTTAGTTGCTTGTCTGTGGCTTTTATGTTGAAGACAAGTTTGGCTGTCCATAAAATTCTTCTCACATTTTCTCTTCTTTAACATCTTTTAAAAAGTTGCTACATGCTTTTTCTAACGTAGATGTTGCTTTGAAGGATCCTCATACTAATTTGATAGTTGTTATAAATGATTTTGCCTTCTTGTCTGTAAACTAAAGGGAATCCCCCCCCATTATTAAAAAAAATAGTAATTTTGGCTTAGAATATGGCCTAAGGCCGGGGGTCTGAGTGGCTCAGTTAAGTGTCCAACTCTTGGTTTTGGGTCAGGTCATGATTTCATGGTTTGTGGGTTTGAGTCTGATGTGGGGACATCAGACTCCACTCCAATGTTGCAGAGCCTACCTGAGATTCTCTCTCTCTCTCTCTCTCAAAAATAAATAACCTTAAAAAAATAGAATATGGCCCAAGGCTGATCATTTCTGGTCAATTTTCCCAGATACACAGTGTGATCTGCTCTTTACTATTCTATTTCAGGAAATATTTTCCAATCATGTTTTTAAGTATTTTTCTTTTTCCATTACTTTGGTTTTCTTCTTTGAAGATTTCGAAGATATATGTGTGGTTTTCTCACTTTACATCTTCAATGTCTATCACATTTTCTTTATCAGTTTCCTATGGTAGCTATAACAATTTTTTAAAATATTTGTTACCACAAATTTTATCAATTAAAACTACACAAATTTATTGTCTTAGAGTACTGGAAGTCAGAGGTCAAGGTTGGTTGGTTTGTGTTCTATCTGGAAGCTATAAAAGAGAATCTATTTCCATGCCTTTTCCAGCCTCTGGAAGCTGTCTGGATTCTATGGCTCATGGTCCCGCATCCCTGTGACCTCTGTTTCTGTTGTCACACATCCTCTGACTCTGACTATTACCTCAGTCCTATAATTACCTTTGCGATTGTATTGTACCCATCTGAGTAATCCAGGATAATCTCCCCATTTCGACATCCTGAACTTAATCACACCTGCAGAATCTTTTTAGTAGGCAAGGCAATATTTTCACAGGTTTCTGGGATTAGGTTGGTAGGAGGCATTTTTCTGCCTCCTGCACACACATTTCTCAAGTCCTTTTTAAAAATAGTTGACTTTATTTCTGTTTGATTTCCCCCCGATTTTCTTCTTTCTTATTCCTGTTTCCCTGTGTCCTTATAGTGTCTCTTTACTCCTGTGTTCTTCTTACTTAGTGTTCTTATATACTTTGTTTTCTTAATTCTTTACTGATATCTATTCTGAGCTTTTCTATTTCTCATTTGTGGTGTTCTTATCAAGGCATTAATTGTTGTCTACTATTGAAACTTACATTGCAGCCTTTATCTGCTCTGTGACCTCATTTTTCTGGTGAGATCTCATTGTTTATCTTAATTTGTTAAGATCTCATTTATGTTTTGATTGTAATGATTTTGTACGATGTTAGAAAGCTTTTCTGTTCGTGTTATTCCCCATGTTTGAATGAGGAACAAAATAAGATGAGATTTCCTGGGATATTAGGAGAAGGGCCGGCCAGGGTGGCTTTCTCTGAATCACAGTCTAAGAATTTCTTTCTGTTTTTACCAGCAAAGATTAAATATATACCCTCTCTGTTAGCCACTTGTTTGTTTCTCACAGCTATGTCTGGTTTAGAAAGATTTTGTGCTTCTTGTCCCTGAGGTCCACAGGCCTTGTTTTCCAAAATACTTCATATTTCTTGGGTTTTCCTTTCTCTGAGTCCCTCAAAAATCCCTCCCTCCCACTGCCCACCTCTCTCTCTTTGATTCACATGATTCTTTCCTTGCTCAATTTGGTTGTTTCCAGCAGAATGAGGCACTGTATTTTTGGAGGAGGGAAGTATTTTCTGGATATTTGTGGAGTTTTATTGAATCCTCACATCCATTTTAGTTTTTTCCACCTGTGTGGCTTTGGCACTTACCTGCAACTCTGAGCCAGTGAGGACTTTTCTTCTCTCTCTTTTATTTTTTTCTGTTTTTTTAAATGTTTATTTAGTTTTTGAGAGAGAGAGATAGAGACAGAGCACAAGCAGGGGAGGGGCAGAGACAGAGAGGGAGACACAGAATCCAAAACAGGCTCCAGGATCTAAGCTGTCAGCACAGAGCCCAAAGCAGGTCTTGAGCTGGAGAACAGTGAGATCATGACCTGAGCTGTAGTAGGACGCTTAAATGACTGAACCACCCAGGCTCCCTGGGACTTTTCTTGATTTCACGTATTGTTCCCATCTTTCCCATCCCACATTCCCTCAGGATACATCCTTCCCTTTTGGGGAAGGTATGTATCTATGACTTTTAAGCTATTTAGTTGTCTTGAGCGTCTTGCTCCTTTTACACAGCTATCTTGTGCCTGTCCAGCCACCGCTGTGGGCTGGCTTGTTCCCAGCTTCTGTCCATTTTCTGGGTCTCTCATCCCCATTGTCTTTAGTTGTCTTTAGTTGGTGTTTCTATCCAGTTTTCTGGAGGTGTTTGGGAAGTTTAAAGCAGCTGCACGGCCGACACCATGTCACGGAAAATCCTGAGGAGCAGTTCCAAGAGAACCACTATAGTTACTGTGTTGCACAGAGTTACTAGACTCTCAGAGAATGATAAGGACGCAGGGAGAGTAATTTCTCGACCACTGCAGTAACCCACGTGATAGATGAAGATCACTTGGGTGGTGATTATCAAAGTTCAATTCTGGATGTTTTCTGAAGGCAGAGCCGTGAGATCCACTGATAGGTTGGATATTGGGTGTTAAAAAGGGGAGGTCGGATATTTTGAGGGATGTAGTTGTCATTGACTGGGATGGAGAAATCGTGGCTACAGCGGACTGAGTGTCACATTAGTCAGGTTAGGGCTAGTCTATGCTGCAGTAATAAGCCTTGAACTCTCCATTTCTTCCATAATGATTAACATGGTAACAAGCGGACTTCCTTCATCCTGTAGTCCTGCCATCAGGAGTATTTTACCTTCACTTCTGTCCGAGTTGGGGGGAAGAGAGGACCACACAGGGTGGTGACAGGTGCTGTTGCCTGCCCTTTTCTTTTCCTCGCTGCCTTTCCTTTTCTTCCACTGCTTCTTTTCCTCCTCCTTCTCCGTTTCATTTTCTTTTTGTTCCCTAGCATCGAAAGTGTCATCCATCACTTCTCTTCACATCGTATTTGCCAAAACTCAGTTACACGGACCCAACACAAATGCAGATGAGCTGCAAGATTCATTTGCTGCCCACGTGATTTTTCTTTCAGTGAATCCCTGTTTGAACACTTTACTGTGGGCTCACTGTTTTTTGTGTAGAAATTCTTTATACACTCTAGTAATTTTTTGTATGCTCTATATGTTTCAAATGTCTCCACAGTCCATTGCTTGCTTTTTAACCTTGTTTATAGTTACTTTTGTCATATGAGATATATTAATTTTGTAGTGTATTTTTCTTTATGATTTGAGCTTTCTACATCCTGTTTAAGAAATTTCTTCTCGGGGGTACCTGGGTCGCTCAGTTGGTTGAGTGTCCAACTCTTGATTTGGGCTCAGGCCATGATCCCAGGTTTGTGGGACTGAGACCTGGGTCAGGCTCTGTGCTGAGCATGGAGCCTGCTTAAGATTCTCTCTCTTTATCTCTGCCCCTCTCCCCCACTCCCACTCTTCTTTCTTTCTCTCTAAAAAAAAAAAAAATCTTCTGGTCTTGATATCCTAAAGATATTCTCTTATATTTCTTTCAAGGAGTTTTTAAGTATTTACTTTGCTTTTTTTATACTTGCTTATTTAAATTCATTAGGTATCATATTATTTATTTTTCTACCTGATCTAATTTGTGATGCCACTTCTGTCATATATGAAGTTTCCCTTTATGTGCATATTTACTTCTTTGTCGGTTGGTTCTTATTGTTTCCAGAGCTATCTCCACTGATATACTTGTTTAGTTGCCATAGTTTCAAAATAACCCCTGATTCCTCATTTTTTTGTTTATCCTTTAATTTCTTGGTTATTTTCATATGTCGACTTTTAAATATGCATTCAAATGCAAATCAAATGCTTGTCAATTTTTAGCAAAAACCTTATTGGTACACTGACTTGAATTACACTGATTTACAGACAAATTTGGAGAGACGTGAAATATATGCCATATTGGATCTTCTCTTTTAGGACATTTGTATATCTTTCTGTTTGTATTTTCTCCTTATAAGTGTTATTCATTATTAATTTGGTTATTCCTAGTCTACTTGTACATTTATTTCTACTGGAACTAGACTTTTTTATTTCATATTTTGTCTTTAGATTCCAATATTTATAGGACCATTATTTTAAATATATCTTTTTAATGTTTATTATTTTTGAGAGAGAGAGACAGACAGAGTGCGACACAAGGGAGAGGCGTAGAGAGAGGGAGACACAGAATCCAAAGCAGGCTCTAGGCTCTGAGCTGTCAGCACAGCCCCGATGCGGGGCTCGACCTCACAGACTGCAAGATCATGACCTGAGCCGAAGTCAGCAGCTTAACCGACTGAGACACCCAGGTGCCCCTACAGGACCATTATTTTATTGTGTATGTGTGTATGCATGTATCTAACTACTTGCTGAACTGTTAAAAATTGTAATATTTTATCCAAAGTATTTATTTTTTGGTAAAGAATATAATTTTTGCTAATAACTTCTTTATTAAGTTACTTTTTGTAAATAAACAACTTAGAAAAGTGCCTGATACAGTAAGGGCTTAATAAGTGTTAGATATATTGTAGGATTTTTTTGTTACTTTTTTTTTTTTTTTTGGTACACAAATGTATTATCTGCAAACAATGACACATTTTTCTGTTTTACTTCCTTTTTATATTTCATTTGTTTTTTCTTTTTATTGTGTTAGCTTGGAGCATCATAAGTGATAGTGGAAATGCACATATATTTCAATATGAGATGACTGTTGCTACCATGGCTGGCAAATTCTTTTATCTGGTTAAGGGAATCACCTTTTATTTCTTGTTGTTAAGAGCTTTGAAACAATCATGAATACAAGCTGATTTTTATAGAATGTTACTTTGCATCTATTGAAATAATGTTTCTCTTCCTTTGGTATGTTAATATACAACTTTCACTTCCAGACACTGTAGTGCAGGAAGATACCCTCAAGCAGGGTGGAGCGGGGCTGGAATTCATGTTGTGTGAGCCTGTGTAAGTTCTCTCCCTGGTTCACCCCTTTGGCTTTTCAACATTCACCTCTCCCCATCTTTTGATTTTTAAAGTTCCACATAACCTCATAGTAACTTCAAAGTGCTGCTGTCTAACATAATGGATCCATTCCTGCACAAACAAAAACAACCTTCTCTCTGAAAGCAATAGCATAAAGTCTCATCAGTTTCTGCATTAACTTCTGATTTATGTTCATTCTTCTTTTAGTTCATAACTCAGCAGCATCTTGATATCCTATAATCTCTGCACTAAGATATCATTACCCACACATCCTGTATAATATCACTGGTGAGAGTGGAGAGTGGAAAGAAAAAACAGAATCCGATACAAATACAAATATAATAGTACGATGGAAAAATGTGGGTGATCACTAGCCCTCGTTTATAAACCTGTTCACAAGGTCATATATGATATATAATAATTTCTTTCTTAACTGCTCATTTTACATGTCCTTTGCTTTTAACCAATACCTTCACTGGATGGTTTCTTTAGTTGACGGGTGACTTGAACTTTGTTCCTGGGAGATTGAACTCTTGATGATCCTGCTTGTACTAGGTTGCTGAATTATTTCTTTCTCTTGTTCAACCACGTGTGGGTGCAATAGGAGGGATCCAGCAGGATTCCCTAAATAAAATGCATACTTCTCCTTGTCCCCAACCATACATCAGCACTCTGATCTCCCTCTGATAGTAAGAATCACACACCTGAGACAACACAACAATGAATATGTTGCTCGAAATTTTTCCCACCCGGAGGATGAGTTTTCATTCCCACTGTCCTTCAGGACCACCTTTAGTGGAAAACGTAGAGCCATAATAATCCAATTTTGTGTGACGTCAGGATATCGTGAGGAACCATCTGTAAACCAGGCTTAGGGTTTTTCCTTCTCAGTTTTCAAGTCAGAAGGAATTCTGAATGAGACCCAGGTCTTTGCTGAGGCTAAGTGATGTGTAGCAGAACAGGCATCCTGGGATGTGAATCCCCTGCCATGTTACTAACTGTGTCCTTGAGACCTGCCTATGCCTGATAAAGTATAGACCTCTTCTGCTTGGCATGTCTGTTGGGCATGACTTTCTTCAGCTGGTGGGTCAGATGTCACTCACTTGATGATGTTCTGCTCGGGTCTCTTGATTACTTGGTGTCCCATATTCATGTGGTCAGTCTCTATCAGAGCTTAGCAGCAAGCCCCAAACTGTTTCTCAAAAAGTGAACAGTTACTTGTTAGGAGGGGCATGGTTTTGCCCATTGTGATTTTTACATTTAAGGCCTACGGTAAGATTGGTTCAGCAATCTGTTCAGTCACAGATAATCTGAGTACTGTTGGATCCATGATTGCCGTAGGTTAAAGATGGCTGTATATTTTTTTACTACACTTCCTGAAAAGCGTTCTAATCCTTTACTCTTGAATCTGTAACTTGGTTGATCAATAACCTATGACGGAAGTGACACACAGCCTACTCTGAGCTTTGCCTCTTGGAGGCCTCACAGATTCTACTTGGAACCCTGAGCAGGCATGTATGAAATTTGGCCACCCCAGATCTGCCATGCTGTGGGGGAAGGTCAGGCTACATAGAATGATTCTATAAAGAGGCCGCACGGAGAGATCACCTGGCGAGTCCTCAGATGTTCTAATCCCGCAGCCATTCCAGGCATGTCAGCTTAGGCCTGGACATTGAAGAAGAGAGATGCGTTATCTCTATGGAGTCCTGCTCAAATTTTACATGTGTGAGTTAAATAAACGATCGCTGTGATTGTACAAATTTGACTTGGGATGGTTGGTTATGCCATAATAGGTTAATGGACAATGACGCGTAAAGACCATTTAGAAGCCTGACCAGAAGCCTGACCCAGCTGAATCCAGTTCTAGGGTTTTCATCTGCACTGACTCCACTCCACATGGCCAGCTCTATGGGTTACTTGGCAAACGTAGCAGGGCAGGCCACCAAATTGCAGTGCCTGTTTCTTCCAAAGTCCAAAGAGGCCACCAACGGTTGGGACTCTCTTAGTGGTAGGAGATAAAAGATAAAAGCAGCATGTATTGCATTTTGGACCCAAAAGAAGTATTGCAAACATTGGACACCTAGAAACCTGTGGTGGCAGATCCCTAAATTTTCCTAGACTTTATCATGTATCCTCTGGCATGCGTATCTCTTTCTAAGCTATTGAGGGGGTGTATGCTTCTTCCTCCCATCAGCTGATGCCATAACTAGAGAGGACCACGGTGATTTTCATAGCCATTATGTTGTTACTATTTAATGTTAATTCAGCCTTCACTAAGGACAGAGGTCTTGGACAATTCCCTTTTCTGAACTAAATCCAGAGGGAAGCCTGAGGCAGCACAGCTTTTAATTCAATTCATTTATTTATTTATTTATTTATTTATTTTTAGCCTCTCCAGCTCAGCCTCCCGAACACACAGTCTCATTGTTTTTTAAAATTTAAAAATTTTTAGTTTTTTTCTTAATTTAATTCTAGGGTCGCCTGGGTGGCTCCGTTGGTTAAGTATACGACTTCGGCTCCAGTCATGATCTCACGGTTTGTGAGTTTGAGCCCCGCGTTGGGCTCTGTGCTGACAGCTCAGAGCCTGGAGCCTGCTTCGGATTCTGTGTCTCCCTCATTCTCTGCCTCTCCCCTACTCATGCTCTGTCTCCCTCTCCCACTCTCAAAAAAATAAACATGAAAATTTTTTAAAAATTTAATTCCAGTGTATCTACCATACAGGGTTATATTAATTTCAAGTGTACACTATTAATTCCATTTTTAATGATTATCAGGCATTTGTTTAGTGTTCCCTGGGCCATTCTTCTCTGAGTTTTGAGGTCACTGACTCTGCTAGAGGATCAGATTAATAAGGTTTTGTTAAAACTGCAGCCTTATTTTAACTGTGCGCTGAAGAATTAAGAGAGCCGTTTATGATCAATGGAAATGCAAGAATCTGAAAAAAGTTATGTTGAGACACCGTGAGGAGCTGAGAAACCTGCCGCTGTGACTAAGCAACCATCTCAAGCGAGAATCACCACAAAGACCAACGTGAGATTTTTCTTTTGGGTCCCAGGAAGTCTGGATTCCTAGTAGAAGTATCACATTTCCTGTCCTGATGGGAAAGGAGCGTTGACACATTTTTCATTTATATTTATATTTATTATTATTATTATTATTTTAGAGAGCCATTGCAAGAGCGGGGAAGGGGCAGAGAGAGAGATAATCTTTTTTTTTTTTTAATGTTTGTGTGTGTGTGTGTGTGTATGTGTGTGTGTGTGTAAGAAAGAGAGAGAGAGAGACAGAGAGAGAGAGAGAGAGAGAGAGAGAGGAGAGCATGCGCACAAGCGGGGGAGGACAGAGAGAAGGAGACAGAGAATCCGAAGCAGGTTCCGAGACATCACCGCAGAGCATGAGGGGCTGGACCCCCACCAACCCTGACCTGAGCAGAAGTCTGAGGCTTGACCAACTGAGCCACACAGCCGCCCCAAGAGAGTTAATCTTAAGCAGGTTCCATGCTCATTGTAGCCCAATGCAAGACTCGATCCTACACCCTGGGATCGTGACCCGAGCCGAAATCAAGAGTTGGATGCTCAGCCGACTGAGCCACCCGGGAGCCGACTTTATTTATATTTTAAAGAGGGGGGGGGTTCTTTCCAAGAAGCTGGAGAAGCTGGATGAAAACAAATCCTTGAATAGTAGGTCCAGGAGTATTTATATGAAATATCAAATAATAAAATTAAATAGGATACAGTAAAAGATATAGCTTAGCACATTCATTACCACTCATGTTGTGTCTAAAAAACCCCAACAATACATTTAGGTACATTCCTGTTCAATATACCTATGCCCATTTATCAAGAGAAGATACAAGTATCTGTGTATGATGGATGCTTAGAAACAGCATTATTCTGACTTTCTTTATGGCCAGTGAGAACTCCAGGAGATGTCCTATGATTGATCAAAAAAAAAAAAAAATCCAAGCACTCCTCTTTGCAGAGAATGGTTTAGACATTTAGCAGTCAGCCCACTCCTTATCACAGCCACTTGCTGTCAGATATGCTTTTGAAGGATGTGTGGTGTGTGTGTGTGTGTGTGTGTGTGTGCACGCATAACCCCATATTCCTTACGATTTCTCCGATACCCACCGCACTTGGCTGAGGAGCAGAATCCCTTTATCACTTAAACGCTTTCTTCTTTGCAGCTAGCAGGCAGTAAATTATGAAGAGCTCTTGCTTGAGAGGTTCCTGCTTTTGCTCTGCAGGGCTTGTGGTCACACTTCACAGAGAGAATTGAGATGGAGCTTCCTGGCTGCGAACACCCTTTCCTGAGTGTCAGTTAGAGGTCAATTAGGTGTTACAGTTTTCCTGGGCACAGTTAGGTACATTCCACTCTGCTTCATGCGCTCAGACTTTAAAAGAACCCAAAGAGCTGGTTGTAGATTGTTTTGTCATTCCTTTTGGTGGATGAGGTCCCTCAGATCCAGACGTGATTTAACCATTTCTTTTAGGCAAACATTACTCAAAGTTCATGTTTTTTGTGGTTGTTTATTTACATTGTTGTTAATAAGACCATACCTGTTATCCAGGGACTCAAAAGTTTGCGTAGCCTCAAGACATCTTTCTCCTCTTTTGTAGAAATAAGCCTGGTTGACACAAAATCACAATGCTTGCCCCTATTTTATTCTTTAGGTCAGCTATTTACACTTATTTTTTTTCTTTATGGTGAATGTGCTTTCAGTTACTTCCCCTTATTCCTTGAAGAATTGTTCGTCAAGGGCATTATTAAGATCCCCTGGACAAGGAATGCTTACAACCTACTGATAACTGATTATGTTTTAGACTATTCTGTTAGCAGTTAAGACTCCCTCGCCCCTTTTTTGAAGTTAGAGCTGTTCAAGAATCCCTCCCGCTGTTATTCCAGTGACTTATGTGTGAGTGTGTTTTGGAAAATGAGATTTTTCTCTGTGTGTTTTGCAGGATTAGTATCAGTTTGATCCTCCAGAAGGAGACAGAAATGAAGCAGCCCACTCCTGTTTCCGTATCGCAGACATACATCCTTTTCACATCTTCAGCCTATTTCCATGCTTCTGAGTGGGAGACGTTTGTTGGTGAGCATGTCTGTGGGAAACAGATAAGAGAAAAAAACTTAAAGTGGCGATCCTTTGTCTAAGTGACGCTCATTTTAAGAAGAAAAAACAGAACAGCTTCCATTGCTCCTTATTTTAGACTGTTTCTTGAACTGAAGTATAGGTGACACCAAAAGTTATGCTAGTTACATAGTGATTTGACAACTCCATACATTAATTCTAGGATATTTAATAGAATGATATTGAAAGGAGAAATATTTGTGTAAGTCTTTGAACTATTGAATATAATTTAGTCATAGTGTATTTATACATGAGTTATTTTTCTCTCTATACTAGTATGAATTATTAAATTAGGAAATACCAAACTGATATATACTTTTATGAAGAATAAATTATGAAAATAAAAAATTCTTTGGAAGGAGTTTTACCTATTAGGAACAGGTAATCTGCATGTCAAACAATGTACAGAATTTAATACATTTAATGCTTTAAAACCACTGGATGTCTAACTTATGGCTTAATTACCAACTACTATACATATCATACTTTTAGAGCACTGCACTTATGTTTAAAGTATGATAATTAATTCTTGTCATGTCCAACAGCTCTTAAAAATTAAATGCCAAGTTTTACACTTTGAGAAGAATAAAATAATAATATGAAAACAGGCACAAGCTTGAACAAGAACTAAATATTAAGATAGACAAATGTTTTTATTTGTATCTTACAGAGTCATGTGGATCAGATGATATTCGTAAGGTATTTTAAAGCAGAGCTACATTTTTAATAAGCAGGCATGTACTTGATCAAGAAGGCAATACACAGAGAAAGTAATTTATATAATCTTTTAAAGAGTCTCTCATAGAACTAGAAGAGTGTTTTAGATTATTTAAATTAGATGAATAAGAAGTTTTTATTAAATTGCTTAGCAGGGGTACCCGGGTGGTTCAATCTGTTAAGCATCTGACTCTTGATCTCGGCTCAGGTCATGATTTCCGGTTCGTAAGATCAAGCCCCCAGTTGGGCTCTGCACTGACAGCATGGGGCCTGCTTGGGATTCTCTCCTTCCCTCTCTCCCTGCCATCCCCTGCTCTCTTTCGTTAAAAAAATAGAGCTTCGTAATATCTGGACATTGATTGTATTCTCTGCTGCTACCAGTTTGGTTTGGAATGCTCCATGAATATTTGCACACCTAGAAAAATTAAAACAGGGGCCCTGGGTGGCTCAGTCTGTTAAGCCTCTGAATCTTAATTTTGGCTTAGGTCATGATCTCATGGTATGTGAGTTTGAACCCTGAATGGAGTTATGTGTTGACGCCATGGGGCCTGCTTGGGATTCTCTGTCTCCCTCTCTCTCTGCCCCTCCCCTGCTTTCTTTCTATCTCTCTGTCTCTAAAAATAAGTAAATAAACATCAAGAAATATTAAAATCATACATTTTCATCAAAACATTGTTGAATTTAGCTCTAGAATGTATTACAAATGGAAAAAAATGCAAATAAATTTATTCTTTCCTATAAAGAAAATTTAAAAAATTGATCTAAGGATACAAAGTTTTACAGATCACTTTAGAAAATAAAAGACCCGAAATGAGCATTTAGAAACAGAAATGCTAACACTTTTACTTAATGTGGCTTTTACAAATAAATCGGCATTAGTCATTAGGGAATTGCGTATCAAAATCATAATGAAACACTACACAAAATAGGATGAGTAAGTAATAGTAAATAAATAGACTAACAAGCATTGATAAGTATATAAAGAAATTGGAACCCACATACATTGTTAATGGGAATAAAAAATGAGGCAGCCACTATGGAAACATTTGATGGTTCCTCAAAAAGTTAAATATAGAATTATCAAATGACCCAGCAATTCCACTTGTGTGTATATACCCCAAAGATTTGAAAACAAGGGCTCAGAAACTCGTATGACAACATAATTTGCAGCATTATTCACAAAAGCCAGAAGGTGGAAACAGGCCAAGTGTCTCTTAATAGATGAATGGGTAAACAAAATTTTAGTACATACATAGGGTGGAATATTATCCAGTCATAAAAATGAATGAAATTTTGATACATTCTGCAACATGGGTGAATCTTGGAAACATTATACTAAGTGAAATAAACCAGACCCAAAATGACAAAATATTGTCTGATTCCATTTATATGAAATATCTAGATTGGGCAACTGCATAGAGACAGAAAGTACATTAGAAGTTACTAGGGGTTGGAGGAGGAAAGCATAGGGATTATTGTTTAATGAGTACTATATGGAGTGACAGAAAAGTTCTGGGAACAGTAGATAGTGGTGATGGTTACACAACATTGTGAAAGTAATTAATGCCACTGAACTGTACGTTTAAAAATGGTTAGAATGGCGAATATTATGCTATATTTTACTACTATATATATGCATATATATATATTCTACCTTTATGTTTACAATGTTTCTGTAAATGTTAATTTTTATTTATTATTTATTTATTTTTAATTTTTTTATGTTTATTTATTTTTGAGAGACAGACAGTGTGAGCCAGGGAGGGGCAGAGAGAGAGGGAGAAACAGAATCTGAAACAGGCTCCAGGCTCTGAGCTGTCAACACAGAACCTGACAGGAGGCTCGAACCCACAAACTGTGAGATCAATGCCTGAGCCAGTCATCAGTTGGACACCTAACCAACTGAACCACCTAGACACCTCACTGTAAATGTTAATTTTTTTGGGGCGCCTGGGTGGCGCAGTCGGTTAAGCGTCCGACTTCAGCCAGGTCACGATCTCGCGGTCCGGGAGTTCGAGCCCCGCGTCAGGCTCTGGGCTAATGGCTCAGAGCCTGGAGCCTGTTTCCGATTCTGTGTCTCCCTCTCTCTCTGCCCCTCCCCCGTTCATGCTCTGTCTCTCTCTGTCCCAAAAATAAATAAACGTTGAAAAAAAAATTTAAATGTTAATTTTTTAACTTTATTTTTTAAAATTTACATCCAAATTAGTTAGTATATACTGAAGCAATGATTTCAGTCGAGTCCTTAATGCCCCTTACCAATTTAGCCCATCCCCCCCACCCACAACTCCTCCAGCAACCCTGTTTGTTCTCCACATTTATGTCTCTTCTGTTTTGTCCCCCTCCCTGTTTTTATATTATTTTTGTTTCCCTTCCCTTATGTTCATCTGTTTTGTCTCTTAAAGTTCTCATATGAGTGAAGTCATATGATATTTGTCTTTCTCTGACTGACTAATTTCACTTAGCATAATACCCTCCGGTTCCATCCATGTAGTTGCAAATGGCAAGATTTCATTCTTTTTGATTGCCGAGTAATACTCCATAGTGTGATACTCCATTGTGTATGTATGTATGTATATATGTATGTGTATATATATATATATATATATATATATATATATTACACATTTTCTTTATCCATTCATCCACTGATGGACACTTGGGCTCTTTCCATACTTTGGAAATTGTTGATAGTTCTGCTATAAACATGGGGTGCATGTATCACTTCGAAACAGCATACCTGTATCCCTTGGATAAATGCCTAGTAGTGCAATTGCTGGGTCATAGGGTAGTTCTATTTTTAGTTTTTGAGGAACCTCCATACTGTTTTCCAGGGTGGCTGCACCAGTTTGCATTCCCACCAACAATGCAAAAGAGATCCTCTTTCTCTGCATCCTCTCCAAGATCTGTTGTTGCCTGAATTGTTAACGTTAGCCATTCTGACAGGTGTGAGGTGGTATCTCATTGTGATTTTGATTTGTATTTTCCTGATGATGAGATTATGAGTGATGTGGAGCCTTTTTTCATGTGTCAGTTGGCCATCTGGATGTCTTCTTTGGAGAAGTGTCTTTTCATGTCTTTTGCCCATTTCTTCACTGGATTATTTGTTTTTTGGGTGTTGAGTTTGATAAGTTCTTTATAGATTTGGATACTAACCCTTTATCTGATAGGTCATTTGCAAATATCTTCTCCCATTCTGTCGGTTGCCTTTTAGCTTTGCTGATTGTTTCCTTCGC
This sequence comes from Acinonyx jubatus, assembly GCF_027475565.1. Classification (NCBI taxonomy): domain Eukaryota; kingdom Metazoa; phylum Chordata; class Mammalia; order Carnivora; family Felidae; genus Acinonyx; species Acinonyx jubatus. The sequence continues at coordinate 14,153,193 of NC_069385.1, read as the reverse complement.
TGTGCAGAAGACTTTTATTTTGATGAGGTCCCAATAGTTCATTTTTGCTTTTGTTTCCCTTGCCTCTGGAGACGTGCTGAGTAAGAAATTGCTGCGGGCAAGATCAAAGAGGTTTTTGCCTGCTTTCTCCTCAAGGATTTTGATGGCTTCCTATCTTACATTGAAGTCTTTCATCCATTTTGAGTTTCTTTTTGTGTCTGGTGTAAGAAAGTGGTCCAGGTTCATTCTTCTGCATGTCGTTGTCCAGTTTGCCCAGCACCACTTGCTGAAGAGACTGTCTTTATTCCATTGGATATTGTTTCCTGCTTTGTCAAAGATTAGTTGGCCATATGTTTGTGGGTCCATTTCTGGGTTCTCTATTCTGTTCCATTGATCTGAGTGTCTGTTCTTGTGCCAGTAGCATACTGTCTTGATGATTACAGCTTTGTAGTATAGTTTGAAGTCTGGGATTGTGATGCCTCCTGCTTTGGTTTTCTTTTTGAAGACTGCTTTGGTTATTTGGGGTCTTTTCTGGTTCCATACAAATTTTAGGATTGTTTGTGCTAACTCTGTGAAGAATGCTGGTGTTACTTTGATAGGGATCGCGTCGTATATGTAGATTGCTTTCGGTAGTATTGACATTTTAACAATATTTGTTCTTCCTATCCAGGAGCATGGAATCATTTTTCCATTTTTTTGTGTGTGTCTTCTTCAATTTCTTTCATAAGCTTTCTATAGTTTTCAGTGTATAGATTTTCCACCTCTTTGGTTAGATTTATTCCTAGGTATTTTATGTTTTTTTTTGTGCCACTGTAAATGGGATCGATTCCTTGATTTCTCTTTCTGTTGCTTCATTGTTGGTGTATAGGAACGCAACCGATTTCTGTGCACTGATTTTATATCCTGCAACTTTGCTGAATTCATGAATCAGTTCTAGCAGTTTTTTGGTGGAATCTTTTGGGTTTTCCATATAGAGTATCATGTCATCTGTGAAGAGTGAAAGTTTGACCTCCTCCTGGCTGATTTGGATGCCTTTTATTTCTTTGTGCTGTCTGATTGCAGAGGCTAAGACTTCCAGTACTATGTTGAATAACAGTGGCGAGAGTGAACATCCCTGTCTTGTTCCTGACCTTAGGGGGAAAGCTCTCAGTTTTTCCCCATTGAGGATATGATATTAGCATTGGGTCGCTCGTATATGGCTGTTATCATCTCAAGGTATGCTCCTTCTATCCTTATGTTCTTGAGGGTTTTTATCAAGAAAGGATGCTGTATGTTTGTCAAATGCTTTCCTGCATCTATTGAGAGGATATTATGGTTCTTGTCCTTTTTTTTATTGATGTGATGAATCACGTTAATTGTTTTCTGGATATTGAACCAGCCCTGCATCCCAGGTATAAATCCCACTTGGTCGTGGTGAATAATTTTTTTTAATGTATTGTTGGAGCCGGTTGGCTAATATCTTGTTGAGGATTTTTGCATCCATGTTCATTGGGGAAATTTGTCTATAGTTTCCTTTTTAGTGGGGTTTCTGTCTGGTTTTGGAATCAAGGTAATGCTGGCTTCATAGAAAGAGTTTGGAAGTTTTCCTTCCATTTCTATTTTTTGGAACAGCTTCAAGAGAATAAGTGATAACTCTTCCTTAAATGTTTGGTAGAATTCCCCTGGAAAGCCATCTGGCCCTGGACTCTTGTCTTTTGGAAGATTTTTGATTACTAATTCGATTTCCTTACAGGTTATGGGTCTGTTCAAATATTCTGTTTCTTCCTGTTTCAGTTTTGGTAGTGTGTATGTTTCTAGGAATTTGTCCGTTTCTTCCAGATAGCCCATTTTGTTGGCATATAATTGCTCATAATATTCTCTTATTATTGTTTTCATTTCTGCTCTGTTGGTTGTGATATCTCCTCTTTCACTCTTGATTTTATTTATTTGGGTCCTTTCCTTTTTCTTTTTGATCAAACTGGCTAGTGATTTATCAATTTTGTTAATTCTTTCAAAGAACCAGCTTCTGGTTTCATTGATCTGTTCTACTGGTTTTTTTTTTTGTTTGTTTGTTTGTTTGTTTGTTTCGATGGCATTAATTTCTGCTCTAATCTTTATTATTTCCTGTCTTCTGCTGTTTTTGGGTTTTATTTGCTGTTCTTTTTCCAGCTTCTTAAGGTGTAAGGTTAGGTTGTGTCTCTGAGATCTTTCTTCCTTCTTTAGGAAGGCCTGGATTGCTATATACTTTCCTCTTATGACTGCCTTTACTGTGTCCCAGAGGTTTTGGGTTGTGGTGCTATCATTTTCATTGACTTCCATATACTTTTTAATTTCTTCTTTAACTGCTTCGTTAGCCCATTCATTCTCTTTTTTTAAAAAATATTTTTTTTAACATTTATTTATTTTTGAGACAGAGAGAGACAGAGCATGAATAGGGGAGGGTCAGAGAGAGGGAGACACAGAATCCAAAACAGGCTCCAGGCTTGAGCTGTCAGCACAGAGCCCGACGCGGGGCTCGAACTCACGGACCGCGAGATAATGACCTGAGCCGAAGTTGGCCGCTTAACCGACTGAGCCACCCAGGCGCCCCAGCCCATTCATTCTTTAGTAGGATGTTCTTCAGTCTACAAGTATTTGTTACCTTTCCAAATTTTTGTGGTTGATTTCGAGTTTCATAGCATTGTGTTCTGAAAATATGCATGGTATGATCTCGATCTTTTTGTACTTACTTTAGGGCTGATTTGTGTCCCAGCCCTAGAATATGGTCTATTCTGGAGAACACTCCCTGTGCACTGAAGAAGAATGTATATTCTGCTGCTTTAGGATGAAATGTTCTGAATATATCTGTTAAGTCCATCTGGTCCAATGTGTCATTCAAAGCCATTGTTTCCCTGTTGATTTTTTGATTAGATGATCTGTCGATTGCTGTGAGTGGGGTGTTGAAGTCTCCTACTATTATGGTATTACTATGGATGAATTTCTTTATGTTTGTGATTAATTGATTTATATATTTGGGTTCTCCCACATTTGGCACATAAATGTTTACAATTGTTAGGTCTTCTTGGTGGATAGAGCCCTTGATTATGATATAATGCCCTTCTGCATCTCTTGATACAGTCTTTATTTTAAAGTCTAGATTGTCTGATATAAGGTATGGCTACTCCAGCTTTCTTTAGTTGACCATTAGCATGATAGATGGTTGTCTATCCCCTTATTTTCAATCTGAAGGTGTCTTTAGGTCTAAAGTGGGTCTCTTGTAAATAGCATATAGATGGGTCTTGTTTTCTTATCCATTCTGTTACCCTATGTCATTTGATTGGAGCATTGAGCCCATTGAGGTTTAGAGTGAGTACTGAAAGATTTGAATTCATTGCCTGTAGAGTTGGAGTTTCTGGTGGTGTTCTCTGGTCCTTTCTAATTTTTTGTTGCTTTTGGTATTTATATATATATATATATATATATATATATATATATATATATATATTATTTTTTTTCATCTTTTGTCCCCTCAGAGAGTCCCACTTAATATTTCTTGCAGGGCTGGTTTAGTGGTCGCAAACTCCTTTAATTTTTGTTTGTCTGGGAAACTTTTTATCTCCTCTTCTATTTTGAATGACAGGCTTGCTGGATAAAGAATTCTTGGCTGCATAATTTTCTGATTCAGCACTCTGAATATATTCTGCCACTCCTTTCTGGCCTGCCAGGTTTCTGTGGATAGGTCTGCTCCAAACCTGATCTGTCTTCCCTTGTAAGTTAGGGCCTTTTTTTTCCCTTGCTCTTTTCATGATTCTCTCCTTGCCTGAGTATTTTGTGAATTTGAGTATGATATGCCTTGTTGGTATGGTCAGTTTTTGTTGAATCTAATGGGGGTCCTCTGTGCTTCCTGGATTTTGATGTCTGTGTCTTTACCCAGGTTAGGAAAATTTTCCGCTATGATTTGCTTACATAACCCTTCTACCCCTATTTCCCTCTCTTCCTCCTCTGGGACCCCTATGATTCTGATGTTGTTCCTTTTTAATGAGTCACTGATTTATCTAATTCTTAAATTGTGCTCTTTTGCCTTAACCTCCCTTTTTTTTTCTGCTTCATTGTTCTCTATAAGTTTGTCCTCTATATCACTGATTCTCTGTTCTGCCTCACCCATTCTTGCTGTCACTGCATCCATCCGTGATTGCAGCTCAGTTATAGCATTTTTAATTTCATTCTATTTTTTACTTCTTTTATCTCTGCAGAAAGGGATTCTAATCTATTTTCGACTCCAGCCAGTATTCTTATTATCATGATTCTAAATTCTGGTTCAGACATCTTGCTTGTGTCTGTGTTGGTTAAATCCCTGGCTGTCGTTTCTTCATGCTCTTTTTTGGGGGGGTGAATTCCTTTGTTTTGTCATTTTGAAGGGAGAAAAGGAATTAATGTGGTAGAAAAATTGAAATTAAAAAAACTAAAATTAAAAAATATTTAAAAATTAAAAACACACCCACACAAAAATCGAATAGATGATGCTAGATCCTAGGTGTGTTTTGGTCTGGGTGTAGACAGTGGTTTGACAGATTAGAGAAACAAACAAAACAAAAGGTGGGGGAGAAAAAAAAGGAAATCGTGTGACAATTGGAAAAAATGAATACGCTAAAGTAGACTAAAATACACAAAAGTAGAGAATATAGTAGAAAAAATTATAGAAAAATATTTTAAATAAAAACTAAAAAGAAATGTGAATTTTTTCATTTTCTGTATTTAAGAAAAAAGAAAAAAATGAAAAAGAGGAAACAGATAAAAAAAGAAAAAAGGAAAAGACAAAAAAAAGAAATCGTTTGAAAATTTGAAAAAGTGAATACACTGTAGTAGACTGAAACAAAATGATGGGAGTAAGATAGAATTTTGGAAAATTTACATAAAGCAAAAAATATAGTAATAAAAATTGAATAAAAATATTTTTAAAAGAAATTGAAAGTAAAAATGAAGTTTTTCTCTTTCTGCATTCAAGAAAAAGAAATGAAAAAGAGAAAAAAGAAAAAGAATAAAAGGAAATTGTTTGAAAATTTGAAAAGGTGAGTACACTGAATTAGACTAAAATAAAATGATGGAAGTAAAGTAGAATTTGCAAACATTTACACAAAAGTAAAAAATACAGTAATAAAAATTAAAGACAGATATTTTAAATAAAAATTGAAAATACAAATGAGTGTTTTCTCTTCCTGTATTCAAGAAAAAGAAAAGAATTGTAAAAGGGAGAAAGAGAGAAAAAAAAATTGAATAGATGAACCTGCTAACAGTTTGAAGTAGGACTGAAATTGCTTTGTTTTCCCCTAAAGGTCAGTCCCTGTAGCTCTTTATAGTCCATAGATTAAGCCGTCAGTGAGGTTTGTGTTCTTGAAGAGCGAAGTTGGCCCGGTTGGGCAGGGCTCGCTGTCACAGCTCCGCTGTCCCCTAGATGGCGCTGCTAGCCTACTGGGGTGGATTGTTGCGGTGCTCGTGGGAGCGCTTGCGCAGGCGCGGCTGCGGTGAAAAATGGCACCACCCAGCCACCCAGTCTGTTCGCCCGGATCAGCAGTCGCGCACCGTTCCTCCGTCTTCAGCTCTCGTCCACTCCCCGCTTTTCCGCTCCCTGTGATCAGGCCCCAGGCAATACCTCTCTCCCGAGTTTTGTCTCAGATGCAGCTGTTTTCCCAGGCCCCTCACTCCCGAAGGACTGCGGCTTTGACCGGCTCCGCCCCTCTGCAGGAGCCTCTCGCTGAGCAATGGCCAAATGCCGACTGCACCCAGGAAGGCCCGCTGGATCCTGCTGTTGCCGGTGCCCTGAGACTGCAGCCAGTGCCAGCCCGCCGCCAACCCCCCCCCCCCCGCCCCAAAATCATGAGACAGTGTAGCCTGAGCGTTTCAGGGACCATGGAAAATTGCAACACACCTCTGACACCAGGCTTCACCCCTAACGACCTTGTTCCAGCACCAGCGAATGTGGCTGCCTTCTGGGGTCTGCTGGGACTGGGTGGCTTCAACAGTCTCTACCAAATGTCCTTCCAGCAATGGAACCGCTTTTCCCCGTGTGGCCCGAGAACCTCCCGGAACCCACTCTGTTCCTGGGGATTCGCCCTTCCCACCAGAGCACTGCCAGGTACGGAACTATGGAGTTGCAGCCTTTGCGCTCCCCTTGTTTACAGTCTTAATGGAATTTAAACCCTCTCCTTTCTCCTTTCTCCATTCTCCATTTTTAGTTTAGTCCCTGTGGCTATTTCCAATTTTCCACTTTCTCTCCAGCTGCTTTTGGGGAGGGGTGCTTTTCCCGTATTCTTCCCACCCCCCCCATCCCCCCCGACCACCCCCCCCCCCCACCGCCAGTCTCTGTCCTCTGTCCGCCTGCAAAAGCAGCTCCCTGCACGCCACTGGCTTCTCTCTCCCCAAGTTCACCTCTGAGCGCCGCGTACCTGCTGAATTCTGTGGTTCAGATTGTGCAGATTGTTGTGTTAATCCTCCAATCAGTTTTCTAGGTGTGTAGGATGGTTTAGTGTTGGTCTGGCTGTATTTCATGGACGCGAGACACACAAAAAACTTCCATGCTGTTCCACCATCTTGGCTCCCCTCCTATTACTATTATTATTAATCTGTCGATGTGCTTACCATCGACAAGTGGCTTAAACAGAGCCACTTTCTTTCCTGCTTCTAACGTATTATACTGAAGAGTTATGTAGAAATGCAGGTTATTATAAATCCACAACTAGTATCAACTCTGCTAAACTTATCCTCATTTCTATCTTCTACTTATTGGACAATCAATGTAAATAGAGCAGGACAAGAGGAAGGTCTTAAATTTTAGGAGGATTTCATGTTATAACCCTGAAGACTTGATTTTAATAAAAATCATTTGCTTTGTACATACTTGTATGCTTTCCAGAGAAGAGACTCAAATAAGGCTACTAAAATGTATACATGTCTTTTTGTAACACGAAGATTTCTGAAATGATTCACTTGGTTTTCGACATCTGTTGTCACTTTTTAAAAATGTTTATCTATTTTGAGAGAGAGAGAGAGAAATAGAGCATTAGTGGGTGAGGGGCAGAGAGAGAAAGACTGAGAGAGAGAATCCCAAGCAGGCTCCACACAGTCAGCACAGAGCCTGGCATGGGGCTCAATCCTGCAAACTGTGAGATCATGACCTGAGCTAAGATTAAGAATCGGATGCTAACCTGACTGAGCCACCCAGGTGCCGCATCTGTTGTCATTTTTAGCTTTCTCCTTCCAGAGTAGGTCTCTTCTACTAACTGTGAGATCTGTAGAGACATTGAAGGCTGCTAAGCTTTCCCCGGTGTACTTTTTAGAAAAGAGGCAGTCTCTTTTGGTTATCACAAAAATATGTGGCCTAACTTTGCCTAATACAGTTGGTCCTTGAACAACATGGGTTTGAACTTAGCAAGTTCACCTTATGTGAAGCACCCCTTAGCACCGCTTATGTGTGGAGTTTTTCAATAAATACAGCACTGGAAATGTATTTCTCTTCCTTATGACTTTCTTAATAACATTTTCTTTTCTATAGCTTACTTTATTGTAAGAATACAGTATACAATATATATCACATCCACAATATGTATTAATCAACTGTTTATATTATCGACAAAGCTTTCTGTCAACAGTAGGCTATTAGGTGGTTAAGTTCAAAAGTTATACACAGATTTTTGAGTATGTATTGCAGGGGTCGGCCCCCCTAACTCCCACATCATTCAAGGGTCAGAATCCTATTACAATATGGCACTGACTGTGTTCTCTGTTCTTAAGCCTCAGTTCCCCCAAAAGGGATCGGTTACTTCACTTTCTGTTCTTTTGCACGGCACCCTAAGGAAATAGGGTTGGTCTCTGTTCTCAAGTAGTATTTTATTTATAAAATTTGTATTTGTGATTTATGTAGATAGTATTATAATTTTTGGATTATTTAAAAACTAATCCATGGTCTCTTGGCTTCACTGGTTAGAACCCTTTTTTTTAAAAAATGTTTTATTTATTTTTGCGAGAGAGAGCATGAGCAGGGGAGGGGCAGAGAGAGAGGGATACAGAGGATCTGAAGCGGCTCTGTGCTGACAGCAGTGAGCCTCATGCAGGGCTTGAACTCATGAACCGTGAGATCATGACCTGAGCTGAAGTCGATGCTCAACCAACTGAGCCACCCAGCTGCCTTGAATAGGTTGCTTTTAACAGGAAACCATGCAACCTAATGAGAAGAAAGCTTTGTATGCCCATACTCTCTCTAAGTGTGCAGCAGAGTTGAAAAATATTTTTTGCTTCCTGTCTTGTGGAATGAAGCAGAAAAGAAAAAAAAAAACCTGTATGGCCCAGAATAGATTGGGAATATCAGTAAAATGACCCCAGTGACTGGTAATACAAAATTGTCTTTTAAGACTGCTGGTGACTTAGTGTCCCTGCTGAGCGGCTGGAGAGTCTTTAGTGACTAGGGCTGAAAAATATTGATGGCTTCGATCATTTTGTGGAGAAAATCTGTACATATTTAAAGGAGATGGCTTAGAAATTATAGTGACCTGATACATTGTTGATTTTTATGAATATTATACATTAATATAAATATCTTGTGCTGTATGTTTGTTTTGCTGGTATGCACTTGTTGAAAATAAAGCACTTAGTCACAGAAACATCCGGGCAAGAGCATGGATGACTGAGGACAAACTCATCACCATCGTTGAAATTTAAAGAGCATGGCTTCCTGATAATGAGTCATGAACATCGTATTCTTACACAAAGCGCAGAGGTCTCAACCACTTCTCTACCCTCTCGCCCATCCACTGAGTCTCAGCCCTCCCCGTATTATCTGGATTAATTTACAGACTTCACTTGTAAAGAAAAAAGAAGGCCATTTATCTTTTTTTTTTTTTTGCTTGCAGTAATGTTTAACAACTTTATGCATTGTATATACTTTTTACACAGAATACACTATTCATTTTACAGATGAAACGGTAAATTCATGAAATAAGAAAATCATGAGTAATAACATGGAATAGTCATTTTGGATTATTGCTCCCCCCAGAAATTCAAGAAAAAAACTGAGAAGGATCAGGCGTTTTCATTTAAGCTAAATCCTAATTATTAAGCTTGTTCATCTCAACAAAAATAAATGAAAAGCTGTTGCTACCATTTCTAAGCCACAGTTTTCATATTGATGATTAATATTTAAAATAAGATTACATGCATTCTTTTTGGATTAAATAAAATAAGAGATTGTATAAATATGTCTTTTAGAAACTCTTGCCTTAAATATGTTTTTAATTATATGGTACCTCTGGGTTTACAGTGTTCAGGCCACATGTTTAAATCAAAGAGTTGCTAGTAAAGGATTACAGCACTTATATTCCAAAGAGTGCTGGGTTTTTCTTTTCTTTTCTTTTTAAGGTTGTCACTATTTGGCCCAGTCTGAACCTTTGATGCACATATAAGGTTTCATTTCCACTTTAATGTTTTAGTTTATGATCTGTTTTGTAGATTGAGGATGGCATTCTGAGGTTGAAAATGGTGACTTTTTTTTCTAGAAAGAAAAAATTCTCCAGCCTGGAGCAGCACTTGGAAATTATTTAATCACTCTGAGGATAACCTTAAAAACATCAGGTTATTTTTCAAATGGTATTCCCAGAAGTAAGCAGCCCATTTCCCATTAAGAATAACCATTGTAGGATTGACATTGCTTCAGTATCAGAAACACAAAGTCCTATTGAGCCGTGGCTACTGAGCCCGTTCCCATTAACCAATGATTTTGGAGAAATCTAAGTAGTTTTCCATGTGTTGTCTGGTGCTGGGAAGGTTGGCTGCTGTGTGTCTATAAAATTCGACTGTGTCCAGATTGAAATATTAAGTGTGTTAAGCCAATTTAACCTTGTCTCTGAATTCTAGCAAAATAGTGTACTGTTAAGGCCTTAAAAATATAAGAAAAATAGAAATAAAAATGTAAGGAAAGTTGGACCTTTGACAAGCCTACTATTGAAAGTATAAGAAATTAGTTTGGTCTGAATTTTGAAAATTATAATATATTAAAAAATTAAACATGAAAGAAATTGCAGGTGAATTTTGCACATGGTCATACTTTATTGGCAAATAAAAATATTATGCATGTATAACTATTACAGTAATTCCCTAGCATGTACTGGGGACTGATTATATACTCTCTACTGTAGTGCTTTCCTTTGCTAGTATAATTTCCCTTTCATTTAGTACTGGGAGATAGATCCTGCCAGTGGGTCTGCATATTTTTATCTTGTTCTCTACTTTTTGTTCCCTAGTGGATGAATGCAAGTGTTTCCTGGTTCTCACCTAAGGATGCTTGGGAAGTAGCATCTCCGTGACCTGGGACACATGGATCATAGGTTTACACCCTGAGATCTTGTTTGCATTTTGGGTTTCAGTGTCCACTTTTCAAATTATTATGGCTTTTGACCAACTGATCCAACTGATGATGACCCCTGGCGTATTAAAAACATCAATCCAGATTAACTAAGGAAAAAGCCACCGTTGAACTTCAGGATTTGAAATGTAATAGCTATTATTTTTGTGACAATATAAAGAAATTATATAATCCATTAATTCATCAAACATTTATTTTATACTATGGTGTCCAACACTGTGTTACACAGTGGACATACAGAAACAAGCATTAACAAACATGGTCTCTGCCATCACGGAGCATAATGTTGCAGGGTGGGGAGAATGAAGAGGACAGAAAGAGACATAATTCAAACAACCACACATCCTAATAAAAAAATGCACCTCTGACAAATATCAGATGGAGTTATCCACAGTACCATGAGAATTTTAATCATGGGATGTGACCTAGTTAGCAGGGACAAGGAAGGATGCATTGGGAAATGATGTTTGAACTCAGGTCTATAGGGAGATTATGCATTACCTGGGCAAAACGTGGGACAAATTCAAAGAGATGAACATGTACAAAGGTCCTGTGGCATGAAGTAGCATGGCAAGTAGGAGGAATTAAAAGAAGGCTGGAGTAAATAGCTACAGAAGGGAGTCTGGAACAACTCCATGATGGGATTTTAGGTGGGATCCAAATACGGCAAGTCTTCCCAGCTCAAGATAAAACATTTTGTCTTGGTCTTAAAAATAATAGCTATTACAATGGAAAGGTTTTAGTTAGATAAGGGAGTGTGGCATGGTTAGATATACTTTTTTTACAAGATCACATTTGAGAGAGACCAAAGTGGATGCAGTAGACCTGTCCGCGATTTAGTATATTGGTCTAGTTGAAAAATGGTGGTAGTTTTTACATCTAGTTAATGAAAGGTCTATGCTTCATTAAGCACAGATATGAACTATAGCAGTTTTGTTTTCTCCTCTTATGCTCTTCAAATATACCCCATCAGATCTTGTTTTTCCACCCTTTAGTGACATCTGAACAGACCCATATCTGCTGGACCCTTTCAGTCACTTGTTCTAGTTCACACTGGGTCCATTTAAAACTTCCCTCTCACATCGCTCTTTCAGACTCTTCCTCCTTCCTCTCAGATTGGTCCAGGCTTTGACCTGAAGAAACTTCAGTAATGACGGGGTGTGGCCTGTGCTTCCATGCCTTCTCTCCTTTCTGCGATCCCCTCTTCCTTTGGTATATTGAGATCTGGAGAGGAGATAGAGAGAAAAGGGATCAAATACCTTTCCTTTTATTTGGTGACCTTGCCCTTCTCTCTTGACCATCGTTATTTGGTGAATTTCAGCAGGCTGAAGACATTCCTTTTGTGGCAGACTTCTAACTGCCACTGTCATTGGTGGATGTGGCTTTTTTACATGGCCTTTGAAGGGTCTCTTCATGCCCAGTTGCTTCTTTACCCTTACCCCACCTCCCACGTCCCACTCCTTCCTTCTTGCTGCTGACTTGTCCTTGCCCTGCTTCCAGTATCCCTGCATCAGGTGCTGGCTGGATGACTCACCCAAGTAACTTCCATGGTGTATGCTGGACCCATGGGACACTTACTCATCCTTACTCAAACACATGCAGGAATTCAAAACAAATGTGGCTGCATCTCTGAAGTGACATCTCTTTCCCGTTTTTTGGTTTTTTTTTTCCCACTCAAATAGTCACAAGCAACAGATAAACAAGTCTATCAGAAAAAAATGAAGCCAATGAGAAGCCATTCTCTAGTCTCTTCACCTGACTTTCTGGGGATAATGATGGTGCCGTGGTAGGGGGCATGATCTATGGTTCCCCAAACTACAGAACTCTCCTCTAGTTGTAATTTCTACTATTCTCCCGACCCCTCTTCCTTCATGGCTAACTATATGCTTTTATAGACTGGAGGGATACAGTAGGATCTGGGCTGGAGGCTCCAGGAGTTTTTAATGCTTCTTAACAAGTCCTGAGGAGGTATCTGGACACTCCATGTTTCTGGCGCCTTTAGAATGTAAGGTAGGCTTCACTTTATATTGCTCACTTAGTTCCTGCGTTGACCTACTGCAAGGAGAAATATCATACTTGGAATGCTCTATGGCTTGGACTGTAGTGGTAGTTAAGGGGGTGGAGATGATGTGCTAGTCCAGAAACATGCAGGATAAAATACACAGGATTGGGTGATAGATTGGACATTCAGGGTGAAGGAGAAGGAGGGGAAAACGGTGACTCACATTTCTATTTTGTACTGCTCGGTGCATGGTGGTGAGAGCAAAAACATGTGAAAAGGACCAAGGCTCCTCTTAAGCCCACCTTGTCCCATGGGAGGGGGAAGCAAGATGATAAAATCATGTGTGTTCAGCTTGAGAAGATATCAAATGGACAGGGCCAGAGTTCAGAGATGTCTGGGCTGGACACATACCTGTGAGTCCCCTTTTATGAGTGATAATGGAAGCCATGAGTGTGGATGGAATTTTCAGAGAGAATTTATGGTGAGGAAAGTACAGTTCGCATATATGCACATGTATGTATACTCATACCCACATATGCAGAGGAGGCATGTGAACATAAACATCTGGAGAAACACACAGAAATTAGATGATTTTTAGTGAAGTTTGTAAATTGCTGTCATATGTCAGAGTGACATCTGCTATCATTCTCTACCTCTCTGTCTCTAACAAATGTGATATGGTTTGTCCTATAAACCCAAGCAACCTGGCGATGAGCCTGTGGTGCCTATAGAACCAAAGGCACATTGCTTCATTTGACAACAAGCAATTTCAGCTTGATTACTTGCTTTTAAATTCAATGTTCACAGTAGAAAGTCAGTGGGGAGGAGAACCGTTGGCCTTATAAAATAAGGCTGGATCATAAATCTAGCTTTCTAGGATGCCAAGCTGCAGATGGTGGGAGAAGGCATTCACACCCTCCTCAGCCCAGGGCTCTGGTAGGAGCACAACTTTGTCTGACTCGGGTGTGAATGGGAATATTAGGACCCAGCGGTCCCTCCAGGAGGGTGAAGTCCCATGGCAGAGAAGGTGGGAGGGGGAGGGGGAGGCAGAAGCTGTGGCTGCAGCAGGTGAGGTGTTGAACAAGACTGGGGACCCTGATGGTGAACTTGGGGCAGAAGAATCAGGGATTTTGGTAGAGGTAGTCCAGAATGGGGAATGTTCTGACAACAGAATTTTGGCTGTTGCAACTATACCTTTCTCTCTTAAATTAATTATTATTATTTTTTAAAAATCAGGGTTGAATCCCTGAAAGCACCTATTAAAGGTATAAGAAAAGGTGTCATGGTGAATGTTAATGACAGCAACGCACGCAATCAATACTGTTTTATTCACATCTTCTCATACCAAGTGCAAGTTTCCCTCTCGGCACTTAACGGGTGGAGGATGAACTTCCCACACAGATGTCTCGCAGATGGCTGACTCACAGTCCACTGACTCTGGACAACCTCTGTTGAGGAGCCACACCTGTGATCTATCAGGAGGCCTGCACTTGCTCATGTGCTAAAATGTCAATCCAAATGGCTCCAAGCACAGCCAAGTACAGAAACTGTATCTCGAAAGCCTGGACTGTCCAGAGGGTGTTTCTTGCTGCATTATTAATAATCCTCTTACTTTGGTAAAGAAGCATCTTACTTTAATTTAATCAGTATTGTGCTCAGGTCATCTGAGGCTCTAATAAAGCAGTGTGTTTTGCTTTAGGAACACACTTGCATTTTCATTTGCATGTTTAAGTGATTTTAGGACTCCTCAGACATGGCTGACTCCCTATTAGACATCTATCCTCTCTCTCCCTTAGTGTTAAGAAAGCACTCAAGATTAGAAAATACTTACCAGTGGTTTTCAGTTTTTCATGAAGAGAAGCTTCTGGAAGAGGTCAGTTAAGTGTTTTGCCCAAAATATCCAAACTAATGGCACAGATACATTTTTGAAGCCATCAGTCTTTCTTCTGTCTTTGTGATATTTTACACTGTTAGGAAATGATTTTATTTTGGCACGCTCTAGTCTCTTTAAGAGCAGTGTATCCTCTTATAACGTATGGCTTAATTCTCCTGGCCTCTCTTTTATTCAGTCATGAGAACACTCTGCCATTATAAAGGGCCCTTAAATGTCCATAAGGGAGATGTGGGCAGGAATGTGCCTGAGTCTCAGTAGGGTTAGATTCTCAGGTGTGACAGTTTTCTAGGGGGATTTGGTTCCCCAGGTGACAAAGAAAGACACGAATTGTCAACAGTCCTCCATTACTGCCCTTGCCATTCAGACTGTGTAACGTAGGATTGAAATGAAGTTCTGGCTCTCTACCTTCAACGTTGCTTTGGGTCACAAAACATTAAAAATCCTTCCAGAGAGTACATTTTCCCATTTCACACAAAATAAGTGGGGACAAATTATTTTTGTTTCCAAGTGGTTAAGAATGAGCTTCTAAGTAGAAAGCACTGCCAAGACATTTTTCTCTCATTCATTCCACCCTCCCCCCAAATAATAGTGATAACAATAATTGTAATAGTTACCACTTAGTGACCACTTAGTATATGCCAGGCTCAGTGCTAGATCCTTGACGTGCATTATCTCTGCTCTTTACAACGGCCTTGGAAAACAGGTATTATTATTTATTGCTGTTGTTACCATTATTTTATTTCACAGAAGAGGGATTTGAGACTCAAGGGGATTGGGTGATTTTTCAAAAAAGTTGCACAGTGGTTGTATGTAGAACTAGGATTCAAAGCCAATCCCACATAGAATGTAACACACACCTTTTATATATGGAAAGATGGCACACCCTAGTACGGTGTTTCTTAAACAAATCTGTTCAGAAATGAAGAGATGAGATGATGAGGGCTGGATGGTTTTTTGTTAAAAGAAAAAAGGAAACAGAATAATCAATCCTACCCTAAGATGACTGTCATACAACTATTGGGTATCCATGGAAATAAGCTATGTTTAAGATAGTTTTGGTGGAGAAATGACGTTTAAGGAAGGGGTGATCATAGAAAAAAATAAGTACACCTGTATCCCATGGATAGTTGTGTACTTATTTTTTTCTATGATCACCCTTCCTTAAACATCGCTTCATTTCTCCACCAAAACTATCAGTTTATCCCATAGAAACCTAGGCATATGCTCATTCACAGTTGCCTGTTGTATGCTCAGATCAATAATATATTATTGAGTTGATCTTACGGGATCAACTTGCTTGCTCAATTCTTGTATAGTCAACAAATATTTACTGAGCATCTACTACGGGCAGGTATTGCTCTAAGTTCTGGGACACAGCAACTAACGAAAGAGACAAAAATTACTGCTCTTGTGGGATCTGTATTGCAGCGGTCATAAATGGATAACAAACACATTAATAAATTTTTTTTTCAACATTTATTTATTTTTGGGACAGAGAGAGACAGAGCATGAATGGGGGAGGGGCAGAGAGAGAGGGAGACACAGAATCGGAAACAGGCTCCAGGCTCTGAGCCATCAGCCCAGAGCCCGACGCGGGGCTCGAACTCCCGGACTGCGAGATCGTGACCTGGCTGAAGTCGGACGCTTAACCAACTGTGCCACCCAGGTGCCCCAACAAACACATTAATAAATAAGACATATGGTGTTTCAGGTGGTAGTAAGTATGAAGAAGAGAAATAAGTAAGGAGTATTCTTGTGGAAGGTGCAATTTTAAATATGCTGTTTATAGAAGCTCTCCCTGGGAAGGTGACCTTTGAGCAAAGATGTGAGGGAAGAATAAGCCATGTAGTGTTACCACACTCCCTCCTTCTCTTTTGGTGATATTAATGTAAAAGGACATTATCTATCAGGAAAAGTGACAATAGTTAGTTCCTGGGATATAGGGTGACATAGATTGATATGAAATGAACAATGAACCACTTAGGAAGGAAGAAAAGCATCAGCATTTGGTGCTAAATATTAAGGTTGGTGCTACGGGTATAGGAAGCCATGAACAAGACCGTAGCCCTACTTTTTCTTACAGGGCGGCCACTAAGAAAATCGACCGGTATGCTATGGAAAGAGTGTCATGATGGGGGTGACTCCCCAGGTAGTCAGAGCAGTGGCATCTTGCTGAAAGGGGATTGCTGACTAGGTAAAGGGATGGGGGGAAAAGAGGGAAGGGCATTTTAGGTTGTGTGAATATCACACACAAAGACCAGAGGTGAAGAAAGGAAGGTACATTTGGAGGAATAGAAATACATCAGCATGTGTGGGACTCAGAGGTAAGGAGAAGAGAGAGGACTACTTTACGTAAATCAGCATTTGCCACGCTGCATTCTATGAAATACTGTGCCCCTTTCACATGTGTAAAGATGTTTCACGGGAGGCAGAGGTAAACACTTGACCACAAAGATCAACGCCCCAGTGGGTCAGCAGGAACTAAGCAATGTCCCCACTCTTTTTTTTTTTTTTAACCCTTTTAGTAGTTTAGGCCTATTACTACTTGCACAAATTTGAAAGTGTGCAAATGAGGTAAGTGGAAGATTTACGTTTGGTTAGGAATCTTTCAATGATTTTTTAAAAAGGGAAATATCCTATTAAAACATAATCTCAAATATTAATTATGAATCCCAAGAACATTCTCTATGGCAGACAGGCAGTGCTCATCAGTCATACTGATATGCTGTGAATGCATTATTCGTGTCCTGAGATACCCACTTCTGTTCTCAAGAGAGGCCAGGTGGGATATAGGGACTCTCCAGCTGCAAACTTCCAGGCTGTGGTGCACACACACTATTGTGCTGTGCAAATACTATCATTTTCTCTGAATGTCACAACATGAAATGGATGGGAAGCACTAGGCTGAGGTGCTCGTCTTGGCTTTATTGTCAGTGTTTTTTCTCATTATCTCTGAAATTTTGATCTTCAGATACCAATGTGTCTTCTACTCAAGAGAGACTATACTCACTCCATCTAGAAAGCCAGTCCCTACTTCTAACACATATGTATTTTAGCAAGCCATTATAAAAAATTTCATTATTAGTGATAGCTGTTTCATGAAGACTTAAGAGGAATTATTGCACAATCACACAATTAGATAATTATCACATAATTATTGAACCTACATTATGTTTCAGGCTCCTGATGATCTATGGGGTTGGCATATTAATCACTACAGAGGACACACAAATTGGTGTGAAGAGAAAGTTTAAATTCTAGAATTATCACTCACCAGCTGTGTGATCTTGGCAAGTTACTTAACATCCCTGTGCCTCAGTTTCCTAATCTATGAAATAGGGGATAATTATCATATGTACCTTCTTAGCTGGTTGGCAAAAATAAACAACCTTTTTAGTTAATTGATAAAATAAGAACAACCCCATGTGTTTGTTGCAAGGATTAAATGTGTTATTGCCTGTGGGGTTCAGAATAGTACCGGTCATAAAATAAATGCTATAAAAATATTAGCTATTATTTTTATTTTCAGGGATTCCCAAGGTAGGTGGAGAGGCGAAGTTGATCAGATATTTCTGCTTGGGGAGGAACTCAGTGGTGCAGGGGATTTGTCTGAAATGATTCCCTGCTTCTGAAATGTTTATGGCACAGTTTCCAGTGATGTCTTGAGTAGAATGTTCCTGTTCATTATTTCACCTTCCCTAATGGTTGATCATTTTAGGAGCCTATAATGGGCTAGTTACTCTTTGGGCTTTGAGCAATCCAATAACATTTGAATACATTCTTTTTCTGTGTAAGTTAGTCTGAGTTTGTCTTTGTTTGTAAACCAAAACTCTGACTAGCATATCCCCATTTGGATGTTTAGGAAAAAGGTTCAGAAGGATTATGGGTCTTGCTTACATTCTTGAAGCTAGTGAACAGTAGAGAAGACATTCAGCATAGAACATCCTTGCTCTATGGCTTTGTTAAGTCTTCTATCAAATGATCAATAAATTCGTTTAATAAATGTTTTGGTATTTGAAAGGAAAGTTTAAATTTTTTTTTTAGAACAACATAGGCCATTGCCAGTTGAATCCTGAAATATTTAATGGCATGGGTAAATGCTCATTGGTAAATGCTCTGCCTAATATTATGATCTTGATGTTTCTCATTGTTCATCTGGAATGCCCACTGTTGTGCGAAGCTCGATGTGAAACAAATTAATTTTGAACTACATTATAATGTGTACAATTAGGGTTAAGTGGTGAAGTGTAAATGATGGCACTTTACAGTATTGATTTAGTTAAGTGATAAAAATAAGCTATGATTTAAATATTTAACAGTAAGTTCTAGAGAAAATTATTATAGAATATAGCATAAATAGAGGCAAACTATTGAAATACCCTTCAGAGAATGATGAATGCTATGAATTTAATGGCCCAGGTTCCTGACCATGTGATATTTCTTTAATCTGAACTACCAAAGTTATTGTGTTGATTCACTAACTTCAGCGAGTGACATTAGAATTTCTCCAGGCTTGTATGGTATCTTGTAGAAGTGATTTGGTCTATAGGCTTGGATGATGATGGTGGGGTTATCAAAGCAGTTTAGGGTCCAAAATGCCAAACCAAACCATAAATTCAGGGAGTAAGTAGGAATTACAATTGAATCATTAAGCCAGAGATGCTAGCCACAGTTGAGTGTAAAGTCAGGAATGAAGGAGCCACAGTCTTGTATCAAGAAGAAATGAGAACTGGGGAGATCAAAGGCAGGACGACGGGGGGGGAGAGTAGTGGATAAGACAACAGTAGAGGCAGGGAGGTGTGTATCTGGGCCTTCTCCATCCCTGGATGCCAAAGATGGCGATTCTCTGCTTTGGGACACACATTAACTACTTTGGGACAATCCCTGTGAGATTCTGACAAGGAGTTTCTGGGTAGACATATCCAGCCCTTTCTGTGTGCGTAAAGACTACTTAGCCAATCTGATGACATCTGCACTAGTTGAGAAACTAATTCAATAAGTTATGGGACATGACCTCTAAACCCTGGAAGTGAGAGAAAATAATTCTTTTTTGCACTAATCTCCAGCTTTGATTTTTAAAATTAATTTATGTACCCAGATAAAAAATGGAAGGGAACAGAAAGGCTTATCATGGAAAACATTAGTCCCCTGTACACTGTCCATATGCCCAGTTTCATTTGCCAGAAGAAGTGAATCGAAATGCTTTCGGTATTTATTTGTTCTGTGATTACTTATATTACTTTATTTATTGATACATCTACTCACATAGATTTAAAAGAATAGGATTTAATTGACACTGTACTCTCTTTTCCTATCCTTTTGTCATAATTTTTGATGCTGTTCTTCTGTTAGTTACCTTTACGTCTTTAAGGGATATGTTCTTTCTTACTCCTTCCAATGTGAGCACTTTCTCTTAATGGGCTCTGTCACCGTGAAAGATGCTGCTGCTGACACCTCTACTCATGCCTTTGTCCCTACTTCTCACCCCTCGCACCTTGTGTCTGTTCCTCCTTTTCTTTTACATTCTTAACATTATAATGTTTATATTGTGTCCTGCAACCGCAAGAAAGATTGCATACGTGTACATAGGTTGATTCAAAAAAGTTTAAAATCTACCAGTGAGTCTGTTCTGTTCATTTCTTTGGAGGTTTTCTTTAATCTGCTGTTTTTCTACACATGTCTGGTGATCTTCAGTTGTTTGTTCATGTTTATGAATTGACGATTGAAGAAAACTAGTCTATGCTTCTCTGTTGTGTGTGTAAGGCATTTTCCCACTAGGTCTTTTCACTGAGTAGGATGTATTACTCTGAGCTTTCTGTTTGGAAAGGGCTTACCAACTGCCCTTATCAACTTGAGGATGAGAAAGACAGAGGCTAGTTTTTAAATTAAGGTCCCCAACATACAGAACGGGGAAGGCTTTCTTCTGGAGTTCCAAAAGCCACCCCGTCAGCCCTCCATTTCCACAGTAGTTTGGTCAATTTATTTAAAGTTCTCCGATGTTTGCCAGCTTCCTGGGAGTAGAGAATGAAGGACATTTGAGGCTTAAAACATTTCTTTTTTATAGAAACAGAAAGTAGAAAAGTGGTTGCTGAGGAAGGTGGCACAGGAACTAGGAAGAGGCTGGTAAAAGGTACAAAGTTCTGGTTACAAATCGGTAAGGTCTGAGGATCAAGTGTAACATAGTGACCATAGTTGATAAGATTGTGTTGTATAATTAAAATTGCTAAGACAGTAGAACTTAAATGTTCTCACCCAAACAAACAAACAAACAAACAAACAAAACCCCAGTAAAAATGTGAAGTGATTGTTGTGTTAACTCCATGGAAGAATCCTTTTACAATGTATATGCGTATCAGATCATCACATTGAACGCTTTAAATATCTTATACTTTTTGTCAATTATATGTCAATTAAACAAAAAAAGAAATACATCAGTTCTGAAGATATTTCCATGCCCTACTCCTTTCTCTATCTTGCCCTGGCCAATCTTGAGTCTGGAAGCTCTCCGAAGCCTGGCTTGAAAGATAAATCCCCCGCATATTTTGCACTGCTGGTTTTAATGTGTCAACAGGCTTCCATTCTGTTTCTGTTGTTTGGAAATTTGTTAAAAATCTCTTATCTTTGGATGGACCATTTTCTCAGATGTAATGGTTTTATTTATGTATCATCGTTTCATTGGGGATATTGGGAAGGGCAGAGATGAACACTGGATTAGGTCTGTATTCCTTAATCAGAAAACCGACAATGACTTTTTGGCACCTCTTTGGTAAGATCTCACAAACTCTCCTCAAATTAAAAAGAAAAGAAGTGAGGTTGCTATATTTATAGTGCTTTGAAATATGCATGAAGCTACTTACATTTTTAATATTCTTCATCAAGGACATAGAACAAGATCCTAGCCTGATGTAATTAAGGCATCCGTTTTCTCTGACACGTGAATCCCTGCAAGTTTCTGGAAGATCAGAGTAAGAGGGACATTTAGATCCTATAGTAAAGTCTGATATTTCCCATGGGCAAATCCAAGGTTGTTTTTGTTTGCTCGATAGTTTCTGTCTGTGCAGTGGTGGCGGTGGGGGGAGAGAATAATTGAGAAAACCTAAAAAAAATTCAAAACATCAAAGTCAGCCTCGAAGAAAATATCTCGCTGGAAATCTTGAAAATGCAGCTTCTCCTGCTTCTCTGCTGCCTGATTTTGAGAGGAGGACAAGTCTCTGAGAGCGGTCATGTGACCATGAGTTGCGAATGGAGCCCAGGCTACCACCTCAGTTTACATGGTGAGGAAGAGGGAGCAGGGCTTCAGCAACAAAAGGTTTAAAATGAGTGTGAACGCAAAGATTTCTAAAAAATACAAATTAGGGATGGACTCATAGGTGCGAAACAAAATATGGAGGTTCAGGATTATAGTCATTATTGAATAAACCAAGTGCAGATTTCATGTTTCTAAATAATGTGGAGATGTGGGTCAAAACTGAAAATTATTCCTTGAGAGTTGATTTGTTAATTTACTTATTTAATCCATTTATTAATTCCACGATTCCATTATTAAATAATTAAATAATTATTAAGTTAATAATCATTAAATTATTAAATAATTCCACTATTTATTGGGTAACTATAAAGCTGCTTACACTGAGAATTCGGGGGATCTAATGGGGGAAAATTCAGATTTAGGTTTTGTTCATAGAGACATTACGATCTAAGTAGATCCCGACAACTAAAAAGGCAATAGTTTTTCCCAAAATTTAGTTACAGCCAAAGCAAATCAAGGTAAGTCAGCAGAGTTTTGCCATGACTAGTGTTTCCATCCAGGCCAATTAAAGTTAAGTAATTTATGAGATTTTAAAAACACAAATATTGGCATTCCTGAAATAAATACATTAGAATATGGTAAGTCTAAACCATCAATTAGAAATTAGCTCAGTAATATACCATTCTCAGCAAGATTCAGGTATAAATAACGTTGGTTCTCTAAATTTTGCAACGAGAAACTACCATTAATTTTTGAAGGCTTAGTGGTACCAAGGAGTTTGATGGGATACATAAACTTCTTTTCATTTCCAGCTGAGAAAATAGAAATGTGGCCATTGTTCCAGAATCAATGTGTGGTCAGATTCCAGAATCAACGTGTGGATTTTGGTCAACACTTGCAGGCCCCTTTTCCCTTCTGATCGTTACCTGAATGTCTGCTTGTAATTATGGGATTTGATAAGGCAAGTGGAAGAGCTAGTGTAGAACCTAAAAATACTCTCTACCTTTAGAAATCAACCCGAGAACAAAATTTGATGAAAAGGAGTGGACTGAGCACAAGTGTAACAAGTTAAAGCTACATCAAAGGGATAGAAAGAAATCACCTGGTAATAAAAATGTTACTTCGATTGAAACTGGGCAAAAAGCCATAGGTACTGGACAGAGACTCTTAAACATACTGAATTGTTTCTGGACCAAACATTCATATATCTAGGGTAAAAAGTGAATTTTTTTTTTCTAGTAAATTGTGAGGCTACCTCAAAATGGGTCTCCTGCTGAGCTCCAGCGTTGAGCCATTGTTTATGAAGTTTCTTTCTTTCTGATTAAAGAATAGATATAGCTACATGTGTTCACGTAAAATGGATCGATCAAATGTTATCCATGTACAAGAATTTCTCAACAGAAATTCTGAAAAAAAGTTGCAGGTTTGTTCCTTCACACAATTTTCTTTGATTACAAAAAAGTCATTTAACAGATTTCACTGAAATGCTTATTAAAACAATTAAGCATTCTTAGGATGTAACAGTATCTATACTTAATACACTGAAACTAATAACCTATTGTGTTATATCTCAGGCTATTGCGTTCATTGCTTTGTCAACATTGAGGATTGATTAAGATCTGTTTCCTTATTATACCGGAGAATGCTGACACAGGAAATAGGATTGTTTTGTCAGAACTGATATGTAATGGGGAGGTACAGTAAAATTTTATCAAATGAAGTTACCAAACATTGGGATATATTGAGAAAACTAGTTTGTGACTTGGTATTATTCCTATAGATAGTAATGGTTTGTGTGTAAGTAGCAGACAATTTATACAAGTCAGGAAATTTTTGTAAAATTTTTTTTAGTGTTTATTTTTGAGAGAGAGAGAGAGACAGAGTGGAAGTAGGGGAGGGACGGAGAGAGAAGGAGACAGAATCCGAAGCAGGCTCCAGGTTCTGAGCCTTCAGCACAGAGTCTGATATGGGACCTTAACCCATGAACCATGAGATCATGACCTGAGCCTGATTCGGACGCTCAACTGACCGAGCCACCCAGGAGCCCCAATTCAGGAAATTTTTGTATGGTGCTACAAGTTCACAAGCATGTATATTAGAGATAAAACGATGAAACTCCAGTAAGCCAGAGCTGAGCGCAGATTCAGATCGTTGGAGTCTTAGAGATATGAGCACCCACAGGACAGGAAAACTTTCTCCTGGGGAGGCTGAATTCCAGATAGCCTGACACTTTATCAGAGGAGAACCATGATAACCCTGAATCCATAGCCACATAGTATATTGAAAGCTCCAAAGAACAGGGAGCAAGGAGATTCAGTGGAGGGAAGGGCTAGATAAAAATTAGCTTTACTTACAGATATGTCTGCATTCTGCAGCCCAAGCGATAACACCTAAGGAAATAGAGAAAATAAAATTCTGGTGTGAGAATTAAAGGGAACAGAGTGAAACATGGCTTCTGCAGAGTTTCCAAAAAAAAAAAAAAATCATCCTTGGTAACATATGGATGCCAGGGCCAGTTAACAACAACAGCCACAACAATAGATAACATTTTTTGAGTGCTTACTCTTTGAGGATACTCTATTAAATAGTCTGCATGCATTAGCTATTTCTGTCCTCACAAATTCTTTCAGATATGTGCTGTTATTTGATACATTTTACAGATGAGAAAACTGTAGGTAAGACAAGCCAAGTGCACCAGGAAGTAGAATGAGTACTCAGACTCAGGCTACTTGGCTCCAAATCTCATGTCCTTGACCTCTGAGTAACAGTGCCTCATATCTGAGAAGTCTGAGCAGTATTAAGGGAGCTACAGCAGAATCACACCTTGGGGAATTTGTCTGGCAGAGTGGGGAGCTTTCTGGGGAAAGCCAGTAAACCAGTAAATGTTCATTAAGAACAGGAATTTATGGGGAGAGTGTAGCTTGATCCTCTTGTAGATACTTAATACTCTGCCTTCTCCTGGGCGTCAATTAGGGCAGAAGGACACTTCTGTGGGGACAGCTGGGTGGCTCAGTCAGTTAAGCATCTGGCTCTTGGTTTTGCCTCAGGTCATGAACTCACGGTTCATGAGTTTGAGCCCTGCATCAGGCTCCGCACTGAGAGTGTGGAGCTTACTTGGGATTCTTTCTCCTCTTCTCTCTCTCTGCCCCTCCCCTACTCAGTCTCTAAACAAGCAAACAAACAAACAAACAAACTTAAAATAACTAAAAAAAAAAGGACACTTCTGATGAGTAAAGAAAGTGGTACCATTATAAATACCAGATCCATTACTTATTGCCCTAGGACCCTGATAATCAATTGGTGTAGCCAGAACCATGGTTTACTTGTCACTCTTCAGTATACACAATATGCTACTGTATCAAATCTTTTTTTTTTTCAATTTTATAAGTATGCCAAAAACAAGACAGGGAGGTTGTGTTGAGTATAGTTGTAATTGTTTGAAGATATTCAGCTTACTAAAGAATTTAATAAATTTTTATTCAGTGCTTATTGTGTTCAGACACTGATCTAAGTGCTTGAGGGAGATGAGAAACAAAAAGACATATATTCCTACATATTTGGAACCTGTCTTCTGATAGGTACAGGCAATAAATAACATGTGTAATAACTTCATAAATCATACAGGCTATTAGTAGGTGCTGTGAAAAGAATCAGAGTAAGGATGAGTGTAGGATTGGAAAGTGCATTTTAAGTAGCTTGGTCAGGCTAGAACTCATAGAAAAATGATGTTATTTGACCAATAATTTGAAGGAGGGGAGTAAGTTAGCCATGGAGGTGTCTGGGGGAAGAGGACTTCTTCAGTGGGAATATCCAATGCAAAGTCTCAGGTGTTCTATGTGTTTTATATTTGTTCTTCATATGTGCCATGTAAGCTTGAGGGCTGAAGGGGTACTGAGTGTCTGTGGATGTTTTTTTTTTCCGATTGCTTATATTTCCCAGTGAAACAAGAAACAGAGTCATCAACTGAAAGCGAGAACATGAAAAAGGACAAGGAGGCTTGACGAACAATGGGAGTGGGTAGAATAGTCATGTTGGTGTGAGAAAGTAAAAGGAGGGATTGGTTTGGTAGAGCTTCCATAAAAAAGTGTCACAGACTCGGGGTTTAAAAAACACACATGTATTGTCTCACAGCTCTGGGGTCTAGAAGTCTGAGATCTAAGTGTTGATAGGGTTGGTTTCTTCTGAGGTCTCTCTGCTTGACTTGGAGATGCCTGTTTTCTCCCTGGTCTTTCCTCTATACCATCTGTATCTAAATTTCCTCTTTTATTTCATTTTATTTTTGAGAGAGAGGGAGAGAGGGAGAGAGATAGAGAGACAGAGAGAGCACACAAGTGGGGGAGGGGCAGAGAGAAAGAGAGAGAGACAGAGAGACAGAGAGAGACAGAATCTGAAGCAGGCTCCAGGCTATGAGCAGTCAGCAGAGCCTGACATGGGACTCGAACTCATGAACTGTGAGATCATGATCTGAGCCAGGATCGAGAGTTGGATTCTTAGCCAAATGAGCCACCCAGGTGCCCCCAAATTTCATCTTTTTATATTGACTCCAGAAATATTACATTAGGGCCACTCTTAATGACTCCATTTTAACTTAGTCACCCCTGTAAAGACCCCATTTCCAAATATTCTGGATACTTGGGGTTAGGACATCAACATACACATTTTGGGGGGACACAATTCCACCCAGAGAAATGGACTAGAGAAATATGGTATAATATGCTGCCAGAAGAGTCAGGGGTTAAGAGTTTGAGGATTTATATTTAAGCTTTAAATGACCTCTACTTTGCAGTTCCCAATATAGCATCTCTCAGTTTCTTACCACTATCTGAGAAGACACAGACAAATACAAAAACTGAAACAATGTGAAAAACTAACCTAACAATCAAGAAGACCAAGAGGAGAAAAGAAGACACAAAAGGCACCCTGGAGGACCCCTAGCAACAATGGGTTTTGGATGTGGACTTTTTCAACTCAGAGAAACCAGACTTGGGGGGAAGAAAGGAATCAATCCCAGTGAAGCAAAATTGCACCAGAATAATTACCACTGGAGAGTGGATATGGGATTCTGCACAGTAATCTGCTCTCTAGATATAAATGCAATCAAGTAATTGGACCATCATCCATGCACCACTGGGAGCATCGTGGACAAATCACAAAAAAGGGTCTGCTGGACGACATCCATCTCTATATGTTCTGCCTCATTCAAGTAGGAGAAGAGGAATGGGGTCATGGGGACAAACAGTGCAGGACAAGGAAAAGGAGCATCATCATGAAAACGTGGAGAAGATAAATCTGGAAGTTATTAAGTCATTGAAAAGAAAACCTCACAGAGAATGAAAAAAAAATCTCGTTAAAAATCAAGAAGACATCATTCCAACGAAATAGGATCA
The DNA here is from genome assembly GCF_027475565.1 of Acinonyx jubatus. Lineage (NCBI taxonomy): Eukaryota > Metazoa > Chordata > Mammalia > Carnivora > Felidae > Acinonyx > Acinonyx jubatus. The sequence continues at coordinate 14,126,313 of NC_069385.1, read as the reverse complement.
GAAAGTCCTAAAGAGAGACTAGGCAGTCGTTACATAAGATATGATTAAAGAGACAGTTGAGACAAAGAAGGATGGCGAGATGGTTCAAAGTAAAATAGTTGATTAATAATTCACCCTGAATTGAGCAAGGGTCAGAGCTGAAAGGGTAGGGAACAGGATTAGGGATCTGAGGAGAAAATTCAGAGGTTCTTTGAGAATGCAAGGATAAATGATAAGAAGATGGAAACGAAAGAACGAAATCTCATTGCTGAATACAAGATACCAAAAATTAATAGGAGACAATAATCAAAACCCAAATCAATTATAACTACCTTGCATGTGCAGATTGGAAGACACCACATTTCAGGCACTGAGATTATATTATATCTTAACATATCCTGGGTCCGCCAAAAGGAAACAACAACAAAATAAAATGGACAACTCCCTCCAGTACCACAAGTCTTTTGTAAACAGCCACTCGGGAAAAAGGACATCATCTACCAAAATATCTAACACAACACAAAGCACCAAAGATATTCAACATATTTTGCATGATGTTAATTTGGTGTGATTCTTGTATAATCAGCCAATTTGTCTTTGGTTTGTAAAGGGAGATAAAAAGATATTGAAATACAGAAATGATTCTTTAAAAATGACCCCTCTATAATATTCTTGAGAAAAAAAGAATCCCTCAGTAGCACACCAGTTGACAGACATGAGATAAAGTCATAAGCTGAATGACAGGTCGAGGAGATAAAAAAGACTAAAAGTAAGTAAATTGTAATATTAGGTGGAATGAGGAAGAATATGGAAGCAGAATAATGTAAAAATATTTTCTATTCAAAAATAAAAACAAAGGCATTTAAAATATGTCATATTAAAGATCACATAACAATTGCTGTATAATATCTCAGATATATTGAAAAAGACCAGTATATTAAATGAGAAAACTTGAAAACTTAAAAGGTTGGCACTAGTAAATGGAATATATGTCTTCTAACATACTTCAGATTATGTAAGTAAAATACAAGTTTTTAAAAAGTCCATAGTTAAGATAGCAAAGGAAACAGCAAGAACATAATATGATAGAAACCAGACCAAACCTTGCAGCTCTAATTGAGATGAGAAAAAAGATTTGTATATGCTGTTTGAGACAAATCAGCCTTTACAAGCAGCATCATTAAATGACATTGCTCTAGATATTTTGTGGCAATTAAACTTTTTTTTGTAATGTTTATTTATTTTTGAGAGAGAGAGAGAGAGAGAGAGAGAGAGAGAGAGAGAGAGAAAGGGGCAGAGAGAGAGAGAGGAGGGAGACATGGACTCCTAAGCAGGCTCCAGGCTCTGAGCTGTTAGGACAGAGCCCAATGCAAGTCTCAAACTCACAATCAGTGACATCATGACCTGAGCTGAAGTCGTACGCGTAACAGACTGAGCCACCCAGGCACCCCTTGTGGCAATTTTTGAAGTAACAAAGATCACGAAAAAAAAATCTGAAAACCATATAAAACTGAGAAGGGAAGTTTTAATTTAAAAATGGAGCTCCTGGGGGCACCTGGGTGGCTCAGTTGGTTAAGTGTCTGACTTCAACTCAGGTCATGTCTCATGGTTTGTGAGTTCGAGCCCCGCAACAAGCTCCGTGTTGACGGCTTACTCAGAGCCTGGAGCCTGGAGCCTGCTCAGGATTCAGTCTCCCTTTCTCTCTGCCCCTCCCCTGCTCACACTCTGTCTCTGTCTCTCTCAAAAATAAATAAACATTAAAAAAAAAAAGTTTAAAAATGGAACTCCTGGGTGAGGTAAGACAAAAATCAAGTTTATTAAAAACATGCCATATAAAAACATATAAAATCAGTTCAAATAAAAAAACAGGCAGTTTTACTAGGGAAATGGAGGAGTTATAATATTGGAATCATATATGTAGAATTCCAGGTAAAAAGCATTAAATGGCTGGAAAGCATTAGATGGGACAAGGAAAAATTAAAGACTTTAACATAGAAATAAAAGTGTAAAGTACTAAAATAAAATTTTAGACAATTATGTAATGGGGGCAATGCCTCTCTAGGCCTGTGGCAAAGACAAAAACCTTAAAGGAAAAACTAGATTGATCATTAAGGCTCAGAATTTCAACCCTCTACATGTCTGAAGAGATAGACAAATAAATCAACAATACAATTAAAAGGTGACAGCCAGGGGCACCTGGCTGGCTCAGTTGTTTGAGCATCAGACTTCGGCTCAGGCCATGATCTCACCGTCTGCGAGTTCGAGCCCTGCATCAGGCTCTGTGCTGATAGTTCAGAGCCTGGAGCCTGCTTCAGATTCTGCGTCTCCCTCTCTCTCCATCCCTTTCCAGCTCGCGCTGTGTCTCTCTCAAGAATAAGATAAAAACATTAAAAAAAATTAAAAAAAAAAAGGTAACAGCCAATCTCGGGAAATATTCGCAATGTTAATGACAGACAAATGATGGAAGCATCTTAAACTCTTAAAAATATTAAACTCTTACAATAATAATTTTAAATTAATTTAAATTAATAAAAATATTAAACTCTTAAAAGTAATAAAAATAATTGTACAACTCAAGGGAAAAATCCATAAAATGAGGCAAAGAATAAGAGAAATAGAAGCAGCACATAAATATGAGAAAGTTTAACCCAATTAGGGATCAAAGAAATGCAAAGTAAAATAACCATGGATTTTCACCTACTAAATTGACAAGTAGTCTTTTTTTTTTTCCATTTTGTTTTAAAAATAATAATGACATCTTTAAGTTTGCTGGTAATTGAAAATTCTCATACTTTGTTGACTGGCATATAAATTAGCAATCTTTCTGGCATCTAAATTAGCCATCTTTCTTGAAGGCAATGTGTTAACTTGTATCAAAAGCCTTAAAATATTCATTTCCTTTGATTCAATAATTTCACTCCTGAGAATTTATTCTAGGGGAAAAAGTATTCACAAAACAATGTGTTATGAGGGTTTGGCACAGATGTACTTATGCTCTAAAATTATTTTTTCCTGTCGTATTTTACTAAAGACAAATCTTAGAGTGGAATACTTTGCAGACATTAAAGTTAACATTTATGAAATACATCTAATGACAGAAAATTCCCATGTTACAATATTAAATAGCAGGTTAATAAAGTTTCTTTACTCAAATTCTATTTTTTAAAAGTATATTTATGAAAATAAAAGAGAACAAAAGGAAAAAATAGCAATAGTATTTTGGGATGGTAGACTTATCAGTGATTTTCAGTTTACTGTTTTATATATTTTCAAAATTAACTATAGTAATACGTTAATTGTGTAATAAAATATGATATAAAATATGCACTGTTGGAAGAAAAGTAATTTGGGAATTTTTCCCCTTTAGCTTGAATCATGTGAATATTTTTCTACTTCAAAATTTTATTTCTGATTCCCCAGAGGAATTATGTATCCTTCTTTTGTGACATCCATAAAATAAATATATTAAAATTTTTGTAAACATGTTTTTTTTAATCTCTTGCACTATAAGCCCCTCAGTTATAGGTATCCTATTTTATTAACAGTAAAAACATAAAATGCCTAGCTAGTAAGGTATTTTTAACATATTGATAATACTTATTGAATATCTATTGAATGGATTTACTCTAGTTTGATTATAGAGATGGAAACTTACAGAAAGAGTAGGAAGTGGTTTACAAAATTATCCAATAATAAAAAACACTTTGAATGTGTATGTTTTAATTTCGTATCTTTTTAACTTGACAACTTGAATATTCATGTGTTTAAGAAATTTGCTCTGATCTTGTTAATCTTCTTTTATGTTTCATAGCCACTGATATATTTCTTAATAGCCAACAGGAAACCTTTTATAAACACATTTTAAATAAATACAAGATTTAGAATACATTTATAACACTTAACAAATACTGCGGGCACATATTTCAAATCCCAGCATGCTTGGGTTGAGGACTGTTCTGACAGAATCTGTAATGAATGAATTTCCGCAAATTAAAGTGTCTACAGTCAGTACATCTTACTAGTTTTCATATATATTGCATTCCTCCTTTCCATAAAGAAATTATCTTCTCCCTTTGAAATTCTAAGAGCGGGGACATAATAGGATAGTGTGTATTATAGAAACTGGTTGAGTAACACTGTGGTATCCTTGAGACATAGGGACACATATGGCAGGTATGCCTAGGGCAGTGTATTATAGACATGAACTAGATTAAAACCGCCTGAAGGGGCTTTGTAGTTATAATTAGTGAATCCTCTACATGAAGAGTCTTTTATTTATTATTTTACTATGGTCAATCAAGTGATTTTTTAAAAAGCTTTTTTGGTACTGTGTTGTGGTACATGTAGATTTAAAATCGAACTGAGGACAGCAGATCCTTAAATACAGAGAACAAACTGATGGTTGCCAGAGGGGAGGGGGGTAGGGGATGGGCAAAAGAGGTGAAGGAAAGTGGGAGGCGTAGGCTTCCAGTTATGAAAGGAACAAGTCATGGGGATGAAAGATACAACATGGCGAATATAGCCAGCGGTATTGTAATAGAGTCCTATGGTGACAGATGGTAGCTACAGCTGCACTGAGCATAGCATAACACATAGACTTGTCGAATGAGTCTGTTGTACATCGGAAACTAATGTAACATTCTGTGTCAACTATACTTCAATTAGAAAAAAAAAGGAAAAAAATCTAATTGAGCGGAATAAATAAATAAAAAGTGTTGAAAATAACTGAATGCACGATGACCATATGGTTCATGCCCAGTTGCCTGGAGTAATTATTAGTAGCATTTCTTCCAGTTCTCTAGTGTTGAAGATAGTTTTTATCATTGCCCTCCCTACAAGGCACTTTGAAAATGTCAAATGAGTGATAAATATGTGGAAAAACCTGAAGGACTTAAAACCCCTGAGTTTTCCCCTATGGTCTTCACATGCACTTGTCCTTGGCACTGTTCCACCCACTCTTGCGAATGACATAGTCCCAAACTATCCCTCTTCATTCTTTAGATAAAATCCAGGCTGTCCAAACAATGGCTGCTAATCAATGTGAAAAATCCCTCTCTTCCCATTTCCAGAACTAGCTGAACTTTGACAAACCTCTTTCCTCCTGCTAAAGCCTCATAAGACATGCCACCCCTTTCCCCAATTTAGAATTTCCTTAACTCCTTCAGAGCCTACTCATGCTAGGCATTTTCAAATAGTCTCATCCAGATAGTGCTCTGGTTGATTTTCTTCCTCAAGTAAGAAATAAACTCTTGGAATTTAGAGGTAAGGTAGGAGAGACTATTTCTACCTCTTCTGGTCAATGGAGACTAATGGAGTGGGGAAATATTTGAACTGAGCTTAAATGAGTGAATTGTTTACAGATTGAGGAATAAATTTTACATACTTACATACTTATCAGATATCAGTTTTCACCTAGGTGTTTCTATATGTAGCAAGGCTAAAAAATATTGTAAGACAAAATTGGAAGCTGGATAACTCCTTGTGAGGGTAAATATATGAGTAAGTGTCCAATTACAGTGTAAATAAAGCCAGCAAGTGTGGAAAGTCTCATTCTAGAAAGGACTTTAGTTTGCTCCAAAGCTTTTTTGAGTATGAGTATAGATTTCTAAAGCCTACATTCATTCTAATCCATGTAGTCACAAAATTTTACTTCAGAAAGAATCTTTAAGCTAAAAATAATTTTCTTTGTATAACAACAGAACCAGAAATTTCAAAGAAATATTTCAAAAACCCTTTGACTTATTATAATGTTGCAAGGACATTACCACAAACAACAAATAGAAATATTCTCCTAAGGTGTAGATACAAAAATAATATAATCATCAAAGTATTTATGTTGAACTCTAAACTGCTCTTAGATTGCTTTTAGCAATCAGGTTGAGTACATGTTCATCACTGCAAATTTATTTGACTCCCAAATGCATCCTTCTGCTCCCTTTAGTATGTGTTTTAGTGCTCGGAGTATAGTTCTTTTCAGATATGAAAGACGTAAAGTGATATCTATTTCTCTGTCTTTCAAGTCTGGGATTTGAGTGCAGTTACAGAGTATTGAGTCTGCCTGGTCTAAGCTTTGGGTGATATCTGAGATAAAAGACACCAAAATCTCATTATTGACCAGTGGTGTGCTGGCAGTGTTTAACAACCAGCTCTTTTGGAAAAAAAGAAAAAAAGTGTGTGGGGGGGAGGGTAGGAATTGATTTGTAGTGTTTGCAAATTCCCATGTTATAAATACTACCACCATGGACATTTCATGTGACCAATGTGGAGCTACTGAAAGCAGCATGTTTAGTAGCACACCATTTATAGTATTCTCATTATATAGTCATAACAGATGTGAACAACCTCCAGAGCATGGATAAAAACTAATGATGAAGTGGTGAATTTTAGATATTTATTTTTCCTTTATTTTACTTATGTATTTATTTATTTTTGAAATGTTTATTTATTTTTTTAAATGTTTATTTATTCGAGACAGAGAGAGAGAACATAAGTAGGGGAGGAGCAAAGAAAGAGGGAGAGAGAGAATCCCAAGCAGAGAGAGAGGGAGAGAGAGAATCTTCACTGACAGTGCAGAGCCCGACACGGGGCTTGATCTCACCAACTGTGAGATCATAACCTGAGCTGAGATCAAGAGTTGGATGCTTAACTGGCTGAGCCACCCAGGAGCCCAAAGTATAATTTTTTAAAATTATTTATTTACTTTGAGAGAGAGAGCAATAGAGAGAGAGAGAGAGAGAGAGAGAGAGAGAGAGAGAGAGGCAGAGAGAGGGGAGAGAGAGAGAATCCCAAGCAGGCTCCACGGTATCTGTGCTGAGCCCCATGCAGAGCCTGATCTCACAACCGTGAGATCATGACCTGAGCTGAAATCAAGAGTCCCAGGCATAACCAACGGAGCCACCCAGGGGCACCTAGTATAGTTTATTTAATTGAAAATCTCCATAATTTAACAATGGTTATGTTAGTAACTGGCTTGCAAAATTCCTCGGAATGTAACAATGGGCTCCCATGAGCTGGTGAGAGCAGGCTCCAGCACAGCATTTTTTTTTGTGTATTTATTTCTTTGTTTTAAAAATATGGTCCCATGGATTGGCATTCTATCCACATCACCTTGGGACTTGTTAGAAATGAAGTCTCCGGTCCCATCCCAGGCCTACCAACTCAAATTATTTATTTTAACAAGATCATTGGGTAAATTGTACTCAAGTTAAAGATTGGGAAGGTGTGGCTGGGTGGCTTGGTCAGTTAAGCATCTGACTCTTAATTTCGGCTCAGGTCATGATCTCACAGTTTGTGAGATCGAGCCCCAGCTCAAGCCCCATGTCAGGCTCTGCCAGTGTGGAGCCTGCTTGGGATTCTGTCTCTCCCTCTTTCTCCACCTCTCCTCTGCTCACGTCCTCTCTCTCTCAAAATAAATAAATAAACATTTAAAAAAAAGTTTGGGAAGTACTAGAAATTCTACTCTAACTCCGGGCCAGCCCCAGGGTTGGGAAAGCGATTAACAGATGAGTATATTGCTGGCACAATGTTTAAAGTTAGGGAGAGTACCACGTGACTGGAAAACTCAATTTGATTATAAATCTTGAAAGCTAAGGAGAAAGTGGAATTGGGATAAAGATGAAAATAGTGGTGTGTGTGTATATATATACATACATACATACATATACATATACATACCTATGTATACATACATATAAAATAATTCACATAACTTTAGATACACAATTAAAAAGGTACATACTCAATGATTATAGGCATAGGAAATGCCTAATAATGTGTCATGCGTTTATGGTTTTTCTTTTCCCACAATGGAGAAATTGAATTTTAAGTTGGGCAACCACAATAAAATTATTCTTCTTACAAATAGTTATTCTCCTCTATTCGCACTTAGCAAACAGGTCTGCTCTTTGAAAATAGAAACATTTGAAATGATAGAAGTGCACAAAGATGGTCCAAAGGTACTACCGAGGTAGCATTCTAGAATTGAGGTAAAGTTGGAATCCTGAATTTTGCAGAGAACTTTGGAGAAGCTAGCTCTAATAGTTTCAATAATCAGATGGATAAAATGACCATTAGGTAGAGACCAGTCAGCCTCTTTCCCAACGCCCGGTGCTTGTTCAGTGGCTCCAGAACAGAGTAACCATGATGGTAAGGATTGAGGCTTTTTATGAACTCTGCACCTTGGGCTCCCCTCCTCCCCCTTATCATAAGATGATCTGCTGCTGCTTGTTGCTTAGTACCCAACCTCCCAACAACAGACAACAACTCTGTTTCCAGTGTGGCACTAATGCTTGGAGGGACCAGCCAGAGGCAATGGCGGCTGATTGGTTACATCAAACTATTTCCATCACAGGGTGAGGCAAAGAGTCACTTTCACTGAATAAGACGTTTTCTCGATATGAATTTGTCTTCCCTGCCTGTGATGCTACTGCTGGCACTATGATCTGTAGACTCACAAAATGCTTTCTCTATAGTTCTGATATCCCACACAGCATTGCTTCTGATCAAAGAGCTCGTTTTGTAGCAAAGGGTGAAGTGAAGTAGTTGGCTCACACAGAAGGAATTAACTGGTCTGATGACACACCCCCCTTACCTAGAAGTGGCTGGTCTATTTCAAAAATGGAAAGGCTAATTGAGGTGTTAGTTACAGTATTACTTAGAAGAACACACCTTGAAAAAAAGAAACTTCTATTTTACAGGAGACAGTGTGTAGTTTCAATGGGAGAACATCATGTCATGTTTTCTCCCACAGTCAGAACACATGGGTCTCAGAATCAAGATGTATGGCTCAGTCCATTAAGCCTCTGACTCTTGGTTTCTGCTAAGGTCATGATCTCACAGCTCGTAAGAGTGAGCCCCGCTTTGGGATCTGTACTGACCGCACAGAGCCTGCTTGGATTTTCTTTATCCTTCTCTCTCTCTACTCTCCCCTGTTCATGCTCGTGCCTGCACACACATGCCCTCTCTCTCTCTCAAAATAAATACAGTTAAAAAACATAGTGGAATAGCTGTATAACATATATTACATTGACCAGTACATGAATATACAGATTACATTGAACAATATATGAATTACATATTATCTGAGTCTGTTCAGGCTAAGGTAAAAATACTATAGACTGGGTGGCTTCAACAACAAATATTTACTTCCTGCAGTTTGAGAAGCTGGAAAGTCCAAGATCAAGGTACTGGCAGATGTGGTATCTTCCTGGTTCATAAATGGCCAACTTCTTCTGTCCTCACATAGTGGAAAGGGCAAGAGAGCTCTCTGGGATCTTTCTTACGTAAAATCACTAATCCCATTCATGAGAGCTCTATTGTCATGACTTAATTATCTCCCAAAGACTCCACATTTTAATAGTATCACACTGGGGATTAGGTTTTAACATATGAATAAGGGGGACACACATGAATATAGCATATATATTGAATATATATGATCTTATATATTTTAATATTTATGTTCCTGACACTTTTATATATTTTATGAATATATAGCAAAGTTCCACTAGATGACACAATAATGGTTCAACTGAATTGGAAGGTGAGATTGCCATCATCATAGGCTCCTCAGCTCAGTGAAACAACAGGCAAAATAAGGAGGGTGGGTCCTCTAATGTCCAAAGTTATTAATTTCAATTATCAAGGGGAAAGAAAATCTATTTATTACTATAGAGTAGAGGCAAAGAGGATGATATCTAGAAATCAAGGAATTTTCTGGGGTTCTTATTTCTTTTAGATTTTTAAAAAATGTTTTATTTATATTTGAGAGACAGAGTGTGAGCGGGGGGAGGGGCAGAGAGGGAGAGGGAGACACAGAATCCGAAGCAGGCTCCAGGTTCTGAGGTGTCAGTACAGAGCCCGACGAGGGGCTCGAACTCATGAAGTGCAAGATCATGGCCCGAGTGAGCCAAAGTCAGACGCTTAACTGCCACAGACAAAACAAGAAAGGCTGGCTGAGGCTCAAATCCTTTAAATGAACTTTGTGGTTACTCCTCTGGGTAAGGAACCTAGAACAGCTTAGGACTGACTAAGGGCAAAATAAAGATGGACTGGGTAATGACATGAAGACCTCATGGCTATCAACTATGGCCATAGGGCCATACAAAAGGAAAGACTGCCTACCCTTTTTATGTTCTGAGAGGATGACAAGCCCTTCCACCGAGGAATAGATTCTGCCTGTATGTCACCTACATGGCCTGTGCAGAACAGATGCAAGGTTTCCAGGACACGGACACGGACAAGTTGCCTTACAGAATTGGGGCTCAAGAAACTTGTGCAAACATGTTGATATCTGGCTACTGCTATTGCTACAGTAGTAAGCTTTTCTTCTTTGGAAAAAAAAAGAGAGACTGTAGTAGCATTGCATATTTTCTCCTTGCTTGTTATGTGCATCTATTTATACATAGTGCCTATTTTTTGTCTGTCTCCTTCTTCACGGTGTTGTAAAGAATTTTCTTGGAAGTGAACTTTACAATGTGGTCTTTAGGTAATAGAATATTTAATGTAACTGTAACTAAATTTGTAGAATGATCAGAATAGCCAATGATGAGACTGGGTATACTTCCATTTTGGGGAGACAGTGAAAGCTTCCTTACTAGTATGAAAGAAATTTCCATCTTGTTAGGTAGAAAGGAAGTGTGTTATTGTATGGAGGCTCAAAGTTGGGTTGAACTATGTGTATGATTACTGAATGGCCAAAGGGATGGACTGTGCCAGCTATTAATTTATTGCTTCTCAGCTCCAAACACACCCTTGTTTGCCCTGCTTTGTGATGATGGAATTAGGCTCTGCAAGTTATATGTACCCTTTGTCAGCTGGCTTGATATTAGGTTCCCCTGAAAAGACACTGGACGGACACTGTCGGACTGAAGAATAGGAAGAGACTTGCTGCCTCTGTGTTCCATTTTCCACAGGGCACTGAGAAGACTGGTATGAGGTGGGCACAGAAATGTGTTCCACAGCTGAATGCCTTTTGCCTCTGACTGAGGGCACCTCTCAGCAAGCTTGTTTATGACCATGGACTGCTTGTACAGTCCAGTGGTGGCATCCTCCAGCAAGCTTCTTGGTCACCACAATGAGAAGCTAGTCTGGTGGTTTCCCTGTTTCACGATGAGTGACCTCATCGCAGTGGCAGGTGGCATGCAGCAACTACACCATCCACTCCCCCAGCTCTGAATCTCAGCCCTGCAGCCCCCTCAAGTCCCTGAGTTCTTCCCTCATTGCCTTCTCCTGCAACCATCCCGTAGATGCTATCCTTGTATGCCTTAGTAGCCACATTTTAACTAGTTAGAAAGTCTGCTTCCCCAATTCAAATTTGAATGAGTCTTTGGTCTCCTAACTTGTGTCCTGGCTGATGCATATAACTTCATTACTTTTTAAAAAAATGTTTCTTTGTATAAGAACTTCACACAATAGTTTATATCATTTATTATTTATTAAGTTAAAGTTTAGGACTAAATGAAGCTCTCTTGCTACTCTCTGGGCTTACACAATTTCAACTAATCCTTTTGGAAAGTTGAAGAACTACAGTGTACATTGTTACACACATCTATTTGTGGCACTATTTATTATCATTACCGTTTTACACTTTTTCCTATGGTACCCATTTTCTAGGGTTGCCGTAACAGTTTACACCCAGGTGACTTAAAACAGCATTGGGGCGCCTGGGTGGCTCAGTTGGTTAAGCGTGTGATGTTGGCTCAGGTCATAATCTCACGGCTCATGGGTTTGAGCCCTGCATCAGGCTTTGTACTGATGGCTCAGAGCCTGGAGCCTGCTTCGGATTCTGTGTCTCCCTCTCTCTCTGCCCCTCCCCTGCTCGTGCTCAGTCCCTCTCTCTCTCTCTCAAAAATAAATAAGCAAATTAAAAACAATTTAAAAAATTACCCCCAAAACAGGAGTTTATGCTCTCATAGTTCTAGAGGCTAAAAGTCTGAAATTGAGGTGTTGGCAGGTCCATGCTCTCTGACAAATCTGCAGTGGAGTCTTCCTTGCTTCCTCCTGGCTTCTGGTGGTTTGTCAGAAATCATTGGTGTTCTTTGACTTGTGATAGTATTACTCTTATCTCTGCCTTCCTCATCACATGATGTGTCTCTGTTCACGGGGCCATCTTCTTATAAGGATGCCAGTCACATCAGGTTAGGGGCCCACCCTACTCCAATATGCCTTCATTGAATCAGTTACATCTACAAGAACTCTATTTACAAATAAGGTCACATTCAGAGGATTAGTGGGTTAGAACTTGAACTGTTTTTTGAGGCGGGTTGGGGGACAACTCAGTTCAACTCCTAACACATCCATATCCTGAAATATTAGCCATTAAATTTTTTGACGTTTTATGTTCCTGATATACTACCAAATAAGAAACTAGGTTAAAAAATGTGCATAATGTCATTTTTCTAAAAGAAAATAAATATACATATTTTTATAAAGAGAAATATCTATCAGGATATGCTTCAGAATGATAATAGTAGGTATCTCTGGGTGGAAGAAGAGTAAGATTTTTAAAAATTTGCCTATCTAAAAAAATTGCCTATCTGTATTTTCTAATTTTTCTAAGGCAAGTTTGGAATAGTTCTGTGACAGAATATTTTTACTTAAAATTAAATTACAATTAAAACCATTGTAATAAACAATGCATTTGTAGAAAAGCCTGTTTTCTAGCTTTTAGAAACATTTTGCATTTTTTTAATCCAATGTTTCAGGCAATGTACCGGTAACTATAGGTAGTTGTTGAATGGGAAAAGAGATATTGGCTTGGTTGTAGATATGTGTATTCAGTTCAGTCTGTGAGATAAGTTACTGGGCTGTGGGGATGAACAATAGTCCAGATTCTTGGTGGGAGTGGGGGTCAGGGTGGAATTGCTGATATGTTTTCTTGTGCCACATGACTCAACTGTATAAATATGATTGTGGCAAAATTGCTATTGTATGTGCCAAAATGATTCTTCAGGGTGACTGAATTAGACCTGCATAATTAGACATGAAGAGGTAGCTGAAATCCAAATCCTCGTGATTTTCAACCATAAAAAGTTTATGAATTTGTGTCTCTTTATTGCAACATTTCAAGAAAAAAATTATTATCAATGAAGTTGTTCCAAAGTGTTATAAGAGTCAAGGTCAATGAAGATAATTACTTTTCAATTTCTGGATTCTATATTTATATGCCTTCTGATTTGCATAGATCACTGGATTTCAGTAAACCTGATAAATCAGGTTTATCTATACTAAGACACCATACTTGACTAAATCCTCATTGGGAAAGAATTTCTGTCCTTCTAAATGATTCCCTCTGAATAAGGGAAGGGTTGGAGAAGAGTTGTTTGACTATGAAGTAGGAGATAATACTATGACTCTAAGTATGAAATTCAATGTGAATGAGCTTAATCCCGATAGCTGGAGTATTTGGCAAGAGTTCGCTAAGATTTAACATAAGTAGTTTTCAGGCATTAAGCAAAGGACTCTTAGGTGGAGTCTTCAACATTTCACCATAAGGAGTTTGGTTATGGAGTTTAGCTAAAAAAGACTGAGACAAATTGGACAAGTAAAAATTTAGATCACATCTCCATATGATGATTAGTTTGGCAGAATCCAGAATCCATAAAGCTTCTTGATGCTCTAGGGAAACATCAGGGGCTGTTGTTTAATTGCTTTTGATATTCTTTCATAAAGATTGGACCTTAATATTGTTGGAGGGTATCATCAAAAGGATGTGACCACTGGTTGACCTGTGAGCTGGACCCAGATAATTGGAGGTTCTTCACTCCCTCCCCTGTCCTTGGAATATACATTCTGCCCACGACATTAGAATTCATTTCAAGAATGCAGCCTTGAGAAAGTAATGTGTTGTTGGGACCATCCGGACTGTGTATGTGACTGAACCCTGGTAAAGCATCTATATAAAATTTAAGATTCTAAGATTTTAAGTAGATTTAAGATCTACTCATGTTGCAGCTAACCAAAACAAGCCTCATAATGTAAGTTCTCTTGGCTTCTTAAAACTTCCATCTACTGATCTGGAGTTATCTGCCTCTTTGTCTCTTTTTGCCCTCAATGTATGGGGGCCAGTTTTGAATTTCACCCAAGGAACTCCTGAGGCTGCTATCTGACAAATATGTCCGAAAATAAAGTAGTAAATTAAAGTTGGCACATTTGGATGATATCTATTCAGTTCATTTCTTTCTGGGGACTTACCTCTTTCACCCATCCACAAAGTCAAAAGTTTATCGCTTAGAAGACCAGTAAGACGATGTATCAGTCTACTCCCTTATCCATGATAGACTAAACTATTTGAATACCTGGTCAAGTTGGACAGAGTCTATTTAGCAGAAATCTGGATTGCTCAATAAGAGATTCTAGTCTTTGCTAGTCTCTACAAAGTTTTGAAGTCATTTCAGGTATCAGAAACAAATAATGAGGAAATGTTTTCTTCCACATAACAGTAGTTAGGGACCAAAATTCCAGGCAGTCAATTCAAACAGAATCGAGTCACCTTTTAAAATAAGATTTTATTTTTAAGTAATCTTTACGCCCAACATGGGGCTGGAACTCACAACCCGAGATCAAGAGTCGCACACTCTACTGACTGAGCCAGTCGGACACCCCAAAACGAATTCACTTTGAGATGGATTTCTTCAGGTAATTAAGTATACAGACTGTTACTAGGGACTTTTACATATTTTCCTAGCACCTTTTATATAAGATATGGTAAGCTCAACCTTAGATTAAATACTCATTGTATTATTTATGCACAGACATTAAATATTTCAAGGCAAATATTCTCATCTGTAGCCACCGGTTTTTCTTTCTTTGCTGGAATGAGAAGGATGGATAGAAAATGCCCTATATTTGCACTTTTATCATTCAAGGACTCCCTGCATCTTGTGCGTTTAAGCTTCAGTCAAGTGGAATTGTCATCTCCTCTCTTTACCGGGGTTGATCCAGCCTCCAGGGCAAGCCACAGAGTAGCTGCTGTCCTCTGTGCCCACCACCCACATGAGGTATGCTACCGAGACCTTCTGCAGTGCACCATCTCAGAACTGAATTACTTCTGCTGATGTTTCCCAACCTTCGTTAAGCAAATGAGCCCTGAATGCTGTTCTGTGCCAGATACTGTCCGTGAAACTGAGACTGTGGTAGAGGCAAGACAGACACTGTGCTGCCCTCATTGAACTCACAGCTCAGAGGATAGAAACATTAACTGAATATTTAAATCAGTTTTTTTAAACCCATTCAGTAAATATTCACTGAATATTTACTATGTATCCATTACTGTTTAGGCGCCAGTGATAAACCAGTGAAAGAAAAAACGGTAATATCCCTGTCTCAAGATTGATTTCTAGTTGATATAAAATTACAAAAACAGACACATACTAGGAGAAAAATTGTCGAGTCCAATGACCACATGTATCAGGGAAATGTTAGCTAGGCTCATAGTTCAAGATCTGCCATGTCATGGCTAGGCGGGGCCATGAAAGATA
Organism: Acinonyx jubatus; assembly: GCF_027475565.1. Classification (NCBI taxonomy): domain Eukaryota; kingdom Metazoa; phylum Chordata; class Mammalia; order Carnivora; family Felidae; genus Acinonyx; species Acinonyx jubatus. The sequence goes on along the minus strand of NC_069385.1, from coordinate 14,110,855 downwards.
AAGAGTAAACCAAGAAAACAGCATGAGCAGAAGAAAACATTTCAGGTAAAGAAAACACACTTTAAGAACCTGGGCTAATTACCATATAATTGTGGGAAAAAGCCCTGAAATATGAAAATTCAAAAGTAATTAGAAGTCCTAGCAATTAATTCTAAGTCCCTGACCAATTAAAATTAATTAAATGACCATGAAGCTAATTTCTCTTGGGGCTTTTTCCAACATTCAATTTATGCTAAAAAACAATTACTGTATTCAAAACTGAGTATTCATTAGGGAATTCTGATCAAGGATAAGAAAGTGAAGAAGTTTATATTAAGGATAAACTCAGTGCTAACAAATTCTATATATGCAGTCATAATTATACAATACTTTTAAGTAAAAATGTAATTTAGTATTTTTACATTTTAATTCTGAATACAAAAGAAAGGGAAATTTTTCATTATTTGTAGGTGTACAGAGCTAAAAAAGAATTTTATTATTTTTTTCTAATGCAACTGAAATATATGTTCATGTGTAAAATTTGAAAAGTGGACAAAATTATAAAAAAATAAAGGGAAATTAGCAATTATCCCACATCCAAAGTTTATATCAATTTATGTTATGGTTGATTTAAATTTTCAAATTAAAAATCACATATTTTTATATATAACTATGCTAAATTTGTATTGCTCAGACATAAATTAAGCCAATAGACTACATAGTTCTGAAGTTATTGTATTTAGGATATTTATAATGTACTATTTATATATTTTACATAAGAAAATAGCAGCATTGTTAGGTTTCTAAAATTGTTTCTATCATCATTGGGCTTAAACAATGATTGAATTTTGGAAAGTCAGAAGATTTTATATCCTAAGAAATTATATTTTAAACCTATAATTTTATTTTGTTGAAAACGTATACATTCATATGAATTTTCACGGTGTAAATGCTTATGAAATAAAATAAATTTTCTAGTATTCTGATTATTCTTGAGGATAATGTAAAACATAATGTTAGCCTAATATAAAATATGCATACTGCATTACAGCAGATAGGGGGCTTAATAGAATTAGCTAAGTAATAAGAACATTAATAATCATTGATTAAAAAACATGTTTGATGATCCTCTCAGTGTTTATTATAGTCTAGTTTTAAATTTTCTTTTCTCTTAAGTTTATTTATTTATTTGGAGAGATAGAGAGAGAGAGTTTGGGAGGGCAGCCAGAGAGGGGAGAGAGAGAGAGAATCCCAAGCAGGTTCCATGCTGTCAGTGCAGAGCCCAACGTGGGGCCTGATCCCACAACTATGAGATCATGACCTGAGCCAAAATCAAGAATCGGATGCCCAGCCAACTGAACCACCCAGGCACCCTTAAAATTTTCTATATTAGTTTCACCATAGTGGTTTGTTTTCCTCTAAATACATTTGTTCATCTTTTTCCCTAAAAATACGTAATGGCCTAGGAGATACAAAATAATATGTAAAATAGAGATACAATAATCTATAAGGTGGCAACTAAAATATTCCATAAAGAGGACATTGCAGAGCATCATTTACTAAGTTATAATCATCCGTAATGTACTAACAACTCTACCAGTGGATTTGTGCCTTGAGTCTGGCCAATTACAGTGCCCAACTTACTTTTCTACGGTGATTGTATAGGTGATTGGTGTATCCTTCAAACAAGACCAATAACTGTTACTACATGTATATATATGAAATTAGGCTCATTTTTTTCTTTATGGTTGTAAGATCAAAGTCTAGAGCCTCTGTTGGTCGTATATTCTAGTATGTGAATTAAATGTGCCTAAAAGTAATCACAAGAGAAAGTAGACCTGAGGAGTGAAGAAAGGCATAGAGTCTTACAGACAACATTTGAGCACCTAAAGCCAGCAGAGTGTGAAACCAATATGTAACCCTAAACTTGTCAGTTCTCCAAGCCAACACTGCTTTTTGTCTGTATATTTTTAATCTAGTTTAGATTTGGCTTCTGATAATTAAAAGAACACTGAAAAAAATTGGTAGGTGAGATCCTTTAAATTTAATTTTATTTTATTTTAATTTAATTTAATTTAATTTAATTTTAGAGAGAGAAACAGAGAACATGAAGCAGGGTCCATACTCAGCATGGAGCCTGATGGGGGCCTGGATCCCATGACTCTGGAATCATGACCTGAGCAGAAATCAAGAATCAGATGCTCACCTGACTGAGCTACCCAAGTGTCCCAGATCCTCCAAATTGTAAAGAAATAGATCATTTTTATACTATTTAAACACTTAAGAGGAAATAGAAATCTTCCCAATTCGATTTAATACCAAAAGTTCTACAGTTTTCCCCAAATATAAACCATATTACAGATGAGTCCCACTTATGAATATAGGCAAAAGTATTAAATGTTAGTAAATCAAACACTTCTAATAGATTTTTTCAGTAATTTCATACTTCAAAGCTTATTAACATAGTTCATCATACTCATATCTAAGGGGAAAGTTTTCAATCATCTTGATAAACTAAGCTATGTCAAATACAACTGCATTCTGAATGAGCAAAAAACTTTATTAAATAGACTGAGAAAATCTCCACATTATAAGAAATAGGTATCTTGAATTAATGGATACTCTTATATTTAGTGTATGATATCTAGAAGCTGCTTACATTCAATTTTGGAACAAGAGATGTTTTTACAAATTATAGCACATTGAATTAGACAAGGAAACAAAACCAGAATAGAAAAGATGAGAATAAGTATGGTTAGTTTCAGAGAACATAGTAACATAGATGGAAAGTACAAAATAACCAAACCAAAAAAAATACTGATTGATTGGAAAAGGGATATATATAAAAGAAAATACAATTGACCCTTGGACAACATGGGGGTTGGGGACTGAACCCTTATGCCCCGGCACAGTCAAAAATCCATGTAAAACTTTCAAGTTCCCCAAACTAATAGGCTACTGTTGACAGAAGCCTTATTGATAAACAGTTCAAAAACACCTATTTTGTATGCTACATGTCTCATATGCCATGATCTTAAAGTAAGCTAGAGAAAATGCTATTAAGAAAAATCATAAGGCAGAGAAAATACCGTACTGTATTTATTGAAAACAATCTGCATATAAGTGAACCCACACAGTTCAAACCCATGCTGTTCAAAGGCCAACTGTAGACAATATTAAACGGTAAAAATGTGGAATGAAGAAAGAGATGGTGTTCACAATACAATCTATTTTATATATTTCTTAGAAATAAAAGTTTTAAGAAGTTTGTACTAGGTTGAAATTTGTCTACTCTTGGGGTGCCTGGGTGGCTCAGTCGGTTAAGCGTCCGACTTCAGCTCAGGTCATGATCTTACAGTTCGTGGGTTCGAGCCCCACATCGGGCTCTGTTCTGACAGCTCGGAGCCTGGAGCCTGTTTCACATTCTGTGTCTCCCTCCCTGTCTCTGCCCCTCCCCTGTTCATGCTCTGTCTCTGTCTCAAAAATAAAAAATAAACAGTAAAAAAAAAATTAAAAGAAATTTGTCTACTCTTTATTAAACTGCTTATAGCGCTTTCATCACTGAATACAGATTGTGGTAGACAGATTTCAAGAATGGCTCCTATCAATGGCTTCGCCGTATCTACATTGTATTTTGCACCATAATTTAGTAGTCCCCTGCGTACCTGATTCTTGGCTCAGCCATATGTCTCATTTCAGCCAATAAGAAGTTAGCCAATGTGATACACTAGCACAGACTCAGGAGGCTCTTACATGAGGACTTGCCCTCTTGAATCACTACTCTGTCTCTGTTGCTTCTCTGTGATTGCTATGAACACATCCATCGGCCAGCATGAATGATGTGAGACATATGCATGTGAGCGACAACTGGAAGAGCACAATTGTCCCAACAAAGGCCACACCAAACCATTCTAGAGCCACCTGACCCCAAATATGTGAGAGTGTCCAGCTACAATCCCAGTCTTCTACCACTTAGAAGCTAACTATGGCAGCATGACTGAGCTCAGCCACAACCAGAAAGCAATGTATCTGACCTGAAGACTTGTAAGGAATAATCGTTTCTTAGTGTTATAGGTTACTGAGTTTGGGGTATTTACTCATACAACAAGGGCTATTTTAAACATGGATTAATATATTAGAAAAGACACAACTTTAGGTCTTTGTGGTGGGGGGGGGAGATTGATTATTTAATGTGTGATAACAGATTGATGATGCAAATAAAGAGGCAATCCAATCAATCAAATTAGAAGCACATCTCCCGTTAGAAACTATATTAAATTTGAGATGAAGCAAATATGTTGGAACTTCAGAGAACATTCTTTGTAAGTGCAACCTTACAGTGGGATAGTGAGTAAAAGTAAATTATACAGTAGTATAATGAGAAAGATTATGTTTGACTAAGTAATGAAATGAAAAATCTTTTACTGTATAAAATTCTCCTTAGGAAAAAACTTATCTTTGCTTGGAGGGTGCTCTGAAGTCCTTTCTCTGTTGAGCCTGCATAGTGAGACTAATAGGCTCCTGACGGTGGAAGAAGCCTGAAAGACTGTACAACAAATGTTAATGGATTATTTTTGGATGATGGGATTAAGAGTGTTTTTCTTCACATCTCTATTTCTAAACTGTTTTATAAGGAGCATGTTTTGCTTTTTACTACATCCTCCTGTTTTGAATATATACCACTTTCAGTGTTGTTCAGTTCTAAATATTTTGTGCTGTATATTGTTATTTTCTCTTTAACCCACACATTCTTTTTTTTCTTTCCTTTCCTTTCCTTTCCTTTCCTTTCCTTTCCTTTCCTTTCCTTTCCTTTCCTTTCCATTCCTTTCCTTTCCTTTTCTTTTTTAGTTTGGGATGTTTTTGGAGGAGGAAGTGGCTTATTGTTAACTTCTAATTTTCTTTGGATGGGTCAGAGAACAATCTATATGATAATAATTATTGGGCCTTGCTGAGACATTATTAGCAACCTTGCATGTCAATGAGTTGAAGTACTTTTTTGGCGGGGTTATGGCATAGGAGGCTCTCTATACCTATTGGGTTAATAGATACCAATTATTAGTTATTAATAGTGTTGCTCAAATCTTTGTTACTCTCACCACTTTTGTCTGATTGTTCTATCAGTTTCTGAGAGCGGTGTGCCAATACCTCTGATAACAGCACAGCTGTGGAGTTGTTAAACTCTCATTCTCATTGAGATTATATCCATTTTAGCCATATTTTTAGGTACATATGTATGGATGGTTGTTATACAGTCGACTTTCAACTATGCAACACTTTATTCCTCTTTAGTTAACTCTTGAATACCTACTTTCTCATTCACAGATGATAGTTTACTGAGAAATTAGAGACAATCAGAAGAGAGTTTCCACATTCTTTCTCCATCATATATGCCAAACAACCTGCTATGGTACCCACCTTCCCTCTTGTCCCAGTGAATGATAACTCATCTTTCTTTTTTTAGTAATTTTTTTTAACATTTATTTTTGAGAGACATAGAGAGACAGAGCACAAGCAGGGGAGGGTCAGAGAGAGGGAGACACAGAATCTGAAGTAGGCTCCAGGCTCCGAGCTGTCAGCACAGAGCCCAACACGGGGCTTGAACTCACAAATCACGAGATCATGACCTGAGCTGGAGTTACACGCTCAACCGACTGAGCCACCCAGGCACCCCAATAACTCATCTTTCTAAAAGCTGATAGTCATCACATTAAAGAACACAGATTTGTCCACACAAATGTCTCTTTCCTTCATCATTAACTTCTTCCTGTATACTGGGTCATTCCCATAAATCTGATATGCTCCTTCTAAATTAAAAAAGCCTTCTTGGGGCACCTGGGTGGTTCAGTTGGTTGAGCATCTGACTTCAGCTTATGTCATGATCTTGTGGTTTGTGAGTTAGAGCCTGGCATCGGGCTCTGTGCTGACAGCTCAGAGGCTGGAGCCTGCTTTGGATTCTGTGTCTCCCTCTCTCTCTCTGCCACTCCCCCCGTTTGTGCTCTGTGTCTCTCTCTTTCAAAAATAAATAAACTAAAAAAATTAAAAATAAATAAATAATTAAAAACCCTTCTTAATCTTAGACTCCCTTAATTAAACATTGTATTTTACCTGTTACCTTTCACAGCAAAATGCCATGAAAATATATCACTTCTCAGTCTCAAAGCTTGCACTGGGATTTAAGACTGCTCAAATCATAAAGTGTCTGCCAAAGGAGGAGGCCTGAAATGAACACAGATACCAACCAGCAATGCCCAACACACTCATCAATATCCCTTTAGTCCTGTCTTAACAACCTTGATAGGAATTCTATCCGGTCTCAGGAAATCCAGGAGTCCTTAAATGCTACTGAGTAGGTAATTCTCCTCTTCTCCAGGGCTCACTACTCCACTTAAGAGGATTTCATATCCATAGTTTGACCTCCAAAAAGGAGTGGGTGCTTAAAGATTCTCCCCTTTCTAAACTTAAAAACAAGTTAAAAGAAGGGGTGTCTGGGTGGCACAGTTAAGCATCTGACTCTTGATTTCAGCTCAGGTCATGATCTCACAGTTTGTGAGTTTAAGCCCTGAGGGTGTGGAGCCTGCTTGGGATTCTGTCTCTCCTTCCCTCTGGCCCTACCCTGCTTGTGTCCTCTCTCTCTCTCTCTCTGTCTCCCAAAATAAGTAAATAAACTTAAAAAAAAAAGAGATTCTCCCTTTTTTACCTGTTTCTCAGTTAAAAACTAAATTCCAGCCTAAAAGTCACATGGCTGTGGATGGGGCGGAGGTGAGGTCCATAGAAACTGAGATAATGTTCAAAATACTCCAAGTTCTGTTTTCTTCATAACCACCACTATCTTGTTATTTCTAAAGTGAGTTATCTTCATTGAAATGAAATCAGTATGGTAGGCTCCCACTTTTGTTACCATTTTGGGCTAGATATAATAGGGTCTTCCTTTTTACTGATTCATAGGACTGGGGTAGCTTGAGTTCTGATCTCCTGGAAAGGGGGAAAGGTGTAAACCCATGGGTGGTTCCTCTCTTACTGACTGTTTACTTTCAGTTATTCAGTGGCTATGTTTCCTCCTGAAATACAGAAAGGCAGCACACTTTGTTAACACAAGAATTCATTTTCTTTCAAAGACTGCCGAATCCATATTCTTTCTGTTAATATATATTTCCTGCAAAGATGACAAAGCTCACCTTGCTCTGTAAATACACATTTTTCTTTTCCTGTCTTGATTTTCATTAAAAAGGCTTATTACCTTGATCAATGAAGACATCACTGCAACAAAGGCAAGTTTCCTTCTGGAACATGCATTTCTTTCCTAATAAAGGAGTGGTATATGCATATGTGGGGCTGGGGGCAGGGTGGAAGAAGAGAGGTGGGGAATTTTCAGCTTATTTTGTCCTAACAGTAGGTACAGGTCTGTCAATTCCTGAAACATTCAAGCTGCGTTCAAAGGCTCATCAAAATTGTTCGTCATCTTTCCCATTTCAAAGACCATGGTCATTGCTGGCTTTCTCTGTTCTCACTGATGGCAAAGAAATAGAAGGACCATCAATCCGATGGGCTTTCTGGGGTTCACTGGGCTCTCCTAGGGATCTTGGTGAGGTGTCATGACGGAACATAACTTTAGGAGTCGTGCATAACTGCGTTAAAAATTTGATTTCTCCACTGCCTGTCTGTATGATCCGAGTAAAAGATTTCATGTCTATCTCTGTTTGTAAATCTGGTAGACTGTGGGAGAATTACAGCTTATAGGGTTTTTGTAAGGGATTACATGAATAGCAGATATATGGTAGCTAACACGTGCTCATCACATAATAATTACTACATAAACATTATTTCACTTTTCTCCTGTGTACTTCCAGAGGCAAGTCCGGTAGGGACTCCTACCGGATTATGGTAAGACCATAGAGAAGACTTAAAGAGTCTCCTGGCTCTTTTCTTTTTATTACACCCTTTGCTTTTCATGTTTCCTCTCACAAGTGATCCAGTCAAGGGATGTCTGGGAGAAGCCAGACTTTTGCACTGTACACGGAAAGTCGACAACTTTATTCTAGTCCTCAAGCTAGCAGGCTAGGAAATACGTGTGATACCCCAGCCAGCACTAGGACATCTCTTTAAGACACTCCCTTGAGTAGAGCAATCTTCAAGACTGCACTAAGGAAGGAAGCTCTGTTTTGCATTGTTCCCAAGGGGACTCTGTGGTGGCATCATTTACAGGATGTTCTGTATCCAAATTGGCACAGAATACATTTCCGGGAAATTCAAATTTTCTTTTCATTCTTTTACGGCAGGCTAATTTATCCCAACTCTCATAGGCTTAGTAAACACTTGACAACTCACAAGCCTAGAGAGACACCTGCGTGTCGTCCTTGCGTATTATCACTCAGCATCTGAGAGAGCCTCTCTGTGCAGCTGAGAGCTCTGTCCTAGCCAACCCGGCACCAGGGCAGCACAGCCCTGTCCCCCACCAAGTGTAGGACTGGAGCTGTCATTCTTATTTCCTTGCCCTAGACAGGATTGCTTATCTGCAAACCAGAAATGAAAGGTAAAGTGTCTTCACTCCATCTTAGACAAAAAATTCCTTCTTTCTCAATATTCTTCCATTCTTGCTTTGGAAGTAGTTACTTGCTCCAGTAGTTACCCTAGAGGGAATATCGTAATGATATTGTTGGGACCATCACTGCCTTTTAGAGATGTGTGCGATGATTTCTAGCTTTAGGAATTAGCAGTCTTCCTTTCTGACAATATCTGTAGGTAGTAATCAAAAAGAGATTCTGATTAGTTACGGTATGTTCATGTTCTTATCTTGGGTCTCCCAGCACATGATGAAATATATATTTTATGCCTGTTTGAAAAATAAGGGTGTTTTTATGTTTTAATTTTCCTTGGTGTATTACTTTCCTGTGAATATTATAACAAATTCCCATGGATTTGGTGCTTAGAACAATAGAAATGTATCCTTTCATGGTTTTGGAAGCCAGAAGTATGAGAGCAAGGCATCAGTTGGGCTGTACTTCCTTCAGAGCTTCCAGGGGAGGATCCTTCTTGTCTCTTCCAGCTCTGGTGGCTTCTGGCATTCCTTAGCTGTGTCACTGCGATCTCGGTTTCCATCTTCACGTGGCTGTGTGTGTGTGTGTGTGTGTGTGTGTGAGAGAGAGAGAGAGAGAGAGAGAGAGAGAGAGATCTTCCTATGACTCTCTTTTATAAAGATACATGTGATGGTATTTAGGGCTCACTTGGGTAACCCACGATAGCTTCCCCATCTCAACACCCTCAACTTAATCACATCTGTGAGGCCCACTTTTCCAGAAATGGTGCCACCATTCACAGGTTCCAGAGAGTAGGACCTGATGTCTTTGGGGCTGCTGTTCTGCCCACTGCCCATCGTAAGTAGCGATGTGAAGTAACAGTAAATACAACACTCAAGATTTTAAAGACAGTGTATGAAAAAAAAAAAAAGAGAGAGTAAATAAATTAAATATGTTCCATGGTAAACAGCAAAAATGTGCATGAGGCCACAGAAAAATAGGTTTGTGAATGAGGTTGTGATAATGGCAAGGGAGGCAGAGAGAGGAGATAGAAGCAAACAGATTGGCTTCTGAAAGCATTCGAATCATTCCCATTGCTAAGGAAACCACTTCACAAATTCCTGCCTCTATCTCAGCTCTGAACAGCTGCTTTACTTATCATTTGGCTTCCCTGAAGGACTTTAATTGCTAGGTGAAGAAAAGCCAAAGTACCAAAGTCGGAATGGAAAGAAAAATTAACGGTGATGTAAAATAACATAAAAACAAATTATTTAGGATGATGAGTGAAGGTGCTTTTAAAAAGGAGGCTATTGCCTCTCTGTCTCTCTCAAGGTACCCTAACGATGGTAGCAAAGATGTTTTAAAGCGACTGCTTAAAATGGGTGCTTAGTTTTCTATGCATGAAGAAGAATCTATTAGGCAACTCAGCCAGAAATGTCAAATGGACATTCTGTTTCTCAACCTTCTTTTCCTTCTGTTACATCTTTCACTAAAGGAAGTAAAAATGAATGTGTTGCTAAGCACTCTCAAGTGCCAGTCTGAATGGAAGGAAATCATCAAAGTGTGCCTGTAGCTAGACGTTCACTAGTTCTGTAGGAATGTGCTTTCACCTTGAGCTTCATACGTAGAGTTCTATCAAAAGAACCTTTTCTGCCCCTCTACCTTCTCGTTTTCCTTTCCTACAGCCTCTAACCCTGCTAGCGTCTCTTTTCCATCTTCTCTTTTCTGCCAAAACATCAATTTTGGTCCTTTTAAAATAGTTTTTACAAAGTATGGAATAGTTATAGAAAGTAATGATTACAAGCTATTTAAAGCTTTCCTTTTGTGCATATATAATATTAGACAAAAAGAGCTACAATTGCTCTTTTATTGAGTGGAAACTCAAGATTCTCTGGAGGAAACAACCGCACAATTCTTTCAGCAATAACCTTAAAATGTGTCTAACTCAGCACCATCCAGTATAACTTTCTGCAGTGATGAGACATTTATTCGCTTACGGTACTGTTTAATATGATAGCTACTAGCTATTGGTTGCTATTAAGTGCTTAAAATGAGGCCGGTGTGACTAAGGAACTGAATTTTAAATTTTATTTAATTTTAACTAACTTAGGAGTGCCTGGGTGGCTCAGTCAGTTAAGTGTCTGACTTCGGCTCAGGTCATGATCTCACGGTTCGTGAGTTCAAGCCCCGTGTTGGGCTCTGTGCAGACAGCTCAGAGCCTGGAGCCTGCTTTAGATTCTGTGTCTCCCTCTTCTCTCTGCTCCTTCCCTGCTCATGCTCTGTCTCTCTTTCTCAAAAATAAATAAGAAAACATTAAAAAAATTATGGATGGACCACATTGGTATTATTTTGTTCATTCTTCTTCCACAGTATTTCTAGTAATGTTGCCAGTTTTTACCCATTGAAAGTAAGGTAGGCAAAAGTAGCTTTTTGTATTTAAAGCGCGCACACACACACACACACACACACACACACACACACACCCACCAAGCCTGAAAAAGACTCAAAATGCATTTGGAAGGGGATCGAGGAGAGTGCAGTGCATGTAGCCTGACTTTTAGAGTTACTTATGTAACAGGTAAATGGTAGGAAAGTAGTTTCAACAGTATAATAGAAATGATGTTACCATTTATTTAAATCAATATCTGCCTACCCCTATACGACTAAAACAACTAAAATGCCCTGATGATTAAACTTTGCTTTTCAGTTTCTGAAGTTTCCCCTTAACTCTGTTCCCCGCATAAAGCCCCCAGAAAAGGACAGATACAGGCTAAGCACACAGTCTGAGTCATGCTCTTGAGTCCAGTGTAGGATACTACTAAGGTTCTAGAACATTTGAGAAATCACCTGCTCTAGAAAAACATGGCTCTATCCCATCATTTCAAGAGCTTCTGTAATCTTACTCTCCTTGCAAAACCTGCCTGGATCTATTGGAAATCCACACAATGAGTATGTCCACTCCACCTGTCCCCCCTGGTCCTCAGCTCCTAGTCCCTCTCTGGATCTGATTGGGACTTGTTCCCCTTCAGGTTGCTAAAACTGTCTAATGTGAGTATGTTGTTGTTTTTCTGGGATTATGTTCTTATCCTGTTGTTCTTTGCAAATGGAGCAGGAGGGTCTATGATAGATTATAAATGTCTAAAGGGGAGGGGTTTTGCCTGCCTAACCAGTTAAATTCATTGTCAACTTGGCATCATAAAAATTTTACACCCGAAACACCTCTCTTGTTCCTGTTGCTGTTGCATAGGAGAGTGGAGCTCTGAGCTACGGCAGAAGGAGCATTTCTTCTTTCAAAATTGACATCCGTTAACTTATCATGTCCAACGTTACTTGGAGAGGTTTAAATATTTTGCAGATTCAGAGTGAGGAAAATAAAGGCAGGGATCTGGTGCTTAGTAACGAATACAGCTGCTTCTGCAAACATGCTGAGTCTGGAAAGGGTAGCGCTCTGCAGGGAGAGGCGAGCGTCAAAGGCCCTGTGGCTCCTGCCACGATTCCCTCGGAGGTTATCTTCCTGATAAGCAATCCAAAAATCAAATATTCCCAATCGGAATTTATTGGTCTACTGTTTATTCCTCTCTGGTTCATTTTCACTGTATATTATAACATCGACACCATATGTTGTTTATTTTAAATTGTGAATATGAGGGGTCAAAAATAAAAACAGAAATAAAGCGTTTTTAAATGAACTGGTACCCACTTTTTTCTGTTTAGTAAATTACCTGAGGTTTCCATCCTGCATCCTCTGTGTTGGAATCATCCGCTGTTTCCCCTCAACAATCCTGCGATTTGGAGGGGGCTTTCCTCAGATACCTGGGTAACTGAGTTTTGGAAATTGGCTGTTGGCTCCCACTTTAGGATCAATAAAAGAAGTGAAAATGAATGTTAACTTCTACTCCATTTAAGACTTCTGAGAGTAATTTATAAAATAGTCTTTTCCTTAAGAAATACCATGAGACTACCAAATAATTTTGTGAAAGACCTAAAGAGGCTGTTGTATTATTTTTTGATCTGTTTTGTCCAGAGAATGAAGGGTAATTGACATTTTGACATTTTAAAAAGTTTACTTATTTATTCTGACAGAGAGAATGTGAGTGGGGAAGGGGCAGAAAGAGAGAGAGAGGCAGAGAGACAGAAAGGGAGAGAGAGAGAATTCCAAGCAGACTTTGCACTGTTAGCACAGAGCCCAATGTGGGGCTTAAACTCACGAATTGTGAGATCATGAACTGAGCTGAAATCAAGAAATGGACTCTTAACTAATTGAGCCATCCAGGTTCCCCAAGGGTAAATGACCTTTAAAACTCAGCGTTTGTGTGAGGAAAAGAAAAACAATGATAATAACCTGCGTTTTATTTTAAAAGTAAAGAACTCTAGGAACCAAGTGGATTAACATAAATCTTATAGTAATGTTGATTGCCAACTATTACTGTAGAGAAAAGCCACAAAATCCAATTAAATCCCTCTTTCAGTTTTCCATTACTACATATATATGTATACATATGTACACAAAGACACACATGTATAATATGTATTATATTATATATGGTTATTGGGGCACCTGGGTGGCTCAGTCGGTCAAGCATCCGACTTTGGCTCAGGTCATGATCTCGCGGTTCATGAGTTCGAGCCCCATGTCGGGCTCTGTGCTGACGGCTCAGAGCCTGGAGCCTGCTTCGGATTCTGTGTCTCCCTCTCTCTCTGACCCTCCCCTGCTCATGCTCTGTCTCTCTCTCTCAAAACTAAATAAATAAATTTAAAAAAATAAATTAATTAATTAAAAAAAATTTTAAGACTTGTATTATTGTTATATTTATTTATATAATACATAATATAAATATAGATATTATACTATATATATTATACATATAATACCATATAATACAAATTAGTTTGCTAGGACTGCCATCAAAAAGTACCACAGACTTGGTGACTCAAACAACAGAAATTGATGTTCTCAAAGGTCTGGAGGTTGGCAGTCTGAGATCAAAGCGTCAGCAGGATTGGTCTCTTGAGACCTTCTTCCTGGGCTTACAGACGTCTGTCTCCTCCCTGGTTCTTCATGTGGCCTTCCCTCTTGTCCCAACCTCTTCTTATGGGGACCTCAGTCATAAGTGGCTCAAACTAATGACCTCATTTTAACTTAATTATCTTTTTAAAGAAACTATCTCCAGATGTAGTCGTGTTTTGAGGTACGGGGAGTTAAGACTCCGGGCACGTGAATTTGGAGAGGGACAAAAACTTAGCTTATGATGTATATTTCCTTAAAATTTCCTTAGCTTGAATTTTTTTTTTTACTTCTTTAGGAGTTTACTTACATTTTTATAATGGCCAATATAAATAAATGGGACAAAAAATTAAAATGTCTTGTTTCTTTCTATTGTAGTCAATCATCACTCATTACCAGCTGTCACTGTTACCAGTTGCTTATTTTCCCAGAGAGGTAGTCTATATATTTATATGTATATATGTATATGTATGCATGTGTGTGTGTATATATGTATGCGTGTATGCATGTAGGTATATGTGCATGTGTATATGCATGTATATATGCATATGTGTACGTATATGCGTATATGTGTGTATGTTTGTATATGTGTTTGTGTGTATGTATATATGTATGTGTGTATGCATGTGTGTATGTGTGTATGTGTATATGTGTGTATATGTATATATGCATGTGTGTATTATATGTGTATACGTATGTTTATGTGTATTTGTGTGTTTATATATGCATGCATGTATGTATATATGTATGTATGTATATGTATGTAATTAAATGAAAACAAGTAGAATGCAGGGTAGTGTGCATGGTATGTTTCCATTGTATTTGAAAAATGTAATATACACACATATATATGAATATATATATATACATAAAATAATTTGCCATGATTTTATCACTTAAAAATATTTAAATATTTGATATATTTGGAATTCATTTCCAGGTTGGGATCTCATTGTCCCACCTTGTACTGTGTTTTGAGTAACCTGTCTTTCCTCCATCATTTGGGATCTTATCTTTACCATTTACTAAATTCTCAAGCTGATTTTGTTCTTCTTATTATGTTTGTCTTCTGCCCATTTGCTGGGAAAGGATTGTCCCTGATTGTCCCTGGTAGCTTTCTCCACATTCTCTGACACTCTAGCTAGGACACATGGCTTCCCTTCCTCCTAGGGAAGAGGGTCCCTCAAGGTCTTCAGGTGCTTCCAGTACTAAGGCACAGCTCTCTGGGCAGGTGGTCTCTAATTAACCCTATAACAACAGGGAGCAGCAGGGTGGCTCTGTCCCACTCCTGGGATATGTTTCCATGAGAAAATGTACCTGTGCCCAGTCCATGAGGTAGGGAGAGATTGTGAACCTGTGCCTTCTTCCTGTGGGTTCCCCTTCACACTTGATGATGACCACAGCCATCACGCAGCCCTTCTCCTGACCCCCTTGTAGACAGACCTGAGGATTTTGTTATTGTAGCTATGCAATATGCTTTAATATGTGCTATACTTGGCCTTGCCTTATTATTCTTTCCTCAGATTTTCCTTTCTAGTTTTGCTTATTTTCTTCTACAAATCCAAGAACATGTCTCGAGTTGCAAGCATGTTGTTATTTTTGAATTTGTTTTTGCTTTATAGACTACTTTAGATGTTTATTCTCTCTGGAGATGGGGCAGCTTAAGGACTTGGGGCTGACTCCTAGTAGGAGAAAAATAAAAATGAGAGGCTGTGGCTGGAGCTGCCCTGCTCGCTAGTGAGGTGAAGAGCCTATATTCAGAGCCCTGTGCACTTCTGTACAGAACAGCACAAAGATATGGGTGTCTGGGGATCAGGTGTGGACCTGTGAAGGGATCATAGCATGGACTCATCCTACAAGGGATCTCAGTGAACAGTGTTGCTTACAGGGGGAGTATGGCCATAAGAGGGGCTGGTCGCCAGACCCCAAATCCCAAGGTAGTGGTCTTCAGTTGCCAGACAGAAATGAGGCACTGCCCTCAGTGAGGTAAAGTGTCTGCAGTGGAGGTTTTCTGTTTTCTCACTTCAAGTCCATTTTCATGTCCTTAACTTCAGATCTTATGTGCTTTACGCTTGCATTGGAGCAAAATAGTACCACCTTACAGTGTTTGTGGACTTGAATTTCAGGATTGGTGCCCTGTCAAGTCACTTTTACGTGGGATATTCTTGCAAGTTCATAGAAACTCCTCTGATGGGAGCATTTGTCTGGTGTTCCGTATTTCCAGACAAGAGGCAGACACCACGCTTTACCATTTTTCAAGGGGATGCTGAAATACCAATAGGAGGATAAGGAAAATGGGCAAGTATGGTCATAATCTAAGCGTTAGTAGCCTTTATGTTGGAAACTTCCAAACACTGGTAATTGTGGTCTTCAACTCTTTATCTTTTAAAACTTGACTGTTTGATTTATTGATTAGTAAGAACTATATTAAAGTATAGTGGATTATGTTGGGCTTGTTGAGTTAGCATTGCATTTTGCAATGCAAAAGATATGGAAGATACACAAAGTATAAAGAGACTGCTTATTATAGAAAAATTATTTTTGCAAAAGAGCAGTAAAGCTGATGATTGCAATGTTTTAAAAATTATCCTGGAGATGGAAACAACAATTAACATTTCAAAATCTTTCTATAACAGTAGAAAACACTGACACCAAAACTAAATAGAAGGGAAACATGAAATAAAACTATGTCCAGTTTAACTAAAAATCTTAATGAAAAAAACCCCTAAATATTTGCAAAATATGCATCAACATATTGGAAGTGTATTAAAACATGAATACATCTGTGATAGAACTGACAAGACAGTGAAACATCTAGAAATCTATCAGTAAATTTCATGTTACTATGTCAAAATAAAACCAGAGATATAGGAGTTAAAATTTACCAAAATGGGAAGAAATACTTCTTAGCGTGATTATTCATACTTTTTAAAAATTGTATTTCTATCTATCACCTAAATTTGTATTTGTTTTGTAGTTTGCTGAATGGACTAAACAAAAAATGTTTTTAACTGCCAGGTGCTTTGAAGTTTACAAAAGAGGACTGATTATAGATCAAAAATAATTTCAAAATTTGGAAAATATTTTGAACTAAATGAAACCAAAAATATTATGTATCAAAGCATATTGATGCAGCTAAAGCGGTGCTTATAGGGAACTTATAGTCTTAACTATTTATTTTAGGAAAAGCCTTCTTAAAGACAGAAATGCAAAAGAAATAATGATGATAAAGTTATAACTGAGAATCAAAAAAGACAAAAGAATACTTCAGAGAGAAGTTTTCCATAAGCTTTTGGCAAGATTGATCTCAATACCAAGAGAGAAGTCAGAAATAATTATTGTTGGGGCACCTGGGTAGCTCAGTGAGTTAAGCATCTGACTCTTGATTTTGGCTCAGGTCATGATCTCATGATTTTGTGAGTTCAAGACCCACATTGGGTTCTGCACTGACAGCACAGAGCCTGCTATGGATTCTCTCTCCCTCTCTCTCTGCCCCGCTCCTGTTCACAGTCTCTCTCTCTCTCTCAAAAACAAAATAAATAAACATTAAAAAACGAAATAATCATTGTTTTTTTAAGGAGTGATTAAAAAAGGTCATAGTTTATTTTATTTATTGATTTCTATTTTTTTAATGTTTATTTCCTTTTGAGAGACAGACAGAGCATGAGAGGGGGAGGGGCAGAGAGAGAGGGAGACACAGAATCTGAAGCAGGCTCCAGGCTCTGAGCTGTCAGCACAGAGCCCGATGAGCAGCTTGAACTCACGAACCCTCAAGATCATGACCTGAGCCGAAGTTGGATGCTCAACCCACTGAGCCACCCAGGCACCCCAAAAAGCTCATAGTTTAGAAGTGGTGCATACCGAAAGGATAATATAGAATGTCATAATAGCTTTAATGGCTGAAATTTGAAAACTTAGAATAAGTAAATTTCTACCAAAGCTGAATCAGGAGGAAATAGAAAGCTGAATTATCATATATCATTACAGAAATGAAATTATTAATTAAAATCTTCACATTCACACACATGGGCACAAACAAGGCAAAGATGATACATGGCAAAGACAGTTTGACACATAAATTATTCCAAAATTTCAAGGAATAGATACTTGCAATATTAAAACACTGCAATTATAAGAAAAGTGACATGGTATTGTTAGTTTTAAATCAGGCATGGTGGGTGTGTTTACACTACAGAAGCAGGCAAATGTTATAAGTCAGGGCTTCGAAGTCAGTTGGTTACTAATTATTTACCAAACATCCCACTAGGTGGACTCTTCTTACTATGTATTTTATTATAATCAAAACAATATGATATTCACATGCAAATTAACAAGTAGATCAATAACATAGTGTATAGAGACCAGTGGTGAATATAAATATATGTGAGAAATCACAGGTTTAAATACAAATATATATGAGAAATTAAAATGTGACAAAGTTGGTATTGCAATTCAGTTGCAAAAAAAGGGCTTATGATGTTAACGTAATGTCCTTTCTCTGGGGAAATCAGAGATAGACTCTAATACCACATACTAAAATAAATCTGACTTGGAAATTTGCATTTACAAAATAAAATGATAAAAATGTCAGAAGAAAAATTTTAGGAGTACTTGTCTATGATTTGGTTGGATGAGAAAAAGAATTCAAGAAGAAAAGATCTGACCCCCAATTTTTGAGTTTATATGGCAAAAGTCAGCTCAGCAAAGTTAAGAAAAAAGGATAACTTAGAAAAAAACATTTGTAACACAAAGGCTTGTTATCCTTAGCATAAACACCTCCCGGAAATGTATAAATAAGAGACAAAACCAATCCTATAGTAAAAAGCGAATAGATTACGTAAATAGGCAAGTAACAAAAGAAAAAAAATACAAATATCTGGTGAAGTCATGAAAATGTACATAATTCAAATGCAGTTCACAGAAATACAATTAACGTAACTTGTAAATATCATTTTCAAACTTTCAACCGAAACTGAAGGGACTTAGAAGGTCAAGGTTAGTGGGATGTGAGGGAATTAGTTTCTGCAAATATTATAGGAGGTAAATATCTTCAGCTTATTTTCAAAAGTAATTTGAAAATAGTTACTAAAAGTGAATATACACAAGCCTTTTTATGGGTCTCTTGTGTTTCTGTACTTTTTGAAAGCAGGGGCACTGATGCCCTTTGTTCCAAACTGTGTTTTTTCCCATTAGTGTTATGGAGAAATGATTGACATACATCACTGTATAAGTTTAAGGCATAGAGCACATTGACTTACATATATTGTGAAATGATTACTGCAGTAGGTTCAGAAAACACCCATTTTCTCATACATGAGAAGAAAAGAAAGAATAAAAGGGAAAATTTTTTCTCCTTGTGATACAAACTGTTAGGATTTACCATCTTAACAACTTTCCTGTATATCCTACAGCAGTGTTAGCTGTAGTCATCATGCAGTACCTTACATCCCCAGTACTTATGTTTCTTATAACTGGAAGTTTGTACCTTTTGATCACCTTCCTCCGATCCCCCCTGCCCACAACCCTGCCTCTGGTAACATGTCTGATCTTTTTTTTCTATGATTTTTTTCTTTTCTTTTCATTCTTCTTTTTAAATTTAGACTACACATATAAAGTGAGATCATACAATATTTGTCTTTCTCTGACTTATTTCACTTAACATAATGCCTTCGAGGTCCATCCACGCTGTCACAAATGGCAAGAGTTCATTCCCTTTTTATGGCTGAACAACATTCTACAATATACATATACCACAAGATCTTTATCCATTTATCCACCAGTGGGCATTTAGGTTGCTCCCACGTCTTAGGCTATTGTAAATAATCTGCAGTGAACACAGGGGTGCAGATATATCTTCACATCAGTGTTTTTGTTTCCTTTGGATATATTCCCAGAAGCGGAATTTTTTTCATGGACCTGTGGGCCTTCTGTATATCTTCTTTGGAAAAATGTCTATTCAGACCCTTTGCCCATTTTTTAAATTGGGTTATTTGTATCTTTGCTCTTGAGTTAAAATAATTCCTTCATATATTTTGGATGTTAGCTCCTTGTCAGATCAATGGTTTGCAAATATTTTTTTTCCCATTCTGTAGGTTGTCTTTTCACCTTGTTGATGTTTTTTATAGCTTTTCACTTTGTTGATGTTTTGAAGCTTTTTAGTCTGACGTAGTCCCCCTTGCTTATTTTTAATTTTGGTGAGTGTGTGTGTGTGTGTGTGTGTGTGTGTGTGTGTGTGCTTTAAGTATCACATTCAAACTGTCTTTTCAAGGATGACATCATACATAGAAAAGAAGCCAGGGATGTATTGACTACCTGTTATGAGATTTGAGTTCCTTAAGATTAGATACATCGATTGTAACCTACCTCACTGTGGGTGCTTGACTCTCTTTCCATCACTCTATGGGAGTTGGAACTTGGGACACCGGTGTGCCTATAGGTTGTAAGGCTACTTATATTGCTACAAGTAATAAAGTGTCCTTTGTCTCTTCTCTTACCTACGAGTCTTATGTCCTTTGTCAGCAGTCATGAAAATGTGGCAGACTATTTTTGTTAAGTTGGAAGTAGGGTAAAAATCTCAGACTCTTCACAGTTCTTGACACCTCTGCAGCTTAGCAATCACATTTTTAAGAATCTATGCTATAAAAATAAAAGTAATAACACGTAATTACCGAAAAAAAAAACTGGCAAAGGTTTGAAACGATCTAGATATTCAGCCGTATTGAGATTTATGCTCTAGTCATTATATATGAAGCATTAAGAATGAAGTTGAATCTATATCTTTTGAAATGAAGAGAAATTTTCCTGCAGGAAAAAGCACATTGCAAAGCAATGAGTATGATCCCATTTTTCATAACTCAGAATGAAGTGAAACCTGTGTTTGAACATGGGAAGACGTAACCCTTTGTGATCCTTGCTGACAGAGGGGCCAGGACTTGAGGGGACTCTGAACTCATTCTTCTTTCATTTAGTTTTTAGAATCACCTTCCTTTTCTCCTCTGCACCCATTGAATAAAGACCAGAATTGCACACTAATGTCCCATGTTTTCATAGCTTATATTCTTCTGGGCTTGTAATACTATTTTTAAAGTCCTTAGGGGGCCCCTAGGTGGCTCAGTCAGTTAAGCATCTGACTCTTGATTTCTGCTCAGGTCATGATCTCACGGTTTTGTGGGTTCAACTCCTGCATTGGGCTCTGCGCCGACTGCGTGGAGCCTGCTAGAGATTCTGTGTCTTCCTCTCTTTCTTTGCTTCTCCCCCGCTCACTCTCTATCTCTCTCAAAAGAAATAAACAAACATTAAAAAAAAATAAAGTGTTTAGGCAGAAACTACTAGTGTTTGTTTTATTTTTTTTACACCAATATTCTTTTCTACCTTCTTCTTTGCTGACATAATTCCAATAACGGAATAAAAATGTGCCAGAAAATAATGCATTCTTTTCTTTCTTCCTTTCTTTCTTTATATTATTTTTTTGCTTTTCCCTGCAGCTAGATGTAGCCTTTGAACTAAGGTAAATGAGAGCCAAGTAAAAGGGTGTGTCATAGGGCTAGCATTGCCACACTTTTTCGTCCCTCCCTCTGCTCTGCTGAACAACAAGAAGTCTGAGGTGACCATTCCTGAAGTTACTATGAAACAACCAGTTTTAGCCTAGCTTTAGATTTCCTGACATGAGAAAGAAATAAAATCAGATCTTATATAAGTCAATATTATATTCTCAAAAAAATTTCTTTTTGCTTTGTGTACTCAAATCTCACCCCACTACAAAGCCCTGGCAGACAGCATGCAGTGGTTCTTCCGAAGCCAGAATATTGCTTGTTCCCTGGGTCATGGCGTTTACTTTTGAGGTTAGCATCTCTGTTGCAGTTGTGGTCCCTGTCACAACTTATTTTTTCTTGGGAAGACCCTAACAGAAACATCCACCCCCATGGCTTTGAATCCAGGAAGAATTATTTTTTTTAGTGCAAAGCTTTATAAGCTATTATAAGATTATGATTTTTCATCCCTCTGTTGTCTCTGTGATAGCATTTAACTTGGTGTCAAAGTCCTTCTTTTTATTATGCCAATTATTCCCCAAGAATGTTTTAATTTTCTGCAAAGTTGCAAGTAGCTTGTCTTAGGGTGTCCAGACTGGGTGGCCTTAGTCAAGGTCATGTCCCCGAGGTTGTATCGCATGGAGCCAGGCCAAACCTTTGTACCAGCCCCAGTAGGTCTGACATCTTGGTAAGAATTTGGTGTCCACTTAAGAGTCCAGTGCCTGGCCAGTATTCATGAGGAAGCTATAAAACATTTTTTCAATTTAGTCAACTGGCATAACATTATACAAGTCTGGTTTTCTGCCCAGAGCATCAAGTACCAATCCATGCATTCCCCCCAAATTGAAATTCCAATCCCAGTGTGGTCTCCCCGAGATCCCTTTTACTTTCTGGTGGTAGTCCAAAAACCACTGTTGTTCACGCTGGGTCCAGATTTTCCCTCTATTCCTTTCTATAGAATCTAAGGAGTCTTACTGAAAATGCACATGTGGCTCAGATCGAAGGTGATGATTTAAATCTGAAATCCAGCTGAGTAAAACATCTTGGCTTCAAAACTCCAATTTTACTCCCATTACCACCATCAAATATAACACTTGGAAACATTGACCTGGGTGACTCAACCCCGCTGCTGAAAAAAGAATGTCTTGGAAAGCAAGAGTAATTCCAAAATAATGCACAAAGGGAACACTCAGTCCCCAATAAAATCCCCTTTGTTTCTTTTCCCATATACCTCACTCATACCAAAGTTGCTTCTCTTCCCAGCATGCTCCAGTCCTAGATTTTTCTGCAACAATCACCTTTGGGCATGTCACAGTTTATTCAGACCCTCTTACCTTCCTCCAATTCTCTCTTACAAAAATCAACATATCTGGTCTGATAAGAAAGGCTCCTGCATACAACAGAGTGGGGAGAAAAGAGTCCCAGATGGAACAGGGCAGAATCCCATTTCGGGAGTAGGGAGAAAGAAGTCTGGGAACATTTACAGGTTCATAATTTTTATCTTTACATGGAACCAACTTGGTATTCATCTTTCTCACATTAGATCAAGAATGTATTTATTTCATCGATCTTGAACTCTGTGGATTTGAAGGTACTAGCAGTTTCCTTGATTAGCTAACCATCCATGACCACCATTTACCTAAACTGCAGAAACTATGCTTCTATATGCAGAGCCAAAGAAACCATTTCTTCCACAAAGAAGCTAGAGTCAAGGCTATGGACATACAGTTATAAATGTTTATTACCCATATTCTTTCTTTAAAACATGTTGGATGAATAGATTCTTAAGCCTCAGTTCCCACTGATACAATGTAGGTGTTGACAGTATATGTTTTCTTACGTACGTTTTTGGAAAGAAAAATAACTAGACTATTTCTGACTTCAGGAATAAACCCCGATGATCATAATCAGACAATCAAACACTAGAAATCACCAGGTCCTTTCTCAGTTCTTCAGTTTCACACTCAATAAAAGATTGTAAAGTGCTAAAATTTTCATTAGAGTCAGCCATGTCAACCAGACCCCCAGTCAGAGGGCCCAGGAGAACTCTGCAAGAGACCAGATGCGTAGTGAAGGGAACCGTGGAGAATTCATAGAGCTTGATTCTATTTATTAATCAATGCTAGAAATGGACACTGAGTAGTTTTCCACTTGCTGAAAGATAAGTCAATCGATTGGATAAAGAGCAGCAGGAAAGCCAACCAAAGGGATGTGCTGGAGAGATGCTGTGAAATAAAAGGTAAAACTTATGGCAGGGAAAGGGCATTCTTTAGAAAAAAATTTAGTTGTACTATTTAGAAGTGCCGTTCTTCCCCCATCAGCTAAATTCAGGAGAACATAAGCTACACGAAATAAGAAAAGGAGGGCCAGATGATGAACTCATGGATGAAAAGGGGCTAAGAGGTGCATATGAATTTAAAAAGAGAAAAGGTGAGGTGAGCAAGTATTTGTGTGCAAACAAATAAACTCAGAGTTTACATATGTACATTGTTATGGACTGAATTGTGTTCTCTCAAATTCTTATGCTGATGCCCTACCCCCAATGTGACTGCCATTTTGGAAAAAGCCCCTTAAGGAGGCACCTGAGGTTGAATGAGGTCATCATGGTGGGGCCCTGATCCCATAGGACTGGTGTCCCTATAATAAGAGGAGACACAAGGAGTGTATGTGCACAGAGGAAAGGCCACATGAGGATATAGTGTGGAGGTAGCTGTCTGCAAGCCAGAAAGAAATTTTAAAAATATTTAAGGAGTACATATAAACTGTAAAGTTTACTGATAAAAAAAGGCTCCTCATTAGCCAAAAGAGTTAATTACTCTTAATTACCAACATTTCATTTAGTATCATAATATTGTCCAATTTCAAGATTAAAGCAGGAATCCTTGAAACCCGTGGTTCCCAAACTTTGTGCCAGGGTGCCTTGGGGAACCACCATAAACTCACAGGCCACAGTGGGGATATTTTACATTTTTAAATGAAACTGGGATACCAGACATCTTTCAAAGGCTGTTTAAATTACTTACTCTAGGTGGTTCCTAATTTCAGTTTTGGGTTGTACAACATTCCTTTTTATGGCATCATGTCTATGCGAAGCTGGATTTTTAGTGGGTGCCTTCATAAAAAGCACATACCATGGGAAAATCAATGTGGAACAAGAAATGAGGCTGGTGGTATCCAATCTGGTTGGGAGGCTTGAGAAGATGTGTTGTAATCAACAGGCACACACATTCTTTTATTAATTAATTGTGGCTATTAAATCATTTAGGGATGGTTATCAAGTCATATTAAATTATTTAAGGGTCCCATGAACCAAGGAAGTTTGGGAGCCTCTAATCAAGCGGAAAGGCATTTGAGCAGGAAAGAAAGAAAAACACAAAATGGTTTATTATAAAAATAATACAAATCGGCTGTCTCAGATTTCTTCCACAAAAGTAAACTCCAGATGGCTAAAGAAGTCTGTATTAACATGCAGCCAAATTAATCTCATTCATCTCCAAATATTTTGGTTCATTGTATATATTTTCTTAGTTCTTGAGTGTCTGCTGTTATTATTTAGTTGAAAAGAATTACTAAAAGATATTAACAGAATATGTATTTAAACTAAATGGGAAATATATCAAAATTACTAAGAGGTAAGGAGATAATCAGATAAATGTACTGAAAAATATGAAAAGTACAGTTTTTTGTACATATGGTTTCAAATCTATTTGAAGGACAAACACATTATTTTTAAAAGTAGGTAAAAAAATTTTAAATGTTTCAAAAATAAAAAGCTATAATTATAAACCTACTTTTTCAGGTGATAGAAACTAATGTAAATAATACAAATATTTTATCTATTAAATGTCTATTAAAATATATTTTTCATGCTTTGTTGGGAGAGTACAATATGACACTGCTTCTGAGGTGTTGAACCAGTTTTCCAATGTATGAAGACTTCCTGCGACATTTTATTTGCACTCTAACCTATTAAGGAAGTGAAGTTTTAGAACCTATATAAAAGCAATTTTCAGTGCCATTAATATGTAAATCATTATAAATTGAAATAAAACAAATCCAAATGAATGAGATTTCATCTGGTTTTTGAGATTCCAAAGCCAAGCAGGTAGCAGAACAATATATAAACACTTGACTTTCATTCTTTTAGTGTTGATTTTAGTAACAGAAATTTACGGAAAAAAGAATGAAATCTTGTCATTTATAATGACGTGGATGCAGCTGGAGAGTATTTTGCTAAGTGAAATAAGTCAGTCAGAAACACAAATGCCAGATGATTTCACTCATCTGTGGAATTTAAATTTAAGAATTTAAACAAAACTAATGAACATAGTGGGGGGAAAAGGAGAGAAAACAAAGGAACAGATTCTTAACTATAGAGAACAAACTGATTACCAGAAGGGAGGTGGGCGAGGTGATGGGGATTAAGGTGGGCACTTCTTGTGATGAGCACCGGGTGATGTATGGAAATGTTAAATCACTAAATTCTATACCTAACTGCTTGAATAATGCCCAGTACATGGCAAGCACTCACTAAATATTAGATAACTTGAGTGTTTTCTCAAGTCAACTAAAAAAAAGAAATTTATGGAATAAAGATATTAACAGAAATGCAAGTAAAAATTAACATTCATCCTAGCTACTTTAAAGTGCTGGACTTTTCCAGCCATATTTATAACATATTTTAATGATTCTATGAATACCAAATTGTAACTAGTTAAGCATATACACTTGACTTTGATTCTTATCAAGCTCACTGATTTGTTTTCTTGAGATTTCTAGGTTATTATTCTGTATGTTTCACTCAGAATGTATCATGAACTAAAACAAGTTAATCTGGGCTGTACAAATTTGTTTTAAACTTAATAACACAAACGTCAAAAACTATCACAATGCAAAAAACTAGAAAAAATATTAAGATAATAATAATGCCTTCTTACTCATGTTATTTTTTGGAAGCAGGCACAAATGAAATCATTCTAGCGGGTATGAATGCTTTTATTCACGTTTGGAAATAATACAGTCTCGCTCATAGTAGAGGAATGTCAGCACCCCCTCAGAGCCTTTTCCTATCACCACTTAATTTATGAGCAATTTGGCTACTCTGATGGACAAATCAGGCTCCCAAACAAAAAAATCTTTAGAACCATGAATAGCATGAGTGCAGATTCAGGCAGATTTCCTTGACAGAGAAAGGTTTTGCAGAATAGATATATTCAAATGTCTTTCTAAAATATGATGGTTTAGTGAAGCTCGGTTTCATGACAAACGTCTTGCTAATGTTTGGGGATATTTTATGGACAAATAAAAACTATAGGTTTATATGTATTTTGCTGCATCAACACGTGTACTATTGAATCAAGCCCATGGTTTTACAGAGTGCTATAAATATATTTGCAGATATTTCTAAGGGACTTTATTTTATTTTTGAAGGCAAATGGTATAAATCTTGTATTATAAGAAAGGCATATATATATGTGTGTGTGTGTGTGTATATATATATATATGTATATATATATATATTACAAAGAACTGTATACTGACTGAATATATTTAAAAGAAAATGAACAGATGCCTGGGTAGCTCAGTCAGTTGAGTGTCTGATTCTTGATTTTGGTTCTGGTCATGATGCCAGGGTCAGGGGATTGAGCCCCTGTGTCCGGCTCCACACTGCTTGCGATTCTCTATCTCCCTCTGCCCCTCTCCCCCTGCTTGTGCTCTCTTTCTTTCGGAAATAAAATTTTAAAATAAATAAATAAATAATTTTAAAAATGGTATTTTGAACCTGTCCTGCCTGGTAGCTTTCAAATTAAGCTATTTTTTATGCATGATAAATTTTTCTTTAAATTTATTAAAATTTATTTCTGTACAGTAACATCTTAATAAAATGCTTAAGCAATGACCCCAGCATGGTCCCCAGGACTTTCATGCTTTGTCACTGAAATACTGTTCCTTCCTGTCAGAGTTGCTGACAGTTACAGGCTCAGCCACACCCCCAGGCTGGAAACCATTTACCCAGGAGCTCAATCCTTAGACTCAAACCTTAGTTGAGGTCTCTAGTCCTGATGATTACTTTCTTCATGATGAGTTTATTATCAATTTTGTTGGTTGCAACCTTCACACCAATTTTTGGCCAATTCACAACAAAAGAGAACACGATGGAAGGGAAGTGGCCAGAGGCTGGCCTGCCAGGCTGGGAGCAGGCAGGGAAGCAGTGAGCAAGCAGGAGAACAGTCCACTGAGCAGAAACCATCTGTCTAGAGCACCATCAACATTGTTGATTTTGCTGCTATAATGAGGACCACAAACTATATTCCTTTGCCCTCAGGTCACTTACTCAAGGTTCAAAGTCCAGGAGGAAGCACCAATCTGATTAACTTAACACTACAAGCCAGAGTTTATTTGGACAGGAAGGAGGAGGGGGCCTCTGACAAACACGATCCATAAGGATGGGGAGGTAAACAGGTTGCCATGTGATAGGCCTTGATGCGGGGTAACCAAAAATGACAGTGCTGACTGGGGGCCATTGTGGTGCTTCAGTGGTTCTGCTCACGGATTGCACCATGTCCGTCCGTCGGAGGGTTTCCGATTGTACCGACCCTCAGGAAGGGGGACATGGATTCACTACTGCTTCCTTCAGGAGGCTTTTATGCAACTTATCCACCAGGAGGAGCGACCATTTGTAAGATGAAAAGTAGAAGTTTGCTGGTGACACATTTTTTTTCCAGTAGTTGGTATTAGTTCTACCAGAAAATAATGTACCCTATGTAAGTTAAGCTGGCTACTTTCCAATGGCAATTTCTCTCACAAACTATTTTGATCTTTCTTCTAACCAAAATCCAAATGAAATGTAATTTAAAACTAAGATATATAAAGATTTACTCATAAATTTTAAAAGCGTGTTTGGAAATAATTTTGTTTCTGAGTGGCTAACATGTAGACCAGTGCTTTTCAAACTTTAATGTACCCAAGAATTATTGAAGGAATTAGTTAAGATGTAGATTCTAGTGCAGTACATCTGGGTAATTCAATAGATGCTATTATTCCACGGACCTTAAGAAGCAAGGAGGTAGGGGGCACCTGGGTGGCTCAGTCAGTGAAGTGTCAGACTTCAGCTCAGGTCATGATCTCGCAGTTCATGAGTTTGAGCCCCACGTCGAGCTCTGTGCTGACAGTTCAGAGCCTGGAGCCTCCTTTGGATTCTGTGTCTCCCTCTCTCTCTGCCCCTCCCCTGCTCACACTCTGTCTCTCTTTCTCTTTCTCTCTTTCAAGAATAAATAAACATTAAAAATGAATAACAAAAAAAGCAATGATGTAGACAAAGTCAGAAAGATGACCAAATTCAAGGTGACTGAAAATAAGGAGGTAGAGATGAAGAGCCTTCTGAACCACTGTGAGAGCTCCTAACTCCATCTTGAAGACTCTAGCAATCCGACTACTGTGATCAGATTTTTATTTTAGAAAAATCAGTCTAGAAATTGTTTGGAGTATGAATGAGGGGGGGAGGGGAAATTGGTGACTAATGTCACCCGGGATGAGTGAAAAAGAATTCGAAGTAAAATGTAATTCCAAAGAAGTAAAAAATGCAGTGTACACTCAGAAAATATAGTAAATATAATAAATCCTTTTTGAACACAAAGAAAGAGATGATTTTCATTAATATAAATTAGCTTCTGCTAACACAAATTCAAGGTTGAACTCCTATTTAAAGAGTATTTGCTTGAATGGCCTTGCATTAGCACTCATAGGATGTTCATAGGTGAGATTTTTGAATACATTGATAAGAAGAAAGGAAATGATGAAATAAATCAGGTAATAAAACAGATAACTTAGTCTTCATTACATGGGTAAGGGTAATGGGTAGAACACCATATAGCATGTGCATAAGTAGGAGTCCCTAGAAAATACTTCTACTTCAATAGAGACAACTTTAGAAATAACTTTGGATGCTTGTTTCTTCTTGGTGATGTGATTCTTCTCCTTGTGTACTTCCCACTATTTTTAGTCCTAATGAAAAATGTGTGATGTGTGTGTGTGTGTGTGTGTGTGAACGATCCTGGAGTAGAAAGAAATTATGATGGAAGGAAAGTTACATCATTCAGAAAGAGAATGTAGAAATCTTTCATTGGAAAATGGAAGGGTGGAGGGAAGCCATACAGCTGATATTAAGGCCCTGTACTTGGAGTCACAATTGGGAATGTGGGGAGAGATCAGTACACTGTGTGCAATAGGGCAACTCCTGTAGTTGAAGAGTGGAGATAGTTTTTCAGACAAGAGGTCTTCCGTGCCCGTTCTTTATAAGCTCCCAGGTGGCCTAGGAGGGGTTGAGAAATTTTCAGTGGAGTAGGGACCTTGAATTTGGAACCTGTAGAGCTATTATAAGTGCTCTGTTTAGACAAGAACCAAACAGGTGATATGGCCAAAACCATGGTGGTCTGAGTCAGGAAGGGGCCACTAGACTCTGAGCTTACTGAAAGAGCACACCAGTAGATGTATTCATGAGTGGATGCCAGCAGGATGCCAATGACCAGGAATAAAAGGATATTGTGTTAACAGGGCAAGCAGGGACCCAGAGCACAGGACAACATCCTGCACACGGATCCAAGAGCCATGCTCCCTTCTGCCATGGTTAGGTACAAGCATTCCCATTTAATCAGATGCCATCTTGAAATGGGACCTAATTTAAGGCTTAATTACTTTAAGGAACTGGTTGCATCTTAAAGGTAGCTATGCTGTACATTATTTTAAATAAGAACTTGGTAATTTCTTTGAGTTTTACTTCATGTGACATCTTAGGTTCCAATCCAAGAAGCTTTGCTTTATAACCTTTGAATTAAAAAGAAGTTCAATTTAAATTCCAGCTGCTCATCAGAGAAAGCTAAGAAGGGATCTTCCCTAGCATGATGGTGGCTATATTGTTATGATTATACCTACTTTACCTGGTAAAGACAAATTATACTTGTGAAATAAGATATAATGCTTAGAGATATAAAATTTTTCATGCTTCTCAAATTTGTGAATGACTGGATTCTAGGTAAAGCTGCCGCCTGTAATTATTTTCTTTCTGCAGCATGTTGGCTTGGATAATTTTTACATTATGAAGGGTCTTAAATGTTTTAAAGTATTTTTCAGGAGAAATTTGTTGCTTGTAACCTGTACCTTTCTCTGTGTGTAGGACTTCAATGTTTACATGGGTATGGATGGTCCTAATGATACATGAGAAGGGTGTATAAATGACTCTCTTTCGGGGGTTTTATAAGGCTACCTCTTAGCACACTGGAAAAACTCATTTGCTAAATGGACCCTCACTGTACTAGAAGATGTTTACTATCCTCTTTCATGTAAGTTCAGCTTGCTTAGTTCCAGGGTTAACCTGATTTTTGTCATCTCTCCTAATCTTTCTTGGCATAGCATAAAAATCTTCATTAGAATTCTGTGGAAGGACAAGTTAAACTACTTTCATGTTCTTTATATTTTAGTATTTTATGTTCAAAGCTGATCTTTTGAGATTCCTTTTTCTTTTCTCCAAAAATAGGAGTTACCCCACGGAAAAATAAACAATGAGTGAAGTAGTTCTGCCCCCTTTCAGGAAAACATGAATCATATTTTGTTGAAAAAAAAATCTGAAATGTAAAAAAAACACTCAGAGAAATTGGGGGTGTTCTCTAAATTTACTTAGCTAGTATAGTTGTAGATAGAGTATGCTATACACTGCCTTTGTTCAAAATCTCTTCCTGGAGAGAAACGGTGAGGACATCTACTATAAATTGAAGGATACAGAATTTAAAAGGCTATTGTTGAGATTTTGTTTTCTTTCAATAATTAATAAATATGCTTTTCCATTGAGGTGTCTTTGCCAATTACAATGGGAGGTTTCTTGCAGATGTGAAAGAGATCAGCCCATGCTGTGCATTACAAACACAGCGTAAATGATGGCAACTGCGCTTCTAGGCACCAACACCAGACGGCGCCAAAACACTGCAGTTCAGCTCTGCCTGCCAGAGGAGATGGTGTGGTGTTCACAGCCTGCCCTGAGCCTGTTGCTATCCTGAGGGATTGGCACGAAAGGGTACATTATGATGACATTTGATTGTAGGTAACGTTGAAATACGGGGTACTTGCTGTTTTCTTTCTGTGCATGACAGAGGGCACTTCACAAGTGAGCTCAAGAATGTAGTTCATTACCTTTTGTCTCTGATTCTGGATGGCAAAAATTTGTTTTTGGGTGCCTGTGTTGGAAGGAAAGAAATAACTGGCCGTTTCTGTTTAAATTAATCATTGGTCGTAAACATTAGGAAAGTGACAGGGAAGGAACGATCCTCAGGCAGTAGTAGCTTAGGGATCATTTAGGGAGGGCAGTGGGTGAGGACACTCATTTTTTAACTCCTCCCCTCCCCAAATATAAGAACTATTTTTCTCATTTTTCTGATGTTATTTTTTCTCTTTCAAAGTGATAACATGGTGAATTTTGGGGTTTGCCTATTAGGACAAATACAAAAGTTTTCCAAAAAAGCCCATACTCTTATTTCATGCTGCATCTTGAGTTACAAAGAGTGAGGGCTCATTTCTGTGCTATGGATGAAAAAGGTGTGATGGAAAGCAATCATGAAGTGAGTCATAACTCCATAATTGCTTTAAAAAATTTTATAGATGTATTTATTAGTAAGACAACACTCAGCAGAGTATTTCTGTTTGAAATTATGCAAAAAATTCTCTATACAGTCATGAGCAATACCAAAAAAATTTTTTTTGCTTCTGACACTAAGTGAGGCACTGTCATTGAAGGTAAATCAAAAGAACTCAGTGTCGCCAATCACTGATGTTGATGGCCTACGCCCAGGCCCTGTAGAGCTGGGCTCTCTGTTCTCTGAGCTTATCTAGAATTCAGCAGTCATATGATTTTATGACAGTGAAAATCATTTGATAACAGTACTGAAGAAGTCATCAGGGATATTGACTCATGTAACAGTCTTAAGATGTGAACACCTAGAAGTAGATTTATTTCTTTTTCTAATTGTTTTTTAATTGTTTTTTAATGTTTGTTTTTGAGAGAGAGAGAGAGAGGGAGAGAGAGAGCACAAGCAGGAGAGGGGCAGAGACAGCAAGAGGGAGACACAGAATCTGAAGCAGGCTCCACGCTCTGAGCTGTCAGTGCAGAGCCCGATGTGGGGCTTGAACCCACCAACTGTGAGATCATGACCTGAGCCAAAGTCGGTCACTTAACCGACTGAGTCACCCAGGTGACCCTAAATTTATTTCCTAATGACTGTATTGTATTGGACAATCTCAGAAAAAGTTTGTTAAAGGACAAAATGAATTATAAAACTTCATAAAATGTATTATATTTTCTGTTTATTAGATAAAATAGGAAATGTAAAAACAAATTTGTTACGTCAAGATTAAATCAATGTATTTAATCAAGTGTTTCTTTAAAAATTAAATAATTTAGAATCTCAAAGAAAACTATACACAACAGATGATATATTTTAGATCACCCTTGTAAAAGATTCTAATACCTATCACTTCCATATTTATTACACATAAATGTGTTCACATTTATCACTAATGATCTGAAAAAAATAACACTTAAATTTGGAGTCTTTCAGAATTCCAACAAATAATCATAGAAAAAAATTAAAACAACCTATTTAATTAAAAACAAGAAACATTGTTTTTCAGCAACATGTGCTTCTGCAAATTTCCTAGAGAAACTAATTGCTGACAGCACTCAAATTACTTTTGTTAAGATTAAAACAACACAATTGCTAATTGATAGTACAGGTATTCAAATTTATTTCTCACTTCTTTTTTCTGAAAATGAAAACTTTGTATAACTACTTAACATTTTGCCAGTTTTCAGGACCCATGTTTTGCTATACCACTGATAAAGACAGAAGAACATTCTCAGTATTTTTTTTTAATCTATTTTGGGGGGGGGATGCAATTTCTAATAACAATGCTTTGAAAAGACCGAGGTTTTCAAAATGGGCCCAAGTTCATCAACTTGTATTATTCTTGTAAAAACATATAGAAATGTGAAAGTAAATAACCAAATTAAATTTGCACAATTGCAATATTTTGAATTACTTATTCTCTTATATTGAATATTATTTTAATAATTTTATGTTTATATTTAGTAATTTTATATGTAGGTTTAAAGCTGTATTTAGTAGTTTTATATATAGATTTAAGAGCTTTATAAGTATATAAATTGTGGAAAATACATTTTGTTCTCATAAGCCAAGAAGAGAGAATTTCAGGGCCAATTATAAGGGTGCCAAAATAAGCATCCTTTATGTTTTATTTCTCCTTATTATTGTTCCATATAACATCTTCATGATTTAAAATATCCTGATATTTTATACCATTATCAGAACATTTATTACCACAGATCTATACATCCTTATCCTTACAGTGTGCTAGTATGACAAAGAAGACATTGACAAGTATCTGGGGTTGTTTCATTGTTGAAATCTCTAGAAGATAGAGTTTTGAGAAAGTCACAATAGACAATAAAACTTGTGCATGGGTATTGTAAACAGGGAGATTGAAATGGTGACTTCTAAATGAAAGGCTAACACTATCTAAACAGAGGATTAAATATCTAATCTGTATTTTAAGACTCTTTTCTTAATTTAAATAAGTGATTTGAGAATAGCCTATGGACTATAAACATGGATGTTAACAGCAGAGGATTGTTGGGGAAAGATAAATAATTTAACACACAAGGAAAATTTGAAAAACAATCCGAGATTTGTGATGGAATTCTACAGGACTGGGCCTCCCAGATGGGCTAGAATTGTTGTCAGATCCATTTTTGCTAACTCTGCTAAGGAATCTGAAGCAAATACATGTTGATGAAAAGCTGGCAAAAAATAAAGCTAAATATATGACCACATCTCAAATAATCTCATTCCTTTTAACCCAAGGTTAGTTAACCAATGGTTGTAAAGACGCCCTTTGGTGAAAGCTTGACCACAAAATAAAAAATATTAGAAACCACAAGTAACAAACACAAATTGAAATACCCATAATTTTCAACACTACCAGTGTTTCACATTACTCTTTGTGTTTTTCACTTGTGACAAGCCACAAAACACACTTCCTAGAGCAGAGTCAGAACGAAGTTGACAGTTGATATAGAGCACTTATATTTTCAGTACTAGCTCCCTTAACCTGTTTCTGTGAAACTTTCATCAATGTCTGCTACAGCAATGGGGCCGTGATAGGTACTCGATAAGGTCATCTCCAACCATTATGCTTCCTTTCTCATATTTCCACGAGTGACTTAAAATCACTAAATCAATATATGTGTAAATAAATAAAGTAACAGCTCCGATCTCCATAATTTACACAACAAATTCAGTAATATGCTGACATTAAATCACATTTTATAAATTTTACCCATCTATGCAAAAATGTCCTTTTACACAGCCCTTCATTAGTTTTCAGTAATTTGCAAACTTTAACACTTTGAAATTGAAATTCATTTACTTTAACGTGGCATCCCTTTGGTTGCCATGCAACACTTAGAACCATTAATTCTTCTGCGTTGGGTTAGTCGACAATATGTTGATAATGAGTTTGGGGTTCTCATCTTATTATTAACAAAGAGAAATGTAGTATCTGTCTTGGTATCTGAAGTAAAAAAAGTCAGAGTTAAAAAGCTAAGATTTATAATCTGTTATGCAATTTATTGCATAAGAAGAGAATTTTGAATTTTCCTGTTTGCCCTTGCGGCCTTACATTATAATCTCAATATACTCCTTTTTACACCAAGGTTGAGTCACACTGCTCCTCTTCATGAAACCTTCCTTCAAAAGACTTCCCACATCTCACTCAGTGAAGTAAAGAGTTCTCATGGTCACCTACAAAACACACGGGATCTCTGAGCATTTGCTGGCATCTACGGCTTTTTCTTACTGACTCCACTGAGCTCACGCTGGTCGTGTTACCACATGCCCACGTCCAGCAAACTCCTGCTTGAGTTCTTGCCCGAAACCTCCCACTGCCTGAGACACTTTTCCTCAGACATCTATGCAGCTGTCTCCCTATGATCTTTAAGTCTTTGCTCTGACTACTGTTTCTGTGTAAGGCCTTTTGTGACCATCCTATACATGACCCCAAGCCCCCTTCTGCCATCACCCTCATCTGCTTTATTTTTCTTTGTAGAACTTTTTGCCACCGGACTGAACACTCTGTTTTCTATGCTTGTTTTATTAATGATCTCTCCCACTAGAATGTAAGTTCCATATATTTTTCCATATATTGTTTGAGGCTCTCTCCCAGTACCTAGAATCATGCCAGGCACACAGAGGATATTGAAAACATATTTATTAAGGGTCAAAGCCTCCTACGTTATTCAAAATTGCTTTAGCTATTCTAGTTCCCTTGCTGTTCCATATAAATTTTAGAATTTTGTCAATATATACAAACAATTTTGCTGGGATTTTGACAGGAATTGTGTTAAACCAATTTGGAGAGAATTGATATCACTACTGTGTTGAGTTTTCCAATCCGTAACGATGGTGTGTATTTCCTTTTTAGTTCGACCTTTGGTTTCCTTCATTAGTATTGTGTAATTTTGAACAGGTAAATGTCAGGTAAATGTCTTGTTAGATTTAAACCTAAACATTTAATTTTTTCAAACAATTGCAAATGGTATTGCATTTCTAATTTTGGTGTGTAATTGCTTATATAGAGAATTATAATAGATTCTTTTAAATGTTTATGTTGTATTCTGGGAATTGATTGAGCTCATTTAATTCCAGAGGTTTACTTAAAATTCTTCAGGAATTTCTGTGTAGACAATGATGTTATCTGCAAATAGGAACAGTTCTATTTTTTTTTCTTTCTGATTGCTTTGTCTTTGTTTCCTTTTCTTGCCTATTGCACTGACTAGAACATTCAGTACAAATCTCCAGAGTGAAGAATGCAGCCATTCCCCATTAAGTATAATGTTATCCGTAAGTTTCTTTGTTGATGTTCTTATTATTTTGAGAAAAGTTTTCCTTCATTCCTATTTCTCTGCAAGTTTTTATCACAGATGAGTGTTGAATTTTGTCAAATGCTTTTTTTCTTTTTCTTTTTGGCATCGATTGATATGATCATGTGATTTTTTTTCTTTAGTTACTAATATAGTGGATTACATTGCTTGATTTTCAAATATTGAATCATCATTACATTCATGGAATAAACTCTACATGGTCATTGCATGTAAACGTTTTGTGTATTGATGAAACCTATTTGCTAATATTTTGTTGAAGATTTCTGTGTCTATATGCATGAGGGATATTGGCCTTCACTTTTATTCTCTTTTGGTACTTTTTTGGTCTCACTTTGGATCAGTGTAATAGCAGTTTCATAAAATGAATTAGGAAGTGTTCTCTCTTCTATATTTTTTGAAGAGATTGTGTAGAATTGGTCTTAATTCCTCTTTGGTAAAATTATCCAGTAAAACCATCTGAGTCTGGAAATTTCTTTCTTGGAAAATTTTTAATTATGAAAATAACCTTCTTAATATTCTAAGGTTATACAAATTATTATTTTTTATTTGACCTACTGTAATAGTATCTTTGAAGAATTTTGTCAAAGATGTGAAATTTGTGTGTCTAGTTTTCACAGAGTTTCATTCTCTTTGAAGTTTATTTATTTTGAGAGAGAGAGAACAGGGGAGGGGCAGAGAGAGAGGGAGGGAGAGAGAGAATCTCATGCAGGCTCTATGCTGTCAGCACAGAGCCCAATGTGGGGCTTGAACCCATGAACCGTGAGGTCATGACCTGAGCCAAAATCAAGAGTCAGACGCTTAACTGACTGAGCCACCCAGGTGCCCCCATTATTCTTTTTCTAATGGCTGCAGTCTATACTGATATTCCTTTTCACTCCACATATTGAAGATCTGTATCTTCTCCCTTATTTTTCTTTAGTAGTCTTGTTAGAAGGTTGACAATTTTATTGATCTTCTCAAAGAAATTGTTATTTGTTACATTTATTTTCCTATTGATTTTCTATTTTAATTTCATTCTTTTCTTACTTTTATTGTTTCCTTCCTTTTGCTTACTCTGAGTTTATTTTGCTCTTTTTTCCCTAGGGTCTTGAGGTGGGAGCTTAGATTATTTCTTTGAGACATCTCTTGTTTTCAAATGTATGCATTTACTCCCAGCCTACTGTTAGCTGTGCCCTACAAATTTTATAAGTCACATTTTCATTCCATTCTGTTTAATGTACTTTTAAAATTTCCCTTGAGACCTTTTCTTTGACCCATGAATTATTTAGAAATGTATTGTTTAGGTTTCAAGTCTTGGTAGATTTTCCTATGATCTTTATGTTATTGATTTCTAGTTAGCGTCCGTTGTAGTCAAAGAAAATGCTCTGTACAATTTTAATTATTTTAAAATGTTGAAGTTTTCTTATGGCTTACAATATATAATCTGTAGAGATGTAGATCTAAAAGTAGATACATGTATACATGTGTGTTCCATTGGCACTTGAAAAAAGTGTATATTCTGTTATTGATGGGCAAAATATTCTATAATGTTCCTGAGATTCTGTTTATTGATGGTGGTTTCTATCTAATCTCTGGTATATTCTGTATGTTGCTCACTTTATAGCTAGTTGTGGAAGTCTATGACTATAATTGTGGATTTGTCTGTTTCTTCTTTAATTTTTTTTTAGTTTTTGCTTCACATATTTTGCACCTCTGTTGGTGCCTACATATATAAGATAGCTAAGCCTTGCTAGTGTATTGACCCTTTTTTCATTGTATAATGCCTCCTCTCTCCTTGGGAATTTTTTTTTGCTCTAAAGTCTACTTGATCTGATGTTCGTTCAGCCATCTCAGATTAATGTTTGCATGATACATCCTTTTCCATTTTTTCACATTCAGCTTGCTTCTTGTTATATTTGAAGCAAGTTTCCTGTAGACAGCATATAGTTTGGTCTCATTTTTTTGATTTACTCTGCCAGTCTTTGTCTTTTAATTTGTGTGGTTAGACCATTTCTGTTTATTATAGTTATCAGTATGCTAAGACTTAAGTCTGCCATTCTACTTTTTGTTTTCTGTTCTCTGTTTCATTTTTATGCATTTCCCCCCTAATTTCCTAATGGTTACATGAACATTTTTTTAAGAAATCCATTTTGATTTATCTATAGTGCCTTAGATATCTTTAATACCTATTTGTCTAGCTTCTTAAGTGAATGTTCTAAGTTATATCAATAACTAAGTCTATATATCACAGTTTATAAGTGTTGTCACATTACTAGTTCAAATAACATAGAGTAAGCTTACCTTCCTTTATGTCACTTTATCATTTCCCCTTTATAATATATTTGTCTTCAATGTTTTCTCTACAAAACCCTGACATGGTGTTATAATTTTTCCTTTCAAGGTCAAACATAATTTAGAAAACTCGAGAAGAAATCTATTGCATTTACCCATATGTTTACACATCCTCGTCTTCCTGATGCTCCCAAGTTCCCTATTTTGTCATTTCCTTTTTGCTTAGATAATTTCCTTTAGCCATTCTTTTAGGCTAGGTTAATTGGTGACAATTCTCTTCATTCTCTTCACCTGAGAGCGTCTTAATTTCCCTCTCCATTTCTGAAGGATATTTTCATTGCAAACAGGATTTCGAGTCGATAATTCTTTTCTTTCAGCACTTGAAAACTATTTGTCACCTTCTATTTCCCATGGTTTCTGATGAGAAACCACTGTCATTCTTTTTGTTTTTAAATGTTTATTTGTTTATTTTGAAAGAGAGAGAGAGAGATCGCATGTGTGCAAGCAAGCCAGGGACAAAGAGAGAGGGAGTGAGAGAATCTCAGGCAGGCTCTGCACTGTCAGCAGAGAGACTGATGCAGGGCTTGGTCCCATGAACCATGAGACCATGACCTCAGCTGAAATCACAAGCTGGAAGCCCAGCCCTACTGGGCTACCCAGGTACTCCGAGAAACCACTGCCATTCTAATTGATTCTAATTGTTTTCCTTCCAAAGGCAGAGTGTCATTTTTCTCCAACTGCTTTCAACATTTTTAAAAATTACAATGTGTCTTAGCATAGATTTCTTTGGGTGTATCCTTTGGGTTTTGCTCCACTTCTTGAATCTGTAGGCTTATGTCTCTTGCCAAATCTGAGAAGGTTCGATCATAATTTCTTTGACTACTTTTTCAGAACTGGTCTCTTTCTCCTTTCTCTGTGGAACTCCAATGATGTAGATGTTATATCTTTTGTTATAGCCCCACATGTCCCTTGGACTCTGCTCATTGGTTTGAATCTAATCTTTCCCTATTTTTCAGGTTGTATAATTTCCGTTGTTTTAAAAACAGAAGTTGACTGTTTTCCCGTCACCTATGTTCTTAGTCTGGTTGATTCACTCTGTTATATTGGTTATTGTATTTTTAAGGTTTAAAATTGTCATGTAATTCTTGTCAAAAATTCAGAAACAGTAAAAATGAAAGCCATATGAATAAAATAGTATTTAGTAAAAGTTTACTGTGCATATAAGGACAGTTCATGATCTGGGAGCTTTCAAATTCAAAACTGATATGAACCTTGGAGGCACAATGACACAGGATGACTTATGAAAAGAAAGTGACAAAGCTGTTTACAATGATTGGTTATTACAATAAGGGTTTCCCAACAGCGGAGAATTGGTTAAAAATGATTATCTTATACTATTTGTAGAAAGATGACCTAAATTTCTTTTATGATTATCGGAGGCATTTGCAAAAAATAACCTGGTAAGTTTTGCTTGTGTTAATGAAATAAGCTGGATTTCATTCTGCCTTTGTGGCTTAAATATCTTTATCTGTTTGGGGATTTTCAAACCTGCTCTTCATTTTATTTCTTTTTAACATTCTTCTTTATAGTTCTATTTCTTTGCTAAAATGTATTTATTTATTTGTTATTCGTTTCAAGAGTTTTCGCAATTGCTTATCAAAAAATTTTTTAACATTTATTCATTTTTGAGAGATAGAAAGAGACAGAGCATGAATGGGGAGGGGCAGAGAGAGAGGGAGACACAGAATCTGAAGGAGGCTCCAGGCTCTGAGCTGTCAGCACAGAGCCTGATGTGGGGCTCGAACTCACGGACCGCAGGATCATGACCTGAGCTGAAGGCAGACACTTAACCGACTGAGGCACCTGGGCTGCAATTGCTTATTGATGCATCTTTATCGTGGTGGCTTTGATGTCCTTGTAAGATAATTCTAACATCTCTGTCATCTCAATATTAATATTTACTGGTTGTCCTTTTCCATTGTTTGAGATCTTTCTGGTTCTTGGTAGGATGGAGTTTTAAAATTGAAATCTGGACATGTTTGTATTATATTTTGAGACTGGATCTTTTTAAACTTGCATTTTAACTGTCTTTTTCTGACACTGCTTTGTCAGGAGATGGTTTGAGGTAGGAGTCCGAATTCTCTACCTGTATACTCCTTGTTACTGCTGGCCAGTGTGAGTGTTCCATCACGGGATCCCACTGACACTGTGGTAAGGTAGCCCAGTCACCGCGGGCAGTGGTCATAGTTCTGACTCTCATCAGGCTTCCTCTGACAACACCCCAACTGGGAGGGGCCTCATCACCTAGGTAGGGGGCAGAAGTCCAAGCTTGCTACTTGCTTTGTAGTGATACTGTGAAGAGGGCCTCATAACCAGCCAGTGGGGTGGATGGTCCTGGCCCTCTGGTGGTCTCTTTGACTGACACAGCTCTGGCAGGAGTGTTGAGGTTTCCCCTTACAGGTTCACAAGGATGGAAGTCTAGGCCTCTTAGTGGGTCTTTGCTACCTGAGTTGGGGAGGCAAAGATGTTTCTGGGTCTCTTGGCTGAAGTAGAGTGGATTTGGTCTAGTTTTCTGTCTTTGTAGGCTCCATCAGCTCTGGATATTAAAAAAAACCCACAGAACTCATAAGTATGTCATTTTTTGGGTCCTGAGATCTCTGGCCTGTTTTTTCTCCATCTTTCAGAGAGTGTTCTTGTTTTACATATAACATGCAGGGTTTTCAGTTGTACTTAACAGCAGGAATAGAAGAAAGTATGTTTGCTCTGCATTCCCAGAAGTTCAAGTCTGTCTCAAACACACCTTTGTTTTTCTGTGTAACTGCTTTGTTAGGGGAAATTTGGGGTTCTACCTCTTTAACTAGCTGTTTCATTTTCCTGACAGATATTACTAATAGGTAAAATATTTATGGTACTTCCTTAAAGCAACCAAACCAACAAAAACAATGCAAACTAATATTTCCTGAGATCACTCCTCTCTTTTCAGTTTTCTTTTTTTGTTTTTAAAGTTTATTTTGAGAGAGAAAGAGAGTGGGGGGGGGGGAGAAAGAGGGTAGAGGATGGGCAGAGAGAGAGAGGGAGAGAGAGAATCCCAAGCAGGCTCTGTGCTGTCAGTACAGAGCCTGATGTGGGGATTGATCCCACAGACCATGAGATCATGACCTGAGCAGAAAGCAAGATTGGGTGTTTACTTAACTGACTAAGCCACCCAGGCACTCTCTCTTTTCGGTTGTCTTGAACATGTTATTTCTAAGTGCACAGCCCTTTTCAGACCCTGAAGTGTGCACCCAGGAAGAAGTTTGCCCATTTGTGTTAGTGACTACGATGTCCCTCAAATCACTGACTTGGCTACAACTATTTTATCCTAAATTCTCCAGTCAGGATATGGGTGATAGACTGTGGTTCCCAAGGTGGCGGGGGGGCTATTTGCCCCCAGATGGGCATTTGGAAATTCCTGGAGAAATCTTTTGTTTTCACAACTGAGAGAGGGACATTCTACTAGCACCTAGTAGGTAGAGGTTGGAGATGCTTCTAGACATTCCAAAGTGCCCAGGACACACCCCCTCCATAAAGTATTTTATAGTTCAAAATGTTAATAGTGATGAGGTCAAGAGACCCTGCTGTCACCTGCTCCCTCACTGGATCAACTAGTACCTATTTTTCAGCAAATAATAGCTGGGGGTCCACGTCTGAGAGAGCTACCCTGGGAGATAGAGTAGCTTTCAATTCAGAAGGGAGAATCAGTAGAAGCACTGGAGTTATGAGAACCAGCATTGAAAATATGATTGCATGAGAGGAAGCAAGAGCCTAATTATGGAGATTGCATGAAGAAATCACATGCACAACGGGTCAGGCTGCGTAACAAAGGGGATTCTCACCTGCTGCCAGTGGGAATGCAAATTGGTACAAGCACTTTGGAAAATTGCCTGACAGTATCTAATAAAGTCAAGGATGAATGTATCTTA
This sequence comes from Acinonyx jubatus, assembly GCF_027475565.1. Classification (NCBI taxonomy): domain Eukaryota; kingdom Metazoa; phylum Chordata; class Mammalia; order Carnivora; family Felidae; genus Acinonyx; species Acinonyx jubatus. The sequence continues at coordinate 14,068,592 of NC_069385.1, read as the reverse complement.
GAATTCAAGGCCTAAGAAGAAAGCTTAGGATCTCTTGCACATTGGTATCAGAAGACTCACGTATGATGCGCACGGCAGCACTTTTTCATAAGGATGAAAAACCAAGGACAACAAAATCTCCATCAATAATAGAATGTACACAAGTTTATGGTCTATTCATACATATGAATGTTGTAGAAAAATGAAAATAAATGAATTATAGCCGCATGTATTGTCATTGAAAATTTCATAAGCCTCATAGTGAGGGAAAGAACGTTATGTATGGTATGATTCTATTTATAAGAAATCCAAAAGCTAAAATATATTGTATAGTAGTAAGCAAAGATTTGGTAAAATTGAAAAAAAAAAGGTGAAGAAATAATCATTGTAATGTCAGGATAGTGGTTTCCTAAGAGACAGAGGAATACAGTAAAGAGGGAGATAGAGATAGTCTAGGGTACGTGCAATGTTTATTTTTTAATCTGTATGTTGTTTCCAAGACTATTCACTTTATTTTTATAATATATAAAATCACAAAATCTTACATATACATTTGGTACATTACATATGAAATGTATCCAACTATTTAAAGATGTTATATAAAGAATCAATGTAAAGAATATGTGATATTAAGGAATAGTTATTTGTCAGGCCATGTATTTTAAAAAAAAAGTACTGGGGCGCCTGGGTGGCTTAGTCGGTTGAGTGGCCGACTTCCGCTCAGGTCATGATCTCGCGGCCCGTGAGTTCGAGCCCCGCGTCGGGCTCTGTGCTGACAGCTCAGAGCCTGGAGCCTGTTTCGGATTCTGTGTCTCCCTCTCTCTGACCCTCCCCCATTCATGCTCTGTCTCTTTCTGTCTCAAAGATGAATAAACGTTAAAAAAAAAAATTAAAAAAAATACAAAAAAAAAGTATTAAGAAAAATAATTTCTCAACCTACATTAGTAGTGTCTAAGTCAAAAGGAAGCCTAATCAATTGGATAAGAGATTACAAAAGAATCATACACATGTCATTTTATCTTGGGTAAAATAAACCTTGATCCTTCCCCCTCAACCACCTAACACAGTTGAACATCTAAATCTATTTGTTTTGAGTTATGTTTAAAAGTAGAATTCTAGGGCACCTGGGTGGCTCTGTTGGTTAAGCGCCCCACTTTGGCTCAGGTCATGGTCTTGTGGTCTGTGAGTTGTGCTGACAGCTCAGAGCCTGCAGCCTGCTTCAGATTCTGTGTCTCCCTCTCTCTCTTCCCCTCCCCCACTTGGGCTCGGTCTCTGTCTCTGTCTCAAAAATAAATAAACATTAATTTTTTTTAAAAAAGTAGAATTCTGATCATTAATTCCACTTTTATTGCAAGTTGATGATAAATGTGAGTATTCTGGTTATCAGAAAGACACTTTAACTAAGTGCATTTGCATCCTGGTTTATAGCTCAGTCATGCCAATCTCCAGGACATGACAGCTCTTGATGGCTTCCTGGACCAGAAAAGCTCAAGACCCTTCTTGAAAACAGTGAGCCCACATTATTTCTACTGCATTGTATCTTTTAAGCTTCTGTTGGCATCTCCATTATACAATGTTTTGCAAAATATTACCACTTTACATTTGCAGAGAAATTTTTAATGTTTCAAGTATTTCCATACGTATCTTCATATTGGAACTTCATAATCACATGGTGAAATAAGCAGAAAAGTTACTATTACTTACCTGGACTAGATGAAGAATAATAGATCAAGGGCCAAATACAATGCCTGTTGTGTAGACCAGCTGTGTACATGACAATAGAGAGATTTTTAAAACATAGTGTAGTGAAAAAAGAAAAAATAGAAAGAAATGTGTGAGTACAACTAAATTTATATAAGATAAAAATAAATATGCCACAAACAACATTTTGTGTTTTAGAAAGAGACACATAGGGGCACCTGAGTGGCTCAGTCGGTTGAGCCTCTGACTTTGGCTCAGGTCATGATCTTGCAATTTGTGAGTTCGAGCCCTGGCATCAGGTTCTGTGCTGACAACTCAGAGCCTGGAGCCTGCTTCGGATACTGTGTCTCCCCCTCTCTCTGCCCCTCCCCCACTCCTGTTCTGTTTCTCTCTCTCTCTCTCTCTCTCTCTCTCTCTCTCTGTCTCTCTCTCTCTCTCAGAAATAAACATTGGGAAAAAAAAGAAAGAGACATATAAATAAGTGTATATAAATGAAACACACTACAATTGTTGTCTTTGGGGAAAGAGAAGAAAATATGAATTGTGAATAGCAGAAAAATGGGAATAAACAGAGCCAATAAGAGAAAGTTCGAAGATAGGCAAAATTAAGACGATTTGGAATAAACTGCATTTCAAAAGCTTACTAGCTGCATTAAAATAGCCAGCATTAGAAACCATGCCTTCAGAATAAAGTAGAAATTGAATATTATTGTTTTTAGCCTCTAATTACTATGTACAAAGCAATGAAGCAATAATATTAGAGGGACTAAAATTCTAAAACATAATTTTTCCTCTTGAAGAACCTAAGTCATGTTTGAGATAAAATATATAATTATAGGGAACATTCAGAAAATATAATAGCAGATTGAAATCTCGACTAGAGAGATGCTATCTCAATGCTATGCCTCTGGAACTGCCAAATTGCTGACTCATACTAATACACGTCATTCATGCAAATAATATGTATGGAATTTCAGCTATGTGCCAAATCTGAGAGTATCAGTTGACCAAACAGACAAAAATCCCTTACCTCGTGAAGGTTATATTCTTTCTGGGGATGTGAGCCTATAAACAATAAACACAGTGTACAAGTGAAGTACAATGTATAAGGTAGTAGAACATAGTAAGTGCTTTGGGAAAAATAGAGCAGTGTAAGTGCTGAATATGGAGGTTTGGGGTGCAAAACCACATTAGGTGGTTAGAGTAGACCCCACTGAGAAAGTGACATTTGAATGACGATCCAGAGAAGAAGAGGCAGTTAACCATGTGGATATCTGTGAAAACGATAATGCCAGGCGATATGGAGAGATGGTAAAATGCAGGTGGGGGTGGAGGTGGGGATAGTGGAACAGTTTTTGGGGTAAGATCAGGTGTTCAGTTTTGAACTAGTTAAGTTCGAGACGTCTGGTAGACATCCAAGTGGAGATGTGGTGCAGGCAGTGGATAGGAGTCTGCTTTTCAGGAGAGAGGTCCAGGTCGGGGGGTACAATCTGGGAGTCATTGACATATTATTTTTGAAGCTATGTGACCTCTCCGATGGAGTGTGTGTAGCCAGAGTAAAACAAAAGCAAGCCTAGTATCCTGGAGGTGAAAAAGAAAGTGCTGGAAGAAGGGAATGATTCATGGAGTCAAATGCTGCTGACCCAGAAATGACAGAAATAATGAAATGATTTGATAAGACCTGTTGTGTGTTTGTTTTCTGGCTTATTAGGGATGCAATTTTCAAATGTATTTTTAAAAACATTTTTAACATTTATTTTTGAGAGATAGCACAAGCGGGGGAGGGGCAGAGAGAGAGAGAGGGAGACTCAGAATCCAAAACAGGCTCCTCCAGGCTCCTAGCTGTCAGCACAGAGCCTGACGCTGGGCTCGAACTTGCTAACTGTGAGATCATGACCTGAGCTGAAGTCACACGCTTAACTGACTGAGCCACCCAAGGGCCCCTCAAATGTGTTTTAAAAAAAACTTATTTTTCTCAAAGCAGTTTGAGGTTCACAGCAAACGTGAGAGGAAGGTATAGAGATTTCCCGTATAACCCCTACCCTCGTACGTGCATAGCCTTCCCATCGTCAATATCCCCCACAAGAAGTGGTACATTTGTTACAATTGATGAACCTGTACTGACACATCATAAACACCCAAAGTTCACCATTTACATTGGAGTTCATTCTTGGTATTATATATGGGGTTTGGACAAATATATAATGACATGTATCGATCATTACAATACCATACAGAGTATTCTCACTGCCCTAAAAATCCTAAAAAGACCTTTTAAAAAGGTATTATTATAAATGTGCTCATGATTTGAAGGAAAATGTGAACATATGAGGTGAGAAATAGAAGATATAATAAAATATACAAACTTGAATTTATAGAGATGAAAAATATAGTTCATCTTAAAACATTTACTGGATGGGATCCACAGCAGAGAAAAGACTGCAAAATAAAGGATCGTTGGGCTTCAAAACACAATAGTAAGACTATCCAAAGTGAAACAAGAAATTAATAATTAAACAGAAATGAACAGAGCCTAAGTGACCTGTGAGAGAGACCATGTCGAATGATCTAAAATATATGCAACTTAGTGTTTGGGAGAGAAAGGGAGGAGAGAGAGAGGAGAGATTTTCACAGCTGCCCCATCATAGAGGCTCCTGCTGATGGCTTTTCTCTGGAGTTGATTTCAGCCACAAGTTCGATACCAGTTTCTGTGTCCCCTATACTTTGGGGACTTCTATCAGGCTCCCCAATGTCTCCTTGAAACCCTTCTCACCAGGTTTGAGATGGTGTGATGGAGACATGCACACTGAGAATTTTCTCCAAAGAATTTCTTTCTATTGGCTTCACCTCAACATTTCCTCCAGGTGGCTTGAAGGTTACATAATCAATTCTCAGCCACTTGCAAGTCCGGCACAGGTGGCCTAGGCCTTTACCGGGGAACGTGAAAGTACTTACAGTCATCATTTTGCTCTAAGCCTTTTGAGACCCTTTCCAAACATTTAACATAATATTACACATCATCTTGTGGAAGGGTAAACAGTTCCCTGTCCTCAGGAGTATTCTCAACATCAAAACAACTCGTAAATTCTGGGGTTATCGTTATTGCTGTTGTAAACGTGCTTTGAGATTCTTACAAAACGAGATATGATATAAATACAAATAGATAATAATAGTTGGGCACAGGCTTATACAATCTGCATAAGTAACTTTGGTGATTACTAAAAATAAACATGGACTTATCTTTGTGAATAAAATGCTGCTCGTTTAGAACTATTTAGAAACTAAAATTATCTGTAATTTTTTTTTTTTTTTGGTAATCCTTGATTTCAATTTTCACCATGGGAAATGACCTTCTAAACTCTGCACTTCATTATGTGCTTCGTTCTAGCACTTAGTTCCTAGACTTCTTCTTTGCCTGGAATATCTTTCCTCAGTTTTATTTTTCTGCATGGTCCAATGTTTCCTTTTTTCAAGTTTAGATGTCAGTTCCAACTGTCTTACTAAATTTTTCCGTTTTCTACAGTTTTCTTTTTTTCTTAATTGCTATAAATTTCTAGTTTGAATTATGTACTTGGCCCTTACTATGGACTACGACATATTGTTATGTTTCTTGAGCTTAACAATATAGAGGTTCCAGAGAGAGGTGGGCACACATTAAGGGATAGCAAAGTATGGTCAACTGAGATGTTGGGGTGTATCTCACAGACCTTCTAACCAGATGGCATCCTTGTTTTGATGAATTCAATACCTCTCAGCTTCCTGTCCTTAAACACACAACACTTCCCTGATTTTGCAGGATCAGAAATCTGATTTTTTAAAATATTACAGCTAGAATGGATCCATCTCTTAAGAATGACTTCAATGAAGTAAGATTTCAAAGGCTGTGCATAAACTAAAATATGCATTACTTTATTTTTTAACAAAATTTTTTTTAATGTTTATTTATTTATCTTGAGTGAGAGAGAGCACAGGAGAGCAGGGAAGGGGCAGAGAGCCAGGGAGACAGAGAATCCCAAGGAGGCTCTGTGCCATCAAGGATCAAACTCATTCACCATGAGATCATGAACTGAAATCAAGAGTCAATGCTTAACTGACTGAGCCACCCAAGCGCCCCATGCATTACTTTATAATAAAAATTACAACAGCCAAAAACATTGTACAATTATGTTTTCAGACTAACAAATTCTATCCCTGAAAAGATGTGAGAAGCCAAGTCATAATTAGAAAGAAGCTTGATGAATATGAAATCCAAATGAATTAGGTGGATTTATATCATTTCAATATTTTGTGGCTAAGAGAGTCTGATGCATCCCCAAAGTAGGAGCTGCCAAATGGGCCATGCTGATCTTGTTTTGGGGCCAAAGCTGTTTCTTTCTTGGGCAATCGGGATAATGCGATTCATTTTTGCTTAGGTAATATTCCTTTTTATATCATATCTGATCTGTGCTGAGACACAGTCTTCCTTTGAATAATACATTTAATTAGGTACTGGTCAAATCTTGCAAGCTTTAGACATATTCGTTGTTTTTAAGGTAAGTTCACATAGCTCTGATCCATTATGTATTGACTTCAGAATTTAATGACTCTCTTTATTCATAAAGTTTTTGGTATATATCACCCTTTATAATAACTTCTTCAATACTATTTTTCTTCACAGACCATACATTCCTAACTGTAGAACCACATCTGATATGAGTCTTGGATCTCCCTTCAAATACCTAACACTGTTTAGGGCCTTTAATAAACAGTTAATGCGTCTATATTTGATTAACAATGAACAATATTGATTGAGTGGTTTTTATTTGATTGGGTGTCTTCTCTCTAAGGAAGTACTCTCTAGTCACATCCATGAATGAAACTTCAAGAAACTTCCTAATTTATCACAAAGTTTTCCTCCTGAACATCCCCCGTCATGTTTCTTATTTGACACCAGAACTGTTTTCTATTGCCATCACCCAGAATCACTAGAATCGGACCCTTCCAGCCCCAAACCGCCCTCACCTTCCCCCTCCTGATGGCACTCTATTTTGTGCGTTCTATTTCTTCCAAATCCCACTTTATGAAGGAAATCTTTCCAGTACACATAGTGAACAGAAACCCTTCCCCCTTCTTTGTTGACTGTAATCCCTTATGTTTCTAAGAGCAAGAAAAGTAATGTTAAAAAAGAAAATTGAAATTAAAACATAGAATATTTGTAAGGTTTGCTCTCTCGCATTGCCTATGTGAGCGTAAGCTAAGTTATAGGAGTTTGTGAAAGAATCAATAAACTCAGTTATAGACCATAAACATGATTATGATTGTGCAGACACATGTCTACATATTATGCATACCAGGGCTCGTGAGATTTATGAATCACTGATCTTGACAATTATTTTCTCCTGACCGATACATGCTATACAATAGCACTTATTAATGCAGATAAATGTCAAGTAGCTAGACAATGTGAGGGGCAGAGCCAGAGCTTCAAGACTTTCTACTTTCGTCTCCCTTTGCTTCTCCACAATATCAGCTCTAAAGAAAACCACCGTTAATAACTTGTGATTTCTTTCAGGAAACTTCATGTACTGTTCTGTCCCTTCCCTTTAATTGTTCAATTTGTGGTCTTGTAGTTCATGAATGTTTTCCCTGTGGTAATTTGGAAGGCTTATAATGTGCTTTTGTTCTTCTAGTGGTTGCCTTTATGTCATTATTTAATATACTGAGCTCCTTTTATTGCTTTACCTACTGTAGATGGGCTCCTCTACCTTCCTGCTGGGTGAAAAAAATGGGAAAATTAGTAAATAATGTCGTTCGGATTCCTTTTCCACTCTGGCTCACATTTTAGACTGGTTGTGTTCTTCTTAAGCCTATGCCCTCATGTTAGCCATGTTACAGCTCAAAGTAATATATGCAATCCTCTGTTTCTTGACTATCCTACTTTAAAGCTGCGTCTTGACTTCCCGAAAAAGAAGATAAAGAAATTAAAGCACTTTCAACCTTTTTCCATTTTTTTTCTTCACCATCAAAACATTATTTAAGTTTATATTTTCAAGAGTTATCTTAGCTTGTTAATGCATATTTGACACAGTTAAAGAGGCAGAATGCTTTAAAAAAATAAAAATTCAGTGTTACCCAATGGTACATTTAACATGGTTTTTTCTTTCATGTATATATGAAATATATGTACATATTTAAGTTGTTCCAATTCCATTATAGATTTATTAAGATTTGAATCATGCTTGCTTTATTTCCTGAGCACTTTCATATTGGAGAATGTTTCTCTGCCAGGTGTTATTAAATGACTAGTTACACAATCGTGGGTCAAATTTTCTTTACCTCAACACTTAGTGAATATCGTTGCATTTTCTCTTAATTCTGGATGCTGCTGTGAAGAAATCATAAGTTCAGAAGATTGTCTCTCTCTTGTAAAACAATCTTTCCACCTCCCAAGATGTTTGAAGAGCTTTTTCCTTTTCCTTTAAATTTAATAATGATCAGGAGATACCTGGGTATCTTTCTGTGTCCTTATTTTCTCAAACTTGAAGCCTCTTTTTATCTGCAGATATAGTTCTTTTGTATTTCAAGAAAAATTTCTTGTCATATTTTGGAGTATATTTTCTGTTCCATATTTGGGTTCTTCAGGGCTCCATATTTTATGAAATATGGTTATAAAATTTTATAAACTATAATTAACCTTATGTTTTCATGTTTATTTGACTTTATATCTATAAACCTCTCTACAATTGCTTTAATTTTTTGTCTACATTCTCTCTAATTAATTCATATATTACTATTATTCAACGTTTTATTTTCAGCTTTGTTTCTTGGTCTTTCTAAATTATTTATCATTTATGTAATGACATTGCTTTGATGTTTATTGTTTTTCTTTATACTGAAATCTCAAAAATATCACTTTTGTCTTATTTTACTTTGTTAATATTTAAGGTAACATAAAAAAATCCATGTTTTACTATAACTGTGAGAAGTGTTAAAATGGACAATTTCTCATATTTATTCCATGAAAAGTTTTTTCTTTAATTTAAAATATTACTGTTTTATATCAGGTAGAGCAGGATTAAGGATTTTAGTGTGAAAAAAGTAGGGATTTTGTTGCATTATTTAAAAGCAGCATTTAATACTTAATCTAGGCTAATGATGACTACAGAGTATATGGAAAGAAAAAATGTTTCTTTTTTTTTTAAGTTTATTTATTTTGAGAGAGAGAGAGCGCACACAAGTGGGGAGGGCAGAGAGAAAGGGAGATAAAGAATCCTAAGCAGATTCTGCACTGTCAGCACAGAACCTGATGTGGGGCTCGAACCCAGAAACTGTGAGATCATGACCTAAGCTGAAATCAAGGGTCAGACGCTTAACCAACTAGGCCACCCAGGTGCTCCCCCAAATACATTTCTTAATATTAGTCAAGAAGCTTTCAGAATGGTATCATGGTGATAAACCTCATCTAAAATCTTAATTTCGCCTCTACAATGTTGTGATAATTTTGTCTGGTTGTTGTTCAAAGGTGGTGAAAGCAATGTGCAGCTTAAAATATCACAACTTAAAATACTCTGAATCTAGGGAGATTCTATGAAGGATTTCTTTCTAATGAAACCACTGGTTGAATGCTAAACCCCATAATTTTGACTGTCCATGGTTCAAAATTTCTTATTCAGAGAATAAATCTATTTATTTAAATACTAAATGGCTTTTGCTAATCTGTATAGGTGTGTAACACATGTGTTTTATATACATGTATTTTGTTAACTGAGCTGTAGAAATGCATATGTCCCATAGTTTAAGTGTATCCAAAGATTTGCAATTATGTATGGGTGACATTCTTTAAGCCCTTTTAACTCTAAATGAAAAAATGTGTTAAATTAGCAAATCTTTTTGTTTCTGCCATCTAGGTAGTTATGACTGCAAATAACCATCATAGGAAGAATTAGGGCTTGAGGGAGGTATTAAGACCTTGAATATTTATAGTTTAAAATTATATCATGAATTCTTCTCTGTGATAGTCCAAATTATGGACTGCCTAAATGCTCTAGGGTGTGAATAAGTAAATGTTTCATATGATTGACTAATGTCCATATAGAGCAAATAAACAGCCTGATAAAAAGTTGTAAGGTCATTGGGCACCCTAAAAAGGAACAATAATGTTTTACTGACAAATGGATAAACTGGTCCACTTAGGATGAGTCAGCCAGCCAAGAACCTAGAATGTAAAGCTTGTTCCAAAACTTAAAACAAATTAAATTTTTTTTTAAAAAAACCACTTTTGCTGAGTTGGGAAAAAAGTGAATTTAAAATAATCAGATTATTATAGTCTTCATTGATTTCACTATGTGTTTAAAAAAAAAAAAAACAAGCCATGAGGACAGTACAGAATTCAAGAGATTTTGACATTTTTTAAATTGACTTAGTGTATTTAAATTACTGTTTTTCTCAACTCACTATAATGAATGTCTCAATAGCTTACTTGGAAAGAATAAAGAAATGATTCCAGCTCAGTGGCAGTTGGTGCTTACCCAAGATAAAAAATATTATTGAGCATTAACACATGCTTAATTGTAGATCATAAACACAGCAGTTTCTTCTATCTTTAGAACTAAAGTGCTTATTATATGGGTATTATTATATCTATGAATTTTTAGCAAGTTAAATAAATCAACTTTGTTTTAAACTACTTAAGTATTATAGTAATTGGCCTACTTAAATAGACAAGCTGGTGAGTCATTCTCACCGAAAGAAATATGAGGGATTAATTAGAAGCACTAGAGATGATAGAATACCTTAAAATGTTACAATAGAAAAAGGCAGTGGGGTCAGTGGCCAGTATATTAACTGATCTCTTCCGGAGAGTAGTCACTATGAGGTCCTTTCTGAGGAAGTTTTCACATGAAGCCAATTATAAGCTGGGGGAAGAAGAAAGCAGAAGGGAAATTTATGAAAATTCAAGTTGTGTGGCATTAAGTAGCAGGGTGCAAGCCAATGTGTTAACTTTCTATAAACAAAAAAAATCTGATATTAAAACCAAAATCAAAAGAAAAATTTACTAGAGATAGGAAACTAATTAGTCTTTGAAAGTAATTTCATTTTCTTTAATTGGTATATTATAATCCATTATATGAAAGTGAATTCATTTATAATCTGTTAAATGTTTGTCTTTATAACTGATACTTATCAGTGTTTGAAGTGGTTAGTAATATAATAATATCTACTCTGATGCCATACAGTCTGGTTATAAATCTTGGTTGCATATGGTTAGGAAAAATTATCCCAAATTATCCAAATTTGGGAAAGACAAAAGGCTGGAAACTTTCACATTATTCTAGACCATTTTCTAATTAACCTGTATGAGTAAAAACAGCTTTTCCAACTCCTACATCATGTGTCCTCAGAGGATCTTAGGAAGTGAAACTTGTGTCACAGAATGTTTGGATAACATGCATTGGATAGAGATGTTGGTGATTTGCCATCATTAGGGGTAGAGATTAAGGCACAGGAATGTATACATCATTATGATTTTATAGTTATAAAATCATAGTTTGGTAGAAAAAAACTTCTAAAGGTATTATGGTTTTATGTAGAATATCAAAATGTAGCTAATTTTTCGTATAATTTAGTATCTCATTCAGACATTCCTCCCCAATTTGACAATATTCCTGATACATTCTTTTACCCAATTCTTTTCTTTTCTATTGTTTCTATTCTTAATGAACTATATAAAACGTTTACATTATTGGCAACATTTTGAAAGACAAGTATGTCAAAAGCCTTGATAAATGTTTGTAAAAATAGTTCATGACTTGTGACGCAGAGAGGAAGCAATCGAAGGAGAACTATCATTGCATATATACCGCTCTTAGTTTCCTGTGTCTTCCTTATAGAGGTATCACAAACTTGGTGGCTTAAAACAAGAATTTATTCTCTCACTGTTCTGATGGCTACAAGTTCAAATTCAAGGTGTCATAGGACCACGTGGTTGCTGAATATCCTAAGGGAGGATCCTTGCCTCTTCCTAGCTGCTGGTGTTGCTGGCGTCCTTGGCATCCTTGGCTCCGATTTCTATCTCTGTTGTCACATGGTAGTCTCCCTGGGTGTCTGTGGCTTTGTTTTCTCACTTCTCTCTTATAAGGCCATCAGACACTGGATTAGGCTCACTGTAATACATTATGAATTCATTTTAATTTGATGACATCTGCCAATGCCCTATTTCCAAATACAGTTACATTTACAAGTTCTGGGGGCTTAAGACTGCAATGTATTTTTAGGGGGACACACAATTCAACCCACACACCCAGCCACCAATTTGAGCTTATGCAATGTCTTCCTTTCCATTATTCTGGATGAACTGTGCTTTGCTCCTAACTAAAGCTAAACACTCTACATGTGCACTAGATCCCATCCTTTCTGGCATTATCAGTGACATCTGTACAGAAAGTATCCTTCAGTCTTGTATCACACAGTACCCTCTCAACTGCATCATCATCATTGGCATATGAACACATGAAATTTATTGCACTCTTAAAAACAAAGAAACATGGGGTGCCTGGGTGGTTCTGTTGGTTAAGCATCTGATTTCAGCTCAGGTCATGATCTCACTGCTTGAGAGTTCAAGCCTGGCGTCGGGCTCTGTGCTGACAGCTCAGAGCCTGGAGCCTGCTTCGGATTCTGTGTCTCCCTTTCTGTCTGCCCCTCTCCCACTTGCACTCTGTCTCTTTCTCTCAAAAATAAACATTTTTTAAAAGGTTAAAAAAAACATAGAAACAAAAGCAAACATCCCCCCTTACTTTACCGCACATCCACCTTCTGCTAGTATTCCATTTCTTTGCTCCTTTTATGGCAAGACTGTAAATATAGATGAGTTTTCTATACTTCCTGCATCTAATTCTTCCCTTATTTGTTCTTCACTGAAATTGCTCTTGACTGGGTCAAGATGACCTAAATTCAATGGTTAATTCTTGGTTGTCACTTTACTTTGACAAAGCTGATCATAGCTACTATCCTGAAAAAGTGCTTTCTCTGTTTTCGGACCACATCTATCTCTTTCCTTCTGTCTCACTGATTATTTCTCTTAGACTCTTCATCATCTCCTGACTTTTACGTATTAGAATGCCCTTGGACTCAGTTTTGATTCTCACAGCTTTGCTGATGGCGTGAGCCCCCAAGGTGATACCCAGTCTCATTATGACTTTAAATACTTTAAATTTTAAAATCTTTATTTGGTTCCCAGGTTCACATTTCTGATCTGACCCCCCACCCTCCCAGCCCATTTGACTTCTTTCAGGTCAGTATTTGATATGCTAATATTTTTATCCTTTATTTCCTCCTAATAAATGTAAACCATATGCATTCAACCATATGCATTGGCCATTTGTTTTATTGTCTTGGTAATTATCTGATAGGCATAGCATAGGGTCACAAAATATGAGTTGGCTGAGTAAATTGACTTTCTTTTCATATCTTACCCAAGGGCAACAGGCTGTAGACATCTTTACAGCATGTAGACAAAGCCACAAAAAAATGCAAAGCCTGTGGTTTTTCACAAAGAGAGAATGTTGCTTTGCCAAATAAAGCTTTTTAGTGAGAATTGTTCTTTCCGTGCCAGAAAAAGTAGGGTTTGCTTTATTTCTTCGTTGGGCTCACAGACTAATTGTCAGCTTGTTTATATTATTTGGACAGATTCTAGAATATTTGAGACATTATAAAAACAGCTGGGAAATAATGTAACTGCTAATTGATCATATGACCACCCTTTTAAAAGTTAGTGGTAAGAATAAGCAGATTTTCCTTTAATAGTTTCTTCAGTAGCACTGAAACCTGTAACCATGAAGAACACATGTTTTACAGGAATAACCGCTTTTCATTTGTTCACTCACAAAAATGCATTATCCTACAAACTTAAATCTGTATCCATTATTATCTGCAGTCTCAAAATTAGCTGCCAGTTGGTATATTTGTGGACATATGGTAAATAATCCTTTTTGTAAAATAAAATAAAATAAAATAAAATAAAATAAAATAAAATAAAAATCCTTTTCCCAGAAGCAAGGAGAATAAAAAAATTTGCACCATGGTTGGGAACTAGTCAATACTCAACCAGGTGGGATAAGCTATAAAATATCTTCAAACTTACTGTCTTTTCTATTTGTTGTAGGCAACTAAAGAATACAACTTATTACTGTTTTTTGATGCCTATATTCAGCTAGAGGTCCTATCCAAGAATTTAGCAAAATTCTAAGTAGGTAACGGGGCCTCAAGTGATTGTTGATGAGACTGATCCATTTACAGGGAGAACAGAGGGATCATCCCACAGATGCCATAGTTAATTAAGTCATTTTTTTTTCATAGAAACAAACTCAATTTTTTGATGGTGATGGTGAAAGGGACTGATAACACATATTTCAATATATTGGTTACTATATTAGAGATAGAATCTATTCAAGTAGTGGATGATTTGTGAGATATGTAAAAAGAATTTGAAAAGAAATTGATTTTTTACACAGTCTTAATAGGTGGAAGAACAAAATCGCCAGGAACATTTTTGATATCAATTTAAAAACTGTCTTTAGAGAAACAGTTGCTCTCTCAGAAATGAGGGTGTGATAAAAATTTTAAAATATCACTAAAAGACTATAGTATCCAGAAAAAGAGAGAATGCATTTGAAAATGTTTTAAATATATCTAGAAGGAGGAGAATTTGGAAGACAGTGGTGAGTCTCAAACTGAATTATGTAATGTTTCAGCACTTCTTTAATAAATCTGTTAGCCAAAGACTTTGGTGCTTCAAAATAAACATCATGTTTACTCTGTAAACCATCTGTCACAATTGCAGTACAGCAGTTGTTCTGCAGAAGGCAGAAACAAGCAACCTTTATCTCTCCAAAGTCTGAAGGAATGCTGCTCTGTTCTGGTAAAAGTCACTTCAACACGGTCTGTCCGTGTTTTGAATCTCTAAACGGTACTTCTGTGGACTTCATGCATAGTTCCACGTCTGGTAAGTTTCAGGGACAAGTGTTGCATTAAGTGTATTTGGTACAGATGGAGACGTGGTATTCTTGGAATCTGTCTGTGATGACTCTTAGAGGCAGTGACTGAGTATCTAGCGCGCCATCTAAGGAGGCTTGGGACCAGTTTCTCACGAATCTGTTTACTTTGAAGTTGATGTTATTTGCCACTCAGTGCTAAGCTAAACAGTCTCGTGGGTTCTGGCTTCTGTTTGTTCCCATATGTTTGGGATCTCTCTGTTGGAAAGAGCTCAGTGAGATCTGCAGATCTGAAGGACATGAGCACCTATAACTTCTTGCGCACACCTCCTATTCTTTGCACTTACACCAACCGTTGATTCAAGGTCATCACTCCCAGGACAGTGTGTACTCCTTAAGGGCAAACCATGACTCACTCACTTCTCTGACCTCAGCACGTTTGCTGTGTCTGGGATGTCATAAGTACTTAACTGTGTAAACAATAACACTGGCGGGGCGCCTGGGTGGCTCAGTCGGTTAAGCGTCTGACTTCGACTCAGGTCATGATCTTGCGGTTCGTGAGTTCAAGCCCTGCAACTGGGTCTGGACTGACAGCTCAGAGCCTGGAGCCTGTTCCAGATTCTGTGTCTCCCTCTCTCTCTCTGACCCTCCCCCGTTCATGTTCTGTCTCTCTCTGTCTCAAAAATAAATAAACGTGAAAAAAATATTTAAAAAAAAAATGACACTGGCTCCATAGTTTGTTGAACTATTCTTTTATTCCATATAATTTATGAAGATATTAAATGTGATTATGAATGCTCTGATCTCTGCGTTTCAATTTGTCCTGTTCTGTCCAAAAGTGTCTTTTTTTTTCATATGTAAAGAGTTAACTTAGATAGCAAATAAAGCCAGAGAATAATGGATATTAATGCCTTTCATGATAATCAAAGAGATTAGTTGTGTGGAACCTTATCAAACTCCTCAAGTCCCTTGCAAAACGACATTCGGTAACATTTTCTTCTAAGAAAGCATACTTTTATTTTGTCTCCAATGATCATTTGGCTAAGAATTTACTTCCTGTGACATTTTAGTTCTAAAGTCTTGCCATACTTAGAGGACTCAGGCATGTATATACAGGGTATTTTTGGAATTCTTCTTGTAGAAGAATTATAGCCACAGTACTAATTTTTTAGTTTCATAATTTCTCTGCTATTTGCCTTTAAAAATTTTTTTCATGTATACCATGTAATCTTTATACTTATTTGAATTTAGTTTTTCAAATACCCTACTTTGACAATATTCCGAGCAATTATTCTATTTCAAATGTGACATTCCTTCAGAGACAATTTCATAATGAGAATTTTCTTACTATCTTCCTCAGTAAAATCCAAAGCAAATAATTAGATTGTGATTATTTTTGTCTCATTTTCATTTGTGTCATGTTAATCAAGGCTTCTCACTGATGGCCTGATTTCCAGCCTCATATAGAAAAAAAGACAAATCCTCTTTCTTTTTTTTTTCCCTTTGGAGCTTCCTTAGCCTAATGTCTTCTGCAATTTCTTTTTTACTTGTAATCAACTTGCATGAGCCCTTCATGGATATTCTCTAAAAATATAATAAAACAAATACTCCTTTATCCATTCAGAGACTATTCTGCCTTAGCCAGTTTGCTATGCTGAATTTTGATTGAGTTTATGAGCTTTCTGATGGGGAACGTAAGGTGTAATTTTTACATTTACATATGTAGCTTTTTTTCTTAGATTTTTTTCTTAGATTTTTATTTTATTTTATTATTTATTTATTTTTTTAATTTACATCCAAATTAGTTAGCATATACTGCAACAATGATTTCAGGAGTAGATTCCGTAATGCCCCTTTCCCATTTAGCCCATCCCCCCTCCCAAAACCCCTCAAGCAACCCGCAGTTTGTTCTCCATATTTATGAGTCTCTTCTGTTTTGTCCCCCTCCTTGTTTTTATATTATTTTTGTTTCCCTTCCCTTATGTTCATCTGTTTTGTCTCTTAAAGTCCTCATATGAGTGAAGTCATATGATTTTTGTCTTTCTCTGACTAATTTCACTTAGCATAATACCCTCCAGTTCCATCCATGTAGTTGCAAATGGCACGATTTCATTCTTCTTGATTGCCGAGTAATACTTCATTGTATATACATACCAATTCTTCTTTATCCATTCATCCATTGATGGCCATTTGGGCTCTTTCCATACTTTGGCTATTGTTGATAGTGTTGCTATAAACATGGGAGTGCATGTGTCCCTTTGAAACAGCACACCTGTATCCCTTGGATAAATGCCTAGTAGTGCAATTGCTGGATCGTAGGGGAGCTCTGTTTTGAGTTTTTTGGGGAACCTCCATACTATTTTCCAGAGTGGCTGCACCAGCTTGCATTGCCACCAACATTGCAAAAGAGATCCTCTTTCTCCACATCCTCATCAACATCTGTTGTTGCCTGAATTGTTAATATTAGCCATTCTGACTAGTGTAAGGTGGTATTTCATTGTGGTTTTGATTTGTATTTTCCTGATGATGAGTGATGTGGAACATTTTTTCATGTGTCAGTTGGCCATCTGGATGTCTTCTTTGGAGAAGTGTCTATTCATGTCTTTTGCCCATTTCCACTGGATTATTTGTTTTTTGGGTGTTGAGTTTGAGAAGTTCTTTATAGAATTTGGATACTAATCCGTTATCTAATATGTCATTCCCAAATATCTTCTCCCATCCATTGGTTGCCTTTTAGTTTTGCTGATTGTTTCCTTCACTGTGCAGAAGCTTTTTATTTTAATGAGGTCCCAGTAGTTTATTTTTGCTTTTGTTTCCCTTGCCTCTGGAGACATGTTGAGTAAGAAGTTGCTGTGGCCAAGATCAAAGAGGTTCTTGCCTGCTTTCTCTTCGAGAATTTTGATGGCTTCCTGTCTTACATTTAGGTCTTTCATCCATTTTGAGTTTCTTTTTGTGTCTGGTGTAAGAAAGTGGTCCAGGTTCATTCTTCTGCATGTCACTGTCCAGTTTTCCCAGCACAACTTGCTGAAGAGACTGTCTTTATTCCATTGGATATTGTTTCCTGCTTTGTCAAAGATAGTTGCCCATACATTTGTGGGTCTATTTCTGGGTTCTCTATTCTGTTCCATTGATCTGAGTGTCTGTTCTTGTGCCAGTACCATAATGTTGATGATTACAGCTTTGTAGTATAGCTTGAAGTCTGGGATTGTGATGCCTCCTGCTTTGGTTTTCTTTTTCAAGATTGCTTTGACTATTCGGGATCTTTTCTGGTTCCATACACATTTTAGGATTGTTTGTTCTAGCTCTGTGAAGAATGCTGGTGTTATTTTGATAGGGATTGCATTGAATATGTAGATTGCTTTGGGTAGTATCGACATTTTAACAATATTTGTTCTTCCTATCCAAGAGGAATGGAATCTTTTTCCATTTTTTTGTGTCTTCTTCAATTTCTTTCATAAGCTTTCTATAGTTTTCAGTGTATAGATTTTTCACCTCTTTGGTAGATTTATTCCTAGGTATTTTATGTTTTTTTGGGCAACTGTAAATGAGATCGATAACTTGGTTTCTCTTTCTGTTGCTTCATTGTTGGTGTATAGGAATGCAACTGACTTCTGTGCGTTGATTTTATATCCTGCAACTTTGCTGAATTCATTAATCAGTTCTAGCAGTTTTTTGGTGGAATATTTTGGGTTTTCCATATAGAGTATCATGTCATCTGTGAAGAGTGAAAGTTTGACCTCCTCCTGGCCGATTTGGATGCCTTTTATTTCTTTGTGTTTTCTGACTGCAGAGGCTAAGACTTCCAATACTACCTCGAATAGCAGTGGCGAGAGTGGACATCCCTGTCTTGTTCCTGACCTTAGGGGGAAAGCTCTCAGTTTTTCCCCATTGAGGATGATATTAGCGTTGGGTCACTCATATATGGCTGTTATCATCTCGAGGTATGCTCCTTCTATCCCTACTTTCTTGAGGGTTTTTATCAAGAAAGGATGCTGTATTTTGTCAAATGCTTTCTCTGCATTTGGTTCTTGTTCTTGGTTCTTGGATCATATGGCTCTTGTCCTTTCTTTTATTGATGTGATGAATCATGTTAACTGTTTTGTGGATATTGAACCAGCCCTGCATCCCAAGTATAAATCCCATTTGGTCATGGTGAATAATTTTGTTAATGTATTCTTGGATTCTGTTGGCTAACATCTTGTTGAGGATTTTTGCATCCATGTTCATCAGGGAAATTGGTCTATAGTTTTCCTTTTTAGTGGGGTCTGTGTCTGGTTTTGGAATTAAGGTAATGCTGGCTTCATAGAAAGAGTTTGGAAGTTTTCCTTTCATTTCTATTTTTTGGAACACCTTCAAGAGGACAGCTGTTAACTGTTACTTAAATGTTTGGTAGAATTCGCCTGGAAAGCCATCTGGCCCTGGACTCTTGTTTTTTGGCAGATTTTTGATTCCTAATTCGATTTCCTTACTGGTTATGGGTCTGTTCAAATTTTCTGTATCTTCCTGTTTCAGTTTTGGTAGTGTGTATGTTTCTAGGAAGTTGTCCATTTCTTCTAGATTGCCCATTTTATTGGCATATAATTGCTCATAATATTCTCTTATTGTTTTTATTTCTTCTGTGTTGGTTGTGATCTGTCCTCTTTCATTCCTGATTTTGTTTATTTGGGTCCTTTCCTTTTTCTTTTTAATCAAACTGGCTAGTGGTTTATCAATTTTGTTAATTCTTTCAAAGAACCAGATTCTGGTTTCATTGATCTGTTCTACTGGTTTTTTGTTGTTGTTGTTTCGATAGCATTAATTTCTTCTCTAATCTTCATTATTTCCTGTCTTCTGCTGGTTTTGGGTTTTATTTGCTGTTCTTTTTCCAGTTCCTTAAGGCATAAGGTTAGGTTGTGTCTCTGAGATCTTTCTTCCTTCTTTAGGAAGGCCTGGATTGCTATATACTTTCCTCTTATGACTGCCTTTACTGTGTCCCAGAGGTTTTGGCTTGTGGTGTTATTATTTTCATTGAGTTCCGTATACTTTTTAATTTCTTCTTTAACTGCTTGGTTAGCCCATTCATTCTTTAGTAGGATGTTCTTCAGTCTCCAAGTATTCATTACCTTTCCAAATTTTTCTTGTGGTTGATTTCAAGTTTCATAGCATTGTGGTCTGAAAATATGCATGGTAGGATCTCAATCTTTTTGTACTTGCTGAGGGCTGATTTGTGTCCCAGTATGTGGTCTATTCTGGAGAACATTCCATGTGCACTGAAGAAGAATGTATATTCTGGTGCTTTAGGACAAAATGTTCTGAATATATCTGTTAAGTCCATCTGGTCAAGTGTGTCATTCAAAGCCATTGTTTCCTTGTTGATTTTTTGATTAGATGATCTGTCCATTGCTGTGAGTGGGGTGTTGAAGTCTCCTACTATTACGGTATCACTATGTATGAGTTTCTTTTTGGTTGTGATTAATTGATTTATATATTTGGGTCCTCCCACATTTGGCACATAAATGTTTACAATTGTTAGGGCTTCTTGGTGGATACACCCCTTGATTATGATGTAATGCCCTTCTGCATCTCTTGATACAGTCTTTATTTTTAAAGTCTAGATTGTCTGATATAAGTATTGCTACTCCGGCTTTCTTTTGTTGACCGTTAGCATGATACATGATTTTCTATCCCCTTATTTTCAATCTGAAGGTGTCTTTAGGTCTAAAGTGGGTCTCTTGTAAACAGCATATAGATGGATCTTGTTTTCTTATCCATTCTGTTACCCTATGTCTTTTGATTGGAGCATTGAGTTCATTGAGGTTTAGAGTGAGTACTGAAAGATTTGAATTTATTGCCATTATAATGCTTGTAGAGTTGGAGTTTCTGGTGGTGTTCTCTGGTCCTTTCTAATCTTTGTTGCTTTTGGTATCATCTTTTCTCCTCTTAGAGTCCCCTTAAAATTTTTTGCAGAGCTGGTTTAGTGGTCATAAACTCCTTTAATTTTTGTTTGTCTGGGAAACTTTTTATCTCCTCTTCTATTTTGAATGACAGCCTTGCTGGATAAAGAATTCTTGGCTGCATATTTTTTCTGATTCAGCACACTGAATATATTCTGCCACTCCTTTCTGGCCTGCCAGGTTTCTGTGGATAGGTCTGTGCAAACCTGATCTGTCTTCCTTTGTAGGTTAGGGACTTTTTTTCCCTTGCTGCTTTCATGATTCTTTCCTTGCCTGAGTATTTTGTGAATTTGACTATGATATGTCTTGTTGATGGTTGGTTTTTGTTGAATCTAATGGGGGTCCTCTGTGCTTCCTGAATTTTGATGTCTGTGTCTTTCCCCAGGTTGGGAACGTTTTCTGCTACGATTTGCTAACAACCTTTCTACCTCTATTTCTCTCTCTTCCTCTTCTAGGACCCCTATGATTCTGATGTTGTTCCTTTTTAATGAGTCACTGATTTCTCTAATTCTTAAATCATGCTGTTTTGCTTTAATCTCTCTCTTTTTTTTCTGCTTCGTTATTCTCTATAAGTTAGTCCTCTATATCGCTGATTCTCTGTTCTGCTTCATCCATCCTTGCTGCCGCTGCATCCATCCTTGATTGCAGCTCACTTATAGCAGTTCTTATTTCATTCTGACTAGGTTTTACTTCTTTTATCTCTGCAAAAAGGGATTCTAATCTATTTTTGACTACAGCTAGTATTCTTATTATCATGATTGTAAATTCTGGTTCAGATATCTTGCTTGTGCCTGTGTTGGTTAAATTCCTGGCTGTCGTTTCTTCCTGGTCTTTCTTTTGGGGTGACTTCCTTCGTTTTGTTGTTTTGAAGGGAGAAAAGGAATTAATGAGGTAGAAAAATTAAAATTAAAAAAATTAAAATTAAAAACACATGCACACAAATCGAATAAATGATGCTAGGTTCTAGGTGTGTTTTGGTCTGGGTGTTTCAAGTGGTTTGACAGACTAGAGGAAAAAAAGGGGGGCAAGAAAAAAAAGGGAAATCATTTGAGAATTTGAAAAAATAAATACACTGAAGTAGACTAGAATGAGATGATGGGAGTAAAATAGAATTTGAAAAAATATACACAGAAGTGAAGAATAAAGTAGAAATAAAATTAAATAAAATTAATAAAAATGAAAAATAAATTTGAATCTTTTCTTTTTCTGTATTCAAGAAAAAGAAATGAAAAAGATAAAAAAGAAAGAAGAAAAAAAGAAATAATTTGAAAATTTGAAAAAGTGAGTATACTGTATTAGACTAAAATAAAATGATGGAAGTAAATAGAATTTGAAAAAATTTACATAAAAGCAAAAAATATAGTAAAAAAATTGAAGAAAAAATTTATAAATAGAAATTGAAAGTAAAATTGAAGTTTTTCTCTTCCTGCATTCAAGAAAAGGAAAAGAAACAAAAAAGAGAAAAAAGAAAAAGAAGGAAAAAAAAGGAAATTGTTTGCAAATTTGAAAAGGTGAATACACTGAAGTAGACTAAAATAAAATGATGGAAGTAAAATATTTGAAAAAAATTACACAAAGAAAAAATATAGTGATAGAAATTAAAGAAAAATATTTTTAATAAAAATTGAAAATAAAAATGAGGTTTTTCTCTTTTTGTATTCAAGAAAAAGAAGTGTAAAAGAGAGGGAAAAAAAAGAAAGAAAATTGAATAGATGGACCTGCTAACAGATTGAAATACAACTGAAATTACTTCGTTTCCCCTAGAAGTCAGTCTGTGTAGCGCTTTAGAGTCCACAAACTAAGCCGCGGGTGAGACTTGTGTTCTTGAGAGCTAGTTGTCCCAGTTGGGCGGAGCTCAGTGTAACGGCTCCACTTTCCACTAGATGGCGCTGCTAGCCCACTGGGGTGGATTGTTGAGGGGCCCATAGGTGCTTATGCGCACTCGCGGGAATGGTGAAAATGGCACCACCCAGCTACCCAGCCTGTTCTCCCGGATCAGCAATTGCACACCCGTCCTCTGTCCTCAGCTTTTGTCTACTCCCTGTGACCAGGCCCCAGGCAGTACCTCTCTCCAGAGTTTTGTCTCAGATGTGGCTGTTTTCCCAGCCACTTCGAAGGACTGCAGCTTTGACCCGCTCCGCCCCTCTGCGGGAGGGTCTCACGGAGCAATGGCCAAATGCCAGCTGCAGCCAGGAACGCCTGCTGGACCCTGCTCCTGCCGGTGCCTCGAGACTGCCCCGAGACTTTCAGGTGCCAGCCCGCCCCAGAAAAGGTTTGCGCGATAGTGTAGCAGCAGCATTTCAGGGATTATGGAGAATCGCAACATGCATCTGGCACCAGGCTTCACCCTTAACGACCTTGTTCCAGCACCAGCCAATGTGGCCATCTTCTGGGGTCTGCTGGGACCGGGTGGCTTCAACATTCTCTACCAAATGTCCTTCCAGCAATGGAACCGCTTTTCCCCGTGTGGCCCGAGAACCTCCCAGACCCCACTCTGTTCCTGGGGATTCGCCCTTCCCACCAGAGCACTGCCAGGTACGGAACTGTGGAGTTGCAGCCTTTGTGCTCCCCTTGTTTACAGTCTTAATGGAATTGAAACCCTCTCCTTTCTCCCTTTTTAGTTTAGTCCCTGAAGCTGTTTCCAGTTTTCCACTTTCTCTCCAGCTGCTTTTGGGGAGGGGTGCTTTTCCCATATTCTTACCCACCCCTCCTACACCCCCCAGTCTCTGTCCTCTCTCTGCCTGCAAAAGCGGCTCCTTGCCCGCCGCTGGCTTCTCTGTCCCCAAGTTCACCTCTCCGTGCCATGTACCTGCTGAATTCTGTAGTTCAGGTTGTGCAGATTGTTGTGTTAATCCTCCAGTCAGTTTTCTAGGTGTGTAGGGTGGTTTAATGTTGGTCTCCTGTATTTCATGGACTGAGACACACAAAACACTTCCACAGTGTTCCACCATCTTGGCTCCTCCCTCTACATATGTAGCTTTTAAAAACCATCTTCAGTTTTCTTGAAAATTATTCGTTTGAACATACATATCCCAACATCTCTTTCTGGTTTACTTATATTTTTTTCTTTTTAATTTAGTAATAGAGGGATACACTTTTTTTTTAAAGTATCTTTTTACCCTGCTAGAAAAGTCAGACTTAATTTTGTGATGATCGTTCCATAGGTTTTCAATATGGTAGCCAAAACCTCTTCCAGTATACTTCCTCACCTTTATATCCAAACTTTATTTTTCCCAGTAATAGTTATTTGTTTGATTCAGTACCTTCCACTCTCTATACAATAGAGGCTTGATGTCCTCATGTGTGAAAATCATGGATTTCTCTCATTAGATGTTAACATCTGAGAACTATTCTGGATGCTTTTTAATAAGAGCAGAATGATAACTACCATTTACTGAGGACTTGACCTAGATCAATAGCAGGGAATAGAGATAGGAATTTGAACTCACATGGGTGGTAGTTGGCACCTTGCCCCATAAGCTGTTGCTTGGCACACCATTCCATTATCTATAGCCCATCAATGCAGTGGATTAAGTGATGTCTATTGCATTCTCTATTTACTGGTCACTGTTAGGAGGCTGGCTTCCTAGCATTTTCTGTCTTAGCAATTAGTGGCAATTTTAAAAATGAAGGCACTGGGGCACCTGGGGGGTTCAGTCCCTTAAACATCTGACTCTTGACATCTCGGCTCAGGTCATGATCTCATGGTTCATGAGTTCCAGCCCCTCATTAGGCTCTGAGCTGACAGTGCGGAGCCTGCTTGGGATTCTCTCTCTCTCCCTCTCTCTCTCTGCCCTTCCCATGTGCTCTAGCTCTCTGTCAAAATAAATAAATAAATAAATAAATTTTTAAAAAGTATTAAACATGAAGGGACTGCTTCCCAATAGTTTTAATAAGGGTACCTCTTTGTTGTTGTCAATTTTACAGACTCTCCAACAGGATCATGTTATGTTAGAATAAGGATTCGTGAAGGAAAAAGGCCACCAGGAATTCAGTAATGCTGTTCAATGGCTATGTATTGTACTTATTGCAATATCATCTGTATCTGCAAAATATACCCGCAGATATGCTATCACTAATGAACTTATAGAGCAAGCGACCTCCAATGTTTAATATTGGAGTCTCATATTTTCTTGCTTCCTTATTTTCTTGCCCTAAAACAATAGTTCCTACCTCAAATTTGATGCATGCTTTATTTTCTCTAAGTTACCAAGAAATAGCCACATATGTATGTAAATATGTGGTAGGCAGAATAATGTCCCCAACAAAGATGTCTACATCCCAACCCCTGTCATCTTTGAATATGTTCCTGTTCCATGACAAGGGAGAATTAAATGTGCAGAATGAAGGTTGTCAATCAGCTGATCTTAAAATACAGAGATTATTTTGGGTTATCTGTGTGGCCCAATGTACTCAAAACCATACTTCAAAGATGGGAAAGGGAGGCAGAAGAGGGAGAGAAAGAGATGTGTTGGCAGAAATAGGTCAGAATGGTGCAGTACTGTCTCTGGAGAGTGAGGATGTGGCCCAGAGCCAAGGAATGGATGCAGGCAGGCTAGAAAGGAGGGAAAGGCATGGAAGGGAGAGCTTCTAGAAAGAACGTGGCTGCCAATACCTTGACTTCAGCTCAGGGAGGGACCATTCCATACTTTTGACCTCCAGAAGTGTAAGATAATGAACTTGTATTGTGTAAGCCACTAGTTGGGGCTAATTTGTTACAGTAGCAATAGAAAATGTGTGTGTGTGTGTGTGTGTGTGTGTGTGTGTGTATAGTATTAATATTATATTGGTTTCAATTTTGTTTTTAAGTTTTAAGCATAATGCATACTGTCTTATGCCCTAGAGTGATTTAAAGAGGAGGTTTTATTAACTTTGCTAGTACTGTAATCAGGTGTATATATGCAACTATATATTAAGAAGCTAAAATCTTATCTACACACTAAAGGTTTTCTACTAGTAAAAGCAATATTTTTTCTTTGCAATAAGGAAAATGATCTTTTCTTTCTATTTTTGGAATATTCTTGACCCTCACTATCCACTCCCTGGAAAGTGTGACCGTGGAACTTACCATAAATGAGTGAGTAATCTTGCTATTTTTCCTTTATAAAACCAAGTTTTTCCAGTCGCAAAAACATTATACACAAAAGTCCTTCACACAGGTGACCCTGTCATTCACAAGCCTGTTTCCTCATGTATCTCTGCTCTCCTGAAAGTGTGTGTGTGTGTGTGTGTGTGTGTGTGTGTGTGTGTGTGTGTGTGTGTTTGTGTCAGTTACCATCAGTCTAAGCTGCCCTAAAAATCACTGGTCTCTAAAGTGCATACATGGATTTGTTGTCTTTACTAAGCCAATTTAAAATTCTGTGGATTCTCGTGACAATTCATCCTTCCCCTTTAGAACAAAGACTACCTCAATTACCTGTAGATAATCTGTTTCCATTACAATTGTATAAAAAGTACATATCTCCCCTTCCAAATCCCTGCAAAATTATAAAAATCAAGAACTACTTCAGAATACAATTCAAAATAAGTTCACGATCTTCTAAAAATTGAATACCTTTCTCAGATAAAAGTATGAGCCATTTCTCCATTTCAAAAATGCCGAAAGATTTTAACGTCAATTTGATATAAACCAAATCTGCCCCTTTGTCAAAACTGAATACCTAGGAAACTTCAGGAAGTCATGGTAAGCTCTTCCTTACAGAAGACCAGAAAAGAATGATTCAAACTGATTATTTCTTCTCACTAATGAGACAAATATTGCTCTCTACCTTCATGGGTGGAGCACTCGTTCCTTTGCTAAGCTGTGGTTCTTCCAAGAGGCCTTCGTGGGTTAGCTCGCTCGACCTCTGGGAGAAGAGCTGTAGCAATATTTTTTTTAATGTTTGTTTTTGAGAGACAGAGAGAGACAGAGTGTGAGCAGGGAGAGAGAGACTGACAGACAGAGAGAGGCAGAGACAGAGACAGAATCTGAAAGGCTACATACAGGCTCTGAGCTGTCAGCACAGAGCCCGACGCAGGCCTCAAACCCACCAACCAGACATCATGACCTGAGCTGAAGTCGGAAGCTTTACCGACTGAGCCACCCAGGCGCCCCTAAGAGCTGTAGCAGTTTTGTTGTGTGTTACCATGCTGTTGCTGTCATTCTACAAGGAAATCACTAGGTGATTTAAAGATGAGCAGTTAATGGGGCACCTCGGTGGCTCAGTCGGTTAAGCGGCCAACTTCGGCTCAGGTCATGATCTCATGGTCCGTGAGTTTGAGCCCCGCGCCGGGCTCTGTGCTGACAGCTCAGAGCCTGGAGCCTGTTTCGGATTCTGTGTCTCCCGCTCTCTGACCCTCCCCTGTTCATGCTCTGTCTCTCCCTGTCTCAAAAAAAAAAAAAAAAGTTAAAAAAATAAGTAAATAAAGATGAGCAGTTATTACCTTTGCTAGTGCCTTAATTTTGCTCCCAAACAAAATAATAGAGGTTTTTCAAACCTTTACTGAAAAATACAGTTCTTTTATCAATTCACAAGAGTATTACTGATATCCCACTTTGGCACCATAGTCAATCTTTGTCCTGGAAAAATTCACTGCTAGTGAGATACTAGAGTGTGAATCTTTGTCCAGAAGACCATAGCATATATTTGGGGAGCATGCTAGAAGAAAGTGCTAGATCTACTGTGGGAAATCTGACACGATTTCAAAGCAGAGCCTATCACTGAAGGATGAATAGGATTTTGTTAAGGTGGGGATCGAAAAGAGTATTCTAGCAATAGGGAGCACCGTTTCCCAGGGTGTGAAGTGCATGCTGGAGTATTTGACAGATGGTGAGATCCTGACGATACCGGACACAGAACTGTTTCCAAACTCAGGTTCGGCTTCTCGCTGCTCAAAATCAATACTCAAGAAGCAAGTGAGAGTGGGAAAGGCATGGTTGTTTTACTCAGGAAGCTGGCAACTTGGGAAGATGGTCTTCTGCAGCCAGGGGAAGCTGGAGGGTTTTAAAGGGGAAAGCATGGGAAGAGGGAGGGGGGGTTATGTGCAGGAGAAGCAGGTGGCCAGGTGGTTACTCTTATGTCAAGATGACCCTGAATAGACTTGCTGGCATCAGCGACAGTCGTTTTCAAATGTGGTCGACCTTATCTTCTGGGAAAGTTTGGCCCTTTGCTCCTCAAAGCCAGTGGTCTGCAAGTCTCAAGGAAAGTACGTTGGTTCAGCTACAGACCAAGGGACTCAGCTCAGCAAGCAGCGAGTGCATAGGCTTGAAGCAAGTTAACCTTTATGACCAGTTGGAGGGCTGTTAAAAAACCATTTGGGTAGATGGGTTAGGTTGTGAAGGACCCGCAAGTTCATTGTTAAGGAGTCTGGACTTTATCCTGTTTTCAGGGGTACAGAGATTTTTAATTGGAAGACAGAAGAAGAATATTTATTTTGAAGCAAAGTGATTCCATAAATGAATAGGAGGGACAGATAAGAAGGGAATAGAAGAACAGGGAGCCCAAAGATGAGGTTACTTTAGTGAGAGTTAGTCAGAGTTAATGAGAGTCCCTCTCATTGAGAGGGACTCAATAAATACATGTTAAGCATTACTGAATGAACCAATGAACATAGACCTGAATTGAAACTGGATGCATTGAAGAGAATCCTAGGAAAGTGTGAGTACCACACCAGAATGAAAGTCTCATGAGCCCGGCAGTTTATTTTTTTGCCATCTTGTCTCTCATGCTTGGCATACAGGTCAGGTTCCATGATTACTTGTTTGAATGAATAAAGAAAATTGTATCAAACGTACTATATTTGGATTTTCCAACAACACAGAAAAGTACATGCACATATTTTATTCATGGTAGCTTGGCTTATAATTGAAAATCATTGGAAACAATTTAAATAACCGTATGTAAAAGGATTGTTGAATCAAGCATGGTACATCCACAGTTTGGTGGGATGCAATTCAGAAAAAGCAGAAAGAAGGCTTTGATGAATTGATATTAAATGATCTCCAGGATATATCATTAAATGAAATAAGTGAGTCACGTAAGAATATCTATAATATGCTCCATGTGCTTGCTTATTTGTGAGTAAAATAAGTACAATCAGAATAAACTATAAACTAATAAGATTAGTCATTTATGGGAGTTGGAAGAGAGTGGGGTGGAAATAGTGCAGGATTGACGACAGGGTCATGGAGTGACATTTCTCAGAATATATTATTTCATTTAGTTCTGACTTTTAGAACTATGTTAAGATTTTATGGAACTCTTACCAAATAAATAAGTGAAATAAATGAAGAAAATTCAAAATGAAATAGTACAGAAAAAAGGAAACCAACTATATTCTAAATGAAGAGCATAACCATACTGAAGGGATGGAGTAGGAGGACCTAATATAAGTCTCTTATGGTGTTTTGACTATATCTCTCAGGAGAAAGACAAAACATATAAACCAATGTTAAATTCAATTAGCGTGTGTGTTCTTATTTTTTAAAAATAGACCTTATGTTTTAGAGAAGGTTTAGGTTCATAGCAAGAATTGATCAGAAAGCACAGAGAGTCCCCATATACCCCTCCCCCACAACGCTTAGCCTTACCCACTGTTGACATTGTGCACCAGGATGGTATATTTTTATAATCAATGAACTTATTTTTTATTTATTTTTTATTTATTTAATGTTTTTATTTATTTTTGACAGAGAGAGAGAGAGAGAGAGAGAGAGAATGAGTGGGGGAGGGGCAGAGAGAGAGGGAGGCACAGAATTCAAAGCAGGCTCCAGGCTCTGAGCATCAGCACAGAGCCTGACGCAGGGCTCGAACTCACGGACTGCGAGATTGTGACCTGAGCCAAAGTTGGACACTCAATTGACTGAGCCCCCCAGGTGCCCCTATAATCAATGAACTTATATTCACAAATCATTATCACCCAAAATCTATGGTTTACATTGGTGTCTACCCTCAGTGGTATATATTCTACGGGTTTTGACAACGGTAGAGTGATATGTTTTCAACATTATGATATCATACAGAATAGTTTCATTGCCCTAAAAGTCCTCTGTGATCTATTTATCCCTGCCCTGGCAATCACTGAGTTTTTTCACCATGTCCATTGTTTTATCTTTTCCAAAATGACATCTAGTTGGAATCATACATGGTGTAGCCTTTTCTGATATCCTCTTTCCATTTGGTAATAAGCATCTAGCTTTCCTTCATGTCTTCTCATGGTTTGATAGCTCATTTCTTTTTAGAATTGGCTAATATTCCATTTTCTGGATGTGCTACAGTTTATTTACACATTCACCTAATGAAGGCCATTTTGGTTATTTTCAAGTTTTGGCAATTATGGGTAAAACTGCTATAAACATTCATGTGAAGTTCTTGAGGGACATACATTTTTAATTCCTTTGTGTAAGTACCAAAGTTGATTGTTGTATCACATAGTAAGAGGATATTTAGTTTTGTAAGAAATCATCAAACTGTCTTCCAAAGTGGCTGTATCATTTTTCTTTCTCACCAACAGTGAATGAGAGTTCATGTTACTCCATATCCTTGTGATATGGTGTGTGAACCGGCAAGTTCTTTACATGCTGGACCAAGAACTCAGAATGGTTGTTTTACACAGTGGTTTGGTTTAATTCTAAAACCACTATATGTGTAGTCATGGCTTGAGCAAATAAATAAACATTCTGTGGAAAATGGGTCCCAGGTTGCTAACTTTTAGAGAGAGGCTTAAATTAAGGAAAGAGAAAAGTTATAATAAATTCTGTGGTATTGGATTAGAATCATGGATTTCAGTGTGAACTCAGTCTGTGTGCATATGCACTAGTCACGTATCTCTGGCTCCCGACGTAGATGTGAAAGTAGAAGTAGGTGTGGTGGTGTCTACAGTTCTTAGCTGTGTCCGTGGAAGGGGACCACTACCCATTATGTCCCCAAATTAGATGGCCCATCCAGCATTTATATACTGGTTTCTAAATACCAATTTCTAATAAAAGGAGTCCGAACTCCTTGGAGAAATGGCTGGTTCAAGTGTTGAGACAGTGCTGTTGGTTGAATTGTGTCCCCTCAAATTTCGTATGTTGAAGTCCCAACCCTATTTGGAAATGAGGCCATTTCACTGCAACTAGTTAAGATGAGGTCATTAGGGTGGGCTGTAATTCAATATGACTGGTGTCATTATAAAAAGGAAGAATAGTATGTAAAGATATAGGGATGTGTGTAGAGGGAAGATGAAGTGAAGGGGCACGGGGGGAAGATGGCCATGCACCAGCCAAGGAGACCTGGAACAGATTCTCCCTCACAGTCCCAGAACAACCTGACCTACCGACACCTTGATTTTGGAGTTCTACCTTCTAGAACTATGAGATGATACATTTCTCTCATTTAAGCGACTCAATCTGTGGTACTTTGTTACAGCAGCTCTAAGATACTAATTTATTAATATATTTAGGAAAAGTATAAGATGAACCTGGGATAGCTTTGATGACAAAAAAATAAGGTAATCTCAAAAAATGAGGATACGTCAAAAGACACAGGGGCTATCTTGAATATAGGACAATTGGAACTTCAACAAAAGATTAGTGATAATAGAAAAGTACAACCAGTGAATATGAAGAGAAATTAAGTATATACGGACACGAACAAATAAATGACTAAATAATTTAAAAGGAATGTTCTTCTCTACCAAAGGATTCTAACTAGAACTGAAGAAGATGGTATTAGGAGATCACCATTTGGCAGGAATCACAGTGATTTTTTTTTTTCAGGGAAGAATAATAAATAGATATAAAAATGAGAAGGCAATGATATCATGGAAAATACCATACTGGCACAGTCTCAAAGTGTGTTCTCACAAGAAACATTAATTACAATAGAAAAATAGTGGCATTACAATGGAGAAATCTGAGAGACACCATTGTGACCAAGTGATTGAAGTTAATGTCAACAATAATAGGACAAATTGGTACAATGCGTCTCCTGATGTGTGGCACTGAGAAGGGTGAATGCCATCACTTCTGTGGTATTCCTGTCAAAAATGCATATTATAAATCTAAACATGAGGAAACATCAGAAATATCCATATTAAGGGAGGTTCAGGAAAATAACTAGCTTGTATGTAAAAAAAAAATTGTTCGGGGCAGAAAAGACAAAGAGGGACTGAGAATTGTTCCAGTTTAATGATGACTAAAGAGATATCATAACTTAATGCAATAAAGAGGACATTAGTAGAACAATTAGAAAAATTTGAATGTGATTAATGGATTAGGGAATGGTATTGTATCAACATTACCTTTCTGATTTTAACAAGTACATTCAGTCATATAAAAATATCCTTGTCTCTAGGAAACATACACAGAAATATTTAGAGATAAAGGCAACTTATCTTTGCAACTTACGAAAATTTCAGGAAAAATTATAGCAACATCTCTAGCTGTCTATTTAATCAGTCAATCGGTTAACCAAGGTATGATCAAATGTTAACATTTGAGGGGTCGCCTGGGTGGCTCAGTCAGTTGAACCTCCAACTCTTGATTTTTGCTCGGGTCATGATCCCAGGGTGGTGGAGTTGAGCTTTGCACTGAACATGGAGCCTGGTAAAGATTATCTCTCTCTCCTTCTTCCTTTCCCCCTCTCATGCTCACGTGTTCTCTCTCTCTCTCTCTCTCTCTCTCTCTCTCTCTCCAATAATAGCAATAAAAGAGGTTAACATTTGAAGAATTTAGCTGAAGTGTATAAGGGAATTCTTCATACTACATTTGCAACCTTTAGGTAAGTCTGGTTTTTTCTTTTTTTTTCAAAATGAAAAGTGCTATACCTGGTAAGAAATAGGTAAAAAGGATGGAAAAACGATTTGTGGTGTATTTTGCTTGAGTCACAGGATAGGTGGTGAATTATCATTGAATTCCTGGCAAATAGAAATTGTTGAGTAGATATTATGAATTTGGAAGGAAGAGTGGTTTTAAGAAGCAAGATAATAAGTTATTTGTCATTAAGTGTGAGATTTGTTCTGTGTGGTAATAATTCCTTCTGGTCAAAGGAACAAAAAATAAATGGAATGTCTCAAATACTCAAGTAGCAGGTTTTCAATATTATCTTAGAATTTTAATTAAAATCATTTTAATGTTTATTTTTGAGAGAGAGAGAGAGAGCACAAGCAGGGGAGGGACAGAGAGAGAGAGGGAGACACAGAATCCGAAGCAGGCTCCAGGCTCTGAGCTGTCAGCACAGAGCCTGATGCGGGGCTCGAACTTGTAACCGTGAGATTATGACCTCAGCTGAAGTCAGATGCTTAACTGACTGAGCCACCCAGGTACCCCTAATTAAAATCATTTTAGAATTTGCTCTTTCACGAGAATTAACTGAAACTTCCCTCACCTAGATTAAGAAAAAATTAATTATCACAGTGACACAGTTCTCAAGGAGAACAAAAATATGTAGCATTATATAGTGGGAAAGGATCTGCTAATGTGGTTATTTAGTATGAAATTAGAGATCCAACTTCTGACTCCTACTATAGGTTGGAACAGCAGAGGTCTTGAAAGTAAATGGTGACCGTGTCATTAAAGGTATTTTCCGGAAGGTCCCTCTCAGTTTATTGATATAACCTTAGACTAAACAAATCATATCTGAGTGGCAGTTAATCACGATTCAGTGTTTAAGTGTCTTATTTTTAAAAAACATTTCAATTAGACATTTCAGTCAGCATTTGCCAGATACAACTCCAGATCCTGAAAACCAGTCATCGGCACGTTTTTACCCAGTGGTGGCAGGTTGAGGGAATTTTGATTTTGCACCAGAATCGCCTGAGTCTGCACCCTAGCACTCCTCTGATGCTACCAAAATCAGTGGATCTTTAAGTTTTACTACTTTGTAAACAATTGCCTAGATATCTACTATTTGCAAATTGTTTTTTTCTTTTATTCCTATGACCCACCATCCATGTGCCCTTAGAATGTATTTTCTTTTCTCATGGAAGGCTATGTTATGAAGTTCTTTAAATATAGCTTCCCTCCTCCCGTTCCCACCTCACCCCCAAAAGCTTTTGTAATAAGTCTTAATATGGTTACTTAATATTCTTCCTTTGATTGTGTTTATAAAATATCCTATGAGTTAGATTATTATTTTTATGACTGTATCACACTGTTGCTTATAGACAACCTTGTACCAAATACATTATAAAGCTCCTGACAATCACCTCTTCATGTCTCACATTAGTCCGCACACTAATTCCCCAGGGGACAAGAGCTAGCCTGTGAATCTGAGATGGTGCTACGGAAAAAGAGCCTTCCTTCGCTTCTGCAGGTTCTTAGGGAAATACACCAGATGGCTTGTCAAATTGTCTTTCCTGCTGTGTCATTTTGTGCCATAAAACACGTTGTGAGATTAGTGAGCAGAACCTTAAGAAAAGAAAAAAAAATGGAGAGAAGGGGTATATTGGATTCTGTCCTCTCTTGGTGTCTTATTTGTAGAGCCAGCCTGAACAAAAAGCTGAAGTAGATTTTCCTCTTCCCTTCTTTTTCTGACCCCGAAGGAAAGCATTTTGCTATTGATTTGCCGCTTGCACCTGCTGAAGCAACAGTTTTGATCTATAATTCCTTTGAAACAGTTGTTGGCAACCCAACTTTATGCCCCTTTTCTTTACTTGCCCCTCTCATATGTGAATTTATCCAAGGAGTGTCTTTTTTTTTAATTTTTTAAATGTTTTTATTTATTTTTGAGACAGAGAGAGACAGAGCATGAACGGGGGAGGGGCAGAGAGAGAGGGAGACACAGAATCGGAAGCAGGCTCCAGGCTCTGAGCCATCTGCCCAGAGCCCGAGGCGGGACTCAAACTCACAGACCGCGAGATCGTGACC
Source organism: Acinonyx jubatus (assembly GCF_027475565.1). NCBI lineage: Eukaryota > Metazoa > Chordata > Mammalia > Carnivora > Felidae > Acinonyx > Acinonyx jubatus. Next base: position 14,034,183 of record NC_069385.1, on the reverse strand, counting down.
TGAGCTGAAGCTGGACGCTTAACCGCCTGAGCCACCCAGGCGCCCCCCAAGGAGTGTCTTTTAATGGTCTCATGGTTTATTTTTAAAATGAAAAACGAAACCAAACCAAAACAGGACCGATGAGTCCACAGAGACTCCACTGCTTCCTGTAACAAGTAACCTTGCTGCTGACATCCAATCCCTTCTTTACATGCCTGCTCCCAAGGTCATTTAGGGTTATTTGTTGCGGTGTGTTTGGCGCAGGTTACTCAGGATATGGCAACAAAGTAATTCTCCAGCCACAGCCGCGCGTGCACTACGCTCTACTCTTTTGAAAGCCTGGGCTCATATTCTTTGTTCCTTCCGTTACTTTGACCTATGAGAAAGATGAAGCTCGGAAAGTTGTGAGCTTCTTGGTGGTCCAGAACCCGCTAAGAGGGTGCTGTGGACTTAGAGATGAGACATTGTCTCCCTGGGTCTCAGCCATCCAGCTGGCCAGGGGGCTACCTACTGCTCCCTAGGACTCACCTGTTTCGTGGTTCAGGGGAGAGTCTGTTCTGGGTCTGCTTGGAATTATTAGCTCTGTGAATCAGGAGACACAGCTTTCTCTTCCTGACATTGTAGAGCCAGGGTTGTGATGTTAGATTTTAGTTGCCTCGCTTTTCCAGTGGGAAAAATATTTCTGGTTTTTGAGCACATGCTCAGAAATCTTACTGGGAGATGAGTATTAGATGCCACGTGCTTATTCTCAAGGAGTTTGTAATCCCCCCGGGGAAAACGAGGCCTGTGGAGTAAGAGTGAGCCACAGGAGACCCGCAGCCGCCCTCCGGGTTGTTACCAGAAACAGGACCTTCTCAGTTTTCTCTTTGACTTCTTGTGTTATATGGAGAAGACAAAGGATAGTTTAATTCACAGGATTGTTATCTACATTGGTTTTTTTAATTTTTTTTAAAAGGTCATTTATTTATTTTGAGAGAGAGAGAGAGAGAGTGGGAGGGAGAAAGATAGGGAGAGAGAGAGAATCCTAAGCAGGCTCCGCACTGTCAGCGCACAGCCCGATGTGGGGTCAAACTCACAAGCTGTGAGATCATGACCTGAGCCAAAGTTGGATGCCCAGCCAACTGAGCCACCCAGGCTCCCAGTGAGGCCCTTCTTATATTATATCTTCTGCAGTTTCCAAATTGGCTTCCTCTTCCAATCACCATAACCAGCCTCTTTCTAAAATAAAAAATGTATTGACAAGAGAGTTTGATTTTTTCAGGAATTGTTCCTTTCCTCCCATTTTCTTACTCATATCAGACATTGAGCTTTTCAAATATCTGACTTCCTAGCCATCCTGCGCCATTTGGTGTATATTCTATTTTAATTCTTTTTTTTTTTTTTTAAAGTTTATTTGTTTTGAGAGAGAGAGTGAGAGCGAGAGTAAGCAGGGGAGGGGAAGAGAGAGAGGGAGAGAGAGAGAATCCCAAGCAGGCTCTGCACTGTCCGTGCAGAACCAGATGTGGGGCTCCATCTCATGAAGTGTGAAATCACGACCTGAGCCAAAATTGAGAGCCGGACCCTTAACTGACTGAGCCACCCAGGTGCCCCACATGCTCTATTTTAATTCTATGCACCTTTCCCTTAAGATCTAAAGTTGTATCATCTTCAGACATAAAAATACAAGAAATGAGGTCTTTATCAAAAGAAAAAAAATTAAGAGTATGTAGTGGTCTGAATTGTGGCCCCCAAAAGATAGGTCCCCACATGTTAGTGCCCAGAACCTGTAAAACTGCCCTTATTTGGAAAAGGGTCTTTGCAGATGGAATTAAATTAGAGATCTTGGGATGAGCTTATTTTGGAAACTTGTGGTCCAATTACAAGTGGAAGACACAGGCAGAAGAGGAAAGACAGGGGAGAAGCCCACGTGAAACAGATGCAGCTGTGTGGGCCCACAGGTCAAGGAACACCTGGCTCCCCAGGGGGATGGAAGAGGCAAGGAAGGGCAGTCACTTAGAGCCCTAGAAGAGAGTGTGACTGTACTGACACCTCGGTTCCTGACTTCTGGCCGCTAGAACTAGAATAAATCTCTGTTGTAAACCACTCAGTTTGTGGTGATGGATTTGTGACAGCGGCAGCCTTAGGAAAGCAATACAGAGGGTATTCCAAAACTTTAGCAGAAGATACAAAGGGTTTGTTAGATTGGGCAGGTGGTTAGATGGGAATTCGACATAAAAACTTGCTAAGATAAACAAGATTTGGGAGAAGAATAGAATGAACGCCTTTGTGTCCCTTACGATGTGTGTGCTCCCTTCCTTTCGTTCTGTTCCGGACGTGTTCATCTTCATCCAGAACTCTAAATTTTATCACTTTACAGGGACTTCAGGTCTAGTAAAACCCCTCCCTGTGCCTTTACCTCTACCCTCTTTACAATCTTCTTCCTCTTAGCATTTAAATATATTTGGATAAATTTCATCTAAAGACACAAACAAAAAGAAAACCTTAACAAGATGTCTTGGGGAAACCATCCATGGTTGTATTTATAGGCCTACTTCATTCTTCTTCTTTTTTTTTTAATTTATTTTTTACTTTACAGAGAGAGAGCACGCAAGCAGGAGAGAGAGGCAGACAGAGAGAGAGAGAGAGAGAGAGGGAGAGAGAATCTTAAGCAGGCTCTGGGCCCAGCCCAGAGCCAGATGTGGGGCTCACTTATGACCCTGGAATCGTGACCTGAGATGAAATCAAGAGTATGACGCTCAACCCACTTTGAGCCACACAGGCACCCCTCTACTTCATTCTTATACTGCTGTATAGATAGTATTGCACAGTGGGTCATTCATTTTTTCCCTTTTCCCATTGAAACACTTAGCATGTCTCATTATTGCTCTGTTACAAAAAGGGCAGTGTGCCTCCTTTACATAGGTGACAGCTTTTGCACTGGAGTAGAAGTAGATAGTGGGTTTCAGATGATATGATATGCACATTTTAAATTGTAGTATGCACTTGCCAAATTGCTTTGCAGAGTATCTCAACTGAAACTCTCTCTAGCAGTATATGCTTGTACCTTTTCCCATCTCGTCAATAAAATATATCATCCTGTCAAAAAAAAGGTAACTATAGAAATACATAATGACACTAATGGGGAAAAGAAACAATAAACCAATTACATACTTTAGAATTTGCATCTGTATCTCAATGCATAGGAAATATCTAAAAGAATATATGTCAAAGGGAATATTTTGATTCCCAGCAGTAAACAAGCTAAACATTATTAGACCTGAGGCAGGGACATTATTAGACCTGGGGGAGGGGACTGAGAATGGATGTTTGTGCTCGTGTACGAATTTCAAGAAAAGCATATTCATGGATCACCTTGTCATATTAAAAAGCATTTCAAAGTTGAAATCATATTGATTATCAGATGGCCTACATTTTACATGCCATTAGGAAACAAATGGTGCCAATTAAACTATGATAATAGGCTTTATTTTCATTTGGAGTTTTTTATTTTATGGTTAATAGGAGTCCTTTAAGCACTCTTGGACTTAGATCTTTACATCATGCTGGATCTTTATGTCATACTGTTGCATTTGTGTTTTTCTGTGAGCAACCTAACATTTCCTTTTAATGCATAATTATAATGTAATCCATGGTGTATCCCCTCGGGGGAGGGGCAGAGAGGGAGAGTGTAATAGAATTCTCGCACAGAGTCATGACATGGAGGCTTTTCTTTCCAGGAAGCAACTTTATTCCTGCTAGCACCACTCAGTTTGGTTCCTCCCCAAAGAACTGAGCCCCGAATGCCACGTGGTGTAGTTTTTTTAATCTATTTTCCACTTCTTTGTCTCCCATATATGGTAACATATAAACATGTCTGATTAAGTGGTCTCATGTTACAAGGTCGTGAGGGAGGTTGTCACCTAGGTATAAACAGGTATAACCAGGTTGCCTAGAGGGTTTTTTTTTTCTTTTCTTAAGAAGGGACCCTATCACATTCCCCCCTTTGATGCTTTGATGCTCAGACCCCTCTATTTTGGGTCAAAGAGCATCATCTTGGTTTAGAGATCTATATTTTTAAAACATCATTACATGAGTGGCCGTCCTTTTTAAATCATGGCCTCGATGAGGCATGTGCAACCAGGGGAGCTAAGCAAGGTAGGATTAAGCAACCTCCCAGAATTAGGAGGATAATTTTTTTAATGAGAGTTTTGAATCCCCTGAAAGTTGAAAACCATCCTGCAAGTAAGTGCCTGTGGTTTTAACTGTGTCAGGTCTGGACGGGGACATGAGCAATCCTTTTTATTTGATTTGTGGTCTCTTTTATGACTTTTTTTTTTTTTATTACTCATCTGTAGGCAGCTGTTGTTTAGGTTAAACTTCTTATAAACTTTTTCCTCAGAAGCAAGTTAGGTAATCTAAGGCCAGGTGATTTTGATAGATAACATTGAGCATTTTGGTTTGTTGCTTGGCTAGTAAGTTAAGAGGTGGGGCAGTTTTATTGGTTATAACTTTTATAACTGCTGGTAGTTTGATTATGCGGTTTAGCATGTAAATGGGAGTGTCCCCCATTTCCCCCAGGTCCCCCAGGACCTGTCCTCTTCTCAGGTGGCAGGGCCATGAATTTGGATTATACCCTTGAGGGGTCATTTATCATCTTTTTAATTGCTAATTTGTAAGGCTCTGTTTCCTTTGAGTCTCCCAGTTCCCATACACTTGTATTTCCAGATGTTTCCCTCTGGCAAGTGGGAACAGGAAGAAAGATGGAGGAAGAGTTTCCAGCACACAGGACCCTGACTAGACTGACAGAAGTGCTACATAGGCTGTCCTTCCACATACCTAGTACAGTAAACCTGGGACCTGCCATTTGATGGCTGCATTGACATTGTCTCAGGCCTCTCGGAGAAGAGAGACGTTAGACGAGGGGTGGGGATCTGGCTCAAGGTGATCTGGGGTCCCCCATCATTGGGTTTTCGGGCAGTTGAGTTATAAAATCTTCGGCCTAGGCACGTTAAGTTTTTAAGAGAGACAGCGATGAACTTTTTTTCCCACTAAGCAAGACGGTTTTTCCCAACAACTGAGCTTTTGAGAAGTCAAACCCCAGTAGTAGGACCGGGGTATTTTGTGTTACTAAAGGTTTGTGGGATCTAGTGTTTTAGTTTCTTAGGACCGTTGTTTCCCCATGTTGGTACCAACCAAGTAACCTCTCCACAAAAGGAAGGTGAGTGTTAACAGAAATCTCTCAGCCGGCCGGGGCAGCCTTGGCCAATCCCATGGCAAAGAGTAGAGCAAGAATCACAATAATAGTGAGAAACAAAACGTGACAGTGCATGACAGCAAGCAAACATATAGAAAATACGGACAGTCTTTTGTTTCACCAAACCATTGATTCCTGAAGCTTCTGCCATGCGTAGATCAGTCAGCTTCCGGAGTGACTAAAGCAGGGCTGCAGTCTCCTGGAGCCTCCGGAGCTGCAGATTGTTTCTTCCGTACGGTCAGCCTGCACAGCTGGCTGGATCGGCAATGCACTCCCAGCTTCGAGATTCCGGCTTCCCTCTGCTGTAGTGAACCCAGGGACCCACTTCAGCTACCTTTACTGTAGTAGGGGTGGACAAAATGACAGTGAATGGGCCCCTCCAGAGAGATTTTAGGGGTTGGACATTTCATTCTTTTATCTATATTGCATCTTCTGGTTTAAAGGGGTGAGTGTCTGTGGTCAGATTTATAGGTAATCGCTCCCTGACCCAGTGGTGTAAGGTGGTTAGGGTAAGGCCAAGGGCCTGCATCTGTTGTTTTAGGGTTAGATTGTCTATCGCATTTAGATCCCCCTCTCATGCCCTTGATGATGGAGGGAGGGTGCCCATAAAGGATTTTATAAGGGGAGAACCCCATCTGCTTCTTCAGCCTCCCACCTGCAGCTGCAGTCTGCCTCCCTGAAGGTCCTTTACCTCTCCCTGCCTAATGTTACCCCTTTCCCTATTCACTTCTCCCCCTGGAATAGAGCCTGTAACTTGCTGTTAGGAAACAGGGATGAGGACCTTTCTGGCTTCTTCAAGCTGATAACGGATGGTGTAGGGGTACAGCAGATAGAGTCTACCCCAGGGTTGGTCGGGTGGCCCACAGTACGGTTTTGTAGGAAGACTGGCAGGCACAAGGTGGCATAAACATTAGCAGACACAGAGACAAACACAAAGTAAAGATTATACTGACCAACAAGATGGCATCTTGAGATAATGTCTACAGTTTCCAAACCTGTCAAACAATCTAGGAGAGACCCCTGACATCGTAAACAGCATATATCAGGGGATGTCTCATAACCCAGGTGATGTAAGTAATCAATGGTGGCTCTATTTCCAAGAGTTTGACTCTAAGTTAATTAAAAAAATTTTAAAGCATCTAATGCTTATGAGGTATGATTTAGAGTTTTGGCTGAGTATAAGCAGACAATCTGCTTTATTTTGAGGTGTAAAACTTTTCCAAGAGCGGAGTTCTACTAGAGAAAGAGTCAAGACAGCCATTTACCATTATTAATTTGTAAATTTTTAGGTAAGCCAAACCTGGGTATTATTTTATAAAGCAAAACTTGTATTACTTTGTGCCTTTTTTTTTTTTTTTGTCTTGTAGGAGAAGGCCTTTACCCAATTAGTAAAAGTATAACGCATACCAACAGATGTTGGAATTCCTTTGACCTTGGCATATGAGTGAAACCTAATTGTTAGTCTTGACTGGATAGCCTCCAGTTCCCTGATTGCTGGGGAGAGCAAGTTTGTTGTTGAAACGATTATTTTTAAGACATACTTCACAGGCTGATACTGCTTGTAGAACTGTCCTTGACAATTTTTTTTTTCTTAGTAAACATCCTTTGGGCCATCTGATAAGTATTGTCCCTCCCTAAATGAAAGGGCTGATGCTGTGTTTTAATAATCTTTTAGCTCTGTGAGCTTGGTAATAGTAATTGCCCTGCTCTGTTTGTAACCATTCCAAGGGCTGGCGACAGTCTGGAGTCAGACCCCAGTTTATTTTGGGGGGGAGAGTAGGCAGGATTGAGTCTCCTTTAATAATTGACGTAGCAGGTAAACTATTTTCCTGAACGCTGGTATCCGCAGCTATAATATCTAGTAATTTCCAAAACCTCACATCATTGTTTATCTGACCTGGAGTTAGTAGCACCATAGTCTCTAATTTAGTTATAATGTTCCTTTCTAGCAAGGGAGTGAGGCTCTCTGTTATTATCAGGAAAGAATGAGGAAAAAAATTAATTTTCCCATATACATCCCAGGGGCTGAGAGAAAAATGTAGTTAGAAGTTTTCTGGAGATGCCTGTAATCGTCACACTGCATTTGTAGTTGGCTGGAGTGGAAAGGAGGACAGAGAAGTTTCCTCTGGTGTCAAGAAGGAAATCAACCGGTTTTCCTTCTATATTTAGTTCCTGGCAGCTCTGGGTTTCTGATAGACCCTTGGTTTAGGGGAGCCACTGTGAAGAGCCCCAGGGCCCGGGTAGTCCCTTCCAGGGACATTGCTTATCTGAGTCCTCACACAGATACAGGGCCCTGAGGGCACTCAGATCTCAGTGATTGTCTCCACCTAAGGGGCATGGTTTGTGGGGTTTTCATTTTGGTTGTCCCCTCTGAGGATGGTCTCATTTTAGTGCTCTGAATGGCCATATAAATGGCACTTGGTGCCAGGACCTCGGGAATTCTGGTCTGACATAGTGCGTTAGGCTACAGCTAACGCCTCAGATTTTTTTTTTAAGCCTCCTTTTCTGTTTATTTTTTCTTTTTCTTCTCTTCTCGTCTCTTGTCTTCCTTTTCCTTTTTTCTTCTTTCTCTTCTTTCTTTTCTTTTCCCTCTTCTCTTCTCTTCTCTTCTCTTCTCTTCTCTTCTCTTCTCTTCTCTTCTCTTCTCTTCTCTTCTCTTCTCTTCTCTTCTTTTTTATTATCCTCTTGATCTTGGTTGTAATATACCCAACTGGTAGCCCGTAAGAGCTCCTCCAAGGTCCCTTCAAAGCCAACAGCCAATTTTTGCATTTTCCCTGAATATCTAGCGCTGATTGAGTAACAAATTTGTCCTCTAAAATAATCTCAGCCTTAGGGGTGCCAGGGGAGATAGCCATATATTTAATGAGGGTCTCCCTCAACCTCTGCAGGAGGGCTCTCATTTTTCTGTTTATAAAACAGTGGCTAATTTAGCATAATTTAAGGGCTAAATCTTAGATTGCTTTAATTTTTTTCAAAACATCTGTCTCTTTAAGAGTCTGATTTAACAAAGGCATTATATCTTTCCAAATCAACTCAAAAACATACGTAATATTCTGAAAAGTCTTTATATACTTATCCGATCAGAAAATTTACCTAGATCTCCTTTTGTCTGTCTTAAACCTTGTAATGTAAAGGTTTTTTTCTTCTGGCATTCTAGCTTCTTGTAAGGAAAACATGCCTGTTATATTTTGAGGAGGGTCTGGATAAGGTGGGTAGCAAGGAACAGAATTGTATTATTATTATTTTTAATATATAGATGGAGGACCTGAGGAGGAGGAGGGTGAGGTGGGAGACTTCCCTTCCTCCTCCTGTGGGTCTGCTTTGGATACAGGTAGGGGGCCCTTATTTGTTTCCCCTCCTGATTGCTGGACTTTAGAAAGGGTTGCCATTAAATTAGAATCCACCTTACATTGCTTACATATATCTCAATTTTTTCTTAAGGCCTAAAAACAATGAACATAGGGGAAGTCTCCCCATTTCCCTTCACATTTGCAAAACAAATCCAATTGGAGGATAGTATTGTCATTGATATTTCCCTCTAGAAGTCAAGTTCCCTCTTCTAATTTGTATTGGGACTAAGCCTTTGGGCAAAAGCAAATGAATTATAATGCATTCCAAAGGAGTTGGTTGGGGAATTACCCATCTATAGGAAAAAGGAAGAGTTGTCCCTTATCTCAATTTCCTATAGCTGTCCAGGAGAAACCTTATCTCTTGACCCCTCGTTTTGGCTGGCTATGCCACTCACAGCCAAAAGCCATGTCAGTCTCGAAAGGTGCTGGGAGTAGTCATTCTTACCCAGGCTTGACCCTACTTCTGAGAGCTGACTTGGTCTTTCCTGTTTTTTCTTATCCCTCCTTGTCCCACCTGTAGGACCTTGCGGGTATGGACTGTGACCAAGCAAGACATTCCTGGTTGTCGTAGAGTGCACCAATTTTATTTTGGCCCAACAGTAACTTACATATTGATCATTGGCCCTTGAGGGAGATAGAGAGAATCCCAGGTAGGCCCCATGCTGTCAGCACAGAACCCCATGAGGGGCTCATTCCCATCAACCATGAAATCATGAACTGAGCCAAAATCATGATTGGATGCCCAACTGACTGAGCCACCCAGGCACCTTTACTCTCATTTTTTAAAACAAGCTTTCAATGGGCTAAAAAAATTGTAGAGAAAGGTTTTTTTTTTTTTAAAGTTTCTTTTTAAAGAATAGTTGAAGATAGTAAATGAAGAAGAAATGATGATATTAGAATTTCTCCCTAATGACCTAATGCAACATTAAGGACTGCTAACAAAAAAAGGGGGACATTGAGTTATTCTTTACATCCTGAAGGCAGTATACATTGTTATGCACATATTCTTGTAAAAAAAAAATGGACGATGAAACTAGATCTAGTCAAATCTCTAAATCTACCACTACTGGAAATAAATAGGAAAATAAGTTAAACTTTAAGGTACAATGAGGACAATCTAAAGTATAAGAAAGTGCATGGAACAAATAGCTTTTTTACTTTAAAAAAATAAATTGCAAGGAAAAAAATTGCTGGAAAGGAAAGATATAGATTAAAAGAGATATTAATAACTTCTCAATCAGTCCCAGTGCATAGACTTATTTTATTTATTTTAAAAGACTATAAAAGAACCCCAAGAGTTATTATAACACTTATAAACCAATTGGAAAGTTTTAACACTGGATACTACCATATTATGAGTTTCTTACTGTTAATTGTTCTTAATATAATAAAGATGTGTTTTTGTTAAAATGATTAAAAAAAAGGAAAAAACCCTTGTACTTACAGATACATAGTAAATATTTATGAATAAAAATTTTACAATGCTTTTAGTTTGCCTCCAAGTAATAATAAATAGAAAATGTGAAAGGGACTGGGAATGGAGCAGGATGGGCTATGGGTTGATGCTTGTGACATATGAATGAAAAGTACATGGGGCACCTGGATGACTCAGTGGGTAAAAGGGTGTGACTTCGGCTCAGATCATGATCTCGCAGTCCATGAGTTCAAGCCCTGCATCAGGTTCTTGAAACAGGGTGCTGTTGAAAACACCACCAGATGCCAAATAGAAGCAAGGCAAGATTTTATTCACGGCTGGGCCAAACCTGATCTCCTGATCTTAAGGAGAAAAGTGCAGAGAATGGCCCCGAACAAAGGTAGCAGTGAGCTTATATGGATTTTAGCAAGTCAGAATACGTCATTATTTGGTTAACCAATTACAATTTACAACATTTCATGGTAGCCAATTATATTGTGACACACAGATGTTAGTTTTGGTGGGAACCTATCAATTTAAAGTTCTTTGTCCTAAGAGGGTTTAAAATGACCAATCATAGTTAGACACCTGAGCTAGGGCAGCGAGTAGGTGACTTTTTACATGTTGGTCTTGCCTAGGCCAGATCTTGGTAGAGGGGGTGGGGGAGCATTTTGCATCCTAAGTTATCTATTTAGTAAGCAGGCGAGGTCACAGAAGCAAGATAGGGCGGTTGGTAATTTCCGATAACCCAAATAGGGAACTACATAAGCCTTTTATCTCAACTATTCATGAAAGGTGAGTTTAAGCTGAACTTATATACAATAAGCTTTCTGATATCTTATAAGTTGACCTTATAAGATCTTATTACTGTTCTGTGTTGACAGCTCAGAGCCTGGAGCCTGCTTCAGATTCTGTGTCTTCCCCTCTCTGCTCCTCCCCCATTCACACTCTGTCTCTCTCTCTCTCTCTCTCTCTCTTTCAAAAAAAAATATTAAAAAAAAAGTACATGAAAGTTCACACAATTCTGTCAACTTCTTTGTATCTAAATTTCTCTGTAATTAATTTTATGTAGTGATTCTTGGTCAGAGGTTCTTTATGATGTGGATATTTGTATACAAAATTCTACTGATTGAGGGGCGCCTGGGTGGCTCAGTCGGTTGAGCGTCCGACTTCGGCTCAGGTCATGATCTCTCAGTCCGTGGGTTCATGCCCCGCGTCGGGCTCTGTGCTGACGGCTTGGAGCCTGGAGCCTGTTTCGGATTCTATGTCTCCCTCTTTCTCTGACCTTCCCCTGTTCATGCTCTCTCTCTGTCTCAAAAATAAATAAATGTTAAAAAAAAAATTTACTGATTGAACATCTGAATGTGATATAGGGTCATTTACAGGAATAAATATAAAGCTTTTGCACTTTTATAACAGCATGATGAAGAAAAGCTTCTCTCTACTATTAATCAAGAAATAAAGTTTTGTCTTATAAGTAACACAATTTTTCTTTTAATCTTTATTTTTGAGAGAGGGAGAGAGAGTGAGAGTGCAAGCGGGAAAAGAACAGAGAGAGAGGGAGACACAGAATCTGAAGCAGGCTCCGGGCTCTGAGCTGTCAGCACAGAGCCAGATGCAGGTCTTGAAGCCACGAACCGTGAGATTGTGACCTGAGCCGAAGTTGGATGCTCAAACAACTGAACCACCCAGGCACCCCAACAGCACAATTTTTCTTAAATGGTAGTGCTGTGTGAACAGAAAAATGCTAATTATTATATCCTAAATGAAACCACATATTTTATTTTTCCTAAAATGATTCATAGTAGATTGTAATGTGAAACATTTTGAAATTGTTGGCACTTAAAAAAATTACTTTCCCAGTAAAGTTTAATTCTTAACAATAAACTCTGCTTGAAGTAAATGCATGTACAACAAATTTATAACTGTATTAAATTACAATATATACTTTAAAATAATTTATAAATAACTTTAAAGCAAACATGACTTTTGTAGATATAACTAAAGAAAAAAGAAGAAAACAAATTTACTTGTCATTTTTAAGACCATTAGCATTTTGGTACATTTCTTTTTCTGTACATTTTAATTAGATTTTTTTTTTTTTTTAGGAATAGACAGTAGCCTTATTTTGATACAAAGCTTATAGAATAAATTTGGTAGCTTTTTTGTTTTTAACATTTTCTATGTTTTTCAGATTAAAAAAAAATGTTTATTCATTTTTGAGAGACAGAGCAGGAGCAGGGGAGGGACAGAGAAAAAAGAGGGAGACACAGAATCTGAAGCAGGATCCAGGCTCTAAGCTGTCAGCACAGCGCCCGACTCAGGGCCGGAACCCACGAACCCCGAGACCACGACCTGAGCCAAAGTCGGAAGCTTAACCAACTGAGCCACCCAGGCGCCCACAGATTCCTTTTTTTCATGTTTATTTACTTGTTTTGAGAAAGAGAAAAAGAGAGAGAGAGTGAGTGGGAGAGGGGGCAGAGAGGGAGAGAGAGAATCCCTGGCAGGCTCTGAGCTGACAGCCCACAAGGGGCTCAGTCTCATGAGCCACGACATCATGGCCTGAGCCGAAATCAAGAGTTGGATGCTTGATTGACTAAGCCACCCAGATGCCCTGTTTTTTAGATCCTTAATAAGAAATTGTTACCCTAATGGTTTGTTAACTTGCATTTTTTTCAAAGCCTTTTGAAACAGAGATTGGTATAGGTAAGCTCATTATTTTTATAGATAATTTTTCAATGCTTGCATTAAATTTTATAGCATCTGTTTAAACTGATTTCATGTAGTTAACTGATTTATATGTGTACCAAATGTACTTTTGACTAATGCATAGAGTCCTTGATTTTCCTTTCACTCTGCTGGAACAGTAAATGAAAAGCATGCCTGTGGTTTTCTGACATAGCTGAATGTCTTTCTGTTCCTAGGGAAGCAGCCTTAGTGCCAGGCTAAGAGCAGTGGTGTGTGTGTGTGTGTGTGTGTGTGTGTGTGTGTGTGTGGATAAGCTCTGGAGTCTGGCTGTTTGCTTTTAAACCATGCATTCACCATTCATTTGCTGTCTGAGCGAGCCAAGTTTTCCATCTCTCTCTGGTCTGGTTTTCTTATCTGTGAATAGGGTATGGCAATCGTTATCACTTACTCAGTATTTACCATTAATGCAACACACAATTTTAGATGTCTAATGGGTATGAGGTATAGAATATTTGGCTCACAGATTCTTTTTCCTCCATTAAGTTTTTTTTAAAAACTTAATTTTGTTATTCAACATTGCCAAGGAAATATGACTGAATTTTAACCTTTTTCTTCATTTATAATTGGCTTATATTTTTCTTCAGTGAGATCCATGGGATTAGTTTTAACCTTTTAAATACAAATGGCCAAAATTTGATTGACTGTAGATGGGTTGCATCACCGATTTTGCCTAAAAATCCAAACTCCTTGTCTTTTCGCTGCTCAGATTTTAAAATATTGTTTATTTGTTTGTTTATTTCCTCCTTTCAGTCTTGCTTTATTCCCTCCAGTGGATAACCATAATTTTAAGTGGGATTTTTTTTGTGTGTGCATGTACTTCTTATTGGCCACTTTCCTTCTGTCTTTTCTTATATCTTATATCTTATATCTTATATCTTATATCTTATATCTTATATCTATATCCATGCAAATGGGGTCACCATTTGCAAACAGTGTGATCTGACAAATCACTTAACCTCTGATCATGCTCTTCTCCTCTGTCAAATGCAGAGACTGGTGCAGATTGAAGGGTTCCAAGTTCCTTAAGCAGAGCCATTAAAATGTTCTGTAAGCTCTTTTCTGAATGAATATTGCTGGCTGTTCTTATCTCTATTAGCCATTCTAAAATCCTCATCACTGCTACTCATTGCCTATACATGGCATTTAGCAAAAGTACAAATGGCATTTCTCACGCTGGCCTCTAAAACCCATATTTTATTTGCCATCATAGACTGATTTGCCCAAGTATTGTGTATTGAATGACTTTTATAAAATTAAAATGGATCTCCAGAATAATGTGAACATTATCCCTTCCCCCTTTTCTATCCTTTTTGTGACTCTCCAATATCGATTTTATCCTCTTATCTACAATGTGATTCTTACACTCATCTCTACTTCTGCCAATCTGTCTTCTTTTTCAAACCGAATTTCAGCTAGCTTCACCAGAGGAAACCATCTCCGTTCTTGCTCTGAACTTCATTTCTATTTCTGTAAGTGTAACAATCTGATTAGGCCTTAATTCTAAATGCTTATCTTCATGTCTTTTTATAATATTAGATTGAACTCCTGAAGGTGAAAGACCAAAATTGACTTGTGTTCGGATTTTCCACAGTTACTAAAATAGTACTTTGCATAAACATTTATTGACAGGAATTAATGAATGGGGAATGTGGCTGGATATATTTTTACTAAGGAAATTTTGTAATGCCATACTAGCTGTATGTCATACCAACTTCTTCTACCCTTTCATAGATGATAAAGTTTGAGAAGAGAGAGATATAGGATATTTTGTTTAATGACATATGTTACTAAAAAGGTCACTAGAATAGAAGTCAAGGCGGCAGGCCCTTGTGGCATGGTTAACCTGTGGCCTTAGGTTTCCCATCATAAATTCAGGATAATAACAGACAAGATTTCTAATTCCATTACTCCATCAAATTTGGAGGTTTTTCATTCTATGTCTCCTTTTAACAATGCTAATACATGCTGATACCTTGAAAGCAGGCGCCCAGTGAAGATTTATGGAAATGGGATGCTAATATGTGTGCAAATTTCTTTTTCTTTTTTAAAAAATTTTTAAATATTTATTTTTGAAAGAGAGAGAGAGAGAGAGAGAGAGAGAGAAAATGAGTGGGGGAGGGGCAGAGAGAGAGGGAGATATAGAATCCGAAGCAGGCTCCAGACTCTGAGCTGTCAGCACAAAGCCCAACATGGGGCTCGAACTCATGAGCCATGAGATCATGACCTGAGCTGAAGTTGGACACTTAACCAACTGAGCCACCCAGGCACCCTATTTTTTAAATGATAGACAAAAATTTCATGATCTGAATACTTGGTGAGCTTTTGTTCTCTGAAATGGAAACTCAAGAATTGGAGAATTTTAAGAACTTTTTTAAGAATGTTTCAACACCCTAATTTTAGAGATGAGGTAGAGGAAAGTGGGCCCAAAGCTGTGATTTGGTTAAGATGACAAAATTAAGGAGTAGAAAGCCAGGACCAGAGACCACGCCCTTGCGTTTTGACCCACAGTCTGTTCCCTTCTATTATGCTTTGAATTCCAAGAGGCAAACCAATGAATGCAATGTTTTTTGCAGATAGTTATATTTACAAATGAAGACATCTTTTACTTATCGTTAATGTCTTCATTGTGTCAACAAGGAAATCCAAGAACAGGACTTTTCATTTTTTCAATCCAGAACATTTTCTTCAGTTTGGCTCAGTCATGTGTTATTGTTATGGAACAAATAATTAGTGTGTCAGTATAGACATACTAGAGTTGTTACAAAGATTCTTTAGCAATAAGAATGGCCATCTGTTAATTATCTTGGGTTTGGTTAATACAGGTAGTTTTAATAACTCAAAAAGAGAACAAACTGCTCCTTGGGCAGCTCCTGAAAGATCATTCTGAAAAGATGTTTCAGGAGTGGCAATCAGATGATCCTAGCTATGTAGAAGCAGGACTGGGGGCAAGAAAGACTTGTGATTTTTTTTTAAGATTTTTTTAAAGTTTATTTTATTTTGATAGAGAGGGAGAGAGAGAGCATGTGTGTGCATGTGAATGGGGGAGGGGCAGAGAGAGAGGGAGACAGAGAATCCCAGGCAGGCTTGTTGCTGTCAGTACAGAGTGGGAGGTGGGAGGTGGGGCTCAAACTCACAAACTATGAGAACATGACCTGAGCAGAAATCAAGAGGCCGTAGCTTAACCTACTGAGCCACCCAGGTGCCCTGACTTGTGATTTAGAAAAAAACAAAACAAAACAAAAAAACTTTCAGTGACATTGGTTGTAATTGAGAAATTATTTGAAGTCAACCAGATGCCAGAGAATCAGAGGGGTTCTCCCCACACTGCCTGCTTGAATACACAACCAGACTCAAACCATCAAGAAAGGTGGAGCTATTTGGTCACAACAGGCTCTCCTCTGAAGTCTGTAGCCTCAGTGTTTTGTAGGGATACTCTGTGGTGCTGGGAGCAGCAATATCAACAGGAAAAGCAGGGCTTCTGGAACAGACAGACCAGACAGACCAGACAGTCTAGTTTTCTCTTCATAATCAAGACTGGACTCTTGAAATGGCTAAGTGGAACTCAAGTTCTTTTGCTAATCATAGGGACGTGATACATTCACATTATGAGGGAGACGTGGGTATATAATTAAAATCAGAAATAAAGGACAAGTGGCATTATTTTGTTCACCAATTTGGTAAAGATGTAGTTCTTTTGCAGCGTGTGGGAAGGTTAATATTCATGAGTGTGATTATGAACTGAAGTCAAGGTATGCTATCTATTATACTGTTTGCTTTGAACTGTTTTGAAATAATATCCTCATAGAAAATTGAAAGAGGTGGGTTTTACCTGCAGCCTTCTCACCATGATTGTGCATATCACTTTCACTCATTTATTTTCATATTTTCAAAATGTGGATGTACTACCTGCTTTGCACCAAGTACTATGTATCACTGATTTGAGAACTCTGACTTCTATGGAAATTATGAAATATTTACATCAGCATTATTATTTAGGTCCATCATCGCCAAAACTCATGAAGTTTAGGTAATTGAAAAAAGCATTTTTCTAAAAATTTTTGACAGCTTTCTATTTAAACTTAAAGGTGATTGTCACATACATAAGTTGAAATCTGGAGATGGTCTACACTAAATGGTGCTATGTGCTGGAACTGTGTGCTCGGACCTTTCTTACAGGGAAGAATTGGATATGTATTGCATACTCCATCATAGAATTACTAGTGGCCACAAATACAGGTTTTTGAGAGACTGGGAAGAGGGTCAGTACGAAGATAATGATCATCAAATGAGAATTGTTAATGAATGAGTCATTACTAAAAACATGAAGAGAAGATGAGAAGACAATTTTTAAAGGCCAGAAGGACAGGTGGACTTCCTAA
Organism: Acinonyx jubatus; assembly: GCF_027475565.1. Classification (NCBI taxonomy): domain Eukaryota; kingdom Metazoa; phylum Chordata; class Mammalia; order Carnivora; family Felidae; genus Acinonyx; species Acinonyx jubatus. The sequence continues at coordinate 14,017,080 of NC_069385.1, read as the reverse complement.
GTCAGAGACAGAGATAATTGAGATGGACTGACCTCGACCTGAAGCTGATAGAAATGCCCAGAATAAAATACTGTTGTATCCAGGAAGCAATGTTTTACAGCTTGGTCTTTAGATACGAAGCTTTATTGGTTTTGCTGAGGATAGAGACCGCGGAAATGACCTGGTAACTTTCATTTCTTGGGATGTATTTCGCTTTATTCATTTCTTTAAAAATTTTTTTTAATGTTTATTTATTTTTGAGAGAGAGAGAGAGAGAGAGAGAGAGAGAGAGAGAGAGAGAAAGCGTGAGCAGGTGAGGGGCAGAGAGAGAGAAAGACACAGAATCCGAAGCAGGCTCCAAGCTGTCAGCACAGAGCCCAATGTTGGGCTCAAGCTCGTGATGAACCATGAGATCATGACCTGAGCAAAGTCAGGTGCTCAACCGACTGAGCCACCCAGGTACCCCTGCTTTATTCATTTCTAAACTCACATAAAGATTATTAATGCATAGTGCCTGGGTGGCTCAGTCCATTAAGTGTCTGACTCTCGATTTTGGCTGGGGTCATGATCTCACAGTTTGTGAGAAAGAGCCCCACTTTGGGCTTGGTGCTGACACTGAGGATCCTCCTTGGGATTCCTTCTCTCCCTCTCTCTCTGCCCCTCCCCCACTTGCTCTCTCTCTCTCTCTCTCTCTCTCAAAATAAATGAGTAAACATTTAAAAAGAGATTATTAATACAGGTTTGGAGACACATATTCAAAATAAAGATATAGAACAATATGCACAGATGTAGAAATTTTCTAGAAATTATGATTTTTAATTAGGATTGTTCATTTTATAAATTCATACTTGCTATCAAGACACAGGAAATATCTTCAATGACATAGTATCTTTTTGATGCCCGTTAATCTTCATGCCTTGAATCACAAAGTGCGTGTCTGCCTGGGTACAATAAGTCCAACATTTTATGATATGACTTTGTTTTATTGTTTAGAAATCTTTCTTGACAATTTAATGAAAATGCTTACCATCTTAAGTTCTTTGAATGCTTTTCAGATTTTTTTTGTACGCAGTGTTCCATGTCGACGTTTTTAAAGCAAGAATATCTCTTTTTTTAAAGCAAGAAGATCTCTTTTTGGATTGTCATAATTCACATTCAAATAAATCTTTGGCATAAAGTCAATTTAACCTGAATGATGTCTGATTTAAGAAAATATAAAAGTATATTCTTGAGGATTGATTATACTGGTAGCTAAAGTCTTGTCAGTATCTAAACTGTTAGATATGAATAACTAAATTCAAAATGACATTTTACATTTAAAGAATCATGTTTCATATTTAATACATGCATATAAGATTCAACTCAGGTTTTGGATGTTTCATTTTGGCAGTATTTATTTCTTGGGGGACGATAAGCTTCTCTTGGGATTAAGTTAATGACATGACCCTTGTGTCTTGTGAAAAATAATTTGTTTTTCATGCATATGAGAGTCTGAACACTACTTGAAATAAGTGATTGCCTTTAAACTATCAACGCCCATAAAGATGTCCAGAAGACATCTATTTGGAGAAAATAGAAGTGACATTGCATGGGATTTGGCTTTCTACACAGGAGTGTGGAAGAGAGAGTCAAGGATGTTATACTTTTAATAGTGGCAGAGGTTACAAATTAATTTCCTACATAGGAGTTATTCTTTAACTGAACTTCTACATATCATATAGATATTTTCATAGAAGTACTAACAGGTGACCCTTCCAAGAGTAACTCTAGGAGCTTGAAGATGATGCTGTAAGGAGAGACTACCAGGACTCTAACTTCCAAAAATAGTCCCGATTGAGCCCAAGACTAGGGCATGAACATCAAAAAAGATCATTAAAACATTGGGAAGTACAGACAATTAATAAGATTGGTGGACTTGGATCCAGAAGGTGAGATTTGGGAAGTCAGAACTTCAAAAGCTTTATGGTTTTTTGTTTGTTTGTTTGGTTGGTTGGTTGGTTTTTTTATAGAAAATGACCTGCAAATCAACATACCCTGGAAGCTTATTAGAAATTTATATTTTCAGGCATCATCCCATACCTACTGAATCAGCATCTGTGGGATTGGATCCCAGAAATGTGTTTTAACAAACACTCCAGGTGATTATGATACATTATAAAATTTGAAAAGCAGAGTTACAGAGAAGATAGTTGAATTAGATGTATATCCTATGATGCCAGTTTTTAACAAGATTACCCTGGACAAGTCACTCAACCTGACTATATTTCTGCTACTTGATTGAAAACTGTGATTAATATTGTTATATTGAATGTCTTGACACCCATTGAAATGATCGACACAACATACACAACTAAGATAATGAAGATTAAACACTCCTTTATGGAAACAATTGAATGGGTTCAGGAAAACAGATGTTGAGTCAGTAGCGTCACAGAGCAACCAATAGATACAGAGAACAAAGGAATTCTGTAAGTTCTTATTTTAAAGGATAGATTCTATGGGATTTTCCCCCTAAGGAACTAAAATAAATACATATGTGCAAGATATTTGGCAGGATACAAAGCAACTGGAAAATGAGTCCTAGAGAACTCTTCTCATCTAAAAGCCTGGCTCCACCCTTTCCAACTATTCCCCTATCTCCAGAAAAAGTAGATTATAAAGTGGAGAAAATGTCTGACCTGCATAGAGAATGCTATAATAAAGATCTGCATTGTGCAAGGAGAGCAATGGGCAGCTAGAAGAAGACTAGATGGAATTAAATCTGAGAACATCTGACACCCCTTTCAGAAGGTTCTTCACTGAAGCCAGTGATAGAGTTCTGAGTTCCAATCTGGCTCTGAGACTTTTGGTTAGGGGAATGGAGTGATAATGAAATAATATGCAACATTATAGGATAGCTTGCAATGTGTAAGGCTATTGCTTACTTTTATCATAATTTGTCTATTCTCACTTTAAATGAATGGCCACAAATCTCAAATAGACAAATAACATGGTCAAGAAATCTATTTTACTAATGAGCCCATTGAAGGTCATTTCATATCTTCTAATTGTGCCTCGAAATTTCCATACCCCTTCCTTCCCTGCCTACCCATTCACCAGGGAACTGCCTCAAATGCCGTTTGGAAAATATAAACTATCAGAATTGAAGTTCCTCTTCTTCCAACTACAGGATCTATCCACTTAACTATATCTGATCTTAACATTTCTGCCTTCACTCCTGTAGAAATGGATGCTCCCAGGAAGACTGATTTTTGTATTCTATTTCTTCTCACTTTCTCAAAACCTTCGGCAATTACTTCCTCTTTTCTCATCATCTCTTTACCCCTTCTCTGCTAGATCATTGCCATCACCATACCAACACACTCTGGGATTTTTCATCTTGATCTCACATCTCCAACACCTCATTTCTATTCTTTCTTTTATAACAATGTTTCTAGAAAGTCATGTTATACTCTTTCAACTCCTCATCATATTTGTAAAAATTTATAAAACAACATTTTTAAATTTATACAACTGAGAGGAGTCAATTTCATGAAAACCAGAATACAGACAAGGAAGAAGAACAAATTAAAAACTATCAATTATTCCAACACCCAGAGAATTTCAAGCTTAAAATTTGGTATATGGTCTTCCTTTCCAAATAATTTAGTTTATAACTTAATCAATTCATCAATTTGTTATTTATTATTTAGTAATTTATTAGTAAATTATCAATTTATTATTTAGTAATTTAATTTATTACTTTATCAGGTAATACATGTACATGTTTTTTAAAGAACAAAGACAATGGAGTGAGAAAGTGTTTTCATTTCCACTTTACTCACTACTCACTCCTGATTCTGGCTCTCTGGAGACAGCACTTTAACCTCCAGGGCAGAAGCTGCAGTCAGCCCGCAAGAGTTGATGCAAAGTTCTGTTCCTTGCTGACCACGTGACTTGGGTCAAGTTACTTAGCTCTCTGTACTTCAGTTTTCTCCTCTCCATAGTAGGTGTGACAATATAACCTATCAAAGGGGTTATTGATGGAATAGTGTTTAGCACACTGTGTATAATACGTAAGTGTTGCTACAATTGTTTTTGTTGTAACTTAATTGCATAATTCTAAATGAAATGTTCATATTACTATGTCTTGATTTTTAATATTAAGACAATAATTAGAGACCACATTGTATTTATGATACTTTTGCTCTTTTACCTTGTCAGATGAAACACACATTGCCCATCTCTCTATGCTAACATTACAGCCTGATCAAAATTTTTGCTTAAGTCAAAGATTCCAATATAGGACATTTTATCCTTTAAATTTCTTTGCTGTCATTGTAGTGTGGTTTTGGGAACAAGTGAAGGTAAACACATGTGTTCTATGCACCATGTTGAATGGAAAAGTTCCATTGGACCTTGACCCTGCTCGGTATTAAGTCACTAACGACCTCCATGTTGGCAATATCTCTGTCTTCTTCGGCTGACTTCTCAACAGCATTAACTACTTTCTGTATATTAGAGCACTTTCCTCTTCTAGCTTCTGTGATACCATCTTCCTCTTGGCCTCCTTTTTAGTCTCTTTGAGTTGTTCCTTATCCTCTGCTAGACAGCAGGGTTTTGGAATACCCCTGGACTTACTTCTCTTCTTTTCTACATTGTCTCTTCCTAGACAGTCTATTTTGCTCATGTAATTTAAGCAGTGCCTAAATTCTGATGCTTTATTTATTTCTTCCATGGCCTTTCAAACATACATTGAATGGCCTAATTGATATCTCCAAATATCTAATAGTTATCTTAAAACTAACATGACCAAAACTTATATCTTGATCCCTTGCATTGCTGCACATACTAATGAAACATTTAAATTAGAAGAACAATCATGCTCTTACTCTGCCTTATCACCCAGTTGACAAAACTAAGATCCAAGACTCATTCTTGACTCCTTGCCTTTTCCTGCCTGTTCTAGCTCCAAAATATGTCCTGAATGCACTTACTTCTCTGAACTTTCACTGCTACCACCTTAGTCTGGGTCACCCATCTTATCTTGTCTGGACTCCTACACAAGTCTCCTTGCTTCCATTCTGATCCTTTATGACCAGGGACATTATTTTTAGGTAGGTGAACAAAAAGGAGGAAAAGTGGTGATTCATTCCCACATTTTCACAGCCACAAACTCCTAAAAATAAGACAAGACCTCTCCTGATCAACCAAGGCAAACTCCCCCTTCCACCATCACATTACTTTCTGGGACAGAACACTTTATAGCAGTGCAACCTGAAATTACCCATGTGTTTGTCACTGGCCAACTCCCTTAACACCCATGCTACTTTGTCTGGAACATCCAATGCACAGAGAACATGTAAATTGTGGTAAGAAAATATTGTTTGAGAATGAATTAGTGAGCAAATCAATGGAAGCTATATGACAAAACTTCCATTTATTCAGAGCATTTATGTTTTTACACGAAATTCTTAGTGACAAAAATTATTTCAAGACCCAAATAAGTAAATCCTTCAAAGTGGAATTGTTGAATTTGAAGTACTTGTGGGAAACATATGGTACCATAAGATCATTGCATCTAAATAGATAGCTGCTCTGTTTACCTCTATATAACCACACAATTACATAATATATGTGGATATGAACAAATTAATCGTTTAAATCAAAGCACATTCCATTTAGAACATTTAGTTTCTTTATCTACTAAATATATAGTTTGATTTTTATAATATAGACACTATGGATTGATTCAGTAAGAGTAACGTTAAGAAATCTATCATCTATTCAGAAAATATACATAAGATGTGATTTTCTGTTAAGCACTTCATAATGTAAACCCCATGATAAGAAAACACCAAAGCAATTGTATTTTAAGATTGTGCAAAGGATAGCAATAAAAGTCTGCTTGCAAATTATATCTTCTTTTGTTTATTGCTTGTTCTTCTCCTCTGCAGAACAAATAAAAGTGTTTCCTTCAAAAGGGAAGTATTTATTGGCAAATCTAATGACTCAAATCTATACTGGAAATAATAGCAGTAGACAACATAGAGAACACAATATGTGTTTCAGATGTGAGATTTTTAAAGTCAATTTTAATGTCTTCTAACATCTAAGTGAGAGTAAGCCTACAGTTCTTAATCATCTAGTCTGCATAGAACTGCAGTCTCCAGTGATTTTTATTTAAAAAAAAAAAGCGTATTCAAGGACAATAAATGTGCTTTACTGTCTTAGCTATCCTCAGACCTCTGCTACCCAATTACAAAACATTAAAAGAGACACATTTAAAGGAATTAATGTACGTATGCATAAAATCTCAAAATAAGCAGTTAAAAGGTCCAAAATCATATTTGTCCTAAAATCCAATATTATATTTTTAAGTCGTGTCAGTAGTGATTATTGATATACTTAAAGGTTACATTAACAAATTAACTATTTGACTTTACATCTTTGCTTCTTCAAAAAGAATGTCATATTCATATCATACACAATGTAGTAAAATTGCAATTTTGCATAATGCTGTTTTAACAGAAATGTCTGAAATTACTAAATAGGCTGAATTATGGGTGACGCACATTGAATGCTATTTGTTAGCCCTTTATGTAACACCTTCTGTTTTTTATTTTGTGTGTTTCACCATATGGTAGTGTTTATCCAAATGCCTGCGTTAATAAATTACCACCTAAGTATATAGTGAACCAAATATAGCCAGAATACATTGCGATTATAATATATTCTATAAAAATTCTCTACCATATTTGAAAATTACGTCTTTAGTTATGAAGGAAGATGTTTTTCTTATGCAGACAGATAATTCAAAAGCACACAGTATTATGTTGGTTTTATTCCTTTAGGTATTTTTTCAATATATAATTAGACTGATTCAGTTAAAAAATCAGTTTTCATGGATAATGTTCTCTCAGGATCCTCTCTCATTTGGTTTATTTGTAGCAATATTTCCTTTTTGTACATTGTATCTATACTAGAAAATTAAAAAAAACAGTATGAAATTAACTTTCATTTTTCATCAGGGTAAACAAAGAGTAAAATTAAATAACCCACTTAATGAGGAATATGCAAATTTGGGGACCTATTTCTCAGTGAGCTTGGAAACCAAATGAATTCATAAAACAATTGCTCAAATCACTCTTTTTCAAAATATTTACTTTTAATGTTTTGGGTTTTTTGGTTTTTAGTAGCTTTTATATTTAAATTTGATAAGAAAAGAGTGGTAAGTAAATTTTAAATTCTAGTCGATTTATATACTTGAGATTCTATCTTCCAATGCATCTTTTTTATTATAAAAACTTCCAACTTTTTAGATTCTGTGACATTTTATTCCTTTACCGCTCAGGATTATTTATATGTATATTTGTCTATTTACTCATCCATTTTCTTATATAAAGTCAACATCGTTACAAAACAGTTGAAAGTAGCTTGCAATAATGTATACAACAGAGCAAGATAATGTATCAGAGGTGTATGAGAAATAGAAGATGACAGAAAAAAATTCAAAGGTATGAAATAAAACTAGCCAGAAGTTACTTTAGTTCATGTAATGCATGTAATGATGTCTCATTGTAGTCATTAACTAAGAACTTCTAGTTTACCATGAAAATACAACAACAATAATGATAATAATGAAAGGAACCACTCATATATTTTTTATTCTGTGTGAGACATTGAACTAAGCTCTCTACATAATACATATAATTTTTGCCCCAACCCTGAAATTATGCCTATTTTCTACATAATGAAACTAATGTTTAGACAGCTTGTCCAAAACCTTGTCTAAATTAGAGATAATAAGTCTAAAGTCTAGAAATTCAAACTGGCTTCTGTGAAGCTAAAGCTAAACTTATTGACCCTCAGCCCCATATGTAATTAATTTTTGCCAGCTTTATCTTCATTATACACTAAAGGTCAAAGATTATTTGAACACTAAGCACGTTCAGGATGCCAGAATGGAACTGACTCATCTAATTTAGATTTACAATTCGTTATCCAAGAAAGAGCAGTTCCTTTTACAACAGGATGAGGTTCCTCCGTACAGCTCATTGCAGAGAAATTTAGCTTTGCAGAAATCTTTGGAGTGATGGCAGTTTGAAGGTGTCAACCTTCTAACTGTGTCAATGGAAATAATATGAATTTGTAGAGGTTAAATAGTAAGTTGGAGTACGTAGAGCCCTTGGGATTTTCCACAAAGACCATTATGTCATGTGTAAATAGTGACTGATTAATTTTTTTCTTTTCGTATCTGCATGCCTTTTCCTTCCCCCACCCCCACAATATTGGCCTGGTTAGGATTTCTAGTATCCTAGTTAGAGAGCACCACTTCTTCCAGAGAAGCACCACTGTAGATGGATCACTTCATGGGAGAATGCCCTATAGATTTTGTGACCATAGATATACAAGGTGTCATCACTCAGTTTGTGCCATAGTTCAAAATGCTATTCTGTTTTCAATGAAGCCAATTTCTTCACAGAGATGGGGAACATGGTGAGAAGAGTGCATTCCTTAAGCTATGATTCCACTTCCAGTCTTCATTTGGTATAAAATGAGCTCACTTTTCGTTTTAAAGGCCTTCGTTCTACGAACTGGCACAATGTGGGAATATAGACGTGCACCACTCTCTATTGTGATAATTAAGGTCAGATTTATATTCACACTACCTGAAACTTTTACAGTTTCGCAAATCAAGTAAGAATAATGGGCATCGCGTCTAGGCTGTGATCGATTTCACAGTTCTCTATGTGAGGAACTGTGATCAGATTTAGATTACACTATACTATCGCAACAAAAATAAGCTCGTTCAGTCTAGGACGTATTTAAATACACTGATTACATCATATTTCCCTGTGAGCCAAACCATTCTGATATGTTCTGATAACTTTTTGGATCTGGCACCCACAATGGTTCCAGGTCTTTGGAGTTTGAGTGCTTCCACCTGGTCCCTGTCACTCCTGCATCTCATCATCTTCCCTGGATTCAGAGAGGCCACATTGATAGTAAACGCACCCACTGTTGTTCCTGGCCTTTATGGAGCTCTTCACAGATGCTGGAGAACCCTCCTCCAATGTATCAAACCTCAAAGGTTTGATGAAGAAAATGACTTCAGGACTCTCACAGTTAGTGTGTGAGTGAGAAGATCTCACATTAAAAATTCCATTCAGCATTTCTCTTTTTCCAGCCTTTGATTATTTTCCTCTAGAGTATACCAAGGAAGTTCTAGAATCTCAAGTTTATTTAGTATGGACTGTCTTTGGGTCCAGGTTAGAATATGTTGATTAAGCAAATTGTTGGAGCATTCCCAGTCACTCAAACTGATACAGTGAATAGAGAATCTCTGCTTAGTGCACCTATTTTAATATGTTCAACCTGATTGAACATTATTCTCCTTCTACCCTGATCCTACACCTTAGATTATGTTCCTATACATATTCTGTATGTTTGTGTTAAAAGCTGGAAAAATGATGCAATTACCTTGATGTACGTACAGGATGTCTCCTAACGGATCATACTTTGCCAACATGCTGGAAGTCTGCTCAGACTTGGTTCTAGTTCTAGGTGTGGAAACAACGAGATGCAGCAATTCCCTGCAAAGCACTGACTTCATTGGAGACAAATACAGGTTTTCAGGCAAAGGGGAGATTAATCTCCTCAGAAAAAGGAATAGAAGTTGCCCCTACAGGCACATGAGGATCAGTAGGATTTAGGAGTTCAAAGTCTTCAACTTCATCACAATCTGCCCATCAATCTTTATCTCGATGTTTAGGTCTTCGTGTTTCCAATATCTGACATAATTTCAGAATGCTTGTGAAATTAGGAATTTAGTTTAGGCATCTGTAGATTAGAATTAGGACTTCGTTTTCAAAAATCTTGATCCTGAAGCTATAGGAGATAATAAATTAGTTAGTCATAAAAGTTCTCTGATCCCCTACCTGAAACTTGAGTTTAGAATTTAAAGACCTGAGCTTATAATTTTCTTTCTCCAACTTCTCTGTACGTTGGAACCAAACAATGACTTCCTTTATTCTGAGAATCTTTCGCTATAATATTTTATGGTAGTAAATACGTGGTCACATATGGCTTGGCCTTCTGTTAGCATTTGATTATAGGTGATAATGAAAGGAATTCTTTCTGCCACTGTATGTGTGGACTGTCAGTGTCTGGCTTACCAACAACATTATTGCTTCCACATTTAATCAGATCAGAGAACTAATTACACGTTCCCATTGTAAGTCTCTTTTCTCCAGACAAACATCTGATAATAACAATGGTAACAAGGGGCGCCTGGGTGGCTCAGTCGGTTGAGTGCCCGACTTCCGCTCAGGTCACGATCTCGCGGTCTGTGAGTTTGAGCCCCGCATCGGTGCTGACACCTCAGAGCCCGGAGCCCGTTTCAGATTCTGTGTCTCCCTCTCTCTCTGCCCCTCCCCTGCTTATGCTCTGTTTCTCTCTGTCAAAAATAAATAAACATTAAAAAAAAATTAACAATGGTATCAGTCAGTGTTCTGTCAAAGAAGCAAACCTGCACGAATATTGTAGAACAAAGGATTCATTATGGGAATGAGATCTTACACAATTGTGGAAGAAGCTGGAAAAATAGGATGTTTTAAGACCTTTTAGAAGAACTGGAGATTCACAAGAAAGTCACTAACCAGCCTTTCTGTAGTCAGCCACATCAAGGTGCCAGACTTGGAGCATAAAAGACACATGATGGAGATCTGGCAGCAACACATAAGCAACCCAGAGTTCCAAATAATTAACAATTTGTTTGCAGTGTGACTATAAGTATTGGAATTTGTCCATTGCTCATAAACATAAACTACTTAACATGTCATCAGCCAGCCATTTTGGGAGAAGAAAAGTGCTTTGTGTGGAAAATATTTTTTGACTCTAATGTGGGAGTGAAATTATATAAATATTTATTTAAAAAGAAATGAGTAACCACAGATCAGTAGGTTCATTTTATTTTGCACTGATATTTATTTCATTTTTCCCTTGCTGAGCTTAATTTAAAAAATCTTGTGTAGAGAAGTTTTGTGCAATTTAATCAGCAGGACAATGCATTTATTATGGAGAAAGCATTAAGAAACAAAGGAAAAGACTGCTGGGAGAATTTATTTTGGTAATTCTACCCAGAGGGCTAAGGTTAAAGATTCAATTTATACTCAACAGGAAGAAAGCAGTGAATAAAGAAGGCAGAGTGACTTAGTTAGCAAGATATTTTTGTGGCATAAATACTCCATGCAAAATGGTCAAATTTGTTTGGAACCACGACTGGAAAATACCAGCAGAAAACAGAGCATTGGAAAAAATCATCCTGGTCCATTTTGCAGTTAAGAAAAGATAAACGGATCATCTTCAATATAGTATTCTAAGACATAAGCAAAATCTCTTGAGAACAAAGAAAATTGAACTCTTACCTAGGACAGATTGTAAAGAATCCATCAAAGAGTGTATGGTGATATTCTAGGTATGAAGATCAACAGGTTCAACATTATGGGGGTTGTAGAAGGTTCAGAAATGTGTTGGGAACAGGGAAAATTAAGATTTAGAAACATTTTATGGCATGCAATAAATGGTGATGATCTGGGAGATGAGTCAATGTGGTAAAGAGTGGACAGGGGATGAGGAGTTAATTCCATAGTGAGGAGACAGGGATGAAGGGTTGATTCCATAATGATTTCTTAGGAATGCCATGAAAAGAACTTTTGTAGACTAAATTAAGAAAGTTGGATGGAGAAGAATCAACAAATTTATCCAAAGTAGTAAAATGATCAAAATTTATATTATTGAACACTATAGCAACAAAGCAGAAAAAAGACTGGTGTTGGAAGAGAAAAAATTGCTGCCCTATATACAGCTCTATCTGGAGCTTATGAAAAAAATGAAAAATCATGGAGATATGTTAGAGAGAGAGATAAGTGATGGACATTTGAAGGCTTTTTTTTTTTAAAAGGACAAGAGAAGGAGAGAGGTGTGTGTATGGGGGGGGGAGGGTATTCTGAAATTATAGAACAAGTAGAGATTAAAGAAAGAGAAGTACAGAGTTGTGGTAAGTGGAAGAAGTATAATTATGTAAGTCAGAAAAATCAGGATTAAATTAAAGTTATATCACAAAAGATTAACAAAGTTGTAATCCCAAGAATTTTGTCTCTGAAAAGGAGGAAGGAAGGAAGGAAGGAAGGAAGGAAGGAAGGAAGGAAGGATGGAAGGGAGGAAGGAAGGAAGGTGGGGAGAGAGAGGGAGAGAGAGGAAGGAGGGAGAGAGAGGAAGGAGGGAGAGAGAGGAAGGAAGGAAGGGAGGAAGGAAGAAGAAAGAAAGAAAGAAAGAAAGAAAGAAAGAAAGAAAGAAAGAAAGAAAGAAAAGAAAGAAAGAGAAAGAAAGAAAAAGAAAGAAGGAAGGAAAGAAAGAAAGAGAAAGGAAGGAAGGCAAGAAGGAAGGAAGAAAGAAGGGGGGAAGGAAGGGAAGGAAGAAGAGGAAACGCATGATTAAACCACCAATGGAGAAATTTGGGAAATATAAAAATTTCTTTTTAGTCTTTTTATTTTATTTATTTATTTATTTATTTATTTATTTATTTATTTATTTATTTAAATCCAAGTTAGTTAACATATAGGGTAATAATGACTTCAGGAAAAGAATTTAGTGATTCATCACTTATATATAACACCCAGAGCTCATCCCAACAAGCATTAAGTTATCCATAATGCCCCTCACCCATTTAGCCCATTCCCCTACCCAACACCCCACAAGCAACCCCCTCAGTTCTCTGTATTTAAGAGTCTCTTATGGTTTGTCTCCCTCTCTATTTTTATGTTATTTTTGCTTCCCTTCCATTATGCTCATCTGTTTTGTCTCTTAAAGTCCTCATATAAGTGAAATCATGTGATATTTGTCTTTCTCTGACTGACTTATTTCACTTAGCCTAATATACCCTAGTTCCATCCACATTGTTGCAAATGGCAAGATTTCATTCTTTTTGATTGCCAAGTAATATTCCAATGTATATAGCAAACATCTTCTTTATCCATTCATCAGTCAATGGACATTTGGCTATTGTTGATAGTGCTGCTATAAACATTGGGGTGCATGTGCCCCTTCGAATCTGAACTCCTGTACCCTTTGGATAAATGCCTAGTAGTGCAATTGCTGGGTCATATTCCAGAGTGGCTGCACTAGTTTGTATTCCCAACAGCAGTGCAAAAGTGTTCTTACTCCACATCCTTTCCAGCATCTGTCATTGTCTGAGTTGTTAATTTTAGCTGTTCTGACTGGTGTGAGGTGGTACCTCATTGTGGTTTTGATTTGTATTTCCCTGATAATGAGTGATTTGTATTTTCCCTGAAAAGTGAGCATCTTTTCATGTGTCTGTTAGACTGGATGTCTTCTTTGGGAAAAAAAGTGTCTATTCATGTCTTTTGCCCGTTTCTTCACTGGATTATTTGTTTTGTGGGTGTTGAGTTTGATAAGTTCTTTATAGATTTTGGATACTAACCCTTTATCTGATATGTCATTTACAAATATCTTCTCCCATTCCATTGGTTGCCTTTTAGTTTTGCTGATTGTTTCCTTTGCTGTGCAGAAGCTTTTTATTTTGATGAGGTCCCAATAGTTCATTTTTGCTTTTGTCTCCCTTGCCTCCAGAGACACATCTAGTAGGAAGTTGCTGAGGTGAGGTCAAAGAGATTTTTGCCTGCTTTCTCCTCTAGAATTCTGATGGCTTCCTGTTTTACGTTTAGGTCTTTCATCCATTTTGAGTTTATTTTTGTGTATGGTGTAGGAAAGTGGTCCAGGTTCATTCTTCTGCAGGTCGCTGTCCAGTTTTCCCAGCAGCACTTGCTGAAGAGACGGTCTTTATTCCATTGGATATTATTTCCTGCTTTGTCAAAGATTAGTTGACTGTATGATTGTGAGTCCATTTCTGGGTTCTTTATTCTGTATCATTGATCTAAGAGTCTATTTTTTTGCCAGTACCATACTGTCTTGATGATTACAGCTTTGTAATACAGCTTGAAGTCTGGGATTGTGATGCCTCCTGCTTTGGTTTTCTTTTTCAAGATTGCTTTGGCTATTTGGGGTCCTTTCTGGTTCCATACAAATTTTAGGATTTTTTGTTCTAGCTCTGTGAAGAATGCTGGTGTTATTTTGATAGGGATTGCGCTGATTATGTAGACTGCTTTGGGTAGTATTGACATTTTAACAATATTTGTTCTTCCAGTCCAGGAGCATGGAATGCTTTTCCACTTTTTTGTGTCTTCTTCAATTTCTTTCATAAGCTTTCTATAGTTTTCAGTGTATAGTTTTTTCACCACTTTGGTTAGTTTTATTCCTAGGTATTTTATGGCTTTTCATGCAGTTGTAAATGGAATCAATTCCTTGATTTCTATATCTGTTGCTTCATTATTGGTGTATAGAAATGCAACTGATTTCTGTACATTGATTTTATATCCTGTGACTTTGCTGAATTCATGTGTCAGTTCTAGCACTTTTTTGGTGGGGTCTTTTGGGTTTTCCACTAAGGATATCATGTCATCTGTGAAGAGTGAAAGTTTGACTTCCTTCTTGCTGATTGTATGCCTTTTATTTCTTTGTATGCTCTGATTGCTGATGCCAGGACTTCCAGCACTATGTTGAAAGCTTGTTGTGTTCCTGACATTAGGGGGACATCTCTCAGTTTTCCCCCATTAAGGATGATATTAGTGGTGGGTCTTTTGTATAAGGCCTTTATGACCTTGAGGTATGATCCTTCTATCCCTACTTTCTTGAGGGTTTTTATCAAGAAAGGATGCTGGATTTTGTCACTTTTCCTACATCTATTTAGAGGATCATGTGGTTCTAATCCTTTCTTTTATTAATGTGACGTATCACATTGATTGACTTGCAGATATTGAACCAGCCCTGCATCCCAGGAATAAAACCCACTTGATCGTGGTGAATAATTCTTTTAATGTATTGTTGGGTTCTGTTGGCTAGTATCTTGTTGAGAATTTTTGCATCCATGTTCATCAGGGAAATTGGTCTGTAGTTTTCCTTTTAAGTGGGGTCTTTGTCTGGTTTTGGAATCAATATAATGCTGGCCTTGTAGAATGAGCTTGAAAGTTTTCCTTCCATTTCTGCTTTTTGGAACAGGTTCGAAAAAATATGTAACTGTTTTTTAAATGTTTGCTAGAATTCCCCTGGAAAGCCTGGACTGTTTTTTGTTGGAAGCTTTTTGATTACTGATTCAATTTCTTTACTGGTTATGGGTCTGTTCAAATTTACTATTTCTTCCTGTTTCAGTTTTAGTAATTTATATGTTTCTAGGAATTGTCCATTTCTTCCAGATTGCCCAACTTGTTGGCATATAATTGCTCATAATATTCTTTTATTCTTGTTTGTATTTCTGCGGTGTTGGTTGTGATCTCTACTCTTTCATTTGTGATTTCATTTATTAGGGTCCTTTCCTTTTCTTTTTGATCAATCTGGCAAGGAGTTTATCAATTTTGTTAATTCTTTCAAAGAACCAGCTCCTTGTTTAATTGATCTGTTCTATTGTTTTGTTTTGTTTTGTTTCGTTTCGATATCATTGATTTCTGCTCTAATCTTTATTATTTATTTATTAGTATTTCCCTTCTGCTGTTTGTGGGGTTTATTTCCAGCTCTTTCAGGTGAAAGGTTAGGTTGTGTATTTGAGACCTTTCTTCCTTCTTTATGAAGGCCTGGATTCCTATATACTTCCTGCTTATGAACACCTTTGCTGCATCCCAAAGGTTTTGGGCTGACATGTTTTCATTTTCACTGACTTCCATGTACTTTTTAATTTCTTCTTTAATTTCTTGGTTAGCCCATTCACTCTTTAGTAGGGTGTTCTTTAATCTCCAAGTATTCATGGTCTTTCCAAATTTTTTCTTGTGTTTGATTTTGAGTCATAGTGTTGTCTGAAAATATGCAAGGTATGATATAGATCAGTTTGTACTTGTTCAGAGTTTATTTGTGACCCAATATGTGATCAATTCTGGAGAATGTTCCATGTGCACTCGAGAAGAATGTGTATTCTGCTGCTTTAGGATGAAATGCTCTGAATATATTCTTTTAAGTCCATCTGGTCCAGTATGTCATTCGAAATCATTGTTTCCTTGTTGATTTTCTGTTTTGATAATCTGTCCATAGCTGTAAATGAGGTGTTGAAGTCCCCTACTATTATGGTATTATTATCAATGAGTTTCTTTATGTTTGTAATTAATCGATTTATATATTTGGGTGCCTCAACATTGGGGATATAAATATTTACAATTGTCAGATCTTCTTGATGGATAGGCCCTTTAATTATGATATAATGCCCTTCTTCATCTCTTGTTATAGTCTTTATTTTAAAATCTAGATTGTCTGATATAAGTATGTTTACTCTGGATTTCTTTTGACGATCATTAGTACGATAGATGGTTCTCTGTCCTCTTACTTTCAATCTGAAGGTGACTTTAGGTCTAAAATGATTTTCTTGTAAGCAGCATATAGATGGGTCTTGTTTTCTTTCCATTCTGATATCTTATGTCTTTTTATTGGAACATTAATTCCATTGATATTTAGAGTGAGTACTGAAAGATATGAATTTAGTGCAATTTTTGTGTTGCCTGTAGAAATGGTGTTTATGGTGATGTTCTCTGGTCATTTCTAGTCTTTTTTGCTTTTGGTCTTTTTTGTTTGGTTTAGTATTTTCTCCACAAAAAAAGTCCCTCTTAAAATTTCTTTCAGGGCTGGTTTAGTGGACAAGAACTCCTTTAGTTTTTGTTTGTCTGGGACACTTTATCTCTCCTATTTTGAACGACAGCCTTGCTGGATAAAGAATTCTTGGCTGTATATTTTTCTGATTCAGTATGTTGAATATGTCCTTCCACTCCTTTCTGGCCTGCCAAGTGTCTGTGGATAGGTATGCTGTGAACCCGTTCTTTTTTCCCTTATGGGTTAAGAAAATTTTTCCCCCTTGCTGCTTTCATAATTCATTCTTGTCTGTATATTTTGTGAATTTGACTATGATATGCCTTGTTGATGGTCAGTTTTTGTTGAGTCTAATGGGAGTTCTTTGTGCTTTTTGGATTTTAATGTCTGTGTCCTTTCTCAGATTAGGAACATTTTCTGCTATAATTTGCTCATATAAACCTTCTGCCCCTTTTTCTCTCTCTTCATCATGTGGGACTCCTATGATTAAGATGTTATTCCTCTTTAATTAGTCTTTGAATTCTCTAAGTCTTGTATCTGCTCTTTTGCCTTTGTTTCCCTCTTTTTTTCTGCTTTATTATTCTCCATGATTTTATAGTCTATGTCCCTGATTCGCTGCTCTGCTTCTTCCATCCTTGCTGTCATGGCATCCATTAGAGATTGCATCTCAGTTATAGCATTTTTAATTTTGTCCTGATTAGATTTTACTTCTTTTATC
This sequence comes from Acinonyx jubatus, assembly GCF_027475565.1. Classification (NCBI taxonomy): domain Eukaryota; kingdom Metazoa; phylum Chordata; class Mammalia; order Carnivora; family Felidae; genus Acinonyx; species Acinonyx jubatus. The sequence continues at coordinate 13,999,700 of NC_069385.1, read as the reverse complement.
TCCTCAGAAGGGATTCTATGCTTTTTCAACCCCAGCTAGTATTCTTTTTTTTTTAATTTTTTTAATGTTTATTTATTTTTGAGAGAGACAGAGACAGAGTGCGAGTGGGGGAGGGAAGAGAGAGAGGGAGACACAAAACCTGAAGCAGGCTCCAGCCTCTGATCTGTCAGCACAGAGCCCGATGCAGGGCTTGAACCCACAAACTGAGATCATGACCTGAGCTGAAGTTGGATACTTAACCGCCTGAGCCACCCAGGTGCCCCCAGCTAGTATTCTTATTACCATGGTTCTAAATTATAGGTCAGTAGTTCAGACATCTTGCTTATATCTGTGTTGACTAAGCCTCTGTTTATCATTTCTTCCTGTCCTTTTTTGGGGGGTGAATTCCTTTATTTTGTCATTTTGGAGTAAGAAAGAAATTAATAAAATAAAAAATTAAAATTAAAACAAAACAGACAAATAATGGAAGTTAAATTCTAGGTGTATTTGTTTAAAGGCCTACCTGTTTAAAGAAGCTTGATAAAATAGAGGAAAAAAAGGGAAAGAAAAGAAAAAATTTAAAATTAAAAATATTATATAATAGAATAAAATGAAGACAATTAAAAAGAGTAAAAAATGTAAATATAAAATATAATGTAAAAGAAAGAAAACAAAAAAAAAAGTTTGTCTTTCTGTGTCCAAGAAGAGGAAATAAAGAAAATGCTTTAAGCAAAAACAGAAGCAAAGAAAACAAATAAATAAATGAACCAGCAAACAGAAAGAAACCCGAATGAAGTCACATCCAGTTTCCCCTAGAACTGAAACTATGGGGCCATCTATGGTCTATAAACTAAACAGGTGGAGGGACTTGTTGCTGGTCTTCTAGTGGGTGTGCTTGGAGAGTGCAGTTGGGCGGGGCATGATGTAATGGCTCCGTTCTCCATGAGATGGCACTGCTTAGCTCACTGGGGTGGATCAGTATGGCACACATGTTCGTATGTGGGAGAGGTGGAAATGGCTTCACCTAGCTCCCTAGGTTCCTCTGACACAGGAACTTCAGGCTCTCACCCCCCCAGGATCAAGTACCTCTCCTTTGTCTCAGGCCTCTGTCCACTCCCTACCTTACCCTGTCAGTGTCCAAGCTTTCTGACTTCCAAGTACACCTCTCTCCAGAGTTTTATCTCAGATGGAGTTATGCTTCAAAACCCCACACTTCAGACAGCTTGGTCTGGGGGAGGGTCTTGCTGAGCAATGGCCAGGTGCAGGCTTGCCCCAGAAAACGTTTGTGCAATCCCACAGCAGCAGAGGTTCAGAGATTATGGCAAATCACAACACCATGCTAGCACAGGTTTCATTGCACTATGGGGTCTTTGTTTCAATACCAGCAAATGGGGCTGCTCTCTTGGGTCTGCTGGGACCTCTGCCTGTGGAGGGTGCATATGGCCTCATTTTAACAAAACATACTCCTTAAAAATATAAGCTTAGTACTAAAATGAATTAATCATGGTTCAATAGGAATTTACATTCTCTTTCTCCCAGAACTCATACCCCAAACAGTCTCTAATACCACTAGGAGTGTTTTATGTTATTTGAATTGACAGTTCACTTGAAGAAAATTCCTAGGATCTATTCTTACTTGCTTTGGAAATGAAACGCAGTGTGGGTCTTTTGAAATAGATCCCAAATAGGGGTAATCATGTCCCCAGTTCTACTACAGACTTGGATACTGGAGACATTTTGTGTGTTTGTGCCATCTGGCTTAATTCAGGTAGATTCTGAATTTAAATTTGGCTCCAGTAACATTGAATATGATTTAAGATATACTAATGAAGTTCTGACACTATATTTCTTTTTTTAAAAAATGTTCACTATAATCATATATCATGAGGCATAATAGAAAATTACTAACAAATAAGCATTTAATGGACATGTATTTGTTATTTATGTCATTATGGCTATTTACCAATAAGTTTATTCCCAATATACTGACTTTTAAAACTGCTTAATTCTTTCCGTTCCCTACTACCAACTAATCCATGGTTTTATAACTTGAGAACCATAACTATTTCATTGACCTACTTTAAAAGAACTCCTCTCTTTTTTTATTTCATACCACTTTTTCTTTAAATCACTCGTTACTATCTATAAATCTGAGTAGAAAGAACCCCTTAATATTTGTTTCCAATATGTTTTTCACATTGTTTTTGCTCAATATGCTTGATAAATTGTTGATAAATTATTTATTTATTTTAATTTTAATTTTATTTATTTATTTAATGTTTTTATTTTATTTTTGAGAGAAAGAGTGTGTTCAAGGAGGGGCAGAGAAAGAGGGAGACACAGAATATTAAGCAGCCTCCAGTCTGTGAGCTGTCAATACAGAGCCCAACGTGGAGCTCAAACTCATAGAGTGTGAGATCATGACCTGAGCTGAAGTCGGACACTTAACCAACTGAGCCACCCAGGCGCCCCATCTTTTTTTTTTTATTGGAGAGAGAGAGAACATGAGTAGGGGAGAGGGACAGAGGGAAAGAGAGACAGAATACCAAGCAGGCTCCATGCTCATTGCAGAGTCTGACATGGGACTTGATCCCACGACCCTGGGATCATGACCTGAGCTGAAGTCAAGAGTTGTATGCTTAACCAACTGACCCACCCAGGCACCCTGGTAAATAATTTTAAATGATTTTGTAGCAACTACACACTAAATGTCAACAGAGCTAAAATGCAGTAATTATTAAAGACAAGTTGAATCCAAGCTCTTTCATTACTGATATGGAGTTGCAAGGACACTACAGTAAAGTATTGTTTATTATAATTATATTTAACAAGGACAAGAGACAAAGTCATACCAACATATCCTATTCCAAACTTTTTAGCATTTAAATCAGGAAAAAATATTTCTTGATCAGCAACACTGCCTAATTGAGAAGTATCCTAATGGGCCAATGCCTGGGGATATTTGATACAAAAACAGATTCCAAGGACTGAGAATTAAACTGAGAAATGCAACACAGTACTTTGGTGATTAATGATCATTTCCTTATTGTTATAGAGCAAATTATTCCTAGCAAATGGGCATTTGCTGAGCCAAGGGGGTGAATGAACTTTCTCGCTATTTTTCCAGCAAGAGATGGAGAGGCTTCAATCTACTGCACCTCGAGATTCAGACACTTGCTGTAGTATGTGCCGAGCATGCTTTGTGGAGGTAGACTCAAACTTGTTTAAGAAACTTAAAAGGGCATTTGTAACATCCAGAGTACTATGCTTTATGAAGCAATAGATTCGCCTGAGTCAAACACTTGATAGGTAGAACAGCAGAGCCATCAAGTAAACAGGTTTGGGGCTCAGATAACAATGGTTCAGTTTCAGGACCCATTCCTTACTAGTTGTTTGACCTTGAACAAAATGTCCAACTCCTCAAGCTCTCATTTTCCTCACCTGTTCATGGGGCATTGACTCCTATCACATTAGGTGATAGAGAAAGTGAAGTGAAATAATATAAATGAAACTGTCATAGTACGTAGCACACAGCAAGTGCCTCCAAATGCCAGCCTCTATTTTTTCTACATGTTTTAAATATTGAAACAATGAGCAATGCAACATATTTGTTATCCTTACAAAACAAACTAATGTTTCATGTATTTTCACTTACTTGCATTAGTTGAGAATCCCCTCACCTCCAAATCACAATATAAACAATGAAAATAAGAAATGTCTATTAGTGCTAATGATGTTAACTATTTCCTGATTTTTTTTTAAATGGAAAGCATCTTGAAGACATGACATGAATCTAATAAGGACTCAGTTTTGCAGACATTTATTTTTGTTCCTGTTCTAGAACAGGACTAATAGAGACAAGCAAAATAATATTCCCAATTAAGTTAATTGTACTTAATCATTTAAGGTGCATCATAATCATTTAAGGTTAATCATAAAGTGCATAAATTTATCTCTGCACTGCATGCGTCTTGGGAGATACTCACTGGAAATTACATATTTCTCATTCAAAATTAAGAAACTTGGGAGCAAAATACATCTGAGGTTTGCCTAGACACATTTTGCTCTGATTTGATTTACATGGAACAAGCCTGGCAAGAATAAGGCCAAAGGACTCTGTTAATGCAATAATTTCTAACAGTCAATAGGACCATTTTGAAATATTTCATTATCCTTATAAATTGGAAGGAGATGTGTGAGCCTGCATGGAAATGCTGATGGCAGTGAGCTCAACACATCTTCATCGACCCATTGAACTTCACAGTTTGGACTGCAAGGAACCACACTCTACTGTCAGTCTGGGTATCTTGGTTTCCATTTAGATTGGCATATTTATGCTATTTTTTAATGTTTATTTATTTATTTATTTTGAGAGAGGGTGTGAGTGAGGAAAGGGCAGAGACAGAGAAAGAGAGAGAGAGAGATAGAGAGAGAGAGAGAATCCCAAGCAGGCTCCACACCATCAGCATGGAGCCTGATGCAGGGCTTGAACCTACGAACCGTGGAATCATGACCTGAATTGAAATCAAGAATTAGGCACTTAACTGACTGAGCCACCCAGGTGTCCTGGCACATTTTATTCTAGAGAGACATAGCATGCTTTCTCTGGAATTTGATATTTCACCTGTTTGGTATTTTAATCTTTTCCATAATGTAGGTTAGAGTACCATCTGTATCACAGAATAGTGGATGAATCTTGAGATAAATGTTTGCAGGGTTTTTCAAGAGGGTGAAAATAAAGTGAAATTATATAAATAAAACTCTCATAGCAATTGGCATATAGGAAGTCCCCCCCCATGACAGTCACTATTATTTTAAGATATTTTGATTATTTAAATGGCAAACAATGCAACATATGTTATTCTTGCCAAACAAACAATCTCATATTTCATTGACACAAAGAATTCAGGTATAGTCAATTTCAAAGATGCAGAAAAGGGGAACATTATAGGAATTAAATTGACCATTAGCTTTTTCTTAGGTATATTTCATGAAGAAATATGGGACTTTGTGTTTGGTTTGTTTTTTTTTTGTTTGTTTGTCTCATTAGCTATACCCATATTAAGGAATTCCATTAATTTTTTTTTAATGTTTACTCATTTTTGAGAGAGAGAGAGAGAGAGAGTGTGCAAGTAGGGGCAGAGAGAGAGAGGGAGACACAGAATCTGAAGCAGGCACCAGCCTCCAAGCTGCTGGCATAGAGCCCAAAGAGGGGCTTGAACCCAAGAACCATGAGCTGAAGTCAGATGCCTAACCAACTGAGCCACCCAGGAGTCCCCAGGGATTCCATTTTTGACAAGCCCCTGCCACACTGAAGTGTAATCCTCCACAAGATGAGATCAACTCAGAAAGGAAAAGCATATGAACAGATGCAACATTTTCTGACTGAATTTACAAACCATTTTTTCTATACAATAAGTTTTGTCAATAAATCACTATTTATTGAGTGCCTACAGCATGTTTGCTAGCAATATATTTAATTCCAATTCAGCTATGCGCTGCTGGGGTATATACTAAGCAAAAGGAAATATTAATTTGGTTTGGGAGACACATTTTGGTCTTTCCCAGAATTCTTTAGATTCTTCCCATGTGAGCTGGACAAGGCATATTTTCTATAAGACAAATGTGTTGGCTCATTTGTGGCCCAAGTTTGATGAATCATTAACTTCCCTCCAGCTTTTATGTTGGTCTTTTCCAAAAGGAATAATTTATTATAAATGTGAATAATTCATTCCTAATTAAGGTCATTAAATTACTAACATTTTAAACAGAATTTAATAGATGCTTGAACTGGCATTTTAAAAAGTTCACTATTAGTTGATTTTAAGTTAATGAACTCTACTAAAGTAGTATAATGTTGCTGATTCAATTTAAATATTTATTAGTGATTAATACTCAGAAGAACTTGCCTAACTTCTCAGTTGTGTGACCTTGAACATGTTGTTTACCCTTGGAAACCTCATATTTCTCATAAGCAAACTTGTAAAAATAATAGTATTCCTAAAATGGTAATTTTGAGTATTAAACTAACAAAAATAATGTAAAGTGCCAAAATATATACTCAATATATTATTTGATCATGGCTAAAAAGTATCTTTACCTTAGTTCTTTAAAAAAAAAGTTTTCAGGCGCACCTGGGTGGCTCAATTGGTTAAGCATCTTGCTCTTGATTTTGACTCAGGTCATGATCTCATGGTTCTGACATCTCAAGGTCGGGCTCTGCACTGGGCCTGGAGCCTGTTTAAGATTTTCTCTCTCCCTCTCCCTCTGTCCCTCCCCTGCACATGCACGTGCTCTCTCTTTCTAAAAAAAAAATCCTTTAAAAATCTTTCAAGTAATTCTCTGAGATAAATCTTACACTGTTGCAAAAACAAGAAACGAATAAATATAGAAACACAAGGGGGAGGGAGGGTTCCCTTCAATCACCTCCATGCTCCTTATTACTGCCTAGGCTAAGGGGTAAGAGGTGGGGGGGGGGGTGGAAATAGAGTTCTATCATGAGCTACATCGTGTTTGAAGTGAGTTCCCCTGCACATTCTTCACATATTGAAAAGAAAATCTAAACAATAATGATAAAAATAGATCACAATTCCGATTCTAATTACTATAGTGAAAAGAATATTGACATCAATGATTCAGACATGAAAGTTTCCATCAGTGAATCATCCTACTTTTTGGTTTAGTAAGGATTAATGTTGCAATTTTAGCATATCATTGCTATTTTTTTCCCCTAATACTTCTTAGTACGAGTAGACTTTCAAGCTCCAGTAAAGGTGGTTGAAGTTTCATTATTTCTATGTCTCATCAAATTATTTACCTTGCCAAGCACTTACCACCCATTTGTCTTCTGGAATTTCAACTCAAATTTGTTTTGAAGAACAAGTGTGTTGCCCTCACTGATGAGGAAAGAATGTTCGTAGGGAAACAGAAGAGAAAAACATGAAAAACTCATTAGAAGAAGAGCATTTGTTTTTGTAATGCCATTTAGGATGTGATGGATTTGATGGGAAAGCACTGATGAAATATACAGGCATGTGAATCCAATTTGTAGAAGGAGTAATGGCCATTTCCCCAAGGATTTTTAACTCTGCTGAATTATGGTACCACATTTGTCTTGCCTCTGCCAGGAAATTCACTTGCAAATATTTCAGATACATTGGTTTCAAGTGGTCCACTTTATTTGAGGTGAGGGAATGTCTTCTATTTTATTATATTTATTTTTGGTCTCTCACTTTGAAATGGATTGAGGATATGATTCACAGGCATAAATTAAGCATGAAACCCAAGTTCTCACGTTTCTTATTCCATTTTCTTCTCTCTGCCTCCCATTTCTGATTACCACCACCACAAGCCCAAAGGACATCTTAGGAAACAGTTTAAAATGGCTAATCTAGGGTGGTATGGTAGAGATATTTGGGAGGTTTTGAAATCATTGGTGTGATTTCACATAATACTTTGATGTTATAATATTTAATGTTTATATTGCATAATTCTTGTAATAATTTATAAGATTATTATTTATGCCAAAAGGAATGCAAACTTGTGACAAAAATTACAGTGACTATATCTTCATGTGAATTCACTAAATTATAGCATATTCCAGATAACTTCTAACCATGGTAGTTTGAGGTTGTCAAGGGAGATGTGTGGGGTAGTGTCCAGAAGATGATCTCTGGATTCAGAGAGACCTGAGACAAATGTGCATTTCTTCACTTGGCAGCCTTGTTAAACAATTCTATGTGAAGTTCAGCTGACAACTCTATAAGATGTTGATTGATAATGACATTTATCACATAGGAATAAATAAGGCAGGGGTATAAATAAATCACTTTTCCTTTGATAAAATGGCAAAATCCAGAGAATCACCTTCCTGGTTTTATCTGTGGTTTCTAGAGCACTGAGGACTAAATCATTGCTGGTGATATGACCATATGGGCATTAACTCCAGGCCACACTTGCTCCAACGGAAGCCCCAGCAAGGTTCTTTGCATTATAATCCAGGTTCTAGTTATCATTGGTGAAAGGGATGTAAGTAACAGTGGGACTTAAAAACATGTGCAAATCTTTGCCTTATTCAAATATCTCAGTAAAATAAGAGCACAGGAAAAAGAAAAAAAAAAGGAATGAATCACAAGTCTAAGAGCACAGGAGGAGGGACTCTAGCAAATGAGAAACATCAGTGAATGTTCAGAGGTTGGGAAACAGATGTATTAGCAGCAAGAGGCTTTGCAGAGTGGAGAAAGCCAAAGTCCAGGGCCAGCAGAAGGCAAAGCCATTTCGAAAGAAGATAGCTACAGGGCAGAACCCTGAAAGGCTAAGGAGTTAGGTGCAGCGAGGAGTGAGATAAACTAGGACATTTGTCATGCATCTCCTTAAAAAGCCCATAGACTTCTTAAAAGTTTTTCTTCAACTATGCTTATAGACAACTACCCTATCCCAGGGTAGCAGCACATGTGTTTTCTGCATAATTAGAACCAAAGAGAATAAGGACACAGTGAAGTGGAGACTAACATATCTTATTAAAAACAGAAATTAGATTGAAGCTTATATACTTAATGACTTTCACTGTTTCACCTCCTAAGGATATTGAAATATTCTCCTATGGGAGAACTGAATGTCTCAAAGAAAATATCTACAGAGATGGCTTTTTGGCAGAAGTCTAGTGAAACTTCTGGGTGCTTGCTTACTCTCCTTTGGTTAAGCCCACCAGTTGACAATGTCTTTCTCCAATACTATAACTGACTTTTTCATTCCTGAGGAAAAGAGAAAAGAACTCTATAGAGACACAATTTATGGAAAGAAAAGCATATCTTCTGGGAGAAAAAAAAGAAAAAAGAAAATCTTGCATCCATAAGACAACTACTACATCCTCTGTTGTTGTTGTTGTTGTTGTTGTTGTTTGAAAAGAGAAAAAAAGTTCTTAAATGTCACCCCCATTATGCATACAAATGTAGAAAAAAATAAAAGAGAGGAAATTTTTCAGAAAGAATAAGCAGAACAAGCAAAAGCCATGCAGAAAATATAGAAGAAAACTAAAGCATCATCCTAGGAAGGTCCAACATCTAAATAATAGGAATTCCAGAAAGAAAAAAAAAAACATGAGAATTTTCCTGGAGAGTATGTGTCTCATCTAGATATTCTATAGCCATCATCAGTGCTGAGTGGACTCCTATCTGTGCAGAGTAACAGATGACTTCCTGAGAAGCTTTAATTTCATTATCAGGTTTCAGAGCAGCAACTGTGCACTTGTGTTTTGGGTTACCTCTCTCCTAACAGGTGTCAAAAGTGAACCCCAGCATAAGGGAGGAAGCATCTATTCCCTCTGGTGTGGGTCAACAGGGTTTCATACTGTGGGACCAAACCCACAATAAGATCTATAGATCTCACTGCCACCCATCAGCAGAAGTCAACAGGAGCCCTATAACCTACTCTTTCCTTTGTTTCCAAATCCAGAGCCTCCTTGCTATGATGTCTTTAACCCATAAGGATTTATAAGCATTATTACATCCTTTTTTCTTGTTTTATATTCATCACCCCTGTGCCATCCCTTAGCTCTTATGCTAATCCCAATAAAGTTCTTCTATCCCCTGTTCTGCTCCTTTCCCCCATCACTTCACAAATTCTGAAACCTTTTCCACTGTTCCCTTTGACTATTGGGGCTCATCATTGACAAAATCTCATGTACAGTCTTCCTTAACTTCTACACGCTAAATGCTCACCCTGTAAGATTCTTTCAGCTTCTTGTTCGAACAGAAATCTAGATCTTGTCTGATTATCGTGCTTTTCTTACAGCCCTTTGAAGTGATGACTTTGTATTTTACCTATGGGCAATATTCTTAATTCCTTACGGTTGTTTTCAAACCATTATCGCTCCCTCCTACCTAAAATTCTCTACCTTTGAATATCATATCATCAACATGGTTAGTGTCATCTAAGAGGCCCTTGTCTTATTCTTCTTTATTTTTGTTGACTGTCACTCTAACATTTCTCCCGACTTTCTTCCTATTGATTTAAAGATACATTGGGGCCCCCGGGTGGCTCAGTTGGTTGGGCCAATGACTTCGGCTCAGGTCATGATCTTGCAGTTTGTGAGTTCGAGCCCCGCGTCGTGCTCTGTGCTGACAGCTCAGAGCCTGGAGCCTACTTCAGATTCTATGTCTCCCCTTCTCTCTGCCCCTACCCTGCTCATGCTCTGTGTCTCTCGGTCTCTCAATAAAAAATGTTTAAAAAAAAAAAAGATACATTGAGATAATACTTTCAACCACTTTGCTTCTTACTTTCTATGACTTGTTTCCTTCAATAATCTTGCCCATCAGTCTACTCTAACTCTAGTGGTCAAACCCTAGAGCCTGTCATTGCTAGTAACTGCAATCTCTTCATAATTACATATGGCTCATGCTCACTACCACCACCTATCATTTCATCTGACTTCATCCAGTGCTCCAACAATCCTGCAAGCCAACCAGGATTTCTAATTCATTAATACTCCCTCATTTTCATTCCTTGGCATTCTCTCCTATTTACTCACTTTAAACTTCATGGTCCACCATTACAATCATTCCTATAAGCTTACTCCCTTGTCCCCATCCTGCTCTTTGAATCTTTCCTGATAAATCTTATACACAACTGTATTATAGGCTTTTTATACACTGTGCCTGGACCCATGCATACAATTGGAGATAAATTCACCTTATTGTTTGTTTGTTTGTTTATTTATTTATTTTAAGTTTGTTTTTAATGTACATTTTTGAGAGAGAGACAGACAGAATGCAAATGGGGAAGGGGCAGAGAGAGAGAGAGAGAGACAGAATCCAAAGCAGGCTCCAAGCTCTGGGCTGTCAGCACAGAGCCCAATGTGGGGCTTGAACCCATGAATCATGAGATCATGACTTGAGCTGATGTTGGATGCTTAACTGACTGAGCCACCCAGGTGCCCCTATTTATTTGTTTTTAAAAGTTTATTTATTTATTTTGAGAGACAGAGAATGCAGAGGATTGGTGGGGATGGTGGAGGGGAGAGAACCCCAAACAGCTGTGCACTGTCAGTGTGGAGCCCAATGTGGGACTCAAACCCAGGAACCAAACTGTGAGATCATGACTTGTGTCAGACGCTTAACCGAGTGAGCCACCCAAGTGCCCCAAGATTCAGAGTATTCTCAAAACTGGTCAGCAATCAAACCATGTTACTGCAGTACAGTTCATTCATTCTCACATCTCCTAGGAACATTTTACAACTTCTCTGCCCTCTGTACTTCTCTAACACCTCCTCCCTCATCTTCATTCTCAGATGATCACATTGCTGCAAATTTTTCTTGGAAAAATTGAAGCAACGATTACTACAGAATTTCTACAGATTACTATCTCTACATTCTTCCACCTCTTGTGTTCACTGATCCTATATTTTGTTTCTAATCCATTCAACAGATTTATTAGGTATCTCCTAATAAGGGAGGTCTTGGGGATACAAACATGAACAGGCATGGTTCTTGCCTTCATAGAGTTCACAGCCTCACCATTGGACTCAGCAGTCTTCTTGAGAATGACTCAATCTATCAGAGAATGGATAACTTCATCACCTCTGTCTCTGTCATTTGCTCAAGAGTTAGAACCAGCAAACTCCCTCTTCAGCTTTTATCCACCTGACACAGAAAGAAGAATGAAGTGGAACATAATTATTCAAATTGGAAAGTATGGAGATCATCTTATAATTACAAAGAAAAAAAAGTGTGGCACTGTTAATTACTGCAAATGATTAAGATTGCTGATTGAGAGGTGATGAGTACCTGCACTTAAGGGCTGGCCGGTCCCATGATGATGGCATAGTGCCATCTGGTGGATGCCAATTCTGGCTCACAATGTGATCTACCAGAAAAGAAGTTTCAAGAGGTGTATAATTGTATGAAGAGTTCTGCTTTCTAAATCATTTCTGAGTTCAAAAGTACTCAAATATTTAACCTTGTCCAAATCAGTAGAGATTCAATCTGAGAGAAGTAACCCAGTGTCTCAAAATTAATGATTTTGAGAGCTGGAAGGGATATGGGCCAATCTTTTTGGCCATTTTACAGATGACAAAACTGAGGCCCAGACACCTTATATGACTTTTAAAGGTAATATCATGAGCGCTGGATGGAGCTGGATCTAGGAATCTTAATCAGTTATATTTCTTCTACATCTATATTTTATTCCTTATTTTCCAGTTAGCTGGCTGATTATATAGTAGGCAATATTATTACATAGTACTATAGTATATAAATTATATTTTTATAACTTTTTAGGGATAGAGATGAGAGGTATTCTAATGCAATTTTCTTTTTCATTTCACTGATGATAATTAGCTAAGAACACATTCATGTTTCCTGACTCAGAGTGCAGTCCTCTTTCCTTAAATGACATCTAAAAGATGATCTCAAATGTAAAAATGGCTGTTTAATAATGATCCTAAATAAACAAACAAAAACTTTGAGCTTATAATTAAATTGCTATCTTGAGGGGCGCCTGGGCGGGTCAGTCGGGTAAGTTTCCAACTCTTGATCACGGCTTGGGTCATGATCTTACAGTTTGAGGTCGAGCCCCCCATTGGGCTCTGTGTTGATGGTGGGGAGCCTGTTTGGAATTCTGTCTCTCTTTCTTTCTGCCCCTCCCCCTACTGGTGCTCTCTCTCTCTCTCTCTCTCTCTCTTTCTCCCAACATAAATAAATAAACATAAAACATTTTTTAATTGCTATTTTGAATTTCTGACAGTTTACAATAGTATTATTTTTAGTTTTTAAAATAACAAATTATTATATTTCTGAAGAGCAGTGTTTTCTTACAAAAGCTAGAGTAAGTTTAGTTTTCCGTTAATTCCTAGAAAAATTACTTCTTCCTATTGTCAAATAGTAACATTAAAGAACAAACAGATGCTTCTGTATTTTGTTGTTAGGGACCAAAATAATGAGATGGGTATACTTGGAAATTTGAAAATATGCAGTCATGCATATGTTAACTAACTTGAACTTAAATAATAAAAAAAAGGAGAGTGGAGGAGAGGGGCCTGGGGTGGAAGGAGGGAGGGAGACACAGGGAATTTTGATTCTGGGGAGAATGGTGAAAGGGCATCCATCCAATTCTGTTTATAGTTATTACTTACATGATGAGAATCTGCAGCAAAAAAAAAAAAACTTGTAAAGGAGAACATTAAGAATGACAAAAGAGGGGCACCTAGGTAGCTCGGTCAAAAACAAAAACAAAAAAACAAAGAAAGAGAAAAGGTGGAAACAACGCAAATGTCTATCATATGATTTGTGGATAAATCAGATGTGGTGTGTTTTTTATGACAGAATATTATTCAGCAAAAATAATAATGAAGTGCTTGTACATGACGACCTAAATGAGCTTCAAAAATAAAATGCTAAGTGAGAGAAACCAGTCACAGAGGACTTCATGTTGTATTATTCCATTTACATGAAATCTCCAGAATGGGGAAATCTATAAAAATGGAGTAGATCGGTGGTTGCCTAAGGCTCAGAAGGGTAATGAGGGAGACTGAAGGAGAAAATGGCTAAGGAGTGCATTCCCCTTTATGGGGTAATGAAAGTGTCCTAAAATTGATTGCCGTGATGGAGGCACAAAGTTGTGCATTAGTAAAAGCTGCCAGTTTTACAACTTACGTGGGTGAACTGTATGGTCTATAAATTATATCTCAATAAAACTGTTTCTTCAGAAAGCAAAAAAAAATAATTAAATGATTCTTTAAAGTTGGTCCTCATAATGTCACCTGTTAACTACTGCATTGGAGACATAGCAGTTAGAAAGTCAAAGCTGATTAAAAAGGGGAAGTGGAATAAAAATCAAAGGATAAGGTAAACAATCATACTTAAATACACACAAGACCACTTTTAAACCACAAAAATATTGAAATAGTAATTTCATAGGTAGACTTTTATATTTTGTTTTTATTGCTAAGTCAATTTAAGATTCTAATAGAAGGTCTCTTGCAATAGAGATTAATATGCAAACCTAATACTTCACTCCCCAGTGAGAAGATGATGATTGAAATCGATGGTGTTTGCAAAAATCAGAGTTGGTTAATGTCACTAAAGAGAATGATTAGAGGTTCTGTGAAATTGTATTTTTGTGAAGCAGACTGCTTAAAATGTCCTCTGACAGTGTTTATAATATTGAACTGATCAACTAATAAAGGATTTCTTAGATTAAATACAGAGAATTCTTCAGTATAAGAGGCAGTGGAGTATAGTAACTAAAAGCACAGCTTTTTGAGCAAAATTTCTAGATTTTGGGTGTGAGCTTTTACAATTTCTAACCATGTAACCTGAACTGTTCTGTACCTCAGTTTCTCCATTAGTAAAATTTCAGGAATAATGATGCATGCTTCACGGTGTTCTTGTGAAGATGAAGAGCTGATTTACAAGAGTCACTTACACCAGTGCCTAGCAACTAGTAGTCGCTATAGGACAACACGTTAAGATATTAATATCAATAGGATAAATCAAAATTCCCAATAGACTTATTTAGTTTTATTCATCCGCAAAGTTTTGCAGCAATATGGACTTTAGCAGCAATACATACTTTTATAATTAAGATGATTTTAACAACATGAACAACAAAAAACAAACAGAGCATACAAGACTTAATGATCTTAAAATTCAGAAAGCCTGGAATTTTATATTGCCTGTGTGACTTTCAGTAAGTCATTTAACCGACCTTAGTAAAATGTGCCAATAATTCTGATCCTTGTAAAAGGCATGACCAAAGGATGAAATTAAGTGATAAATAAAAAAATATGAGAAAGTGATTTCATCACTGGAGAAAATGCAAATATTATTATTAAGACTATACAAGATTTACCTTGGTGGAAATTTATAGAAATTCCCTTCCTCAAAGAATAAGAGACCACTGCATTTAAGAGATTACTTCCAATGCCATTTAAAAATCATGCCTTCCATTTGAAGATTGCAAATTGAATCTATCCTTACTCTATTCCCTGACATATTAAATTAAAATGACAATGAAATATTTATAAAGAAATGGATTCCTAGCAATCTGAGAATGAGACAAAGGTCATTAACAACCCAAAGATTTTGAAAAATTTCTGAAAGATAGAAGACGGGATTGTGACAATCTAAAGCTGAGACAGCAATATGGAGCAAACACAGAATATGGCTAGATTGCACATGAAAGCCATTTTCGCCCTGCTCAGCTATGGAGAGACTCCGAATTCTGGATAAGAAGGCATTAAGGGTTGGAGGGGAAAAGGGTGCTATAATAGTAGTAACCAAAGGGTCAACAACACAAATAGTGCCAAAGTCTCTGCTCTTCCTACCTCAAGCATGCAGCTGAGTTATTGTTGCCCAAGTTACCCTGGACAGAATAATCACAGAAGCAAATTTCTCAAATTATGACCTGCTAACCCCTTGTATCAGAGCTATTAAAAATTCAATATCAGTATCAGACTTGTAGCAGACTTACTAAAAATCCAGAGAATGTATTCCATTCAAGAACTACTCCATTGAGATTCTGGGGCAACACATTAGAATATGTATTTTAAACAAGTTTCTCAAGTGATTTTTCTGTTTCCCGTTATATTTTGAGAATTATCACACTAAAGAAAATGAACCACCTGACTTGTAGTGGCAAGGTTTCCTTTAAAATGTGTTGAAAGCCTGTAGTAGATTTCTTATTCTGACCCAGATGGAGTGACAGGAGCCAGAGTTACCCTCCCATCTGAAAAAAAATTTTTTGACAAGTTTTTCAGAAACTGGACCTCAAGTAGTATAGGATTACTGAGAGAGGAGACATAAATGAGGTGAAGCCTATGATTATCTCGATTTACCACCCAGTTTACTGACTACAGAGCAGGAAGGCAAACCAAGGTGGAGCCCACTGAGAGAGCAAGAATCTATAGATCTGCCCAGGGCTGAGTACTTCTTTGCTGAGTACTGATTAGCATGTGTGTGGAGGCAAGAGAAAGAAATACTGAAAAGAAGCAAAAGCGTTGATTCTTGGTCTCATACAGAGCCAGCACGAATTTGTTTTCCTACCCAAGAGGGAAAACATACTTCATAGGGTTCTGGGTGGAACACACAGAAAGTTCTTGCCTCAAGAACGGGGAAAACAACATGAACTAAAGGCTCTACTAAAGGCTTCCCTGGTCCCATCTAACGTTATAAATAAGACGTGAAGGGATCAGACACATTCCAAATCACTTAACTGCATTTTAGAACCCAGCTAAAAAATATTTGTAGTAATACAAAAACATCCATCATTCAGGAGTTAAAATTCAAAATATATGGCATCCAATAAAAATTACCAAGCATGCAAAGACACAGGAAAGGTGCCAAAGCAATTCAATGGGGGGAAAGGAAATTTTTTTCAACAAATGGTGTTGAAACAATTTTACAGCCATATGTTAAAGTGTTAACCTCAACCCTGACCTCAGACTTTGTATAAAAATTAACCCAAAATGGGTTGTTGCCCTAAAAATAATAGCTAAAAACTGTAAAATCTGTAGACAAACCCAGAAGGATATAGCGATTCTAGGATTGACAAAGATTTCTTAAATACGATGTAAATTGATGGAAAAGACTATACATTGGACTTCATCAAAATTAAATACTTTTATTCTTTAAGGGATCTTTGCAAATGGAAAGGCAAAGCTATCACGTGGGGGAAAATATTTCAAAAATATTTAGCCAACAAAGGAATTTTATCTATAATATATAGTGAACTATGATAACTCAATAAGACAAAAAATCCAATGAAAATGGGCAAAAGATTTGGACTATTTGACTAGTGTGTGTGCACGTCTGTGTGTTTGTGTACACACAGATGATGTTGAACATTTTTTCAGGTATATCTATTTCTTAATGGCAAATAAACACCTAGAAAATGCTCAACATCATTAATAATTAGGGAAATACAAATTAAAACCACAACAATATACGACTATACTCTCAGTAGAATGAATGGCTACAATGAAGAGGTTTACCAACACCAAGTCTTGGTGAAGATGTTTACCAAGTGGTTCTCATACACTGTTGGGCATAATGTGAGATGATACAACCACATTGGAAAATAGTTTGGCAGCTTCATAAAAAGTTAAATTTTCACTTAGCATTTGCCCCCTTGGCATTCCACCTGTATGTATTTACTTACGGGGAAAGAAAGCCTGCCTTTATACGAAAATGTGGATATGCATGTCCACAGTAGTTTTATTTGTAATAGCCAAGAACTGGAAACAACCCAATGTCCATCAGTGAGAGAATGAATAAAAAAGCTGTGATATATCCATGCCGTGTAATACCACTCAGCAAAAAAAGGAATGGATCGTGGATAAATGCAACAGAATAGATGCAACTCACAATCCTTATGTTGAGTTAAAGAAGCAGGACAAAAGGGTACAAACTGTACGATTCCATTTATATAAAATTATAGGAAATAAAAACTAATCCATGGTGTCAGAAATCCTGTCAGTGATTGCCTGGGGCTGGGGAAGGGGCAGGAGATGAAATTGCAAAAGGGCGTGCGAAAACTATTGAGGTTGATTGATGTGTTAATTATCTTGATTGTGGCAATCCTTTCCATGAGGTATTCATGTCAAAACTCCTCAAATTTCCACTTGTGTATCTATGGTTTATTGTATTTCCCCCTAGGTTCCCTCCTTGGGGCCAATGCACCCATCCCTGAGCCACTGAGAATATTGGTTTCTTAAAAGTCACCACTGTATTCTTCTCAGGGAACGGCTCTCAGAAACAGAGAAATGCACCACCCGAAGTTTTAACCCCTGGCAGAGGATGCCAGAAGGATAACAACTGGTTGGTACAGAAGTAGAATGTTTGAGCCATCTTGCTTCAACTTGGGACTACTTTGGAGGGTCAAACAGAGCTCCGGAGCTTCCCATAGGATCAACTAAGGTTTCATTTATGACCCCACTGAGGGCCAGCTCTTTCCTGGGTCCTATCCTTCCTTCTTCACTTTTAATAGTCTCTATTTTGAGACCACTCCTCAACACTTCATACCTCCGGGTCTATCACCATGGAAACTATGCCAAGCTATTTGATCTCGGGATTGGTATAGGAAACAGACATTACATAGAATTTTAGTGTTGGGTCTTTTATCAGCTGTCTGGCAATTATTGGTGGAAAATAGGATTATGGGTAGCTCTGGCATGTTGTTAAAATATTCACCAGTGGCAACATGGAATGTGTAATTGGTGGAGGGCATTCACTGGCTGATGCTCAGTGTCTCCAGTACTTGAGAAGTATGATGGAAAGGATTAACTATATAAGGACTATGAATTGGGAAGCAGTTGCTGAGTGTGTTTGATTCATGTATTTAGAACAATGATGGTTCACTGATGATCCAAGGCAAAATTTAAAAGGCATAGTCTTTTTGCCATACTTAAAGAAAACTTGCTGTACCAGGAGTGTGTGCCTCAATTTGGGACAACTTTGAAGGGCCATCCCAGTTCAATAGCTCCTGGGAGGATCGGCCACAGCATTGTCAATCAGCTTCTGTTTCTGCTCATTGAGGCCATGTTCACTTCCTTCCAGCTGTATCTCCCAAGAGCATTCCCCAGTGAGATCTGCATGTGACTTCTTGCAGTTTTCCCGAAAAACGCAATTCAAGGCCTTCACCGTGAAGGGAAGAAAAGGGGAAAATAGAGTGATAGTGACCTAGTGAAGGATGCGTTGATTACTGTATTAAATATAAACACCTAGAACGAGTACATTGGAGATCCAGAAAAAGAGTTGTTTAGGGATAGGAAAAATGGTAATCCAATCTCCAGAGGAGATTGAACAGTACTTATCTCTTCTAAAAGATTGTAAAATACCCTACCTTCCCTTTGCTGGGGGCAAAACCTTTCCTTCCCTCTACCCTTCAAGATTCTTTGGCTGGTCTAAGAATTAAATTGACATGAGAGAGGTTAAGAGGAGAAAATCAAATTTAATTACGTACATACGGCAGTTCTGTAAAATTCTGAGGCCTCCGGGCAGTCAGGCATTTGAGGCTTACATGCCATCTAGAGCTAAGGAGAAGGGGTTAAGGGTTAAGGGTCTGAGACTGCAAAGGGGAGGAAGACAATTCACAGGAAGATGATAAAGACTACATGTTTGGTAAACAGTTTTTGCAAGGCCACTTGACAACAATGGGAGGTAGAGAGAAATTTTAACAGATTTTGCTAGGTTGCTCCCTGTTTACCATACCTAGTTCATGTTATACCAGTAGTTACCTATGTGATAGCCCTCTTCCTGGAGCAGTTCCGCTATCTAAATTCTTTTAGACAGGTTGGAGAAGGTCAAGTGTTCTTCCCAAGCCTTCTGCTTCTGAGAAATGATTGGCTTAAACGAATTCATGCCAAAGACATTTTGAGGGGGCAAATTTTGCTCCCCTATACTTTCATTTCATATTCTGGATTTACTGAGATGATTTGGGCTATTAAAGAATGATAATATCATCTTGTCATCATTATTTAATCAGCATGGCTTACCTTATTGTTGAGTATGTGCCATTCATAGCTCTAAGCACTTCGCAAGTACTAAAAAATTTAATCCTCACAAATAACCCTGTGAGATAGCTGTGACACAGGTCAATGTTAGTATTAATTTATTTTTGTATAGTTAATTTATTTTTCATTAATTTTTATAGAAGTCCTTCATGATGTACATTAATATTTGAGTTGAGCTTTATACTATTTTAAAATATACTTATCAGACTTTAGATCACTTTTACTGATTTCATAGACCACTGTTTTTAAATTTCATAATTTCATTTTTGTTTAGATCATAATCTTTATTAATTTCTGTTTTCTGTGGAATATTTCGTTGACAGGTTTTTATTTATGCGAAAACATGGGAAAGTTTTCCATCATTGGCCATGTCTAAGAATGTCCTTAGGCATGAATAAAAGCTAGATTAAAAGTTGAATTTTTACAATAAATATTGCCCACTTGAAATGTGTTCTACTATTTGTTATAGTGGAAGACTCATCAGATGGCCAATTCAGTTTTTAATTTTTCTTTGTCAATAAGTTATTTGTTACTAGCTGGATGGTTGTAAAATTTTTTCTTAATTCCATAAATTTAAAAACAAAATAAACATATTTTGACATGGATGTCTGGATATCCTGTCATTAGTGTTGCTTGGTGCTCAGTTGAGTTCTGCCCTGAAGTTGCAAGCCTTTCTTCTGGCTTTAATGTTGGTATCTTCCTCTATTTTATGAAGCCCTGCATGAAAATTAATGTTTATTCTTTTATTGTCCTATTTTTAGTTCCTTGCAGAGTACCTGACATATTTGTTAAAGTCTTTGAATTCTTGAATGAATAGTTCTAGCAGCTGAGAGAATAATATTTAGAGCTTTCAATTGGTAATGCAGGGTCTAAAGAACCATCAAGAGACTGAGATAAAAAAAATCTATGTAAGAAGTTTATCTCTCCAGTGAAATGTATGAAGACCAGATTCGAGTTATTTCTGTCAGAAATGGTAATGTCAATACATTATAGTATTATCAATAGTCAAAGCTTCAACAGTCATCAATCAATAGATTATAACCTCATCAGGAAGCCTGTGGGGCATTCATTTAGATGCTGCCAGAATTCTGACAATTGTGTTTTTATTTAAAATTCTGGACATCTTTGTTACAACTTCATTTGGACAAATGGTGTCAAGCCTGCAAAAGTCTAAGCTAGCTTGTTTATTCACAGCCATACATTTTCATAAATGATAAAGAAATACTAGAGTTTATCATTTTATTGGTCTCTGACCCAGGTCAAGAAGTTAGTAGTTTCACAAAGGGAATTTGTAATGTTGCCAGATGATGAAATTGACAACTGGGTGCTTTGGTAGGACC
Source organism: Acinonyx jubatus (assembly GCF_027475565.1). Lineage (NCBI taxonomy): Eukaryota > Metazoa > Chordata > Mammalia > Carnivora > Felidae > Acinonyx > Acinonyx jubatus. Next base: position 13,978,874 of record NC_069385.1, on the reverse strand, counting down.
TTTGAGTTGGTGTAGCTCATCTGTCTATTTGATGGTGATGCTCTATCCGGTTATCTTGTGCTATTGCTATCATTTACTGATATTAAGTAAACATATGTCTTTTGCTTGTGACTCTTGAAACAAGAGGGTTTTTGTTATTTTTGTTTTTTTGTTGTTGTTGTTAAACAATCATCTTGGCTCTTGTGACATCTGCTCAGATTGGAGGAGAAAAGTGAGCAGTGGGCATAGATGGGAAAGAAGGGGAGAGAGAAAAGTAGTGTAAAATGGAAACCATTGGTGAAGTTTGAGGGAATGGGGGCACAAGACGTTGAGAACATTGCGTGAGTGAATAAATAGCCAAAGAGAAGATAAACGTGTTTGTTTTGTATGGTAGACGCCCTAAGTACAAATAACACTTCAAGGAAGAAAAAAAATCTTCAGACAATTACTAAATAAAATTGTTTCAATAAAATACTGCTCTTATTGTCAAAATAAAAACCATTCCTGCTGACCCACATATAACATTTTGGGTCTAAGAAATATATCCTCAGATGAAAGAACTATTAATGTATCTTACTTTCCCCATGGCGCTCATATTATACAGGGGAAGTAATCACATGGTCAGTCTGTTCTGGGGAAGCTCAGTCAATCATCATGTGTTCTCTAACCTCTGCCTTACAAGTAAAATGATAGCAGTGCAAGAAAAGTAACAAGCCAGAGATTTAGCATGCAGGGATGGAGTCTGGTAACATGGATCAGTTTCATTCCCTTTTAAACAAGCTCATTTTATGTATGAATGCAATGTGAAATACTCCCATGGTTGGCCTGAGGAAGGGAGGTATTCATGACCATAACACTATTGCTGATATTAAAATTTAAATAAAAGAAAATTACATAAATCAATTCATCTTTTATAATCAGAAGGGTTTTTAACCTTTTAAAAATAGTATGTTTATCATTGAATTTGCTCTTTAATTTTAAAATAATCATGTATTTATATGTGTTAGTTCATTGATAATGGCATAATTACTTTTATCAAAAATGGCAGAAAATGAAATGCACTTTGATTTTTAGGAAAGAGCACATGAGAGTATCATGGCAATATATACCAAAAGAGAGACCTGGAAAGCCTAGAATTTGGGGGAGAGTTACTTACCTTGTAAGTTCCTCAAATGTTGAGATCTACATCTCATTGGAAGATAAGGGGAGGTGTAACAATGTAATCATGAGCATATGAAAAGAGAGCGGGTGTTGCTGGCATTAAATGCCCTTCATCGAGATAAAGAGACCTGTAATAACTGTACTTTCTGATGGAAGCTGGTTCAATTAAGGGGTATGAACGGATGTGGAGGAATAACAACACCATATCACACTGTTGACTGAATGCAGCTATAATGAGTAGAATCCTCCTACTCCTGGAACTGGTCAACTATGGACAATTACCAAAATGGGGAATACTGAAGCAACTTGGTGGTGGTCCAGTAGAAGAGTCAATTCTGGTTATGCTAAATTCTTGAGATGTGTATTAGACAGGCAGGTGGTGATATCAAAAGGATATTTATTTATTTATTTATTTATTTATTTATTTATTAAAAAAATTTTTTTTTAACGTTTATTTATTTTTGAGACAGAGAGAGACAGAGCATGAACGGGGGAGGGTTAGAGAGAAGGAGACACAGAATCCGAAGCAGGCTCCAGGCTCTGAGCTGTCAGCACAGAGCCCGACGCGGGGCTCGAACTCACGGACCGCGAGATCATGACCTGAGCCCAAGTCGGCCGCTTAACCGACTGAGCCACCCAGGCGCCCCTCAAAAGGATATTTAAATGGAAGGACCTGGAATTCAGGGGGGAGAGGATAAAAATATGTGAGTTGTTAGAATATAGGTAGAATTTAGTAAGTCTGGGACAAGAGGTGAATAAGGCATTCATTTCCAGTGCAGAATTTAAGGGAAGGAATTTAAGGAACCCTAGTAATCAACATAAAGAATCTTTTAACTCAACATTTTAAAAATAAAAATAATGTAAAAGTCCATGAGGAAAATATCAAAATTTTACATGTCTTAATGGGACTGGTTGTGATTTACTTAAAGAATGAGTTTAGATAGAGAAGAAAATTAATCCAAGGACTAAACTCTGAAGCATTTAAATGTTTTGGCACTGGAGAGATGAGAAGGAACCAAGAAACAAAGAAAGAATGGCCAGAGAACCAATTGGGAGTGTTTCTGAATGCAAGGAGGTGAAAGCCCAAGAAGGAGGTAGTGTTTAGCTGTGTCATTAGATCACAGAGGTTGAGTGGATAAAGTCTAGATTACAAATAAATTAAGAGATCTTTCGTGATCTTGGTGAGAACTGTTTCAGTTGTGTGTTGGGGACAAAAGCTTGACTGGGGTAAAAGAGAGAGAGCACAGGAGAGTGGTCAGGACAACACTTTTGAGTTTTGTTTTTATTTTTCAGTTTGCACAATGTGATTTTTTTAAAGGTGTAAAATGTGATTTCACAGATGTATAGACTGAAATGATGATCACAATCAAGCTAATGTAACACATATATCGCCTCACTAGTTATCATTGTGTGTGTGTGTGTGTGTGTGTGTGTGGTGAGAACATTCTAGGTCTACTCTCTTAGCAAATTTCAAGTGTGCAATACAGTGTTAGTAACTGAAATCCCCATGCTGCACACTAGGTCTCCAGAACTTATTCATCTTATAACTGTTAAGTTTATACCCTTTGACCAACATCTCCCCATCCTCTTCCTACCCTCCTGAAATCTCTAGAAACTGCTGTCCAATTCTCTGGTCCTATGGTTTGACTTTTTTCAGATTCTACACATAAGCTTTGTTCTAAGGGATAGCAGGGAAGGAGTGACAAGGAAAAGAGTATTTGAGGTAAAGGGAGAGACTTCCTTCAAAGATAGAGGTAACATATTCTGTTGGTGACACAGGAACGTGACAGTAAATGTGGGGAATTGATAATGTGAGGGTATGGAATATAACGACAGGAGGAATAACCTTAGGTAGGTGATAGGAGCTAAGGGAGCTACTGTGTGGAAGACCTGGCTTTACGAAGGCGTGTGGACAGTTCACTCATTGCAATAATAGGGAAGACAAAGAAGACACCAGAAAGGAAGTTACCAGAAATCCTTCTGTATAATTATTTACAAAATTGAATATTTTAAGTCAACTTCTTTTTTTCAAAGGATGCATCCACCTGTCCTCCATACTCCATTTGATACGGTCCATTACCCCATTCTATATTAAAAAAGGAGAAAAACAGAATCCATCAAATGTGAACTCTCCATAACTTTTAATCTCTGACCAAACTTAGCTGCAATAACACTAATCCTTCTTTCCCCCTAAGAGAATCCCCAGTGAAAGTTGGCTTTCCTCCTGAGATCCATTTCTTCCTGTGCTATGGATTCTATCCCCTTTCGTCAGTACACACACACCTTGCTCCCTCCATTATTCCACTTCTTACCTGTATCTTTATCTTCCCCATGTTTTCAAGTCCCTCCCTTGCTCAGGTCACTCCCGCCTAAAAGAAAATAAATGCCTTCTTTAATCCTATATTACTTTAAAAAATCCCTACATAATTCCCTTTTCCTTTGTAGCCATTTCCTTTGTAGCCATTTCTCTTCGTAGCTATTTTACTTTTTAATCCAATTTTTAAAAATTGAGGTACAATTGACTTCTAATATTATATGAGTTTCAGGCGTACAACATAATGGTTCAGTATTTGTATATATTGCAAAGTTATCACCATGCTAAGTCTAGTTAACATCCATCACCATACATAGTTACAAATTTTTTCTTGTGATGAGTTACAATGTTACAGTATTTTTCTTGTGACCAGGACTCTTAACATCTACTCTCTTAGCAATTTCCAAATATGGAATTGTGTATTCTTCACTGTGCTCACCATAATCTACATTCCATCCCCATGACTTATATACTTTATAACTGGAAGTTTGTACCTTTTCATATTGTACCACTGTACCATTCGCACTGTAAACATTACCAGAGCAATTATTCTAATCACCAGTTAATAATTTCATGGGTTATTTTTATTAATTAATAATAACATTATTAGCAGAAGTATGAACTACTTCAAATATGCAGAAAGGTATAAATAAATAAGATGAAGTTAACCCATAAAAGAATAACCAAACATGAGAAATTCAACAACAAATCGAATCAGAATGCCCTTTGTATATCTCTTCACCTGTATTTCTTTCTACTAACCCCGAGAGAACAGGCAACTCTCTTGAATTCATGTATCCACCTCATAGGTATTTTTCTCTATCTTTTAAGGCAAATCGATGTATGCCCAGAAAATATGATTTTTCTTTGCATGTCTCAACATTTTATATTAATTTTATCAGACTGTGTGCATCCTGCCACTTTTTCTCTTCCATTAAGTTTATTTGTGAGATTTGTCCATGCAGGTACGTGGATCTCTAGGTGTTCATTTTAATGGTCAAGTGATATTTATTACATGAATACCACTAGAGGTACATTGCATTCCAAATGAATGGATGCTGGTGTTATTTCCAGTTTTCTTTCATTCAAAAATCTTGTGATGAATATGTTTGAAGGTTTCCTTATAAACAAGTTGGGTGTTTCTCGAGGGCAATAGTGCTCAAAGTGTGGTTTGGGGCCTGTGAGGTCAGTTATTAATTATGAAGCAATAATTATAGTTTTCACGCTCACTGTGTCATGACTGCAGAATGGAGTTTTCCAGAGGTAACATGGCACGTGCTATGACTACAAATACGATGTGGAAGTGGGTAGGAGAACTCCAGTTGTCTTCTATTAACAGGCAGTAAAAAGATTTGCAAAACTGTAAAACCATGCCTCCCTTTCAATCGTTTTGTTTTTAAAAATGTAGTCATTTTACGAAAAATGTATTATGTGTGAGTGTGATTGGTTTGTTTTGATTTTTAAAAATTAAACCGTGTTTGTAAATTTTCTGTTTTAATTTCTAATATGTTAAATATTTTTTTCTTTCTGTGATATTCCTGTACAGTCACCCTCTTCACCTCACAATCTCTGGCCAGCATTGTTCTGTTCTTAAATCTCTATAGTTCATCCTTTCAAGAATGTCCCATAATGGGAATCACATAGTATCTAATACATTAAATATTGATGAATATAATCCTTATAAACAAATATTCTGCATGTCCATCATCCTCAATACATTTTAAGGCTATAAAATGTTCAAATATAAAAATAGTCTAACTTCTGCTATGGTGTATACATTTAAGATTTGAATTGCTTTGCTTGTGGTAATGCATTATCACATTTCCTAGATATTGTCTATATGCTCTCGAAATCAATATCATATGGGAATTAGTGCTGTTTTTACGCCTTGGCAATGTTTGGTATTGGCACAGATGTACAATTGTTGCCATTCATTGAGAGCACACTGGTGTTTCCTTGTGGTTTAACTTTGCATTTCTGTCCTTACGAGTATGATAGAGCATTCTGTCCCATTCTTTTTGACCACTGGCTTTCCTCTTCTGAGAACTGAATATATGTTAGGTATCACAGGATATTAAGTGACATGCTATAAAATTAATTCTCTGATGTACAATTACCAGAACATAGGATAATTCCATCACATTTTGCTTCTCTCACCATACATGGATAGTCACTTTGCATGCTTTTTGGAACCACCTGGAAGCTGAATGCACCTTTTCCCAGGGTCCTTGCAGGAGTTTTAAATCCTATGGGGGAGAATGCCCCCATAGTGATAAACTCTCATTTATCTAAATCTATGATTTGTGCATCTTGGTCTCGTACATTTAGAATCCAGTCTCAGGCTTATTCTCTGGACTCCTGAATGTACACATTGGCTAATTCCTGAAGTTCCTTCCAAGTACAGTCCCATTTCTCCCTTAGGAGAAGCAGCAAAGCTGACTGGTGAGGGCGAGGCATGGCACTGTTTATTGACTTCGTGATCAAGAGGAGATGTAGAAGGCAGAAGCTTGGGGTGGGAGAGTGCATGCTTTCTTGCAGGCGTGAGAACCTTCATCACCTTCAAGCAAGAGGGGAGTGCTAAGCTTCAACAACAAGTGCTGCTTGTTTCTGCTGGCACCGCGCATTAAGGGGAATCCTGGAATTCAACAGTTTTAAGGGCATCAAACTAAGTAATCCTATTCCAAGTGTCAGGGCTCCTTCCTTTTTCAGCCAGGACTCTGACCTTGGCATATAGGCAAGTGTTTGAGATTGTTGAAGTTCTTCTATTCTAATATTAAGTGCTATATCTACCCTTCACCTTGCTTTGCTGTCAGGTGTAGGAGGGGACAATGTCTTTAGGAGCTAAAAGGAGAATTCTGAATTTCGCTCTTTGTTTTACCTACTATGCATGCTCAGTCATTAGTTACATTTTTTCCTCAAAATCATCATTGGCACTTATCAATAATTCCAATTCCATTGTTTTATGGTCGCAATTGACTCCATATTTGTCCTTTGCCAGATATATTATAGCTGCTAATGCAGTATCTCAAGCTGGAATAGTATCCAGGTTCACTGCCCATGAAAATTTCAACACTCTCATTGCTACCTTTTGCCAGGGACCGTGTGTTGCAGCTGCAGTGATGGAGTCTTCTTTGCCTTCTGGATGACAAGGATCTAAGCCTAAGTTCCATATTTACCATCTACTTCCTCAAGTTACTTCTAAAACCAACTGCCACAAATTAATTTCCCCGGGCAACATGTGGGAAACTTATTAGGGAATACCTTTAAGATTATCTCTTGGGGAAGGGAAGAAGGTAGGAGTGGAGAAGAGGAAGACATTCAGTACCAATGTAGTTCCAGTGAAGACCCCCTTTGCCTCCAGCTTAAGCGGGAATGTCCTTCAGAACTGAGTGAGGGGCCAGGCCTTTATAACAATGTTAGTCAGTCATTGGATGCAGGATACCCTGGGACGGTGGAATGCCCCAGGACTTGTCAGCTGTTATGCCCAAAGCTGAGGGCTGTCTATCCTCAGTTCCTCCAGCAGGTGGATTAGCATGTCTTTCATTCCAAAAGGAGGGTCCAATCCATGGCACATCGTGTGTCCACCATGCCAAGTTTTCAGCTATTTCTGTTCTGTTAAGTCACCACTTTTCTGCACCACTCCTTCACTCTTGGTTTCTAACACTTTGTCTACCCACATCTCCCCTACAATCATCTTTGTTTTTGTGAGTTTATTCCTTAAAAGAAAATACCACTTAAATGTAATTTCAGGAGGGTGTCGGTAGTAAACAGAAGTAAACACATGTGTTTCATACACTCCAAAAACCCAAAATCTGATTGGGGAAGCATGAAAGACACTGTTCCTATTTCTAACACGTGTTGTCCCAGCTTTTATTTCTTTTGTTTTAGATCTAGGTGCTTATCCAGCATCACCTTGGGCATATGAACGGGATAGGGGCTGCACTGGCCAGAATCCTAGTATTGATTATCTTTTCTAGTTTCTAAGGTTGTCAAGCGACCTTATCACAGCAGAGGAATGTATCTCATTCTGAAACATAGGGGATGAGGCCATGACACACACAATACCCTGAAAAACCTTTCTCCCTTAACCATGTGGTCCACCTGTCATTAACTCTCTCTCTCTTTCTCGGGAGAGGAATGGATTCACAGCAACAGACACAGAGAAACACCGTTCTGCTACTTAATTGCATTCTGACTCTATACTACTTATTCTGGTATCCTGGGGAAATATTTATTATATCCATATTCAATTTAAGAATGAAGAAGCCCCAAGGAATTACACACTAATATTTTAGAAAGTGGTCCTTACCATTTCTAATATTCCCTTGAAACAATACAGTTAGTATGAGCCACAAAATTTAGAGCTTGGCCTGCAGCCTGTTATGAGAAAATTCCACTTAGCTTTAGGCTGCAATGTATCATTTTGTCAAAAATGCAGCTCATACTTACGGCCTTCTGGGTTGTATACCTTCATTTCAGGCAGAGCTCTTATCCAATCCCGATTTAGCTGCACCCACTTCTCTATACCACCAACAAACTCAGTGGGGATGGTTTCCCCAGGATTTTTTTTTTCAATTGAAGTACCATTTAGAAACGAAGGAACACTCTGTTAACTCCACACAGTTGGAGTTGATTCAGAATGAAGCTACTTGATTTCCACCCTGGAGGGAAAGAACAAATAATGATGAAATTGTCACTCAAAAATAAAGTGTTACAATTTTTCAATTCCCTTTATTCTACGAGAGGTAATTAGATTTAGTAGTGAATTGGTTATTTTACTGGTAAGGATTTTCAGGTAAACCAAAACCAGTGGAGGTTAAATTGTGTGCCTGAAGTCACACAATTTTCCAGTGACAGAGTTGGGAGGAGAGCCCCAGTGTCATGGTGCCTAGAATTGCTGTCTTTCTAATAACAATTAAGAGACGACCGTCTGATTATTTGCTTCTTGTGTTAGATAGTGATTGGTCACATTCTAGTCACTCTAACTTTTCCTTACTAATTTTTTTTCTTGTCTATTGCACTCACTTGCCCATCGTAAGTTTCCACAAGTGTTGAAATGAGGAGACTTACTCTCTTCCATTGCTACTATGACAACCTATCTCGTCTATTATGACCTTTTAGAACCTTTATGAACGTTATTTTTGCTCATTAGCTTCTGTTCTTTACCTGTATGCCATCTATTGATAATGAAACATGACTCTGATCTTTCAACACATTATAACGTCAGTTCAGGTCTTTCTATTACACAAGTTCATAGTTCTGTATGTCATATATAACTTTTAGAACCATATTTTCTTATTCAACAACATTTATCTCAAGTGATAATTATGTTTTATATTAATTATTTGATTTATTTTCTTCATGACTTCTTTCTTCATAAGCCTCCATGAAGGCAGGTTTAGATCTGGTTTTTTAAAAATTTTTTTGTTAGTGTTTATTTATTTTGAAAGAGAGAGAGAGCATGAGCAGGGGAGGGGTGGAGAGACAGGGAGACAGAGGATCTGAAGCAGGCTCTGTGCCGAACAGAGAGCCCTACATGGGGCTTGAACCTATGAACTGTGAGATCATGACCTGAGCTGAAGTCAGACACAGCCTACTGAGCCACCCAGCCACCCCAAAGAAGTAAGTCTTAAATGGACGCAGGAGAACATCCCCATTGCTATGCAACTGGGTTTAGCACAGGTGGAACAAGCAACAACATCCATCACCCTGTTTCTCCCTGGAAGAGACCTAACCTCATACTTTCTCAGCTGCAACCTAAGGGTCCAGCTTCTAATCCACTTACATGAAGGTTTTGACTGCAATCCTCCCTTTTGGGACACTGATGGGTCTTGGCACATCCTCAGCTACTGAAAGCCACTAAGAATAAAGATGGGGGCTTGGACAGTCAATAAGGTTTGAGAGGCAAGCAGGAGCTCCAGCTGGGCTGATTGATGAGATTCATCTCCTACATGAAACCACTTTTTCAAAACCATAATGAGAAATCCTCTCACATGGGTTAGGATGTCTATTAGCAAAAAATAAGAGCTAAATTCTGTTGAGGATGTGGAGAAAAGGGAACACTTGTACACTGTGGGAGGGAATACCAACTGGTATAACCACTATGGAAAACAGTATGAAGGTTCCTCAAGAAATTAATGATAGAACTACATATGATCTAGCAATCTCATTTCTGGGTATACATCTAAATCCAATGAATTCACTGTCTCAAAGAGATACCTGTACTCCCACATTCATTGCAGCAATATTCACAATATTCAATATTCACAGCAGCCATGATATGGAAACACCTATGTGTCCATTGACTGATATATGGATAAAGAAAATGTGAAACAGAGTGGCTGGTAAAAGGGTACCAACTTTCAGTTTTAAAGTGAACAGGTCTGAGGATCTAATGTATAAGACAGTGACTAAATTTGGTAGTTCTGCATTGTATCATTGAAATCGCTGAGAGGTGAACTTAAGTGTTCTCACCAAAAAGAAAAGAGCGGATGGATGTGTTAATCAAATCAATGGTAGGAATCCCTTTGCAATATATACATATATCAAATCATCACATTGCATACTTTAAATATATTTTGACTTTATTTGACAATAATACCTCAATACAGATGAAAAAATAAACATAGGCAAAAAAATAAGTGAAAAAAGCCTTTATTTCTGGTGCAGATAACAGCCCATGGTACACGAAAGGTGCTCAATAAACTTTTGTGGTGTAAGTGAATGAGCCAGTTGTCTTTGTTTTCTCTCATATATATTACATTTTTAGAATTCAGTCTCCAAGATTTTTATGTTCTTCATTCTTTATTATTCGTGACTGTAATTACTGCTTTCTTTTCTTTTTTTTTTTTTTTTAAGTTTATTTATTTTGACAGAGAGCGAGCAGGAGGGGCAGGGAAAGAGGGTGAGAGAGAGAATCCCAAGCAGGTGCTGCACTGTCAGCACAGAACCCGATGTGGGACTTGAACCCATGAACCGCAAAATCACTACCTGAGCCCAAACCAAAAGTTGGCCACTTAACCAACTGAGCCTCCCGGGCACCCCGGTAATTACTGCTTTCTTAAAAAGCACTATATCTAACATTCTATTTCCTCCAATTCTTTGAGAATGTTGTTCAATGATCAGGAGAAGACGCACTCTAAGAAACACCATATGGATTAAATTAATGTCATAGCAATTCTTTGCTAACAGCTCAGATTCTGTGCTTTTGGGTTGGAGGCGGCAAGAAGGCAGGAACAAAGTGTGTGTTGTTTTAGAAGCTGTCATCTTATAGCTGCATCAAAACAATGACAGTCATAATGACAACAGTATATTTGTATGCTGTCTGTGCCAGGAATTGTATTATTAGCATATCTTCGTTATTGTAATTAAGCAATAATCACTGAGCTTGATGTTTTCACCCACTTTTTACAAATGACATGATTTGCCTAAGTCCACGCCACTAAGAGCCGTGCAAGTCCTCAGATCCTGGTCTATCTCATACCAAAGTTTTGGTGATTCAACATCTTGCTAAACATTTTGAAACAACTTCTTAAAGTAATATTTAAGACAAAACTATAAATATATAATGAGTAAATTCAATAGAAGTAGTCAGAAGTAATCATAGTCTGCAGTATATATAAAGCAAATATTTTCCTTCTGTATGTTTTGTTTTATTTTTCCTCACTCCTATTTCTTCCATCTTCCTCAAGACTGTGGAATATATGGCTTAATTAGAAAAATGAGGTTTAATGTGAGTTTACTTGCAAGTTTCTTCATGTCTTGGCCTTATAAATCATTCTCTGTGAAAGCTTTCTCTCAAGGGAGACTGACGATTTATAGACTTATTTTTCAGTATTTCCACTAAAAATGTCTTCTACAAAACTAAATAAAAGAGTGAACTTGTACTTCGGCAATGGCTTTACTGCCACTCAAAAGAAATACCTTTTGATGAAAAACATTGCATTTGTATGGATCACTGTTACTTAATATCTTTGACTAGAGTTGAAGAGTCTTTTCAGGAGATGGATGAAAAATGAAACGAACAATAGGAATAAAATTATGAGATTAAATTCTTCTTTGAAATTTTGGACTCAGTATTTGTATATATACGTAATTGAAATTTCTCAGTCCTTCTTTCAGTCATTCATTCAACAAGTATTTGTTGTCCACTCTGTGGTAGACACTGTCCAAGGTGATGGGTATGCGATGGCAGATAAGACACAAACAGTCCCTGCCCTCAGGAAGCTTCTGTTCTTCAGATTCTGTGTCTCCCTCTCTCTCTGACCCTCCCCCAATCATGCTCTGTCTCTCTCTGTCTCAAAAATAAATAAAATGTTAAAAAAAATTTAAAAAAAGGGGGGGCGCCTGGGTGGCTCAGTCGGTTAAGCGTCCGACTTTGGTTCAGGTCATGATCTTGCGGTCTGTGAGTTCGAGCCCCGCTTCGGGCTTTGTGCTGATAGCTCAGAGCCTGGAGCGTGTTTCAGATTCTGTGTCTCCCTCTCTCTCTGACCCTTCCCCATTCATGCTCTGTCTCCCTCTGTCTCAAAAATAAATAAAATGTTAAAAAAATTTTTTTAAGCTTCTGTTCAATTATGAAAGTTAAACAATAAAAACATGTATATATAAACATGTTTATGTTGTGATTATAACCATTAAAAAATAAAGTGCCTGGTGACAAAGAATTATAGAGAAGGACTACTTGATTTAAGGTAGAAAGAGAATGAAGTTTTAGTGGAGACAACATTTAAACCCGGAGATTAGGAATTAGAAACCAGTGAGGGCAAGGTCTGGAGAACACAGTATCTGAGATTTCACAGGTACAAATGACTTATAGTGGAGAGTGTCACATTTTAGGAAAAGGGAGTGTGATTCCTGCCTGGTGATAAGGAAGAACAGGGACATATGTTGAGGCTGTGGACATTGACATGGTTCCAATAATATAAAGCTTAGGAACTCAGGATAAAGATTGGATTTTACTCAAGTGCTCTGTGAAGACACCAAAGTGTTTGAGGCAAGTAATGATACGACCTGACTTATATTTTATAAAAATTACTCTTACAAGGAAAATGCAGTGAAAGAGAAAAGATAGAAAAGCAAATGGGTAAGGAGCAGAACTTTCCAGAGAAAAGTTGACAGATGGTGGCCCCGAAGGGTGAAAGAAATGGATAAATTTGAGTCAGGGGGAGAACAGTTTTATTAAAACAATGGACCAGATTTACAACTACAGAATTTCAGGCTTGGTAGCACCCGATTAAGTGGCATTTTGGTAGAGAGATGTTCTAGTGCCTTTTAGAAAACACAAAATAGGCTATTACTTCTGTTCTCAATTGTTGTTCTAGTGCTAATTACCCCGTTAATGGCCTATATCGTCTCTTTCTCTCTGTCCACACTTTTGGTCTGTGCCCTGTGGCATTTGACACCTGGGACTAAAAAGAAACAATAATTTCAATCACTAATTTTTGTTGCTCTGCTTTCTACATGGGTGAGGAATTAAAGACAATGATATGCCCACAGATAACACCTTAATGGATTCCAATTACTCATCCTATTTCTGATTTCCACATTTAAAAAGAAAGAAAGAAAGAAAATGAAGAAAACACAAGAGCTGGCAGTTGTCCTTCTTGTTGTAGTGGCAGGTAATGAGACAGCAGGGCTCTTTGTACTGGGGCCCTGAAAAAGGAATTTGAATGCATTTAAGCCTTTTTTCTTCGCTTACGATACTTTAGAACTCAAGGAAATTTGTTGCATTCAGTCGAATTTAATTTTTCTTTTATTTTCATTTTGACTGAAGTAGAAATGTTTTTAAATAAAATGCAAGTCATCAACATATAATTTGTTCTTCTAAAAACTGTAGTTGTTTTCATAAATTTTATTTCTACTTAAGAAGCAAAGTTGGTATTTCTGGAGGCCCTTCTCATGCAAGACAGGTTTAGTCTTCAATTTCTGTGATTCCATTGTCATGACCATGTGTGACCTCCGAGTAGAGTGTGAGTATAAACACATTTGGCTTTTGAGTCAAAGGGTGACATTTTCCCTTTAAAAATAAGTTTTGTGTTTTTTACCTGAGCCTAACTCGAGAGCTGTGTGTTAAATATTGTGAGACCGCTTCCGGCACATGAAAGAAAAACCTCAATAGGGTATGAGACTTTTTTCAACTCTTTGCTTAAAAATGTACTTAAAAATCTCAAAGATGAGAAAACTTACTCATAATTGATTGAATTGTGTGATGAAATATAGTATCAGATCCTAGATCTGGGTTACCAATACAACTGATGATTATTGGGCCTAAGTGGTTATTTTTGACTTGTTACCATTATTTGGCCATTATTTTTTATCACTCACAATTGCAAAATGACAAAAATTAATAATTTGCTATATGTGCCATTGGGGTCATATTGAATTAAAAAACACTGTTCTGTAAACATTTGTCAATGAGTATCTTGCCATAGATGATGAAATTGGTGGGATGTGAAACATGATATAAACTTTTTTGATCCCCAGTTAAAATTCAAATACAACATTGCCTAGAAATGGAATTTTATCAAATGTGGGTTTTTTGTACCATGACATGATCATATACACATAACATATAATTAGTTTATTAATATGATGAATAAATAAGTTTTCAAATGACGGGTCAACTTTGCATCCTTGGAATAAATTGAACTTGGTAATGATACATTAATCTGAATACATTGCTAGATTTTATTTTCTATTATCACACATTCCTTTATAGTTTTGCATATTAATGAAATGAAAATGGATATTAATTATAATTTCTAGCACTTTTTGTCTGGCTTTGGTATATAAATATTATCACATAAGTCTGGCCCTTTTCTGCTCCCTAGAAGATTTATATGAAAATGAATGTCTTTTTCTAAATGTTAGTATATCCACGTATACAATTCTGGTAGGTTTGAACTCTCCAGCATCTCCAGGACTATTATCATCATTCGATTTCCTCTTAGTTCATCGGTATCACTTGCCTGCCACACATTCATCCTGTGAGTCTATCCATCAGGGTAAAGTTTATGGAGGCAGCTAAACATCAAGAGAACACAAGCAAGGGGCTTGTTAACCCCAAAGAACGTAGTGAAGACAATGAAATGCCAGAAGATGAAAAAGACATGGGATGGAAAAGTGGATGCCATCCTTCAGAAGAAAGGCAGAAGGGGCCACAATTCCAGGGGGAAGTGGTATTTTCTCAGAAATAAAGGGCTACTGCTGCCACTCCTTTAGGGGATGCACCTGTCACCCTGGGCAAAAGGTAGAATCCACATTTGGCAAGGAGACCAGTCATCTAGCCGAAATCATGTTTTCTCTAATCCCTTTTAATCTTTTTTTGTTTCTTTTTTTTTCACATCTGTCCTTTTTCTGTTTTTGTTTTTTGTTTTTTTGTTTGTTTGTTTGTTTTTGTCCCTTATTACGCCTTTTTGTGGTGGCTATACCCGCTGGTGTTCCTTGTAATTTAGCTTTCATTTATGAAAACTTTTTGTCTTTTTCTTCAGTTTTTTCCTGAAATCTGTGAGTTCCCTGTGTAGTTTCTCATTGTTGCGCTATAACCCCAAGTTTTCTTGACATTTTCTGTTTGTTTTCTTAATTTTGCTTTGTGATGTTTCTTCGTTGATGCAATTGTTCTGTTTGAGTTTCTTTTAAGTTCAGGTTGAAATATTTCATTACTACTTTCTGTTGGTGATGACATTTTTTTCTGGTGAGTTTGGTTTGGGTTCTAAGAGGCTGTGCTTAATGTATTTCTTTTATCTTGAAATGTCTTTGTTTGAGTGCTACTGTCTTATTTTTATGTCGTCAATATTTGAATAAATTGGGTTTTCTCCACTGGCTTTTAGTAGAAGGCTTTCTGAAAGATAAGAAGTTAGCGTACTTAACTGGTTGCTTAGCCCAAAGGATACCTTTTTGCTGGTAAAATGATGAATAATTTCTTTGATATTTGTTGTGTTTTTTTTTGTGGCCAGAAAAAAATCTGCTTCTGTGATGCTGTATTATTTCTGGAGGGCTTCTACCAATAAACATTTCTTTCCTTCTCTTTACCTTGACTCTTACAGATATTGCCCCCATAGCCCAAGATAGTCCCTTCTGTTTTAGATCTTGTGTTGACTTTGCTCTGCCTCCTTTGTCCTCCGCATACCTTCCATGCTTTGTTTTCTTCAACATCACAAGGCTTCTTCCCTATCCTGATTGTTTTTAGATCGTTTTTAAATTTGTAAGTTTTTTATTTTTTTATATGAAATTTATTGTCAAATTGGTTTCCATACGACACCCAGTGCTCATCCCAACAGGTGCCCTCTTCAATACCCATCACCCACCCTCCCCTCCCTCCCACCCCCCATCAATCCTCAGTTTATTCTCAGTTTTTAAGAGTCTCTTATGGTTTGCCTCCTTCCCTCTCTGTAACTTTTTTTTCCTCTTCCCCTCCCCCATGGTCTTCTGTTAAGTTTCTCAGGATCCACATATGAGTGAAAACATATGGTATCTGTCTTTCTCTGCCTGACTTATTTCACTTAGCCTAACACTCTCCAGTTCCATCCACGTGGCTACAAAAGGCCAGGTTTCATTCTTTCTCTTTGCCACGTAGTATTCCATTGTGTATATAGACCACAATTTCTTTATCCATTCATCAGTTGATGGACATTTAGGCTCTTTAGATCTTAAAAGTAGTGGGATGCTTTTTTCACTTGAAGCGACTTTGGGCTGGTATTTCTTGGCTCTGCCTACCAGTAGGATGTCTCAACCCCCCCCCCCCCCCGCCTCTTTTTTTTAGTTGAGCGCGCTCACCTGCTTCCCCACTGTGCTCTCCTATGCCAGTTTTGCTGATCCTATTGTTTCCCTTCAATCTGAATATATGTCTTTCTTTGGCGTTGAGTTTCACTCAACTTATATGTAATTGAGTGTTTACTAATCTTCCATATTTTTCTGGGCAGACTGGAGCTCTTTTCTGTTTTCTAGTTTTTGTTTTGAAGCAGTTAGTGGCCTTTTCTTCTGCCACTCCTAAATATGCCTTGGTGATCTAAATGTCTCTGGTTTTGTTTTTTTATCTTCTATCTATTATTCTGTCTGTCATCTCCCTATCTATCTATCATCCGTCATTTTGGGGAAGGATTGATTGAGCTCCTTGTATCGAAGAATTTATGTCTTTTATCCTTCTCGAAAGTTCTCAGCCATTATTTCTTCCGACAGAGTATATTAGAGGGAAAAGCCTAGGATTATCACAAAATGGAACCTCTACCTCTTCTTTTTTTTACTCAAACTTTTATTAAGCATTAGACTTTCTTAGTTTCTTGTGTTTCTTAAATTTTGTTTTTCGTATTTTTTATTTGTCTCTCTGTAATCCATTCTTCGATATCCCTTCAGATTGATTTTCTGGTTTACTAATTCTTTCCTTGGTGCCTTTGAATTTGTTACTAAGCACCTTTATTGAGTAAATCTCAATTGTTTTATATTGTATTTAACAAAATTCTATATGACTTTTTTCAAATGTTCCCGGTAAAATTGTATAGTTTTTTTAATATATTTCTTATTTGTTAATTTTCCATTTTAATACTTTAACATGTTAAATTTTATTACTTCATATTATTTATCTGATAATGCCAAAACTTGCTGTATTTCTGGGTTAGAATATATTATTTGTTATTTCTTCTGACTCTTTGTCTAGTCCACTGTCTATTCCATTACGAGCTCTTGTATATTTAAATGTCATCTTTCAAAATTTTCTTTGGGTGCACATTTTTCCTAGAGTTGTTCTTGTTGTTTGTCTTTTGGTATTTAGCCATGAAGCTACTAAGAATACTTGTTCTTAATTTAAATAGAATTTGGCTTGTGTTAGAGAGTTTTTTCGGGGAAAATAATTTTTAACTATCATCCAGAATCAATGCTGATGATAATATTCTTACAGTCTTTTACTAGACAGTAGATTTTCCCTAATTTATCCACTCAGTTTGCCACCATTATTGGTTCTTTCCATTTACGGGGGCTCAGATACAAAAGGTTCTACTTCATGTTACCTTTGGCTTTTCTTCTGATCTCTTTAAATGGACCACTGAAGCAAAACTCTAAGCAAATATGACTGTTTAGGTGTCCCAGTCAAGAATACGGAAGGGTAAACAGCATCTTTTCTAAATCCATTTTTCTTTCCTTCCTTCTTTCTTTCCTCCCTTCCTTTTCCAAGTTGTTTAGTATTTCTCATACTATTACACTTAAACCAGTCTTACATTTTGGAAGATTTTTAAAATGTGGAAGGGTTTCTTTGGGTAGAAATTTTACTTTAGTCTTGGAAACTGAAACTCTATATTTACATACTATCATTTTACTTTTTGATCCTTATTTTTCAATGAAATGGAGGAAGCATAAAATATATAAAACATTATTTCCTATGGCATGCTCCCGCACTTACAGTTTATATATTATCTTTTAGGAAAATTTGTAATACATAATGCCAAGTAGTAGGGCAGGTATGATACCTCCATTATAAATAAGAATACTAGAACACTAAGAAATAAAGCAACAAGAGTGCAGACCCATAGCAAGTCACATGCTGGCAGTTATTTAATAGATTTTTTTCTCTTTCCACACTGAGTTTGGTGCCCTTTTATTATCCCTTTCTGGTCAGTTTTAAGGCCTTTTTATTCTGGGTGGATTTTGTATCTGACATTTTTTTTTTCTATATCTAACATTGCAGCAAAACTCCAAACCGTCGACATAAGCTAGTTTATAAACTTCTAGGACATCTGTTATTTTAGAGACCTAGCGCTGAGTGAGAATAGAGTCTTACAAAGTCTGGGGTGAAAATAAGAAATCTCAGTAATTGCTTTTCTCAGCCTTTTCACTTCTCATCTTGGAAATTGAAGAGTACTGAATTATGCTCTAATTGACACTGAAATATAAAAAAGCAAATAAAAAATTCATTATGACCTTTAAGAATATGGCAGATAGAACGTGGCAAACATGTAGCCTTAGTTTCCAATCCAAATTAAAGGGTCATAGTGCATTGAAAATTGCTAATGTCGCACAGGGCTGGAAATCACGACTTTTCAAAGAAAACACACATCAAAGTCAGCTTTTCATGCTTTTTTAAGAATCCTGGTCTAAGAACTATTATTAATATTAAATGGCAAATCATTGTAGGTCACAACAAAGTATAGAACTATAGAACCTCAAGCATGGGTTGCATGTTTTTATAGTATTTGACAGAATTACTTTATGGGTTGGTGTTTCAAGCAGCTTTTAAGCTGACATAGATTAAAGGAGCTTCCCTGAAGAGCATATATGACTCTGACATTCCAAGCGAGCATACATCAAAGACCTAGGGATTCCTGAAGCTTCTTCTCGTCATAGGGCACATAGTGAGCACGCATAAAAAGGGCTTTCCTCGTCTCCATCCAAAAAACTAAGCTAATTTTTAAATGTAACTTAAAGGCGGGTTGTAAGGCTAATAACACATCAGAAGTTACTCAAATTTTGTCTGCTTGTCCCGTTCTCCTTCTCCTTGGAAAATGTAAAGATAACATCAGATTAATTTCTTGTTGTACTTTGTTTATTTGTGATACCTTTCCTTACATTTTGGAGATCTTGTGTCTATACAGGTCTTAGCAAGATTCTCCACATCATTTTTATGCCACTGGATTTCGGGGTGGCTTTGGTTGCTGTACGTTTCACGCCCTAGACCTTGTTATGTTTTGTTAATCTTTGAAACTTAGTAAAGAGAGAAATGGGACTGTTATCCTACAATATTCTCCTCATGTTTCTCTCCTCCCCCAGTCTTGCCCCGCTTGAAACCAGTCTCCATTGCGAAACACTCATAACTGTAGATTTCACACATTCCTCACTGTGGATTTCATTACATCATTCATTTCCTGTTAAAAACAGACAGAAATAACTCTCTTGCCATCACCGTAAGTTAAAATGATCACTCATTTCTCTAGAGACTGAAGCCTTGCATGATCTGATTTCAACAGAACAATTTCTAGTGGCATCTCTTTCCCCTTCTCATACCCTTATCTCCTTATTATACTGACTTTGAGCTTCATAGTATTCCTGAAGTATAGAGGTATTGTTGTAAAGCTGTGCTATTCCATTCATCTGGTATACCTTTACTTAACTCCCTCTTTGCTTGGAAACCCTCACTCTGCGTTCATATAGTTTTATTGTGAGAACCGTTTGATTCTCCAGTATGAATATTTGTGTGGCACGCTGTCTTTGCCTACAACATTTTGTTTAAGACATCATAATTCATCACATCCTGCTTTTGTGTTACATATGACCTATTACTTGGTCTGTCTCTCTTGCTGTCTTAAAAATGACCTATGACAGGGCGTATTGCACATTAATTACACACTGTGGCGCACAGTAGAAGATATAGTACACAGCACACAGTACTAGCAGTAGAAGATATAGTACACGTCTGATGACTGGATTGTCATCATTGATGACTTTATCCCATGAAATGAGGAGGTTAGGGTTGGTTTAACAATTTCCGTGTATAAATATACGTGAAGATACGTATATATTTATGAGTGGTACAACACAGAATAACCAGTGTCATAGATCTACTCACTGCGAGATTCTGTTATTAAATAATAGTCATTTTTAACAATTATTTAGAAAGGCTTTTATCTGAGCAGAACTAAAAGAAATTTTACTGTTTTAACTCTCATCTATATTTGGCTTAGTCAATTTAGTCATTTGGTAAATGTTAGGTTCTTTGTTTAAATGTTGATATTTTCCAAGTGTTAAGAGACAGTTGAGAATTGTGCTGTCCTCCACCACAACCTTGTTACCAAGTGATAAATTATAATGAGAGCAATCCCTAAACCAAATTCTGCCAAACCTAAACTATGTGTTCATACACTGAAGTATAGGAGAGTCTGTCTCTATGGTCAAGCACTCCAACTAACTCCTTAAACAGAAAACTCATGAAGGCAGCACAATGATATTCTAATGTCAGAACCGGCCAGACTTACGATCAAATCTGATGGCAGGACCTCGATAAAGTGGAGGAATGCAGGAACTCTAGACATTGAGGCCAAGGGTAATCAGCTGATAAGTTTTCCATGCTTGTTAGATTCTTTTATTCCATTCCATGGGTGAATACTAACGATGCTTGATGGTGCTAATCAAAATTAAGCAAGTTTTATGCTATTTAACCCCCATCCCCATAATTTCTGATTGGGTTTCTTTGAAAATTAACTAACATTTGTACATAAACATCAAACCACTTATCCAGAATTATCTTTAAAATAAACTATTGCACAAGCAATAACAAGATATTCTCTTTCATTATCACTATTTTAACCCTGGATCTTTCCCTTACCATTTCTATTCCATGAATTTCCACTTAAATCCATGAACAACAAAAAGAGTCTCTTGCTTCATGGCTGATATTAAAATTAGAAAGATAGCTTCTCTGTCTTTGCCTTCATGTTGCTTACGGAATGCTCAAGATTTGGGTTGTCTTTTGACAGCCTGGCTTTTTGCAGATTACATGAAATCTGATGTATTGAGGACCGAGAGTATAAGTACATTTTACAAATATCTTTGTCAAATCTGCAGACCAACTGCTGTAGGTGTCCTGAATATTCTCTCTTCTGTTACTGCACTAAGTGGTGAAAGGAAGGTTTCGTCTCCTTGACGATTGCTACCCATCAATAGATGATATTTTCAGTCTACCTAGAAAGCATCTTCTACCATTACAAAGAAGCACTCTACACTTTGTAAAATAGACTATTACATAAATTATTAAAATAAACTACTATGCAGACAATGTAAGGATACTCTACTGCATTGTCCAGTTCCCAGTTTGGAATTAGTGGCTGGAAGCTTAAAAGTTGCTGACTTCCTCTCTTCCTGGCATTGCTATTACCATTATTTGCCATTAAATATGGCCCTTTTATATAAATAGTGTAAAAACAGAATGCGCCTATTTGTAAAACTAAGCATTTGCTTTTCATTCATTTGGCAAGTATTTACAAACATGTGATATATGAAAGAAAGACCTAAAAGTATAATTGTGTTTTAAAGAGATAATTTTTACACTAATAACAACAGCAACAAAAGCTTTTATTGGAGGTTTTTCTGGAGAAAATGAAGAATTGAATTTTAAACACATCTGTTTTTGAGTGTGAAAATGACTAAATCCTTCTTTGAAAAAGGAAAACATGGAATCATAAATGTTAGTCAGTTTTTAATTAGGGAAACAGGTTTCATTAAAAGGAAAATTTGAAACAAACCTCACAAACCTAAAATATTTTTTGTTTTTTTTAATGACACTATATTGTGAATTATTTATATTAAAACTAACAAACAATCATAGATTAAATACATTGCTAAGCAGAGTACATCTGTTAAATAGAAGTGTTGGCATAATCTGTTAAGGGTTAAATTTAACTCTGATGGATTAAATAATAGGTTGTTTATATTGGAAATTCAATGCTTAAAAAGTTGAAAGCATTCTCTTGCTGTCAAATTGCTTTATTTCTGATATACAAGTTTAACCTTTAGAGTTGTAATATTTCCAAAGTGTGTTTGCTTTGTTTGGAAAATAAATTATATTGAGCCATAACATGATTTTCATAAAGTTTAAATAAGACCTTGAAAAAGTAAAGTTGAAAGTTTGTACCAGACATGACCTCAAATTTTATTTATGCTTTGACAGGTGCCTGCAGGATACCAAGTCTAATTATCTAACAGGTAGTTGGTACAGGGTATTTGATCCTTCAAAAGTAAGCTGTGGTTAGGCACAGAGATTCTGAAGTTAATTGCATGGAATTAATAACAGTAAATAAGTGACTGAATTTGAAGAGGCAAAAAGTATAGAAGAGGAGGGTGTATGAGCAAATAGAAAATTTCCATTGTTATGTCTCCCTTTTCAGATACTATAGAGTCACATTATCTTACATATTTAAACATATTTAATTAACCAAGTAGATACTCTGTCTCTTCAAATGAAGTTTGGAGCTAATGCAAACTACCTATGATGATGTAGATTATATAGGTATACAAAAGTGCTGCAAAGACTTCAAACTTGAAGGCAGTTCTAAGTTAGACAATGATGTGGACTAAATATATTCACTTGGATTTATGGTTTTGCTTTATGAAATTCAATGAAAATCACTTACATGCCCATTTTTTATTTATTTAGAAAAAAACAATTGAGGTAAAGTTTCAGGTGAGTTTTAAAGGAATAATCTTATTTTATATATGCATTTTAAATAACATGATGATACTTATGACTACCACCTGCCACCCCCCCCCCCCCCAATTATAAAGCTAGAAACATTCAGAGGACAATTTCAAGTTGTGAAAGTATATACGTGATGTGTATGTTTAAAGTAAAGGGTTGACTTTGATTATGAAGACTTTGGAAAACTACCAAAATTCCCTAAACTCAGTTTCTTGATGCATGAAGTGTATTAGTTACTGATTGATGTATAACAAAGCATCTAAACTGCAGTGGCTTAAACACTAAATATGTATTATTGCTTATGGGTCTATTGGTCAGATGGAGACTTTGGTCTTGGTTGGGCTCAGTTATATGTCTGTAAATGGCTACAAAGGCAGTTGATAGGTAGCTGTCTTGGGGGCCCTAAATTGAGACAGCTTGGACCGTGAGGTCTTTCCATGTGGTTTTTCATTCTCCAGCAGGCTAACTGCAATTGTTCTCATGGTGGTAGTCCCAGGGTTCCAAGAGAGTGAGCACAAGTGCCCAGATCCCATTATTACCTAGGCTTGAAACTGGTACACTGCCACTTTTGTGGAATTTGATTAACCAAAGGAAGTCAAATTCAAATGATGGGGAAATAAATTCTACCTATTGATGGGAGGAACTACAAAGTCACATTTCAGAAAGCATGGATATAAACAGGGATGAAAAATCTGGCCATTTTCACAATCTACATGAAGATTTTAAAGAATAACAAAGTGAGAAAGATATGAAAAACACACTGATTAATGTTTCTCAGACTTTAATGGGGAAAAGAACTGTCTTAGATATTCATTAAATTGCAAATCCCTTGGCCATATCCCCCAAGATTATGATTCTAAGTTTGTGATACAGTCTAGAAATCCTCAATTAAATAGAGTACCTCACTCCCCAGTGATGCTCCTAGAGATGGTCTGACCATGAGAAAAAGTTAAATGAGGGAGGGAGAACTTTGATCCCAAATAATGAAGGTTGAATTATAACAGAAGAAAATGATGAAGCAGGTGAAAACTGCTCAAATATTATTCTTATTATTCTTTTAATTTGATACTTTATTAGTTTTTAGTGTTCAAAGGGCTTCTACATATATTATCTAAGACCCGATAAGCCTGTGAATCAGGTAGGAATGATATATATGGGATATAATTTGTTATATGACATTTACAAGACTTAAACATCAGTCTTCTAT
This sequence comes from Acinonyx jubatus, assembly GCF_027475565.1. Classification (NCBI taxonomy): domain Eukaryota; kingdom Metazoa; phylum Chordata; class Mammalia; order Carnivora; family Felidae; genus Acinonyx; species Acinonyx jubatus. The sequence continues at coordinate 13,955,039 of NC_069385.1, read as the reverse complement.
CATAATAAAACAGTTTTCTAATCATGATTTTAGTCTTGTGATTCAGGTGAGAAAGATGATGAAACTAAAAAAGAATCTATTTTGCATTTATTCAAATTTTGACCCGATGCATGAGCACTTGAAATGGGAAAGATTGTGCTTATTGAAAATTAATTTAGAGAAATCAATTGACTTGGAGGAAAAGGATTTTTTTAACTCAAAAATGAAGGGAAAAGGTGAACGGCTGGCAATGACTCACATTCTGCTTTTAAGAAAAATGGGTAGATAGTGATATTGGCAAGCTATAATATTTTTAAAGTATAAATATTATTATATTAAGTTCATTATCAAGTTTTTGCCCAGTTTTTATGACATGAGACTGGACTTTAGTGTTCATTTAGCACACAAAATAATTGAATTGAGTATTGCATCATGTGGAGCTAAAATCAAGAACGGCATTATGAAATATTGAGGCAAATTTCACATAATTTGTAAAAGCAGAGGTCACTAAAGCTACTCAAGGAATCTTTTTTAAAAAGCAACATAAACAAAACTACACTGTAAAAATTCCAAATATAATTTGAAGTTGAAATATTGGCAAATTACTGAAGAATTTGGACTATTTTACTTAATGGTCAGAAGTTGAGTTCACTTGGTAAAAGTCTAAGAGCACACAAATTTAAGCTAATCATTGCGTTAAAAGTAAATGAAAAGTTTCCAATGCTAAAGAGAAGGACTGTCTTTTCCAAAGTTAGCAAGCTACTAGTTTCAGTTGAATCAGGAGAAAAAACTAGCAAATCTTAATGAAGATGTTACATAAAAGCCAGAGTATTTGAATGGCTAAGTGAAAAAAAAAATTACAATGATATTGATCTTCCAATTGCCAAGGAGACAGAACTTGGAGATTTAACAAGGGATTCACACTCCTGATAATGGGCTAAAAAAGAACAATTAAGATGAATAATGAGGGAAATACGCAAAGAGGGAAGTCTTGTTGGCAGAGGAATTGTCAGAGACAGATAGCTTATTTTCTTAAAGGAACAACAGAGATTGTCTAAGGACATACAGGCTATTTTCAAGTAAAATTGTATGCTTATTCAGGTACAGTTTTGCTCAAGTAACCGTAAGTCTTGACAAGTTCTCTGAACCCTCTGCATCTCTGTTTTACTCTACAAAGAGGACACGGGAACCTCCAGCTTGAAAATCCAGAGACTCCATTTTGATCAGAATTGTGTAAACTACCTTCTGTAGGGAAAACCTAATCGATAATTTAGTGACAAACTTATTGGTAGGATTTGATGCATATTTCTCTGATATTGGTTCAGTGACCATTTTTTAACACTCTGTTGAATTTTTCAGTCCCTGTATTGTTTTAATGGGCCAAGCTAATCCTGTCTTGGGATGTCGTATTAGTTTGCAAGGGCTGCCCTAACAAAATACCACTGACTGTGTGGCTTAAACAGAAACTGATTTTCTGCAGGGTAAGAAATTCAGGATCAAGGTGTCTGTGGGGTTGGTTTCTCCTGTGGTCTCTCTCCTTGGCTTGCAGATGCTGCTTTCTTGCTGTGTCCTCACGTGTTACTTCCTCTGCACATGCACATCCCTGGTCTTTCTGCGTGTCCTGAGCTCTTTTTATAAGGACACCAGCCCGATTTGATTAGAGCCCACTCTACTGACCTCATAGTATCTTAATCATCTCTTTAAAGTCCTGTCCACAGGGGCGCCTGGGTGGCTCAGTTGATTAGGCGTCCGACTTCAGCTCAGGTCATGATCTCTCCATTCGTGAGTTGGAGCCCTGCATAGAACTCTGTGCCACCAGCTCTGTGCTGGCAGCTCAGAGCCTGGAGCCTACTTCAGATTCTGTGTCTCCCCCTCTCTCTCTGCCCTTTCTCCAGTCATGCTCTATCTCTCTCTTAAGAATAAATTAACATTAAAAAGTTAAAAAAAAAATTAAAGTCCTATCTACAAAAACTGTTGCATATGAGATACTGGGGGTTATGGCTTCAACACAGAAATTCTGGGGAAACACAGTTAAGCCCATTTGGGCTGCTGCTATAACCCAAATGCAATAGACTAGGTTGCTTAAACAACAAGCATTTATTTGTCACAGTTATGGAGACTGGGAGACTCATGATTGTCATGATTATGTTACCACGGGTTCTACGTCTGGAGAAAGACTGCTTCCTGGTTCACAGACACCTGTCTTCTCTTGGTTAAACACCTAAGAGGCACATTTCTGGGTCTTATGGTAAGTGAATGCCTAGGTTTATGAGTAACTACCACATTGCTTCTCAAAGTGGTTGTACCAATTCACATTTCCCTCCTTTGTATAAAAAGGGTCCCAATTACTTCACATCTTCATCAACATGTGGTATGAGCAGTCTTTCAATTTTAGACATTCTGATGTGTATATGGTGATACGTCATTGTAGTTTTAATATGGGTATTTTTTAGTGCCCTTATTTGCCGAATACATATATTTTTTGGTTAAGTGCCTATTCAAAATTTCTGCCCACATTTAATTGGGTATGTTTTTTCTTTTCTTTTTTTTCTTGTTACTGAGTTTTGAGAATTCTTCATATTTATTGTATATAAGGCTTTTCCCCAGATATGTGTTTTGCAAACATTTTTACCATTTTGGATCTCCTAATAATATCTTTCATAGAGCCAAGGTTTTTAATTTTGATGGAGTCTAATTTATCATATTTTTAATTTCATAGCCACTGATTTTAATGTCTTATCTAAGAAATATTTGCTTCACCCAGGGCCGCAAGATCACATCTGAATCTATCTTCCATGATCATATGAACTTTTCTAATTTAGACTTGATACGGTAAAATAGATTGATTGATTTTCAAATATGGAGCAAACCTTGTTCCCTGGGATAAAAGCATATAAATGAAATTCCTCTGCTAACAAAAAGTTGTTTGAGTAAAATACAATTACATCTGTCCATGGAACTGAAGGCAGAGTCAAGGGAGAGAACAAACGCGGCTGAACTGTCATTTATGTATTAAATTATCAAAACTTGCAAAATGTGTCTCAATGTTTAAAGAAAAAAAATCACTTAAATCACACTGCAGATGAACTGATATTTTTGGACAGGAACTCAGCACGTAAACTTAATTGCAGCTCATATAGTGTGCCTACCCTCATGGAGAGTTTTCTTACAGATCTTGATTATTTTTTTCTACTGTCTGTCACTGAGTTAGAAAAGAGAACTCAGTACATCAGGATCCCTGTACATAAATATATTTTTATTCCATTTATGTTCCCCAGAGACTGCAATAATATGTGTATAAATAGATAAATTTTTCTTATCTTTGAGTTATTTAATTTCTCCTAAAGACCTCATTAATTAATTAACAGTTAATTATAATTGATTTAGGCATCTAAGAAAATAGACTTAATTGAAAGTGTTGGCATATTGCACACAAAAAAAGGTTTGATGTAATTTATGTAGTTATTATAAAAATGAGTTAGAATTTTAAAAATGCCAATGACCCGTGTGATGATAAAATGTGAATTTGGAAAAAAAAAATTGGGTTTCAGAGAAAGTTGATATGCATTATTTAATAAAATATCATTTTCTTGGGAAAATATTTCCATATGCCTTATTGAGCAGCTGAGTTAGGAAAATGATTACTGCCTTGCAGTGCATAAAGTTGGGTGATCTTGACCCAGTGTTTGATGGGGTGGGGCAGATAATTTGAAGAATTCTCAGGACCAGAGCCTTGCCTCCGGAGAAGAGGTTATCAAGAAAATAAAAAAGGACAGACCTACCACCCTGCCAGTTGTTCGGTTCGAGACAGGCAACGACTCTCTCCAATGCAGCGTCTGGAGACCTAACAGAGTCTTGACATTGAGTACAGACTGACAAACAAGTATGCAAACTAGCTATTTGGTAATGGCACTCAGCATGGCATAGAAATCTTGCAATGCCATACCTCTCTCATTTCCTCAAACTTCTCTCCAGCCTTCCACACACAATGTTATCTGAAGACCTTGCCTCATGCTTCCCTGAACAAAATAGGTAAAACTAAACAGCAAATTCCATGTTTTCTCATCTCCCAAATCTCCGCATCCTTCCCTACCTCTATTATTTATTACTTTCCATTCTGATTTTCCTCTTATTTACATAGATAGGTATGTACTTTTTCTGGAAGAGACCAATCCCCTCCCTTATTGTCTATCATTCTCTTTCACATTATAAAAGGCTTCGTATCTTTATTATACCCACTTGCTCCTGTGTCTTCAATGTCTCTCTCTCTGAAAGTCATTCCCATAAATATTTAATATTCAAGAATTCTCGGTCATATTTCCCATTTGCTAACTCCCATTACTTCTCAAAACCACAGATAAGCTTCTGAGTTGACTTGCTTAAAATGCCATATTAATTGTCTCTTTCCATTCACTCCTATTTTACCAGTGAAATATATTTCACACGTAAAAATATACAGAGGTATATAATAAGATGTTAACATACACGTTGATAATTAGGGCCTCACGGCTAACTGGTTTTCAACTACACTCCTACACATGCACTACCTTCTTTGGTTATTTTGAGTTATTCCCCAAAATAACTTGAGTTTATTCCCCAAAATCAAATAATTTCGTTTGTATATTTTTGTGCCTCTCTAAACGATTAAGACTATTTTAAAAACATAACCACAATACCACTTTCAGATTCAGATTCCTTATATGAAACTGTGGCATCACGCAGGAAAGAGAGGTATGCCAACGGTGGAAATGGGGCTGTTGGAAGGGTTAAAATGACTTACAGAACCCTAAACCCCAAAGCTTCTGTAATACCTCATTGAGCTTCCTTTACCCGAGGCTGAGACTCCTTTATAGCTCATTCTGTATTAATCTCACACTGGACAGAGCTCTTTTATACAAGACCAATCATCCCAACCTGTTAAATCAATAGGCCAGATGGTAGCACTCCCTGGGAATTAAACAGAATTAGAATAAAGAAGAAAAATTGATATACCCAGAGATTTGGTCATTAATATTAGACTATATCTCAGAATATTTATGGGAATGGGTTTTAGGGTGGCTCACCCAAAGGAATTTGAACATATTTTAGATGAGGGTAAATTTATTGATAATTAGTGCTCCAACCAGAGAGGCTACAGTCAATGTACTCAAATGGGCATGAATTCTAACAGTTTTCTGGGTTATTGTACAAAATTAAACCTATCATTGGGTCACATAAAAGCAGATTGTCAACCAGAAATCACTGGTATATAGTAGAAGCAGGAATTCAAAAACTTGAGGGGATGGGAATACTGAAGCATGGCATGATTCTCTTAATAATGTCCACTGAGAAGGCCCAAAAGAAATTCCTCTTGCCAAAAATTTAAGAAATACTTTGCCATTTGGTAAAGGAAACTTAGTCTTTTTCTGACGGAAATGCAGATGGGAGATAATGCTATTTTTAAAAAGCTCTCTGGTCCCAAAGAGAATGGGACCCTTCTGAGTAGTCTGCTAAATGTCCTGTGAATTGTGAAGTTTTCCTTCTGGCTGGTGGGAAGGGAAACCAATCTGAATACTGTTGCCTCAAATCCTTTTGGCTCTTTCTTTTCCACAGCCTCAGGTAGCCTCCTTACACACATATGCTAAGAAGGATTCCACTGATCTCAAGACCACCCATCTGCAGGTGGAGACAGTTGTTTCTCTGTTTGCCTCTTTCCTCTCTTGCCATCTGTCCTGTGAACTCCAGCTGTCTTGATCTCCCTGAACTCCACAAAGGTGCCAGCTCCCTGACTCAGTGTCCCAGGGGTTCTGACTGGCTTCTTCCTCCCTACACTTTGGCCTGGAAATTCTCTCAAAGCAAAAACTAGGGCACATGAAGAGCTTGCCTCATTTGTTTCCCATTTCTGAGAAATCACATTCTTTTGTTGTCTGATGTCAATGTCTTACATATTTTACATATTTACAATGTTTTACATATTTCGTCAAGTTTCGTTGTTGCTTCAGGGAAGAGGGTAAATTAGTCCTTGCTACTCCATTTCAGAGGCAGAAGTTTCTATGGTTTTAAAGTGTGTTGAGGGGCACCTGGGTGGCTCAGTTGGTTAAGCGTCTGACTTCGGCTCAGGTCATGATCTCATGGTTCATGGGTTTGAGCCCCGTGTTGGGCTCTGTGCTGACAGCCCGGAGCCTGGAGCCTGCTCCAGATTCTGTGTCTCCCTCTCTCTCTCTTCCCCTCCCTGACTCGTGCTCTGGCTCTCTGTGTCTCTCAAAAAGAAATAAATGTTAAAAACAACAACAACAACAACAACAACAACAAAAGTGTGTTGAATGGGGTGCCTGAGTGGCCCAGTCGGTTGAATGTCTGACTCTTGATTTTGGCTCAGGTCATAATCTCATGTTCGTGAGTTTGAGTCCCACCTCGGGCCTGGCGCTGCTTGGGATTCTCTGTCTCCCTCTCTCTGTGCTCCTTGCTCACTCCCTCTGTCTCAAAATAAATGAATAAAAAAAATAAATAAAAGTGCGGGGATTGCCAAATATATGGAATTTCCCAGATGTCTTTCTGTTATTACCTTCCAGTTTAATTACCTTTTTATCTTTGAACACTTCTTGTTATTTCATTTATTTTACATTCTTTTGCTTTGTTTTATGGCCCCAAATGTGGAATATGATCTATGTTGGTGAATGTTCCATGTTCACTGGAAATAATGTATATTCGGCTGCTGTTGGCTGAAGTGTTCTATAAACCTCAGCGTATGAGAGTTCTCCATAAAAATAGAGCTATATATATGTCAGGAGAGATATAAAATTTAGAGATATATAAAAATAGACATATATATATATATGTCTAGATAGAGAGATGATATATATATAGAGATAGACATATATATATGTCTGGATAGATGATAGAGAAAGATAGATAGATAGATAGATAGATAGATAGATAGATAGATGATAGACAGATGCTATATACCAGCAGACAGAGTCTGCATGGGGTTTACTCTGGAAGCAGAGACTTAGTCGATGTCACAGGTAGTTATCCAGAGGTTATACAGTTGCATCAGGAAACCATGAATCTTTGGAGGTGATTATGTGGTGGGGATATCTCCTACTATGCAACAGTTGGTCACCTTACACCAAATGGTAGAGAGAACCCAAACTACAGGTTGCAATCAATTCTTCATCTCTCATTCTCTTTGTCTACTAACCTCAGGGGAGTCACAAACACCAAAATTATTAAGAGAGAAGTAATAGAGTATCAATGGAGAGAAATAACAACAGTATCCTTTCCCTCTACTCAAGATTTGTTTATGGTAAGCTTTGAGCTGAACAAGAGATTTGATGTAGATCAGACTGGACTTGCTAATGTCTGAAAATGGGATTGTCGTCAATATCTGACAGTGACCTGGAAGCTTTGAAATCTACTTGTGTTATCATCTAGGTGCAGGGAAAGCAAATCTGACAGACTGGATTTGAAGACAAACTAAGACAAAAAATTGCTTGTATCCTACTCAATCCAATAGAGCCAATAAACCTAGAAATTCTCTGTATTTTTCCATTATATATTTAATAAATTTGCTATACCTTTATAATTTGATAGTGTTGTTATCTTCTCACTATTGTCAGGTTTTCAAAATCTTTTTTGCTTATCATTGGAACGAAATAGAGAATAGCTAACAATCTCTGTTATAGTTACTATATTCCCATTGAAATACCAACCAAGGCCCAAGAAAATACATACATTAATAAAAACAAGACTATAAAAATGAATGCTTAAAAACAGTGCCCAAACGAAGATTGGCCACCAAATTTTTGCCAAAATCTGAGAAAACAGCCATGGAGATAGACGTAGATATATAGTGAATGAATGGACCATGAGCTCTTTTCCTTCTGTCCCAGAGCAGTCCTCACAGTGAGAATAAGTCAGGGGACAGCTGGGTTTTTCTTCCACTGTTTACCTAATGGCTTAGAGAATCAGAGGACTTGGATGTCCACCTGCAGTGTTGCTTTATGAAGTGGCCAGATGTTGATTCTCCACTTCTCAATCAGACCACTAATCAATACCTCATTCTTGGCATGAAGTAAGTGATTGTAACTCCAGTAGGAACTCAAGAGATTGGGTCTCTAAATCTTGAAAATTGGTCCCCCAAGGAAAGCTGTTTAAGTGAAAAAGATACAGAAAGAGGTCCATGGAAGTATTTTCTAAGACATGTGTGGGACTTTGTCAGAGGCCCTTCCTAGAATTGCTAGACAGATGCCAGTCTAAAGGAGATCATGCTTTTCTCCCTTTCTGCACCATTTTCTATTTACTATTTATTACCAAGTATTATTATATGATATGCCTTTTAAAAACTATTTTAGGAAGAAACAATCTGTTTTTATCACCACACCTAGAAACTAACAACTTTAGAGGGCTCGAGATTTAAAGTATTTGATAACACTGGTGGATGTAGATTTCAAATTATGGTACAATTTATCAATTGTATCACATAATATTTTCAAAAAGTATTAAAGAGGTGTATTTATACCAGTATAGCTATTTTCTTTCCCTTTATTGGTTCTTATATTAAAATCTCATATACTAACTCCAAGTAATAAATGAATTCTCATGCTACTAAACAGCCCTTCAGTTTCCATAACTAAGGGAGGTTAGGACATACTTCAATTTTATATATTTATTTTACTTTGTTGCAAGATCTAAATATTTTCCTTATTATATTTGCTACTCAAATTCAAATGTTGAACTAAATACTAAAGTAGATATAGAATATGTTTATTTTATCTAAAATAAATAAGGTACTTTTTAATATATTGCCTTAACTATATCACTACACATTTTAAGATTTTACTTCCCAATATTAATGATCTCTGAATGAAATGAGGCATCCTCTGTCAGTTGATAGCTGTTTGCATTTGATGATATAAGTTAGGGTAAGACATGAAAGTAAAAGTAAGTTTATTTAAAATGGTTACTGATGTATTAGTGATGACTTGGGTAATTAAATGACAGAGTAACCACCAGTGGCTTATTAAAATCCATTCGCAAATCCTCTAATGTTAGGATAAATTCACAGTGAGAGAGAGGGGATATTACTCCATGAAGTCTATGCCCTGTTTTGAGAATAATATTTTTTATGCATATCTACCCGACCCCCCCCCCAACTCCAAAAGAAAGAATGAAAAAGAGAAAAATAAATGAGAGTGCAAAAGTTGATATTTGCAAAGAATTATCTAGAAGCATCAATTGAAGGAGGATAATGGAGGTGAATAGAGCAATGGAAAGACTATCATAATAGAGATGATGAGTCACTGACAAGCAGAGGGTAGCATCCACACCCAATGCAAACAGGAAGGAAAAGTTTGCCTGATAGTTCCATTTAGGGATCAAAGACTACTCCAAAATGGTGACTCTAGATGATTTGTGGAATGATAAAGCCACTACTTGTTTTGAAAGATGAAGGCTATGTAAAAAACATTTTTAATTTATTCTCTTGGCCACATTTTAATGTGCATCCTAATCACCCGGGAGGCTTGTCAAGAATGTGGATTCCCTGATTCAACAGCTAGAGAGCTTATGCTATTAGGTCTTACCTCATCCATGGCAATCCACATCTTTAATCAGCAACCCAAGAAATTTAATACAAATGGTCCACAAACTCCACTTAGAGAAGTAACACATGTTCTGATGTAGTTTAAGGAAAGTCAAATGATCTGTTATTTAAAATTAGAAAGAGTTCATTTTGAGACTGGGTGTGGGAGGGTAGCTAAGCAAATAATTTCCTGTTTCTTTCTTATTCATATGTATGTTTCCACAAGTCATTTTTGATCATTGTTTAATAAGTAATTTTAACTCATTCAGACATTCAACTGTATTAACGTAGATATGCAAATATTCTCTCATTTTTCTTTTTTTTCTTTTTTCCTTTTTATTATTCTCTCATTTTTCTACCCTTTGTATTTATAACCAGTTTTCCTCCGTTAGTCCTAAATTTGTGACTGTGTACTTTTCTTCTTTTTTTCCAATGCTAGCTAGTGGTTTAATAATTTTAATGATTCTTTATGGGGAATAAGCTTAGGAATTCCCTGAGCTTGCACCAATGGGTTAACAAGACATAAAGAAATAGAAAGCCATAGGATGCACACACCCACGTCTGGGTAAACAATACTAGGTAAATAAGATTATGTAAATAGGACAAAGGCCCCCAGTATAGGACAAAGGTATAGGAATAGGGAATCTCAGGATGAAAACATCCAAGATTAGGTTAACAAGATTAGGTAATCAAGATGGAAATGTCCCCCAACTTAGTACAATAGCAGAAAGCTACTTTCACGGGAAGGAAGGACCAAATTAAGTAAACAGGTAAATAGGGCTATGGACCACAGAGGGGCGAAGTTGCCCAGAGTGGAGCTAATTGGCAAAAGAAAGATGCCTTGTTGACCCTGAGGTAGCATGTTCTCTCTTTCTTGTCCCCTAGGCCAGTTTAGGAAAACAGAGGTGGGCCTCATGTAGCCTATAAACAACCTTCCACCCAGAACCAGAATCTTGCTTTGTATTGACCCAAACCCCTAACACTGCATATCTCCAAAACCCCCTTTTCCCCACACCCATGAGTTAATGTTCACGATTTCATTGTCTCTCTGTGCATGCCTGTCACGCTTATAAGCCTTCTGATCCTAATAAAAACGGAGGAAAGACTGTTACTCGGGGCTCTTGTCACCTCCCAGACATTAGCCTCTCTTGCGTTTGTAGTCCTGCATCCTGCTTTCTTGCTGGACAAGAGAGAATTGCAGACCCAGAGTCTACTACAATTCTTTAAAAAAAACAGCTCTTCAATACATTTATCTTTTAAGTACGTCAGTATTTCAGATATATTTTCTTCAGATATTTCAGGGATCCAGTTAAAGATCATGCTATATTCTTGTTTTTTAAGCTGCATATAATGAGAAAACCTAAAGAAGGAAAATTTTGAATTAAATATTCACTATCCCAATTCATCTCTAACATAGGTGGCTTGTACCAATGAAGTGTATTAAAATATTGACAAAATACTTCAATGTTGGAACCTAAACATATAGCTGAAAAAATTTCAAAAAGAACTGTTTTTCTGTTACTAGGCTCAAGTCAAACAGTGTTATATTTAATTTTTCCTCCATGGCAGTAAAAGCATAATCTCTAAGGTACAAAATTCCATTACCTTTCCTTATCTATTTCAGACTATTATCCAGTATTTCATTTTGAAGTGATGGAGATTAATTTATTTTTAACAAACTGTATTTTCCACTTTTCTCCACTTTACAGTTAGCAAGAGTTCAAAAAAATTTTAATTTGCCATAATTTTATCTCAATTGTTAGCATTTGGACTTATTAAATTTAGTCTAGGCTGCTTTAGGTATTAACAAAGGAAACTTTTGACAAAATCTTAAAGTTGAAAAATACACAGGGGAGACATGAGCCAGAATACAACTGGTTATCAACTGCAATAAAAACCACCTCTCACATTAAATAACCAGAAATAGATGAATAGCTTCCTACATTCAGAGAGCTCCTAAGTCTATTATCATGTGGGAGGAAGAAAGGTAAGTGAAGAGTCAGGGAGGGGGCAGGGTTTCTAGTTTCTGACAATTTGTGACTTGTAGCTGAGGTAAGGCACTGGTATTACACTATCAAGGAAACTTTATAAAGTTCTTGCTTCACTTAATTACTGTGAAGACTTCTCAAAAGATGCATAAAAGGCAATTAAAATTTTTTTAATGTTTATTTATTTTTGAAGTGGGGGGAGGGGCAGAGAGAGGGAGACACAGAATCGGAAGCAGCCTCCAGGCTCTGAGCTGTCACACTGAGACTAACATGGGGCTCAAACCCATGAACGATGAGATCATGACCTAAACCAAAGTCGGACGCTTAACCAAATGAGCCACCCAGACGCCCCGTAAGAGACAATTTTGTGTGTATTAAACTACCTTCATTCAGAAACGATTTGTTGATTATCTGCAGGTACATGTTTGTACATCTTCTAGAAACTGGAGATGTATCAGCAAGCAAAAAAGAAAAAAACACACCCTTGTGTAGACTGCATTCTAATGGAACTTAAAATTTATCGTGGACACTAATATACCTAAAATTCTTTCTGCATCGTATGTTGTGCTTCCCACTTTCTATGGTTCTTCTTTGCTGCTTTTCATCCCTTCTGCTGGATTATAAGGTTTTCTTGTCTTCCTTCACTTTCTCTTTACTGACTTCAAATATTTCTCTTGTCCTTTCAGTGATTGTCCATATCTGATTGTGACCCTCTGTGTGCTGCATTGCACTGCTTCCTCTTTACTACAGCGATTTTGTTTTTGTGCCTTGCCTTAATTTGCTGCACGCGCCTTCTTCAACTTTACAAAGCTTTCCCTTTCCCCCCAAAATTTAAGTAAAGATGTTCAGTAGAGTTAGCATGCATAGTTCGGGTACCATAGTACCTGAAGAAGTTGAACAGATAAGCAGTAAAATGATTAGCAAGAAGTTTACAATATTTGTTAAGGAAATTGCAAATTCTTTGGAAGATCATTAGTACAGGGGTCATTTGATCATATTCCTGTTATTTAAAAAAATGGCTTTGGCTGCAATGTCAAAAATTTATGTGAATAACGCAGTGTTAGAGAAATACAAACCAAGTTGCAGTAATGTCTTTCGCACAGATGTTAAGCATGCCGATGGCAGTGACTTGGTCTGGTTTGATCCTTGTTGTGTCCCCAGCACCTAGAATGATGTCTGAACAACAGAAAATGCTCAGATTTTTGGATAAATGTTAACTACTATAAATCATAGATCATATTGGCTTTTACTATGAGTGTAGCAGTTAGGATGGGCAGAAGAGGAAGGGATTGAAAGAAAATTAAATATAAAAATGATAAGTCTTCACAATCGGTTGGGTACGGATGTTTTTCAAGAGAAAAGAGTTTAACAGTAATTTCTTAATTCTTGCTTTGGGCAATTTACTAAATATACCAGTAAATGACAGAGGAAATGCTAAAGGGTGGGAAACAAGAAGAAATCAGCTTACTACAGTTTGTTGTAGTTGTTGTCAAGGTGCCTGAAAGATATTCAGTGGAGAGAAACATCGAGAACAAATGGTAAATAAAAATAATCAGAGAAGTAGGAGGGGCGCCTGGGTGGCTCAGTGGGTTAAGCATCCAACTCTGGATTCCAGCTGATCTCACAGTTTGAGTTTGAGCTTTGCACTGTCAGCGCAGAGCCTGCTTAAGATTCTCTCCCCCCCCCCCCGTCATTTCCCACCTCGCATTCTCTCTTTCTCTCTAAAAATAAATAACAAAATAAAAAAAATAATAACCACAGATGTAGAACAAATCCAGGAATATGTGGTGTCATGGAAAGGACTGTCCCTTCAGAAAGAAGAAATGATCAACTATTTCAAGTGCCGTTAAGGGAATGAATGATAAATAAAAACATTTTCTCCTTTAGATTTCCTAATCTATATGGAATTGCTTGGTGAGAGCATTTTAATCCTGAGAACATTTTAGAGACTAGTAGCTGTGTCTGTGGCAGTTTGAGGAGTTAGTGGAAGGTGAGGTCGTGGAGATAGTGAGTATGCATGTGTGTTTCACACATAAACACACACACGCACGTGCACACACACGTTTTCACGTGAAAGGAGGAGAAGAGGTGAAAGAGATCAGAAGTGAATTGGTCTTCTGTTAGAAAGCAGTGGAGGTACGGCATTATACAGACATAGTTTGGATAACAATGAAGAAAGTGAATTATATTCCAAAACAAAAGATGAGATAAGCCTTAAATAATAGGAAGGTCACCAAATTCTTTAGAACAGGAGAAAAAATGGAGGTCTATAAACGCAAGTGGGGCTATGCCTTTCTAATGCCTTCCTGTTTCCAGTGAAGCAGAGAAAGGCTTATGTAATATTATGCTTCGCGGTTAAATTGCTTATACTCTGTATCCTTCACCCCCGAGGATAAATATTAATGAGCATGGGATTTTATCTGGGTATTTCTCCATAGCATCTCGAGTGCCAGGAAGCATATCTGATACAGTAGAAACAAATATTTTCCTGAATGAATACTTGTGAGTGTATTGGCAGTGAGTCAGAAATTTGAGAAGAGTAATTTCTGAATCGTAGAAGAATAAAGGTACCTAAGAATACATGGAACTTTTCAAACTGTAGTTGGAGGCTGGAGAAACAAGAAACCACATTACAGAGTTCTGTGATTTTCTCACACAGTTTAAATTGCCTTATGTGCAAATAATAACACCTTAACCAAAAAACTGATTTCTCTTTGAGGATTTCTGCTCCCACTACAATTTCCCAAATTAAAGGATACAATTGCAATAAAAAATTTGACTCTAATATTGTAATAAAATGATGCTTCACTAGGTTTTTAATGTAGGTAGGTGAAGTTCAACTCTTCCCTACCTTTTTAAAGAAAGTTTTATATAATGAAATTCCTTGAGACTCTTCCGGCAAAACATGAATAATGGAGATGCAAGGTAATTTTTAGAGTTGCTTACTATTCATGAAGCAATCATGAACTTCCAGTCCTGTGTACAATTCTCAAGGTTTAGAATGTTCGGGCTTATGTGCATTTTGATGATATTCTTTTTTATCATACACACGCCATTTTAGGCAACAAAAGTAAATTCTGTGTTACATAATACATACAGGTTAAAAATTATGCCAGGAACTCAGGGCTGTCTTCTTATTCCTTCCAGTGGCTCACTCAGTTTTATTAGCTGTGAAATATGAATGTTTTCCAGTGAAATATTAATGACAGCAAGTAGTGGAGCAGCACGGTCTTTTTCAACATCCCAAATTTGCATTTACACATTTAAAGTATACTTCTTTGCAGCTCAAATTAATGTAATGCCTCTGGCACCAAAAGCTGTTCCACCTTAGGAATATTAAGCCTATTCTGACTCTGTTACTCGCATTTGCAAAATACAATTAATTGTAGAACTATGTGTCTCATTGTCTCCTGCTGTTGATGTGAGGATGACAGAAGTGGTACATTGTTTTCAGCAAACACATATTAGGTCCTATATAAGAGCTGCATTAAAGAATAACTGATTTGATACTCACAAATTCTATGGTACTAAAATTATCACCCTATTTTACAGACGAGAAAGGTAAAGGCATGAAAATAGAGCAGTGTGCACAAGGCCTTGCGGATCATAAATTGAGTTAACCCAAATGTGAATCTATCACCAGAGTCTAGCTTTACATTACGTTACATTTTCCACCAGCTCTGACCTTGGGCTCTGTAATGTGGATACAACCTTCAAAATTGAGAACCTTGTTTATGGCTGCTTAAACTATCTTTTGAGTAAGGAAAATAAGGGAGAGTTATCTTGGATTTTGAGAAAGATAAGGTGGTAATAAAATCATACCAGCAGATTTGAAGAACTCAGTAATGATACATCGTATCTATTTTTCTTATTAGTTTTATTCATAAATAGAACCTTTTTCATGTTGGAATATACTGGCTTAACTGGCAGTAAGACAGCAGGGCCAGCAGCATAATTTGAAATCATCTGAATTATCTCTGTTTTAAAACGAGACAATTAAAACAGCAAGAAAACAAAAAACTACAAACTGAACATCTATAACACTACAAAGTAATAATATACTGTAAAAAAACCCGGAAAGCCAGAACAGCAGCAACGGCAACAAAAGAAAATAGTCAGGCGGTAGAGTTTTTATTACAAATATATCTATAATCATTTAAAAAGCAAATATTCTAAATACACCAGTAAAAAGATAGAGATGATCAGATCGGATATAAAAGCAGGATCCAGGGGCACTTAGTTGAGCACCCAACTCTTGAGTTTGGCTCAAGACATGATGCCCCAGTACATGGGTTGCTCAGGTCATGATCTCATTGTTTGTGGGTTCAAGCTCCACATTAGGCTCTGTACTGACAGCACAGAGCCTGCTTAGGCTCTCCACTCTCTCTCTGACCCAACCATGCTTGTGCCATGCGTGCACTCTCTCTCTCAAAATAAAGAAAGAAGTGGGTGCCTGGGTGGCTCAGTAGGTTAAGCGTCTGACTTTAGCTCAGGTTATCAGCTCATCATTCATGAGCTTAAGCCCCATGTCAGGCTCTGTGATGATAGCTCAGAGCCTGGAGCCTGCTTCAGATTCTGTCTGTCTTTCTGTCTCTCTCTGCCTCTCCCCTGCTCACCCTCTGTCTCTGTCTCTGCATCTCTCTTTCAGAAATAAATAAATATTTAAAAAATAAAGAAATAAACTTAAAACAAGCAGGATCCAATTGCATGCTGTTTACAAAAACCCACTTAAAAATATTTTGTTACATTTGAAGTAAAAGCATGGGGAAAGATATACCATACAAGCATTCACCAAAAGAAAGACTGAGTAGATGCTTTTGAATAAAGTAGACCCCAAAACATCCCTAACTGAGATAAATGAGTTTCTGACCTATATCATAATCATTCTGCCTAAAGAAATTTCCTGCACCTAACAATATTTATGAATCTCAGGTATCAGCATGCTAAATGGTAAGAGATTGAATACTTTCCTAATAAGATGTGGAACAAGACAAAGGTATTTTTTCTCATCCCTTCTATTCAAAATTGCATTGAAGATCTTCGCTAGTGCAATGAGGCCAAAATCAATCAATCAATCGCATCGGATTGAAAAGAAATACTGTATGTCAACTACACACCAATAACAAGAAATAAAACTATCTTTATTAACAGACAACATAGATTCTACATGCACCCACATACACACACGCACACACACACACACTTTTAGAATTAGCAAGTGAGTTTAGTAGGATCCCAAGATACAAAGTCGACATTAAAGAGTCAATTATTTGTATTTCTATATATTAGCAATGAACACCTGAAATCTAAAATTTAAAAATCAATATTATTTGCAGTAGCACAAAGAATGAAGTAGTTAACTGTAAATTCAATGGATTATGCACTGGAGAGATATAAAGAGTTACAGAGTGGAAGACTATATATTGTTAAGATCCCGTTTTCCCCTGATATTATCTATAAATTCAATGTAATCTTTGTGGTAGATACTGACAGGGTGATTTTAAGTATACTGGAAAGACAAAAGAAATAGAAGAGCCATAATAATTCTGAGCTCCCATGCACTGATCTCAGCACTCAAGCAGAACTCACATCACTTGATTTAGAGCTTATTATAAAACTACACTAATTGGGACAGTGGTATTGGAGAACTTGGAGTTGATATCTATACATATATCAGTAGATCAGAATACAGAGATAAAAAATAGACTCACAAGTATAGTCAGCTTGTTTCTGACAAAGATGCAAGGACAATTCAAGGGAGACAGCATAGGTTTTCAAGGGGGTGCTGAGACAATTAGACATCCATATGCAAAGTGAAATGAAACAAAACTTTGACATATACCACACATCATATACAAAAATTAACCCAAAATGGATTATAGAACTAAAAGTAAAATGCAAAGCTATGAATATCTGAAAGAAAGGGGCACCTGGGTGGCTCAGTCGGTTAAGCGTCCGACTTCGGCTCAGGTCATGATCTTGCAGTTTGAGTTTGAGCTCCGTGTCAGGCTCTGTGCTGATGCCTCAGAGCCTGGAGCCTGCTTCGGATTCTGTGTCTCCCTCTCTCTCTGCCCCTCCCCTGCTCATGCTCTGTCTCTCTCTGTCTCTAAAAAAAAATAAATAAATAAATGTTAAAAAAATAAAAAATAAAGAAAAGAAAAGAAAATATAGGAGAAAATCGACATGACCTTGGGTTTGGCATTTAGTCTTTACATACAACATCAAATGCATGATTCATGAGAAGCAGGCCACCTATTATAAAAATTTGGGGAAAGAATAATTGATAAGACCGTTTCTTAAACCAAGATTAAGACATCTTTTGGCAGAGGAAATAACACCATAGACAGCAACACCCAGCAATTTACAGCATAATGTTGAAGAAATAAGGAGGCAACAGCAAAATTCTACTTCAACAGCAGCAAAAACATAGGATTTTGTTTCACATACTCTGTTCAGAAAGGCATAATAAATTCAGTATGATTTTCAATAAAATATGGCTCTGATAAGGATGTAAGCAAGCAAGAAAAGCCTTTTGCTTAGCTTGCTGAAAATTATTGTTGGTAATTAATCTTCAGCTATGGGGAAAATTGACATTATATGTGAGTTTATCATTTCCTGGTTTTATACAGATTTGTGATCTGACAGTAGAAATTACAATCCTTTTAGAAAGCTACTTAGAGTTGGTTTCTTTTTATCCTGCTCAATCTAATGTCTCCTACAGGAGTTTAACTTGATAGCAGAAATCATCTGATGAATTTCATCTTATTGATCAGGGAATTCATTGCCATTATCACAGCAAACTGAATGCTTCCTTAAAGAGATATCTACTCGTGTTTTTTTAATGATATTTTTATTTCTGTTGAATTCCTGATTACAATATACCAAATTCTTAGAATTTTGAGTGTAAAATGGACATGTAATTTGCATAAATATCAATAAGTAAAAAATGTTCATTCCTGCGACTGTGAATTAAAAAGAAAGAAGAGGGAAATATTTTATTTCTTCCTAGTTGTTTTTGTTGATATACTTTCATTATTCTTTTTATGTTATTGTCACTGTAGCAGACTGTTTACTTTTCTGTTGCTTTCGAGGTCAGTTTAATTAATTCTGAAGCTCTGGCTGGGAATTGGCTTTGATCAGAAGGTACAAGTATTTCTGCTTTGATGGTGACTATAATTCAGTGCATCCAAAAGAAAATTCTTTGCATACTATGATATTAAACTCGGAAATAATAAGAAAGATCAATGACTAGGTCTGAAAAAACAGCTGAAAATATATGGGAAACAGATCAGAAGAGCCTAATCTCTACCCAAATGAATCTCAGTTTGTGGAGAAAACCATGCCAGACCTTGGACATGAGATTTTCAGTATGTGTTATAAATTAGGTAGAATAATCATTTATTTAACATCTATGCTAACAGAGGAGAAATGTATCAAAATCTAAAACTTGTATAACTCAGTGATGCTTAATATGGTGAAGTTGAGACTTTAAATCAAATGTGCTATGTTTGAATAACAACACAATCTCTAGATATGCAATTTGGGCAAGTTTTTATGCTCACTGAAGTAAGTTTTATTATAATAATAATAATTTCTATAATAATAATAATAATTTCTATTATAATAATAATAATTTCTGATTCACAATCCTTGGTGAAGTTTAAAGGAGGTAAAATTTGAAATCTTTACAAGTAAGATGGATGATCATGTAAATTACTGCCCAAATCAAAACACTCTTGAAAGTGAAAGTAGGTGTATTAATTATTATGCTGGATATAAACCAAAAGAGTCATAATTGTTTTAAATGGCTTGTCTTATAAGTCCAACGTTTGTGTCCTTTCTGGATCTGATTCTATACACTGGATTTTTGTCTTGACAGTGGATTGTTTCCTTACTCTGTTCTTACTTTTTTGTATGACTCACACATTTTGATTTAACGTTAAGAGTAAACATTGACATCATTAATACTCATGCTCAGAAATGCACCTGTCTCTTCTACTGGAAGGTCTTCAGTGTGAGGTTTTGAGTCAGTCTGGTCAGTCATTGGTCTGGGTTTTGGTTTTATTTTTCTAGTAATTGCCTTCGCTGCATCATAAATGACAAATTCCTTCAACTTGGGGCTGCTGCCACCTTGTGCTTGGCTTAACACCAGGGGTGACCTATTTCTCGATGTCCTACTGCACCTTCAACTTTCAGCAGCCACTACATGTCTTCCCCACTGAGGAGACGGCTCTCGGTTCTGTCCCCTCATCACATAATAGACCACTGTTGCTTCTCATTCAGTTCAAGGGTTGTGATGGGGCCTGGGCTTCTCCTTCCTTCTATTTTAACCTGTCTAGGCTGTGTCTGCATTTGGGCCTCTGCCATAAGACTTTCTTAGGCTTCTTCTTTTCTCTTTTTGTATCCATAAAATTGAGCTTTGCATCGATGAGAAGTCTTTGGTAATGGTGAGTTTCCTGGCCCTGCCTCTCTGACAGCAGACCTCGGCCTGGTCTCATTGCAAGGCTATAGGCTCAAAATGGTTTTTCTCTCCCTACTCCCAGCCACCCACGGCAGATAGCTCTTGCTTTTATACATTTCTCAGTCACTGAGTATTTGCTTTGTTGCAGAAACCGGGAGTGCTTCTCTCCTTTCATTAGCGACTTACAGTTTAGCTTCAAAGGAAAGAAGGGTCTGGAACCAAGCAAGGTTTCTTGCATATGTATCATTGAGTAAGGTTCTTGTAGGTCTCTGCTGCACTGCGAGTTCTTCCAAGTACTTGGTGGAAGGCACGTGAAGAAGAGCTGGGGAGTGGGTTAGGACTGACCACCTTTGGGTCTCAGAACTCCAGGGCTACTAAGTTATGCTAGCTCACACTTGGTCTTGAAGTATCCATTCAAGTTTAAGCTGTCTTCTTCCCATTGGTTTTCACGGAAGCCTCATCTTCCCCCTGTACTCTGACAAAGGTGAAAATTTCTTGTGCCCCATTTCTCTTCCGTGGTCCTGGCACCAGTTAGAATTCAGGAGATCTGGCTGCTTGATGATCTCAGTTTTCTAGATTCAAGAAAATTTATGATAGGAATCTATCCAGTTTCTTCTAAGCAGCAGACTCTATCTATTTGCTTTTGAGTTATCAGTTTTGTATTACTTCAGAGTTGCTCTGAATTAAATGCAGTTACTGATCTTTTCACAGTCTAAGTTAAGTTCATGTGTATAGAACTGCAGTTCTATATGGTGTTTTTGGTATTTATGGTATTTATGGTATTTTTGTCATATAAAATTCAACTATATATATTAAAAACCTCACAAGACCATTCTGTAATATTCTTATTTTAACATCCATATATATTTTAAATAAATTAAAACAGTAATGTAGTCTTTTATATTTTATATTTTCCCAGATTCCTACCGTTTCCATGGTCATTAATTTATGAATATTCAAGTTTTATCCACTAACATTTTTCTCACCTTAATTCTGTTATTTAGCATTTTTGTGTAGTATGTGTTTAGTGGTGAGAAATTCTTTTAGGTTTTTTAAATCTGAAAATGTGTCTATATCCCTTTCAATCTAGAAGGATACTTTGGCTGATAATAGAGTTCTGTGTACTTTTTCTTTTCTTCAGTGCTATACAAATCGTGTTCCGTTGTGTTTTTATTTTCGTAGATTCTGATAAAACATCCGTGATCATTTGGATTGCTGTTCCCTTTATATAATACATCAGTTTTTTTCCCTCTGTGTTTTTTCTAGATTTTCTTTTTATCATTATAAGCGATATGCTGTTAGATTTATGCTTAGCTGATTGAATCTGTAAATATATGCTCTTCCACAAATTTGGGAACAATTCAGTTATTATTTCTTCAAATGGCTTCTCTGCCTCATTCTCTGCAAGTTAAAATTTTCCACAGACTCTATTCTTTTGTCTTATAACTTTTAGTAGTGGGCACCTGGGCAGCTCAGCTGGTTAAGCATCTGACTTCAGCTCAGGTTCATGAGTTCGAATTCCACATCGGGTGAGGATGGGTCACGTTTTGGGTGAACACAGGAGCCCCACTTCGGGTAAACATGAGCTCCGCTTCAGGTGAGCCCTTCCTTTCTCTCTCTCTCTCTTTCTCTTCCTCTTGCTGACTTGTGCCCCCTCTGTCTCTCTCTCAAAAAAAGAACTTTTAGTAGTTTCTTCCTTGTGTTGAATTTCTATTAATTGATTTTAATATGTCTCCATTCCATTAATATACCCATTAATTAATTTTTAAAATTTCAGACAATATCTTTTTTCATTCTAGAATTTTCATTAGGTATTTTTTACATATTCTATTAACTCTGGTGAGGTTTATCTTTTCAATCATTATAGAACACTTTTTCTTACCCTTGAACATTATTAAAATTGCTGCTTTTAAAGTCTGCAATTGATACATTCAAGGTCTGCATCATCTTATGCTAGGTATCTGTTAATTGTCTTTTCCTTAAGAATGAGATACATATTCTTTCTTCTTGCTATGTTAAATAATTTTGGATTGTAATCCTGAATATTGTGAATGCTGTGTTTGGAGATTCTATACTAGGAATATAATATATTGCTACAAAAAAGTGGACTTTTATCAGGCAATAATCTGAAACTGTAAACTTTTTGCCTTTGGTGCATGGCAACTCTAATTTCAATTCAGACTTCTTACAATCTGCCTCATTAATAGTGATTTAGGATTCAGTCAGAAGACTAGTCAGACTTTATTACGGGCTGTATACAAGGAAAGGGCAAGAAAGAGAGAGTCCAGCTTTTGTAAGTCATCTGTCAGATTTAGTTGTGTATTAAAATGATAATTCTGTCCACTGCACATGGATCTCACATACAAGTAGGTAAAACCATACCTGAACCTGGAAGTCCAAAGTGGAGGGCTACCAAACCCATTTGGCCTATTTTGGGGAAGGGCATACAACATATATTTATAGGTTCTTATTAAAAAAACTTTTTTTGCAAGAATAGCACAATAAACATTCATATGCCTTTTACCTGTATTCAATTATTGTTCATAATTTTTAAAAATTTTATCTCTGTTTCTCTAAATAATTTATATTATTAATGCAATTTTTGGAGAATGAAATGTTGGAGAATAAGAGCTTGACATTATGACCTTTCACCTTTAAATACTTCAATACATATCCTAAGAACAAGGAATTTTCTTGCACAACTATAGCTATTTTATAGCACAACTATAAATAGCTATTGGGGAAAGTTTATATAGATCAACATCGTTTACAATATACAATAATTATGCAATTTTAAGATATAATATGCACCGTATATTCGTATTTTATTACTCATCTGATTATGTCCTTTATGGTTATCTCTTCTATCTTTATTCTTGGCTCATTCTAGTGCAACTTTTAATAATGATATTTTCCTAAAAAATAAAAGAAAATTCTGGACGAATACTACACTAAACTAGAATACCAGAAACTAAGACTATGGTCTAATTAGGCAAAAACCCTCTTATTTAGTCACTTCACTTGCTTAACTCACACCTCAATTATTTCCCCAACACCCGCTTCATCTGTTTTCCTTCAGCTAATATGCTTTATCTAATTCTCAGACTTTGATCTAACAGTACATATCACTATCATAGCTTATACTTTCTTCCTAGATCACCAAGACTAGACTTTCAAATCAGTATTTAATTCTATTTGTTTAGATCTCCCAATCTACAAAGCTTGGAACCTGTGAGCTCCAGCTTCTCATGAAACTCAAAACTCTGTTTCTTAGTAAGAATTATTTCTGTATTATAAAAGTCTCTTGTATTCTTTAGCAGGGACCTTTATATCAATGTTTAACTAGATATGGATCATAAGCAGGAACGACCAACACAATAAATTTATAATGTAGTATGCATTGAGATCTCCTCCAGGTCCCCAACGTAGTCTGAGAATACTTAATTGTAATAATTATAACTTGTGTTAAAATATTTTTTTCCTGCTCAAGTGTAGAGACTATATTCTACATTTTAACAAACCATGGCTATCAGAATGTTATGGACTCAACCTATGTATTCTCTATAATTACTTAGGAAGCTTGATTTATACCAAGTCTTCATTCAATCGTATCAAATACATTTTCAAGAGGAAAAATCAGTTTTTCTGAAGCCTTGCTACATATGGGGGCCTTCAAATAATTATTGGATAACTTTACTTAAAAAGAATTTTCAAGATAATCTTTGAATATACCTTGTATTATTCATCATAATACCATGTATACTTCTTATATTACTGTGGATTATATTGCTATTTGTATGATATGGCATGCTTTACTTTAGCATTTCGAACATTAGACATTACATAGTATATTACATAAAAATTAATCTAAATGCAAATTAAATGATATGCTTGAGGCACAGGGCTGCTTGCTGGGAGTACAAAGCGTAGAACCCAGACTTCCTGAACCCCGGTATGGGTCTGCTGTACAACAACAAGGTCACTGGGTCTTCTTCCTTCAAATCTTTTGGAGGACTGAATATCTTTTCAAACTTTGGAAACCTTGAAAACAAACTGACCTTGTTCATTAAAAAACACATAGGTCATGAATCTTCAGATTGTTTCAAATGTAAAGTATCTTTTTATTCTCTTATCAGTTTATACATTGCAATAATATCTTTGGCTAATATGGTGACGGATTTTTGTTCATTATTTCAATTGTCAGATTTTTTTGTCATGACTTTCTTCAACACATGTTTCTTTTTTTTTTCAATATATGAAGTTTATTGTCAAATTGGTTTCCATACAACACCCAGTGCTCATCCCAAAAGGTGCCCTCCTCAATACCCATCACCCACCCTCCCCTCCCTCCCACCCCCCATCAACCCTCAGTTTGTACTCAGTTTTTAAGAGTCTCTTATGCTTTGGCTCTCTTCCACTCTAACCTCTTTTTTTTTTCCTTCCCCTCCCCCATGGGTTTCTGTTAAGTTTCTCAGGATCCGCATAAGAGTGAAAACATATGGTATCTGTCTTTCTCTGTATGGCTTATTTCACTTAGCATCACACTCTCCAGTTCCATCCATGTTGCTACAAAGGGCCATATTTCATTCTTTCTCATTGCCACGTAGTACTCCATTGTGTATATAAACCACAATTTCTTTATCCATTCATCAGTTGATGGACATTTAGGCTCTTTCCATAATTTAGCTATTGTTGAGAGTGCTGCTATAAACATTGGGGTACAAGTGCATCAGCACTCCTGTATCCCTTCAGTAAATTCCTAGCAGTGCTACTGCTGGGTCATAGGGTAGGTCTATTTTTAATTTTTTGAGGGACCTCCACACTGTTTTCCAGAGTGGCTGCACCACTTTGCATTCCCACCAACAGTGCAAGAGGGTTCCCGTTTCTCCACATGCTCGCCAGCATCTACAGTCTCCTGATTTGTTCATTTTGGCCACTCTGACTGGCGTGAGGTGATATCTGAGTGTGGTTTTGATTTGTATTTCCCTGATGAGGAGCGACGTTGAGCATCTTTTCATGTGCCTGTTGGCCATCCAGATGTCTTCTTTTGAGAAGTGTCTATTCATGTTTTCTGCCCATTTCTTCCCTGGGTTATATGTTTTTCGGGTGTGGAATTATAGATCTTTAAAATCTTTATAGATTTTGGATACTAGCCCTTTGTCCGATACGTCATTTGCAAATATCTTTTCCCATTACGTTGGCTGCCTTTTAGTTTTGTTGGTTGTTCCCTTTGCTGTGCAGAAGCTTTTTATCTTCATAAGGTCCAGTAGTTCATTTTTGCTTTTAATTCCCTTGCCTTTGGGGATGTGTCAAGTAAGAAATTGCTGCGGCTGAGATCAGAGAGGTCTTTTCCTGCTTTCTCCTCTAGGGTTTTGATGGTTTCCTGTCTCACATTCAGGTCCTTTATCCATTTTGAGTGTATTTTTGTGAATGGTGTGAGAAAGTGGTCTAGTTTCAATCTTCTGCATGTTGCTGTCCAGTTCTCCCAGCACCATTTGTTAAAGAGACTCTTTTTTCCATTGGATATTCTTTCCTGCTTTGTCAAAGATGAGTTGGCCATACGTTTGTGGGTCTAGTTCTGGGGTTTCTATTCTATTCCATTGGTCTATGTGTCTGTTTTTGTGCCAATACCATGCTGTCTTGATGATGACAGCTTTGTAGTAGAGGCTAAAGTCTGGGATTGTGATGCCTCCTGCTTTGGTCTTCTTCTTCAAAATTACTTTGGCTATTCAGGGCCTTTTGTGGTTCCATATGAATTTTAGGATTGCTTGTTCTAGTTTCGAGAAGAATGCTGGTGCAATTTTGATTGGGATTGCATTGAATGTGTAGATAGCTTTGGGTAGTATTGACATTTTGACAATATTTATTCTTCCAATCCATGAGCAGGGAATGTCTTTCCATTTCTTTATATCTTCTTCAATTTCCTTCATAAGCTTTCTATAGTTTTAGCATACAGATCTTTTACATCTTTGGTTAGATTTATTCCTAGGTACTTTATGCTTCTTGGTGCAATTGTGAATGGGGTCAGTTTCTTTATTTGTCTTTCTGTTGCTTCATTATTAGTGTGTAAGAATGCAACTGATTTCTGTACATTGATTTTGTATCCTGCAACTTTGCTGAATTCATGTATCAGTTCTAGCAGACTTCTGGTGGAGTCTATCAGATTTTCCATGTATAATATCATGTCATCTGCAAAAAGCGAAAGCTTGACTTCATCTTTGCCAATTTTGATGCCTTTGATTTCCTTTTGTTGTCCGATTGCTGATGCTAGAACTTCCAACACTATGTCAAACAACAGCGGTGAGAGCGGACATCCCTGTCGTGTTCCTGATCTCAGGGAAAAAGCTCTCAGATTTTCCCCATTGAGGATGATGTTAGCTGTGGGCTTTTCATAAATGGCTTTTATGATCTTTAAATATGTTCCTTCTATCCCGACTTTCTCGAGGGTTTTTATGAAGAAAGGTTGCTGAATTTTGTCAAAGGCCTTTTCTTCATCGACTGACAGGATCATATGGTTCTTATCTTTTCTTTTATTAATGTGATGTATCACATTGATTGATTTGTGAATGTTAAACCAGCCCTGCATCCCAGGAATGAATCCCACCTGATCATGGTGAATAATTCTTTTTATATGCTGTTGAATTCGATTTGCTAGTATCTTATTAGGAATTTTTGCATCCATATTCATCAGGGATATTGGCCTGTAGTTCTCTTTTTTTACTGGGTCTCTGCCTGGTTTAGGAATCAAAGTAATACTGGCTTCATAGAATGAGTCTGGAAGTTTTCCTTCCCTTTCTATTTCTTGGAATAGCTTGAGAAGGGTAGGTATTATCTCTGCTTTAAACGTCTGGTAGAACTCCCCTGGGAAGCCATCTGGTCCTGGACTCTTATTTGTTGGGAGATTTTTGATAACCGATTCAATTTCTTCACTGGTTATGGGTCTGTTCAAGCTTTCTATTTCCTCCTGATTGAGTTTTGGAAGAGTGTGGGTGTCTAGGAATTTGTCCATTTCTTCCAGGTTGTCCAGTTTGTTGGCATATAATTTTTCATAGTATTCCCTGATAATTGCTTGTATCTCTGAGGGATTGGTTGTAATAATTCCATTTTCATTCATGATTTTATCTATTTGGGTCATCTCCCTTTTCTTTTTGAGAAGCCTGGCTAGAGGTTTGTCAATTTTGTTTATTTTTTCAAAAAACCAACTCTTGGTTTCATTGATCTGCTCTACAGTTTTTTTAGATTCTATATTGTTTATTTCTGCTCTGATCTTTATTATTTCTCTTCTTCTGCTGAGTTTAGGCTGTCTTTGCTGTTCTGCTTCTATTTCCTTTAGGTGTGCTGTTAGATTTTGTATTTGGGATTTTTCTTGTTTCTTGAGATAGGCCTGGATTGCAATGTATTTTCCTCTCAGGACTGCTTTCGCTACATCCCAAAGCGTTTGGATTGTTGTATTTTCATTTTCATTTGTTTCCATATATTTTTTAATTTCTTCTCTAATTGCCTGGTTGACCCATTCATTCTTTAGCAGGGTGTTCTTTAACCTCCATGCTTTTGGAGGTTTTTCCTGTGGTTGATTTTGGAGACTTTTCCTGTGGTTGATTTCAAGCTTCATAGCTTTGTGGTCTGAAAGTATGCATGGTATGATTTCAATTCTTGTATACTTATGAAGGGCTGTTTTGTGACCCAGAATGTGATCTATCTTGGAGAATGTTTCATGTGCACTCGAGAAGAAAGTATATTCTGTTGCTTTGGGATGCAGAGTTCTAAATATATCTGTCAATCCATCTGATCCAATGTGTCATTCAGGGCCCTTGTTTCTTTATTGACCGTGTGTCTAGATGATCTATCCATTTCTGTAAGTGGGGTGTTAAAGTCCCCTGCAATTACCACATTCTTATCAATAAGGTTGCTTATGTTTATGAGTAATTGTTTTATATATTTGGGGGCTCCTGTATTCGGCGCATAGACATTTATAATTGTTAGCTCTTCCTGATGGATAGACCCTGTGATTATTATATAATGCCCTTCTTCATCTCTTGTTACAGCCTTTAATTTAAAGTCTAGTTTGTCTGATATAAGTATGGCTACTCCAGCTTTCTTTTGACTTCCAGTGGCGTGATAAATAGTTCTCCATCCCCTCACTCTCAATCTGAAGATGTCCTCAGGTCTAAAATGAGTCTCTTGTAGACAGCAAATAGATGGGTCTTGTTTTTTTATCCATTCTGATACCCTGTGTCTTTTGGTGGGCGCATTTAGTCCATTTACATTCAGTGTTATTATAGAAGGATATGGGTTTAGAGTCATTGTGATGTCTGTAGGTTTCATGCTTGTAGTGATGTCTCTGGTACTTTGTCTCACAGGGTCCCCCTTAGGATCTCTTGTAGGGCTGGTTTAGTGGTGATGAATTCCTTCAGTTTTTCTCTGTTTGGGAAGACCTTTATCTCTCCTTCTATTCTAAATGACAGACTTGCTGGATAAAGGATTCTCGGCTGCATATTTTTTCTGTTCATCACATTGAAGATCTCCTGCCATTCCTTTCTGGCCTGCCAAGTTTCAGTAGAGAGCTCGGTCACGAGTCTTATAGGTCTCCCTTTATATGTTAGAGCACGTTTATCCCTTGCTGCTTTCAGAATTTTCTCTTTATCCTTGTATTTTGCCAGTTTCACTATGATATGTCGTGCAGATCGATTCAAGTTACGTCTGAAGGGAGTTCTCTGTGCCTCTTGGATTTCAATGCCTTTTTCCTTCCCCAGATCCGGGAAGTTCTCAGCTATTATTTCTTCAAGTACACCTTCAGCACCTTTCCCTCTCTCTTCCTCCTCTGGAATACCAATTATGCGTATATTATTTCTCTTTAGTGCATCACTTAGTTCTCTAATTTTCCCCTCATACTCCTGGATTTTTTTATCTCTCTTTTTCTCAGCTTCTTCTTTTTCCATAACTTTATCTTCTAGTTCACCTATTCTCTCCTCTGCCCCTTCAATCCGAGCTGTGGTTGGCTCCATTTTATTTTGCATCTCATTGATAGCATTTTTTAGCTCCATCTGGCTGTTCCTTAGTCCCTTGATCTCTGCAGCAAGAGATTCTCTGCTGTCCTTTATACTGTTTTCAAGCCCAGCGATTAATTTTATGACTATTATTCTAAATTCACTTTCTGTTATATTGTTTAAATCATTTTTGATCAGTTCGTTAGCTGTTGTTATTTCCTGGACGTTTTTCTGAGGGGAATTCTTCCGTTTGGTCATTTTGGATAGTCCCTGGAGTGGTGTGGAACCGAGGGGTACTTCCCCTGTGCTGTCTTGAATAACTGGAGTTGGTGGGCAGGGCCACAGTCAGACCTGATGTCTGCCCCCCGCCCCCCGCTGGGGCCACAGTCAGACTGGTGTGTGCCTTCTCTTCCCCTCTCCTAGGGGCGGGATTCACTGTGGGGTGACGTGGCCCGTCTGGGCTACTTGCACACTGCCAGGCTTGTGGTGCTGGGGATCTGGCGTATTAGCTGGGGTGGATCGGCAAGGTGCACGGGGGTGGGAGGGGCAGGCTCAGCTCGCTTTTCCTTCGGAGATTCGCTTCAGGAGGGGCCCTGAGGCACCGGGAAGGAGTCAGACCCGCTGCCGGAAAGGTGGCTCCGCAGAAGCACAGCGTTGGGTGTTTCGGCGGTGCAAGCAAGTTCCCTGGCAGGAACCGGTTCCCTTTGGGATTTTGGCTGGGGGATGGGCGAGGGAGATGGCGCTGGTGAGTGCCTTTGTTCCCTGCCAAGCTGAGCTCTGGGGCTCGTCTGGGGCTCAACAACTCTCCCTCCCATTGTTCTCCAGCCCTCCTGTTTTCTGAGCAGAGCTGTTAGCTTATAACCTTCCAGATGTCAAGTCCCGCTTGCTGTCAGAACACAATCCGTCCAGCCCCTCCGCTTTTGCGACCCAGACTCCCAGACTCGGGGGCTCTGCTTGGCCGGCAGGCCACCCCTCCGCCCCGGCTCCCTCCCGCCAGTCCGTGGATCGCGCACCGCCTTGCCGCCCTTCCTACCCTCTTCTGTGGGCCTCTCATCTGCGCTTGGCTCCGGAGACTCCATTCTGCTAGTC
This sequence comes from Acinonyx jubatus, assembly GCF_027475565.1. Lineage (NCBI taxonomy): Eukaryota > Metazoa > Chordata > Mammalia > Carnivora > Felidae > Acinonyx > Acinonyx jubatus. The sequence continues at coordinate 13,924,973 of NC_069385.1, read as the reverse complement.
TTCTGGTGGTTTTCTGGGTGATTTATGCAGGTGTAGGTGGAATCTAAGTGATCAGCAGGACGCGCGGTGAGCCCAGCGTCCTCCTACGCCGCCATCTTCCCAGGATTCCCCTTCAACACATGTTTCTAGGAGAACTTTTCTTTTGCCATCAGTCATCCTTGCATTAATATAATTATCAGAAACAAAGTGTGTTTTTATACAACTATTCTGACCTAGGAGAAAGAGTATAGCATTTCTCTTCCAGAATATGCCGACTGCTTTATACATGATCTTATATATAAGGGAAGTATCTGTCCCGTGACTTTTTGTAAGATGAGTGATAGGTAAAAAAAAACTATGATTAAGTTTGTGTTAATAACCTAATTAGGATATCTCTAAAATTAGAGTAGCAGAGTTATGATGTTATAGATTCCACATACTGCAGATCATCCAAATAAAAAATAAGAAGGTTAACCAAGCTTTATTAGCCTCATCCATGTATCTTTAAGTAAGAAGTTTTCCTAGCATCCACCCCAATTCTAACCCAGTGTGCATTCATTCATTCATTCATTCACTCAGTGAGTTCATCAGAAGCATTTGTTTTACAAACACTAACAAATCTATCACCGTGTGTATTACTGTACATGACAGATACTAGATATACGAAGAAAAGTCAAACAGATTTCCATCCCTAGAGAAGAGATTACAAAGAAGACGTTTTAAGAATTGTTCAGGGAGCCATGGGAACAGATGTCGGCATAATTAACCCCAGGGATGGAAGCACGATTGGAAATAAGAGGTGATGCTAGAGCAGTCTTGATAGACAAGGAAGAAATTAGTCTGGTAAAGAAAGCCAGAGGGTCTCTCATGGGGAAAACTTGTTTTATAAAAGCATGAATACAAGAGAGAGCATGATGTACCTTGGGAATACAATGAGAGGGTTTGCAAAGAGATAGAATGAGTAAGGTAAACCAGGGTCAACATGAAAGTATTCAAAGAATTTTGATTTTATCTTAAGTAATATAAAGTTAAAATAATCTGGTGTAAAATAACTGTCACTTATGACCAACTGATTGTCAAACTTAAGGCACAAAAGAGCCTGTGCTTACTTCCAGGTTTCTGATGTACACAACTGGGATGGTCTGGGAGGAAAGATATTCTATTCAAGTTGTGTATATTAACTGTAAGTAAAAAGTAACCTTGTGTTCTGAGGATTTCTCTAGACTGAACGGAAAATTTTCTGAGTATTCTTTTTTTTGTTTTTCCAGTAGTACTGGTTTCACTGTTGTCCTTTCATGCCTTGCCTGTGACTCACTGGTCTCTTAGGCTTTACCGTATCATTCTTTCATAGAATAAAAATTGTTTCAGGGATTTGAATTCAAACATGAACTATTTGAATTTTCAACAATGGGGGTTAAAACCAAATGACAGGTTTTCAAAATGGGAAGCACAGTTTGCCAATCATATCTAGAACTGATTCATTACTATAAATATGTATTAAGTGGTGTGTGTGTGTGTGTGTGTTTGTGTGTGTGTGATGTGGGTGCTGGGGACACTGGTAAAAAATGATTCTTGTTTTCATGGTGCTGACAGTATAGGGACTGAGGTGCACATTAATGTAAATTGCAAATTTACATAAATATAGTTGATCCTTATTTGCAGATTCCATGTTTGTGAATTTGCTTACTTGTTACATTTATTGGTAACCCTCAAATCAGTACTCAGTGCAGTTTTGCATTCATTCATAGACGTGTGTGTGTAGGACAGTGAGAAATTTTAGTCTCCTGACATGTACAATCTAGGTTGAGGTAGAGAAAAGCAATGTTTTGCATTCTTGTTTCAGCTTTCCAACTATAGATGAGTGCCCTTTTTGTGGTCTACTTATTGCCGTGTTTTTTTGCATTTTTGTGTTTTTTGTTAGTGACTGTGTTGTTTAAACAGCCCCCAAGCACAGTTCTGACGTACTAGTGTTCCTAAGCCCAAGAAAGCTGTGATGAGCCTTACAGAGAAAATACACGTGTGAGAAGGCCTTTGTTCAGGCATGAGTTACAGTGCTGCTTGTCATGAGATCAATGTTAATGACTCGACAATACATAATAAATCAGGTGTTGTTAAACAGAAACACATACAACGAGGTTATGAAAATGTTGTCTCTAGAGGCTCACAAAACACCCAACCCTGTATGTTCCTTAGGAGCAATGGTTTAGTTCAGTGTCTATAGCAACTTTGCAAAAAATAACTCCCATGGATAATGAGAACCAAGTGTACATTAAAAATTACAATTAAGGTATGTGCTTTTATTTTGTTTTCCTAACCTTTGGAGCTAAAAGCCAGTTGCTGATTAAATCCTCTCTTTTAAGATAGCATATCCATATTATTTCTTGCTTCTTGATATTTATTTTCAGAGGAACACATTCTTTTTTTTTTCTTTCTGAAATTTTTGTTTGTATATTTTGGATTTTCAAGACACATGTGCCTGATTCATAACAGGTAAATTTTGACTCAGAGACAATTCATTAGAGATGATTTTTATTTGTTTGGTTGGTTTTGTTTTTTTTTTTCCACAGTTTTAAACATAGTACTTGTTTGATATTGACAACAACCTTATGATATATTTTTATTCCTATTACACAGATGAGGAAACTGAGACATAGCACTTTGACCTAGGTTACAAAGCTAGCAGGCAACAGAGCAGGAATTCTAGTTCCAAAGCCTATGACTTTAACCACTACTCTAAACTGTGGAACAATTTAGGGTAGTCACTCCTTGCTCACCACAAATATTAGCAGCATGCTTAACTATGAAAGTATTCATCATAAGCTAATAGTTTGGTGCATACCAAGTAATATAATTATGTACATTTGGTAGGGAGTGGGAAGGAACCAAGCCCGTGCAATTTCCTCTTGGTCACGCCTGTGCTAGTTTCAATGATGGCAAAAATAAAACCCCTCTCTCTTCCTTTGTTCTACAAATATTGAACACTAACTGTGTTCCAGGTGCTGAGGTTGAGGAAATAAATAAGACTTATCTCCTATCTGTAAGGAATTGGGAATATATAAAACAAATAGGTGATTTTTTTTTTAAACCATGGATTTATACGCTTAGAAGTTCCTCTGGAGACTACCAGAGGCAAAGTCACAATTTCAGAGAGGAATACAGCGAAGCCTCCAGAGATGAAGTGAGTTTGAAGGTGAGAATTTGTGGAATTCCTGGGACAGGACCTCAGGCCTCTACCGTGTACAACTTTAGTGGTCACACTGAACACGCAGCGCATCCTCTGAGATGCGGGACACCAGCCCTGACCAAGCCCAGATCCCTGCTTCCCGGACCAGTGCTTCTCCAGGGTAGGTGGTCGCATGCGAGAGCCACTCTCCTGGGTTAATAATGCCCATACAACCCAGCTGTCAACCGCACATAAGTCTGTAACATGGTGCTTAATTTACTTTTTGTGGAATCCGTACACAGATACACGCTGATGACTAGCGGTATGCAGAAAAAGATAGGGCTCTAAATTTTTGAACCACAAATGAACAAGCAGAGCAAGTATGGGCAGATATGGGCAGACCATAATTACCTAAAGCGCTTCAAAGACTCAACGTGAATTTTAAATTTCTGCTTTCGGAAATGTCTGACTTGTAAATTTCATGCTTCAGCCATGCCAGTGATAAGAAAAAGAGGCTATGCTCCTTGTCATGGTGTGATGGGTGGTGGTTTCCTGGAGTGAAGAAGATGACATTTTTCACAGATGAAACAATTAGTTAGGCACTCCACCCTATTTTTGTTTCGAACATTACGCAATTAGCTGTTAATCGGTTATTATGTGTGATTCGTGCCCTCTGAAAGAAGAAAAAACAAGGGCACAGGAAGACTGTCTGCAACAATTCACAGGTTTGATGTGCAGCAGGGAGTTTAAATATCAATCCCAAAATGGAAAGCAAGCATTTAGACTTTGTCAAGTGCAAAAAGTAGGTGATTCACAAGAGGAAGAAAAAGTTATTTCAGAGAAAAAAATGAAAGCCGGAGAAAAGAGGTGAGTCCACCGCATTCTTCAAGGTTATGGGGGACACTGTTGAATATCAGCACTTTCAAAAAGCCCAAAATTCAGTTTCAGAGAAAACATTCAGGTAAAGTTAATAAGCATCACAGTAGGCTGCCAATTCCAAAAGCTGTTTAGATTTACTGTGAAGCTGATACTTTTCCTTTACTGGCTGGATTTTTCAAATGGCAATGCCATCTTTACAATGGTGTTTAAACTGCCAAATTGCAGGTAACTTCATCTCATTCTGTTACAATCGTCTCTGAAGCTCAGTTCACATGTGTGGTTGGAGTATTTGGCCATTGGTATAGTATTATTTGAAGAACTGGAAAATACATAAAATCCTAACATCCCTCAATTCATTCATATACCATAAGTTTCATTTTTAGGGAGTATATTTAAGTTATAAGAATTTTTCACTTGTGCCATGGAAATACTCTTAAGGAGAATGGATAAAGAAGATATCAGATATCTGTGTATCTATATCTATATAGATATAGATATCTATATCTGTGTATCTATATCTCTCTATCATCTCTATCTAGATCTATCATATCTATCTATCTATCTATCTATCTATCATCTATCGATCTGTCATCTATCATCTGTCTTACTCAGCCCTAAAAAAAGATGAGATCTTGCCATTTGCAACAACATGAATGGACCTAGAAGGTATTATGCTAAGTGAAATAACTCCGACAGAGAAAGACAAATACTTATATGTGGAATTTCACTTATATGTGGAATCTGAAAAGCAAAACAAATGAACAAACAAACCCAGACCCACGAAGAACAGAGAACAAACTGATGGTTGCCAGAGGGGAGGGTTGGGGGATGGGCAAAATGGGTGAAAGGGAGTGGGAGGTACAGGCTTCCAGTTATAGAATGAATAAGTCACAAGGATGGAACGTACAACATAAAGAACACAGTCAGTGGTATTTAATAGTGTTATATGGTGTCAGACGGTAGCTATACTTACAGTGAGCATAAAATAATGTTTAGATTTGTAAAATCACTATGTTGTACATCTGAAACTAACATTGCATAACACTGTGTTTTAACTACAGTAAAAAAGGAAATATATTAGCCACAGACATTCAATAATATCTAAATATGCTCTAACTTATCAACTACTCTTAAAGAGCACATTCAGAGACAAAAGAAACTAAATTATCCAGAACTTATTTCCTTAGAAATCACCTCTTCACCTTCAACTTATTAATTTAATTTATCTGTCTTTTGTTCCTCCTTTCTTTGTTCCTCCTAGGTTATAATTGTAGGCTTTTTCAGATTAATGTACTATTGAGCGTTTTCATGTAGCTAGTATTCCAAAATAGCAAGAAATTGAATAAAAATGCAAAACTTCACATTGTTGCTCATAGAAAATAACATAAGTCTCTCTTTGGGATTGAATACAATTAAGTGCAATTACTTTCTTCAAGCTGGTATTACTGTACTAAAAATAAACCTTTAGATTCTATACAAACCATTTCTAATTCTTATAATGAGCTTTTCTACTGATACTCCATGGTCTCTTTGGCCTTTGTGTAATTGAAAAGGGCTTATGATGTTCATCTTTAGGCTGTAAGTTTTCCATAGGCATGGACTGTCCAGATTACTGAATTTATACTTTTTCACTTTGATACTGAAAACTTATTAAATGTACATGATTAAAGATCAAACAGGAGAGAAAAATAGATGTCTTACAAACATTTAAAACTGTAGCACAAAGCCCCACTACAAGTAATTTAGGCTGTGAGGATGTTGATATTTTTTCTCTTCATGACAATTAAAGGCAGGTGACCGCGAGGTTGGAGTAACAACTCCACTGTCATTAATGTCCAGATTCTCTTTCCGATGTGCCATGTGCATTGGGTTGCTTTTGTATTAAAGGTCATCTTTTTGGCTTATAGCTAAAAATCTTACGTAGTTTAGGATCAGATATTCTTCCAGATTATGTAATGTGAAATTTCAAAATTCTATGTCCTTATCCCACAAAGAAACACAATAAAATGATACTGAGATAGAAAAGAGTTTGGGAAATGGAGAAGGAAAATGTCCCTCTGAAACGTCCAGATGGATAACCCTGCCTCCAGCATAAAAGAAGAGTCACCCACAATTTGATTTACCATCATTTTGATTTTATTTTATTCTGAAACAACGAGTGATGCTTTTATTTATTTTTTTTAAGTTTATTTATTTCTTTTGAGAGACAGGGAGAGTATGAGTGGAGAGGGACAGAGAGAGAGGGAGGGAGAGAGAGAGAAAGAGAGAGAGAGAGAGAGAGAGAGAGAGAGAGAGAGAGAGAGAATCTCAAGCAGGCTCTGCCGTACTGCCAACACAGAACCTAAAGTGGGGTTCAATCTCACGAACTGCGAGATCATGACCTGAGCTGAAATCAAGAGTCAAACACTTAACCGACTGAGCCACCCAAGAAGAAATGAAAAACAAGAAGAATGTTTTTAAAACAGATAATGTTTTTTATCACATGCCTGAAGCATAGTGAGTCCTAATTTCTTTGAAATGCTCTAGCACATTCTGGTCGGCCCCACCTCATATCTGACCGCATGCCAATTACTTTCTCTCTGCTCTGCTTAGCTGCAGCTACTCTGGTTTCCCAACTGAGGCATGTGGTACAGGCTCTCACCCTAGGATCTCTGGCTGTTTCATTGGTTTATATTGTTCTTCCCTACAGATATCCTGACCTCTCTCCTTCCACTTCCTCTAGGTCATTATCCAAATGTTGCTTTTCAGAGAAACTCTGCCTCACTACCTTGTCTAGAGTTGCAGCCTACCCAAACCCTACGCTTGCTTCTATTTCAATTTTTTTTTAATAGAGCAACAAACAAATTTTCTGAAGCCTGGGATTTTGGTCTTTGTGTTCAGTGTGATAACTCTGGCACTGAGAACAGTTCTTAATTTGGGAACTTCCCAGGGTTTGGGAAAATTGAGCTTTGCTTCAGGGTCTCAGGCAGAGTGCAAGGTGAAGGTGGCATAGCGACCGAGGTTTGTTGCTAAGAGACTACATATTTTGTACTAAAGTGTGCTTTGTCCTTTCTCCCTCTCTTTCCAGATGGGACTATGTATTGATGTTTTATGTTTTCCTCTCAGCTATTGAATATTGTGTGTGGTTAGGGACTGCTTAGATTTATCTTCAGATGGGAAAAATATCCAGATTTATTAGGTATTGGGTGGAGGGATCTGGGTGGAGGGAAGAGATCCACCCAGATCTGGGTGGAGGGAAGAGAAAGCTAGCTTTCTGCTGCCCTTTCCCTTTCCTATATCACCCGACCCAACTTCCACCCCTGTCTACTCAAAAGAAGAGCTAATCTGAGAAGTCAGTTTCTTCAATCAATCAATCAGTCAATCAATCATTTATTTATTTATTTTAATGTTAATTTATTTTTGAGAGACAGAGAGAAACAGAGAATGAGCAGGGGAGGAGCAGAGAGAGAGGGAGACACAGAATCTGAACTAGGCTCCAGGCTCTGAGCTGTCAGCACACCGCCCATGAGGGGTTCGAACCCATTAACTGTGAGATCATGACCTGAGCCAAAGTCAGTTGCTTAACCAACTGAGCCACCCAGGTGCCCCTCCTTAATTTATTTTTTATGAAATCAATGCAAACTTTAGAAGAGGAGTCGCAGGTATTCTTAGTATCTTCTTTCAACTTCATCTAAGCAACAATAGGAAGACTAACAATAATAAATTGCAATATAGAGTTTAATGAGGGTCAGACACTTGTCCTCTTAATATACATCAACTTCCTGAATGTTCACCACAGTCTAATAAGGTGTATACTATCTTTACTACCATTTTATATATGAAGGCTTGAGACGAAGAGAGTTATGTAACTTGCCTAAGGTCACACAAAATGTGCAAGAGCCAGGAATGGGCCCCAAGCAGTCTGGCTCCAGATTGGATGCTCTTAGCCACACTGAGACTGTCATGCCTTTATTGTTTCTGGCTTGTAGCTCTTTTATGTGTGTATGGGTGGGTGTGAAATTGTAAACTTCCTTTGGTTTTGGTAATAACTTTATGTTCTTATTTTATTATAGCTTTTGGTTCATTGGGATTATATCTTAAATTTTAGCAAATAACAGCATCTGTGTTTATGCTCATTTAAAATTTATTAGTAAAATGCATTTCCTACGATTATACTTCTGGAAAAACTTCACATGGTCTTTTTGTTATACTTTTAATAAACACTAGATTCTGCTTGCTGGTATGTTATTTGGAATTTTGCATGTAATTTCTGTTGGTATATGATTTTCCTTTTTATATAACACCCCCTTGTTTAAAGGTCTGTATTAATATTATAGTTAATTTTTCTTCTGTTCTCTGTGCTCTGGAGTCTAGAGCTGTTAAATTCCATGAGAAAATATTTTTCCTTGAAGCTTTGGAAGTTTTGCCTAAGAAAATAATCTTATATTGATTGGTTATCCAACCCTCTGCCTTAAAATCTGGGAATACGATTAACTCATAATTCCTGTGAAAATACAGCAGTTTCTTAATCTTCCATTCCTATCTATATGCATATCTCCTAGTTGAATTCGTTTCTGCCCCTCTTTGTTTACTTAATTCAGTCTTGGCAAAACACCAGCTCTCTTGGCATTTGGTTCTGGGAGGGCAAAGTTGATAAACTTTCTCAAAGCAACAGATGGCACATTTTCTCCAAAGTGTGTTCCGTAAGTGCATTAGGGGAAGAAGGAGGAATTAGAAGATGCTGAATAAAATCTCAACTATTTGAGGTCTTCTAATTCTATCAGAAATTACTATTAGTACAATATTTTCTGAGTCATTTTTACTTATCAATCACCAAATCAGTCATCTCTTAACTCATAAAAGTTCCATGTTATGTTTTGCTTTATAATAAGCAAAAATATAATAAGGTGTGTGTGTGTGTGTGTGTGTGTGTGTGTGTATTTAGGTTTCAAATACTCATTTTTATACAATCATGTGTGTGGTGTACGCATCTCTAGCAGAAGTATGAACAAAATAGGACAATCCTAATAGTTGAGGATTGGAATTCAAGTGACTTCAATGATCCTATGAGTTTAACGACAAAACTGGTACCGTTCATTTATAAGACTTTATGTGGATATAAGCATCTATTTTCTTGGATAAATACCTAACATAGAATTTTTTGGGTCAGGGTAGGTGGACCCTTCATTTTTTAAGAAAACAGCAAAGAATGTTCCAAAGTGGTTGGACCATTTTTCATTTACACCAGCAATGTTGCCTCACACTCCTCCCTCTCCTTGGTGTTATCAGTCTACTTAATTTTAGCTGATCTAGTGAGGGGCAGAAATATCTTCTTTTTCTTTTATTTGCACTTTCTTGATGATTAAAAATGCTGAACACCTTTTCACATATTTTTTGGGCACTTATCTATTCTACCTAATAAAGTTTTTGCCCGTTTGAACTCAGTTTTGCCTTTCATACTTGCAAGAATTCTTTGTATAGGCTTACTATGAGTGCTTAGTCAGATTTAAGTATAGGGATTATGGTCTCCCTGTATGTGAATTAACTTTTCATTTTATTAACTGGAATTTTCAGTGAGCAAAAAAATTTAATTTTGATGAAAGTCATTTTGTGAATTTGTTTCTTTTTCGATGTGTCTGTTGATTTCATTAGGCAACAACTGATAGTTTTTCAATGTAAACACTAATCTATTTATCACTGTGAAGGCATTTTTGCAGATGTAAGGGAGATTATTCTGGAAAATCTGAATCAATTAAGAGGTCTTAGAAGCAGTGTTAATGTAGAGACAGGGAGAAAGGGAGAATGGGAGAGAAAGGGGAGAAAGAGAGAGTTATTCTTCTGTTTTCTTTTAGAAATTTTATTTCAGTTTATACATTTATATTTATAATCTATTTTGCAATATTTTTTTGTGTATGTTGTGAGATAATGGTCTGAGGTTATTTTTTCCTCATTTAGATATTCACTTTTTTCCAATAACATTTATTGAAAAGTTTTTCCATTATTATCTTATCATCTTTATCAAAAATTAAATTATCAAACACATGTGTGTCTATGTTTGGAGACACTAGTCTGTTTTATTTCTCTTTTATTTCAGTTACTACAATTTATATCATTATAATTACTGTAGCCTTAAATTTTGAAACCATTCTGTTTAAGATTTCCAAGTTTGGTTTTTCTTTCTCAAGGTCTTAGCCATTCTGGGCACTTTGCATGTGTATATAAACTTTAGAATCATCATGTCAAATTCTACAAACACACAATGACATTTGAATTATTCCCATACAAACTTGAAGAAACAATGTAGTGCTATTATTGATGATTTTATATATTATCTTAAAATTTTCCATATCATTACTAATCTGTAATGCTTATAATAAGTTGTGTCAATTAAGTGACCTCATGTATATGGCTTTCATGGCTTTGCCTATAAAAAACTCAAGTAAATGAATAAGGAGGGAATTTTTTTTTTGGTTTGTTTTTTAATATTAACAATCACCTTAGAACCAGCTTTCTTCATGTCCATTTGATCTTTTAAAACTAATTTTCCTACTATGGTTCATAATTCAAATCAAATTCACAGTGTGAATTTTGCCTCTTCAGTCATTTCTTTAATATTAAAATTATGTTTGCCAGTTCGATGTCTTCAGGGATTTGCCTAAGAGGAATACATTAGCGAGGATGTGCAATATATCATCTACAATTTTTCCTTAAACTGGTTTTATTCTGCTAGGGAGACAATAAGAAACATCTTCGTGGAATAAATAAATGAATTCCACCCCAATTCATTTTTAATATTTAATATCTTAGTACTTTCATGTAGAGTTATTTCACTGAAAAAGAAATTACTTAAAATTTTATGGGGTAGTTTTATGCTTAATAGAATGTAGAAACGGTTGCATTAGCATTATATCCATTTACTTTCCTCCTGAGGTTATAGCTAAACCACCTTTCTCAGCTTCTCTTATAATTAGGTATAGGCATATGACTTATATCTGGCCAAGGAGTTGAAAGGTGGAACTAATAAATGCCATCTCCATGCCTGACCACATAGTCTCCTGACAATAGGCTGGGCTGATATAAATGTCCAGTGTGACCATGGAAACCATATGTTGAAGATTGCATTACTATATGCAATCAACCATACGTTGAGGTTGCATTCCTAGCCTGGGACCCTGCAAAGATAGTCCTTCTTTCTCTACCACCTCTACTTAGGCTTATGTGAGTGAGAAATAAATATCCATTGTGATATACTACTGAGATTTGGTGGTGTTATTTACAACAGCTATTAGTATTGTTTTAATTAATCTAAAAGTGTTACCTTAATGTGGAGTGCTGCCATGGCAAAATTCTACATGTGTTGCCACTGGCTTGCTAATTTGGTGGCAACAAGTACTGAAAGTTACGTAAAAAGGTAGATGGCATTGCTGGTGGGAAAGCAAAATGGAAGCACCAACCAATCTCTCACCAACCAACACTCTGAGAACACAGTGTTCTCTCTGTGTGTGTATCTCTGTGTCCATGTTTCCCCTTTTAATGAGAACACTGGTTATATTGAATTAGAACACCCTATTCCAGTAAATCCTTAACTAACTGCATCTACAATACCCCCATTTCCAAATAAGTCCATGTTCTGAGGTACTACAGGTTAAAACTTCAATATATGAGTTTTGTGGGAACACAATTCAGCTCATATCTATCAAGCCTAAAACTATAAGGAAACAGATTAAAATAGGATATTAGTAAGGTATTGTAGCTGGTATCAGCAGAGTGTCACAAGGAATATGAAGAAAAAGGTGGGTTTATGTAACAATTGAGTGGTGCAGATAGAAAGAATGTGGATAGAGCGATGCCAGAAATATGGGGTTTCATGGAATTGGAAAACAACATACAGTAGGAAATAAGATTGAAATTGCTTCTCACCCGAGCTTGAAGTTCTCAAGATTTCTGTGATAAAGTTGAAGGAAATGAAATAGGCAAAGGTGGCAAAAAACAATTTGGGATTGATAATTATTTCTAGGAAAAAAAAACAAAACACTTTTAATGTGTTATTGGCAAATGAAATAGATTAAAAATATATACATAAGAAGCCTATTAAGCAATTGAAGAAATACGACCAATTTTTAAAAGGATTTAACTATTCAAGTTCTAAAACAACTTTTTGACTGCCAGATATGCACCAGTAGGAGCTAGGCCATGAAAGCTCTCCGAGGTGTTGTGATGGTTCAATTTATGGGTCAACGTGACTGAGCTAAGGATGCCCAGATAGCTGATAACAACATTATTTCTGGATGTGTCTGTGAGGTTGTTTCTGGATGAGACTAGCATTTGAATTGGTAGACTGAGTAAAGAAGACTGTCCTCCCCCGTGTGAGTGGGCATCATTTAATCTGTTGGGAGCCTGAATGGAACAAAAATGTGGAGGGAGGGTGCATTCTCCCTCCACTTTTTGAGCTGATTCATCTAGCTTCTCCTGCTCTCAGACACCAGAGCTCCTGGTTCCCAGGCCTTCAGATCCCACGATTTACAGCAGTAGCTCCCTGACTCTTAAGTCTTCAGAACTGGACTGAACTATACCACCATCTTTCCAGCTTCTCCAGCTTGTAGACAATAAACTGATCCACATCTCAGCGTCCATAATTGTGTGAGCCAATTCCTATAGTAAATCTCTTCCTATGTCTCTCTATATCCTATTGGCTCTGTTACTCTGAGGAGCCCTAATACAGATTTCATCTCCAAACTGACATCATTGCCCTGCTTTTAAGAGACTAGTCCAGGATGTAAGCAGGTAAACAGGTTCTGCTTGATAGGATGTGTAAATGGATTCCACTGCTATCTGTTCATTGTTGCAACTTCCTTTACCACGAAGTGGGTCCCTTAGGTTGAGGTAATATTCTGTGGGATTTTCATACTTGCAAATCAGATACTCTGTGAAGGCTTCGCTAGTGAGTGGTTCTGCCCCCAAAAGCTGCAGGCTACATTCCATACATTAAATACGTATCAATTTCAGTAAGGAAAAATTGTTGCTCTGTGTATCAAAATATTTCCACCATCAAGAAAACACATGCTTAAAATATCAGTGAGTTAGATTATGTATTGTAGATGTTTCCTTCTTCTCTCCATGAACATTTCTTTAATTAAAATCAGCTGACAGAACATTAACATGAACACCAAAATGCATGCTCAGATTAATGAAAGCAATAAAACACCTCACTGGTTAGTTAAGCAATGCATGAAATTACAGCAACAACAACATGAAATTTTAAGCTTCTTAACACATAAGAAATAGAAAAGATGTGCTTTTTTTTTATTTTATTAAGAGTTTTGAAAGCCCATATCACAGAGAGAAACACATGCTATGTAATCATTGACTACAAAACATATGTCTACCAGAGGGTATCTGATGAAAAATGCCACCTTATCTCAATATCACTGTATTTATACACTAGATTATCTTGTAAACAACTCTCCAATCTTCAAAGGCGTAATGCACAACTTCATAAATTATCACATAAAAGTTTTTATATTCATTTATTCAAAACTCTTAAAAATTATTTCAGAAGCATATTCTTTTTCTTGAAACGTATTGCAGGGAATTATTGTTTTATGACACATAGTTTGAAAAATATTAGTCCAGTGTCAAGCCTATTAGCTGGTAATAAAAAATGAGATTATTTGCTGTTTTTTTGTACATATTTTTCACATGTAAGTAAGTTATTCGGTTTAGTCCTTAATAGGACGTGGATATATCAGCATCAAATCTATTTACTTTACCTTAGCTTTTAAAATGGTACAATAATATCTAGGAAAGTAAATTAAATAAAATGGAAATAGCGCAAATAAATATTTTTATTTTACTGACATTTTTGTACTTTTATTATTTTTTTAATTGTATTTATTTGATTGAGAGAGAGAGAGAGAGAGCAATCAGGACAGGGACAGAGAGAGAGAATCCAAGCAGGTTCAGACCCCGACATGGGGCTTAAACCCACAAACCATGAGATCGTGACTTGAACCGAAATCAAGAGTCAGACACTCAACCTACTTAGCCACCCAGGTGCCTCTATTGTAGTTTTATTCTTTTTTTTTTTTTAATTTTTTTTTTTAACATTTATTCATTTTTGACAGACAGAGAGAGACAGAGCGTGAGTGGGGAGGGGGCAGAGAGAGAGGGAGACACAGAATATGAAGCAGGCTCCAGGCTCCGAACCGTCAGCCCAGAGCCCGACATGGGGCTCGAACCCACGAACCGCGAGATCATGACCTGAGCCGAAGTCGGTCGCTCAACCGACTGAGCCACCCAGGCGCCCCATATTGTAGTTTTATTCTTAAAAACTATAAAGTGTTTTTAAAAATTCATTTAGTTATGCAGAAAAAAACATACGAAATTATTACGCATAGACACAAATTTGCTTAGAGCTTCTGATCCTATGTTTTGTGATTTTAGAAATGTTAAAAAAAAATGGAATTTCTGACTATCTTCATTAAGTTGTAATTTACATAAAATATACAATTTAAAATATGGTTTGATAAGTGTGACCCTGTATAAACAAGTCAATTAAGATACACCGTTACTTTTTGACATTCATTACCCATTTGCCTCATGACACACTTCCCTCCCCAGGAAACCACTGTATACATTAATATCTAGCTTCTTTTGCTCAATAAAATGTCTATGAGTTTCATCCATGTTGTCATACACACACACACACATCAGCAATGCATTCATTCTTGCTGAGTAGTGTTCCATTTTAAGAACAGCAAAAAAACTGCTTATGCACTTATTTGTTGACGGACATTTGGGTTCCAATTTTTAGATATTATTTCCATTTTTAAGTTATCATCAGTAAAGCTCGTATAAATATTCTTTGCTCGAGACTTTGTGTGTACATTAATTTCATTTTATAAGAAATGGAAAACTTTTATCCAAAGTAGATATACTATTTTACACTGCCACTGTCAATTGTGTCTTAATTATTCTACATCCTTGTAAATACTTGGTTTTGTCAGTCTTCTAGATTTTAACCCTTCTAAAGAGTGTAGCTTGTATCTAACAGTGCCTGTAATTTGCCTAAGGGTGTTTCTGTCTTTAGAAAATTTTGGTCCTAGGATGTTACAAAAAATGTGGAGTTTTTCTTTTCATGAAAAAATAAGATTTTAGGATAAGAAAACATAGGGCAATTGGAATTGGAAACTATGAAGTAGATATGTGGGGGAAAAAATCAACCAGCAGCAAGAAATGTTTAAATAATGATGAAATGGGGGCACCTGGGTGGCTCAGTCGGTTAAGCGTCCGGCTTCGGCTTAGGTCGTGATCTCGTGGTTTGTGAGTTCGAGCCCCACGTCCGGCTGTGTGCTGACAGCTCAGAGCCTGGAGCCTGCTTTGGATTCGGTGTCTCCCTCTCTCTCTGCCCCTATCCCACTCATGCTCTGTCTCTCTGTCTCTCAAAAATAAATAAACGTTAAAAAAAATTTTTTTATTAAATAATGATGAAATGTTTATTCATTCAGAATAAGATATTTATAATGAAATGAGACAGTTTTATATATATATATGTATATATATACACATATATATATATTGACTCTATAATTTATTATCCTATTAGGCAACCTGGAGAGTGGAGACATTAAAGAATAAACAAAATAATAGAAATTAAACACATATTTATTTGTTGACTAAAAATTTGATTTTATTATATTTGTGGGCCCATAAAATAATTTTGTGTAAACAAAATTTTGTAAGTATGTTTTTAAAAAATAAATAACATCCATATACATTAAACAAGTTTTTAGAAAATTATTTTGATTATCTAAAAATAATGATGTACATGTTTTAATATTTAAATTCTATACTTGTGATGTAGGATATCTTGACTTGTGGAAAGAATAATTTGATAGAGTCTTATATTTAATAAAACCAATTTATATTCTATACTAAGATCAAATGAAGAGGTCCTTCAGTTTTATGGCACCTAAATTTGACAAAACAATCAAAATAGCCACAAATATAAATCATCATTTGATAAATTGTATATCAAAAATATTTACTAAAGAAAGGATTTCTGAAAGAAGGCCAAAAGACAGTGTCTGTGGAATTAATCAAACTGTAAAATTAGTACATTGTGTGCAATGAGCTTATAACTGAGAATATCTTCCAAACAGAAATTGTTCTTCAGTTTGCAAGTCTATTAACACTATAGTGATAAGATTTTTATGAAACATATTACAGTCCACTGAAATAAACTGATAGAAGTCAATAATTTCTGGGGCACCTGGGTGGCTAAGTCGGTTAAGCATCTGACTTTGGCTCAGGTCATGATCTCACAGTTCATGAGTTCGAGACCTGCATCGGGCTCTGTGCTGACAGCTCAGAGCCTGGAGCCTACTTCAGATTCTGTCTCCCCCTCTCGCAGCCCCTCCCCCGTGCTCTCTCTCTCTCTCTTAAAAATAAACATTAAAAACATTAAAAAAAAGAACTCAACAGCTCCAAGTTTAATTGCCATAAAATGTGACTTTGAATAAATGTATATATATATTTTTCATACAACTAAGAAATAATAAGAGCATGGTAAACAAAAAAAATATCTTTAGAAATAACCAGAGATACAGTTTTAAAGGCAGATCTGAAAAGTAAATGTCAAAATATGTATAGATACATATATCCCAAACATAATTTATGTTATATTTAATGTTCAAATTATGAATATAAAATGATTATAAAATTTTTTAAAGTAAATGATATATGTAATTTTTGTGTTTTAGAAAGGATTTTATTTTTTACAATAGTTTTTGAACAGTATTTTAAGACAGTCATATAAAAATTATCAAGCAATAATAAAAATGTTGGCAACTGTCCAACTTGTCCTTATTCAGACAATAGACATTATGGTTATATGATGATATAAATTCTGAGATAAATCTATAATTCACCACAATTCCAATTAGAATTCCCATAGGAATTTTGTGAAAGTCAAACTGCTTTTTAAATTAATACAGAACGCTAAAAAACTTGTTTTGCCATATACTATTATAGATCTATGTGCATAAAGATATGTGATATTGGTTCATGGCTAGGAAAATAGATGAATCAAGAATCAAGATATAGAAATATTAATACTTGGAAGTATGATGCCCAACAGAGCTGACATTACATAGTACTGGGAAAGAATGGATCAGACAACAAATATTTCTGAAACACGAGAAAATAAATGTTTTTATTACTTTGCACCATCCAGAAAAATCAATTCCATGTGAATCAGAGACTTTAATGTATGAAACTTAAAAATTTTGAAGCAAATTTAGGGGGGGTAGCACTATAATTTCAGGGTAAGGAGAAAATTCTTGACCTGTGTATTTTATGCACAAGCCATAAAGGAAAAGATTCATGCATTTTTTTCTGAAGGCAAACATTCATAAAAGTTTCTGTTCATCAAAAGACGACATAAAAAACTTAAAAGAGCAAAAGAGTGGGAGAAAGTACTTGCAGTGTCGTTTCTGAATCTTAAAAGAAAAGAATCATCCTACTCTTCAATTAGAAAAAGACTCAATGTTGTGAATAGATAATTTCCAGAAAGGAGGAAACGCAGTGCAGATTGAGAGCACATGACAAAAGGCTGACAGATCTAAAAAAAAAAAAAAGAAAAGAAAAGAAAAGAAAAAAGCTCAGGGAAGAAGCAATGGGCACTTGCGCTGTGCTGTAGGGGAAATGTAAACTGCGAGAGCAATTCTGGAGAAAAGTGTAGCAATATTTAATGAAATGAACTGTGTAAATACCATATGAAGCAGTTATCCTATTCTAAGACCTATGCCTCAGAAAAACTATCACACATCCCTAGAGGGACATCCCTGAGTCCATTTATCAGGGCCCTGTTGACACAGTGGGATCAGTGGACAGGCTACATGACTACCAGTATGAGTTTTGAGGGCTGATATTAACAAAGTAACCGAAACTGGGCCGCTTAAATAAGGGAGATGTATTGTCTCCCAGCTCTGGAGGCCAGAGATCAAGGTGTCAGGTGGGTGGGTTCCTCCTGAAGACTCTGAGGGAGAATTTGTTCCATGCCTTCTTCCGCCATCTGATGTTAGCGGGTAGTCTGTCGCATACCTTGGCTTGTACAAGTATCGCCCTACCTCTGTATCTTCACATGGTGGCTCCCCAGGCATATGCGTTGCTGTGTGCAAGTGTCCCTTTTTAAAAAAATGTTTGTTTATTTATTTAGGTTTGAGAGAGAGAGAAAACACAAGAGGGGGAGGGGCAGAGGGAGAGGGACACTCTGAGGCAGGCTCCAGGCTCCTAGCTGTCAGCACAGAGCCCACTCGGGGCTCAAACTCACAGACCACAAGACCATGACCTAAGCCGAAGTCAGACCAACTGAGCCACCCAGGAACCCCCAAATATCCTCATCCTAATAAGGGTATCAAACATAGTGACCCAAGAGAGAATTTGAGCTTATGACTCTATTTCAAGGTGTCCCACAGAACAAGTGAGGCAATACATATCAACGAAAATTTTGATCTTGACCAGAATATGTCAGGTTTAAGGTATTCTTAAACCTACATTCTGCTTCAGTAAATTTTTATTTATTTATTTATTTTATTTATTTTTTTTTTCAGTAAATTTTTAAATTTGCTCATCAACCCTTTTACCTACAATCTTAACCACATTACGGCTGCCTTCAATTCACAGGTCATAAGAGAACCTCTGTTTTGGACTCAAATGTTCCTTATTTCATTTGCAGACATTTTTTACTACTATTGTTGTACACAGGAGTGGCTACAGTAACTGGAGTTATTGGAAATAATATCTTTGTTGTAGAATATAACATTTTGCTCATTTAACATAATGCATTTTATTTCTGATTGATAAAACCCTCGCCTGTGTGCCTCTTTAATTTCATAACACCATTTTCAAATAAGAACAATCCATACTGAAGTTTGCCCAGCATTGGCAGATTTTCTGTCTCAAATGGCTGCAATAATTGAAACTTCCAGAAACAGTACACAGAAGTGTCTATTTTCTTACATCTCCTCTTATAATGCATCCTTCGTATTAGTTATTACTTCTTAAAAATATGTAAAATTTTCCACCCATCCCCAAAACTTATTGTAAGATAATGCAACACACACACTCACACACAATCTCACATTTGGAATCTCTAACATGCTTTCTTCCAGTAGCCTTTTCATTTTTTAATGCTCTTGAATTTGATTTAGTGGGAACATTCATAAGAGACCCAAGGATTGTTACATAAATGGTATTTTATTAGCAGGTCAGCTCTCTTTAGATTTTGTGAAAGCCAGAAAAGAAGCCTTTTAGGCTTATTACTTTGGGAGTGATTTAACCAAAATTGCCTATCTTCTTCTAGAAATGAGTGATGAGTCACAGAGGTGATATAATTCTAAATCTATCAAAGCAAAACAGCATACTTTTATATTTAGAAATGAATGAATCACTAGGAAAAGGAGGAATAATATGTTATTAGAACAAAAAGAGACAGCAGAGCCAAAGTTTTTTCCTCTTGTTCAGTGAGGACAAAATTCAAACTATATATCCTTGGCCAATAATTTACAGATTACGTTTCATTAGATATAGGATGACACAAGAAAAACATGAACATTAATTTGTAGAGTTATTCAATCAGTGCACGAATACCTGAAAGCTCGTCTGTCACCACAGCAAGGAACAGCAAAGGCGTTCACCTCTGGTTGCTACTGACTTAAGTTTTTCTTTTAAACTCCGAGCTCCTATGAGCAAGGGCAGTTCTTTCTGGCTGCGCTAGATAGACCTGAACTGCCTTCAGAATTTGCTTGAAGTAGTTCAGCCATGCAATTTGTTTCATCGGTGGAATGTGAAGACGTGTGACCCAAGCAAGGCTCTGATGTGAGCTCGGACTCGCCCTGTGTGTCTTTGCTCCTGCCTTGAGAAGGGCATTCCTGGGAGCTGCCTGGCCCCTCCGCCCGGGTCTCAGCACAGGATGGATGGCACACCTGTGATGGCCAAGCCCCTCCTGGATCAGCCCCAGCCTCCTCCCCGCCAACTCACACAGGAGGGACCCCATCGGAGATCATAGAGCTGTGCTAGGGGCTCCACAGAGACCTAAGAAAAGTGTTCTTGCCCTTTGCCACTGGGATTTGGGGCTGTGTGTCTGAAACAATAACCTTGGAGGTCTTGGGTATTTTTGGTTGCTAGGCGTATAGGGAGTTCCTGATTTTTCTTTCATCTCAGGAAAACATTCCTTTATTATTTCTTTGATGATTATTTAAATCATTACTTTTGCTCTCTTCTTATGGAAACTCAAACGCGTTTGTGTTGAATTTTTATTCTCTTTCTTGTGATTGGTGTCTCTTCACTGGCCACATTTAAATCTGAATTCTGAATGGATTTCTTATATATTTCCTCAACATCATTGAACCAATTTTCTGTAAGCCAGTTTGAATAGAGTTTTAAAGACTTTCTTGCACATTTTCTTTTTCAATTATACACTTATGCTTTTCTTTTATTAATATATTCTTCCAACATTTTATTCCTTACTTTTATTTTTCCTTGGTTGGGATTGAGAACGCAAGTTATTTTTAGATGTTTTTGTTTTTCCACAATAAATTCCTATTAAGGCACCCTAGTGGTTTCATGATTTCTATTGAACTCCTTTGAAGATCATGAGCTGAACATGAGTTATTAGTGAGCTCCCCTTAGTCAAATATGTGATGTTCAGTCCTTTTCGTTTTTAAATTTTTTTCAATGTTTATTTATTTTTGAGACACAGAGAGAGAACACAAGCGAGGGTCAGAGAGGGAGAGGGAGACACAGAGTCCGGAGCAGGCTCCAGGCTCTGAGGCATCAGCACAGAGCCTGACACGGAGCTCGAACTCATAAACTGCAAGATCACGACCTGAGCCGAAGTCCGACTCTTAACTGACTGAGCCACCCAGGTACCCATGTAATACTCAATTATTTGTGTGTATTTGTTACCCCAAGGAGGAAACTCCTGGTTTCCACTCTGTTCTTTCTGGCCCACGATGTTCCTTTATGTCCCCAAATAAAGAGCATGTTGGGGAGAAACCAAGCATTCTGAACAGCAGCTTTCCATTTTAGCCTACTAATAGCACATTTAATACATTTCTCCCTAAAACTTGCACTGTCTGTTAGTTACAGATGCTCTAGCTTCCTGAAACATAGTAGTTATTTAACAAATGTTTTAAAATAAATGAATCAATACAAACGTTAGTGAGTTTCCAATTTGACTTACGAAAGAAAGAGCCATTTTATTTCTTAACGTTTCCTTGACTCTTTAACACTCATTTCTCACAAGAAAACTGTGGTAAGTCTTTTCCCTGCACCTATTCCTGCAAATTCTTTCAGAACAGGCTATCAATATTCCCCTTTGTTACTTATCCTACTTCCCTAGTTCTTATCATGTATAAGCTGGGGAAAAAAATGTGTGTTTAATAAAATAGAGCATATTATACATGAAGCTCTTTTAGGAGAGCTCCAGTTAAGATGAAGCCTTGAAACTCAAATCAGAATTTTGCTCTGGTTGAGTTATATAGTCCTATTTAAAAACAAGTACAATTAAAAAAATAATAATTGAAAGTCTTGGCCAACAGAAAAATGTAGATATCATCAGATTCTCCTCTATATCTGTTGTTAAGTCTTTTCTACCTGGTTCCATGCCCCAGGAAACTGACCTGTAATAAAAAGTGGAAGATAGGGGACAGGTGAGTCTAAGGGAGAAGAATGGGAGTAGACCTTTAAAAGTGACTGAACTGTGAAGATATTTTTGTTTCCTCAAATTAAACATTTAATTTTTAATGAGGAAACTAAGGGAAAAGTTTAATTACCTTGCTCAAAGCCACAAAGTGGAATGCATTATCAATTCATACATGTGGAAACAATGCCTTCACTTTTCACTTAATATGGAAATGGCTGCAAGCCCTTTCAGCGTGAAACAAATTGCAGACAGTTGGAAAACATATTTAGACTGCATAAAGGAGAACTTATGGCAGAAGTCTAAGCCTGAGAGCCAACGGAAGGTGACCCTTGAACTCCTCCCATGAGATCGGCCAGAAGGAGGGGGAAACAGTTGTGTTAGCAGTAAAGACTTGATACAGCAATAGACACTGAAATAGACCAAATAGGAAGGACCTAGGAATTCACACATCAGAGTGAAAGTCATGAGCAAGAGCCATAAGGAAAACATGCAGGGGAAAAAAAGAGGACGTGGGACACAGGAACCAGAAGACACAGAGAGTGAGAAAGCCCATCTAAATCTTTTCAGAAAGAGATAAATGAAACTTTCCATCCTTGCTACTCATCCATGCTGGACATCAGTGTTAATACTTGTCAAATGCCATAGAAAACACAGCAACAAGGAAGATTAAGAAGATACCACTGGATCCCAATAATTGTAAAATATTTGAGGTCATTACATGAGCGTGTTCTGCAATGGAGTGGAATGAAAGATATCAAGGAGTTGAGGGGTGAGTGATAACAATTACCACTCTAATAACCTCTATGGTAAGTAATATCATCACTTGTTTACACATTAGACAAGATAACAAGGTAACTAATCTATCTAATGCAACCCTGTATCCCTACAGTGTAGTCATTCAAGGAACATTTGTTTTCTGAAAGCTGAATAAGAATAGAAGTAAAGAGTATAAACTCTACTTTCCCTGTGTTTCTGTGAAAGACAGAGATGGGAGTCAGAGCCAACCATGAGAAAGGGACAGGATAATTGCATTTAATTCTTAAAAATCAATATTTAAAAAAAATAAAAAGGCATCTTCTAGGAAGAAAGGCATGCTGCATTAGATTTTGTCTACCCATCAGAAATGGAGAACTTCTAAATAAAGCTTTTAAATATAATAACAATACTAAGAACTGATATAAAACCAGTTTTTTATCGCCTTTGAAATGTGCCTGTTAGAATAAAAATGATTCTGTTATATAAGCTCCTACTTCTCAAGAACCAATAAATTCCATAGTTCCGATTATGGAAATTCAAAGGGCAAAACAATAATAGAACTATAAATCTTATATCATGAACAGTGTGTGATAATTTTATTTAATGTACCTACTAACAACTTACTGTTTTGAACATAGGGGGCTTAACTATTTATTGTGTTGTTTAATACATTGTTTAATACAAGAGCTTCCTTTCTATGGAGCTTGCTCTTTGGAGCATTTAATAATGGGAAGTATTTAATCATCTCAAAGCAATGTCAGGTAGTAACCTGGAGTGTGAATTACATGAATTTATAAGATTTATAAGCCACATTTCCTTCAAAACCCTCACATTAACATTTCTAAGTTAAAAACAAGGATGGAATAGAGAATAATACATTGAAAGCTTAAGTTCTAGAAAATTTGGAAGGAATTGTTAGTTCAGTTACCAACAAAAGAAAAAAGAAAAACATGTGTGCATTCCTCAGAGATTAGCAAGCAGCCCCCTCCATGGCTCCCACAGATGGCATTACCTTGCAATGGAGCTTTTCTGTCTATTTTCCACTGTGTATGTTTTTTCCTTTGGGAAAATTGTTCCTGTTTTTCCTTCTTGACTCACGTCTCTCACCTCTCCCATAATGTCCTAGTCATTAGACACAGAGTGTCTGAAAATAGTCCACATGGAGTTGATTCCTCCAGTCCTCACTGGCATGTCTAGAATATTCTATCTTATGGGTAGTTGGCAGGATGCTTTCAAGCAATAAGAGATCATGTGTCCTGTCTGAAATTCAGTAACCAGAATTGCTTGACATCAGCTTAATCTGTTCATCAGGTCTTGATGCCTTGGCTCTGACTATCCTTCTACCCAAAGGATACTCTTTTAATGAATCTTCATCCTCTCATGGAATCTCCTTTAACATCAACGTACAGATTAAATTATCAGAACACAAACAAAAAAGGCAGGAAACAAAACAATGAAGATAGGAGCAATAGCATATGCCTTTGTGTTCTAGAAAATGTTGTCCTTAAATAAAAAAAAAATACTTGCTTAAGTGGGGTAGCAAAGAACCTTGATAAGAATACACGTGGAGATTGCTGTTTTTCATGAACTCCCATGGTTCAGACAGAGATTCATGCATTAAGGATAGAAGTGCATTTATTTTATTCCAGCAAAATCACAATGGATAGACTTACTAGATGCTAGAAAGAATCACATCTCTCTGAAGTTCAGAGTACAGAGTAAGACAATACAGACACTCTGGCTCCTGAAACATTCTATCTTTAGATAAAACTCTCTTCCCTCAAGGAATGGAAAACTAACACAAAACAAAACAACAATTGTATGTGTACCAAATAACTGTAAGATCAGGGTACAGAGTTTTCATTATGAGGAAAGAAAGGAAGAGCATTCCACAAGCATGTTTTAGTTGAAAGTGACAAAAGTGCAAATTACACAAGATTAAACAAAGAGAAGGAAGATAATGGTTCATGTATCCAAACTGCAGATATTTCTTGTTTTTCATTCAACAGATATTTGTGTGTACCTTTTCTATTCCAGGCCTGTTCAGAGAATAAAATAGATGTGTTCCCTTGCTTTGTAGACATTGCAGTGTTGGGAGGAAGATAAATACATTTTTATAAAGATACTTCTAGACACATATGTGTATAATTACAGGTTATAATTTGCACGTAGGGCCCCAGGACTCTGCCTATGAGGGCTCTTTCCTCTCTGGGTACAGGCATCCTTCTCTAGTGTAGTTCTGCCATGAGTGGGGAAAAAATTGCCAACTGTAGGATCACAACCCTATAGCACAGGGATCAAAAGGGAAAAATAAATTCCTTTGTAGTTAATTTTGGAAAAATCTCAGAAAGAACTTTGATGGACATGACTAAGGCCAGTAAACAACACTGAATAAAAAACTTTTAAAAATAAAACCTAAAGCAGAAAAATCAAAACATAAAACACTAGAAAAATGTAGATGCATAGTAAACAGGTTAGTGGCTGGGAAGAATTCTAAGCGTAGCAGCAATGGGGAGAAATCATAAAGGGAAATGTAGATAGTGTTTTTTTATCCTTCAAAATTAAAAACAGAAGACCAAAAACAAATGTAAATGTAAATTTTGGAAATACATAAAAAATAATAAAGAATGCACATTAAGGGGCACCAGGGTGGCTCAGTCAGTTAAGCATCTGACTTCTCTCGGATCATGATCTCATAGTTCATGGGTTTGAGCCCCATGTTGGGCTCTGTGCTGACAGCTCAGAGCCTGGAGCCTGCTTCAGATTCTGTGTCTCCCTCTCTCTCTGCCCCTGCCTTGCTTGGACTCTGCTTGTCTGTCTCTCAAAAATAAATAAATGTTAAAAAAATCTTTTTAAAAAAGAATATACATTAAGAAGAAAAACACTAAACATCCAAAATGGATAAAATTAAAAAAAATTGAAACAAAATACAAAGAGCCAATGAGCATATGGAAAAATGTGGACAAATAATCAGAAACACAAAATAAAAAATGGTTTCCTATCCTAATCGAGACAATCTGGTATTGGTCTAAAAACAGACATTGAAGAATGAAAGAGGAGAAAGTCCAGACATAGACCCACACTTACATGGCCATGCTAAGTTAACTCCGTGGAAAAAGGATAGGGTTTTCAACAAATGGTGCAGGAATAATTGTGCATCTGTAGGCAAAAAAGAATACATAATCCCTGATCTTACACCATATACAACAATTAAAGTGGATCAAAGACAAATATAAATCTAAAACCACAAAACTTCTAGAAAGAATCATAGAGGAAAATCTTTGTAATATTCGATCAGGCCCAGACTTTTCAGACAGGACATGAAAACCACGGGCCATAAAGGAACTATTGACTTTGCACTTCATTCTATTATTATTTCCTTCAATATTTTGTGTCTGTTTCTTCTGTTTTCTCCAGCAGGAATCCTTCACAAAAATATCTGGACAATTTGTGTATGTCTGTCTTTATCTCTTATTTTCTCTGCCATATTTTCCTTTTATTTGCCTTGTATGATATATTTGCCTGCATGATTTTCTCGTATCCTTCTTCATGGATATTTCTGAGAACATCAATTACATGTATTTTAATTTTTTTAATGTTTATTTATTATTGAGAGACAGAGAGAGACAGAGCATGAGCAGGGGAGGGGTAGAGACAGAGGGAGACACAGAATCTGAAGCAGGTTCCAGGCTCTGAGCTGTCATCACAGAGCCCCACTCGGGGCTTGAACTCACCAACGGTGAGATCATGACCTGAGCCGAAGTCTGATGCTTAACTGACTGACCCACCCAGGAGCCCCTAATTACATGTATTTTATTGTCAGTTTATATTTTAATAAATTTTTCTTGTAAATTCTTCCATGCATTTTTTTTTATGTTGCTACTCTCTTGAAATATTTGTTGATTCTTTCATGGCAGAATTTATTTGCCATAATCTGCAGGTCCAGATTAGCACAATGCTACAGGACTTTGGTGGCTTCCTTTCATGGTATAAGCAGATTCTGCCTTGATTTTAATTTACCATTTATCAGGAGCTCAGCTCAATTGGAAAACAGCTGAGCTGCTGGGTGTGGTACCTGCTGATTAAAGCAACAGCGAAAAATGGAGAGTTAGCACTGAGTCTTCTTTTAGGGATCATCCCCAAATTATCTTGTCTGCCAAGTTAATTTCCTGCTTGTTATGAATTTTCCTAATGGCAATGTGTCCATTAACTTATTTTAAATATTTTTAGCATTTCTATTGATGCATTTGGATAAGCAGGACCATGTATTTGAAAGGTGTATTCCTGCCTCTCATTGCTCATTGTAGCTATCTCTGTGGTGGGGGAGGGAAGAGGTAATGCCTCTTAGTTGATTGTTCAGACACTTCTACATTATTCGAATGCCTTTCAATTTTAATGTAATAATTTGCAATTAAAAAAAAGTAAGAAAAAACCATCAACAAGGTCAAATGTTACAGGAAGGTTAAATAACATTAAGTGCCGATTTATTTTTTATTTAACAACAGAAAGGTCATTGGTAACCTTGACAACTATGATTTCAGTGATAGAGTTTAGTAAAGTCAAATAAAAGCTTTTTAAATTGTTAGACAGTTAAGTCTAATTTATTAATTCCAACTATTTTAATATTGATTAAAATCATTCACAACCAAGATAGATTCCTGAATAAGCAAAATTTTAAGACAGTGAATAGAAAGACATGGTGATCACAGACATCTTATGCTTCTCTAGATAGTGCACACTAATATATAAAGGAAATTTCTGATAATAAATTGTATTTTAAATATAATCTGCATTTAATATTTAATTATTATATTTAATATTATCAGATGTGAAAATTTTTCATGAATCTTTAATTTTAAATGCATACATACATTCTTTTTGACATAAAATGTAAATATTTAATGAAATTTAATGTTTGAAAATTAAACTTACATTATCATGTTGCTGATTCTGAATCATCAGTTTCTATGAGCTTACATATTAACTGTGTGAAATATTTCACTGTGTTTTCAGCTTAAAACAGATCACATCAAGGGGCGCCTGGGTGGCTCAGTCGGTTAAGCGGCCGACTTCGGCTCAGGTCATGATCTCGCGGTCCGTGAGTTCGAGCCCCGCGTCGGGCTCTGTGCTGACAGCTCAGAGCCTGGAGCCCGTTTCAGATTCTGTGTCTCCCTCTCTCTCTCTGCCCCTCCCCCATTCATGCTCTGTCTCTCTCTGTCTCAAAAATAAATAAACATTAAAAAAAAAAACAGATCACATCAATTAATTGTTTGCAATCATCTTTGTATAAAGGTGAGACCACACTATATTCTCTTTAGTATTATCTAATTGCTAATATTTGGGCAGCACTAGCAAATCAGGCAACTAATTTGTTAGTGTGTAAGACGAATCTTATTAGCACTCTCATCCAGATATTTTTTTTATCCTATGGGCAATTATTGTTTATAAGATTCCTGTTGAGTAAAGAAAAATAGTTGTTTTAATGAACCAATGGAAGAGGAAGATATGTTTCTGAACTGGAAGAATTCAGACACATGAAGTCAATGCAAGGTTAGCATTTGTTCAAAATGATATAAAGAGAATAATGGGAAAGACGTAAACCAAATGAATATCTCAACATTTTCCATCGAGGTAAATAATTTTTGGCAGAATATGAATATCTAGAGAAAGTGCAGAAGTAAAAAAAAGGAGGCTTCAGGAGTGCCTGGGTGGCTTGGCTGGTTAAGTTCCAACTCTTGATTTCAGCTCCCGTTCCTGGGATCAAGCCATCCCTTGAGCTCTACACTGACAGCACAGAGCCTGCTTGGAATTCTCTCTCTCTGTCTCTGTGCCCTTCCCTCACTCTCTCTCTCTCTCTCTCAAAATAAATAAACAAAGAATAAACTTTAAAAAAGATTAAGCTGTTTATTATTGTTAAAAAATTGCTATGGCTTTTGTAAATAAGAAATAAAAATAGTCATTATAATATGCATTATAATAAACACATAGAAATTTAATAACTATTATTATAGTAAAAGCAAGCTAAAATTATTTTGTTACTAAATCAAGTGTCAAAGTACTTGGAGGTGTTTGTGTCAAAGTGTAGGACTAAGAATTTCACTGGAATTGCCTATGCAATTAACATTCTTCTGGAAAGCTTCCAATGTCAAAACTCTTAAGTAGAAAACTGTGTGACAAGAGAAAACACTTTATACCTAAAGTATACCAGTTAATTAGATATTGGTAATTTCTATTAAGTACTTATTTTTCAAAAATTTAGGAAGAAATAGTAGATTTTCATCAATCTTTCAAAGGAAAGAAACACTGGTGTATGTCCATGTGTGAATTAGTACAACTACAAAGATTATTTAAAATATATGTGTGTGTGTGTGTGTGTGTGTATACACACATGTGCAAAGATTGTTTAAAATATACATGTATAGGGGTGCCTGAGTGGCTCAGTCGGTTAAGCATCTGGTTAAGCATCTGACTTTGGCTCAGGTCATGATCTCCTGGTTTGTGGGTTTGAGCCCCACATTGGGCTGTGTGCTAATAGCTCACAGAGAGCCTGGAACCTGCTTCAGGATTCTGTGTCTCCCTCTGTCTCTGCCCCTCCCCTGCTCACACTCTGTCTCTCTCTCAAAAATAAATAAACATGGAAATGGCCGGAAGATGGCCGTGTAGGAGGACGCTGGGCTCACCGCGCGTCCTGCTGATCACTTAGATCCCACCTACACCTAATATAACCCAGAACTATGCCTAAATAACCCAGAAAACCACCAGAGGATTAGCAGAACGGAGTCTCCGGAGCCAAGCACAGACAAGAGGCCCACGGAAGAGGGTAGGAAGGGCGGCGAGGCGGTGCGCGCTCCACGGACTGGCGGGAGGGAGCCGGGGCGGAGGGGCGGCTCACAGGCCAAGCAGAGCCCCAGAGTCTGGCTTGCAAAAGCGGAGGGGCCGGACGGAGTGTGTTCCCACAGCAAGCGCTACTTAGCGTCTGGGAGGTCGTAAGTTAACAGCTCTGCTGGGAAAGTGGGAAGGCTGGAGGACAAAGGGAGGGAGAGTTGCTGAGCCCCAGGACGACAGAGCTCAGTTTGGTGGGGAACAAAGGCGCTCGCCAGCGCCATCTCCCTCGCCCATCCCCCAGCCAAAATCCCAAAGGGAACCAGTTCCTGCCAGGGAACTTGCAAACACCCAACTCTGTGCTTCTGCAGAGCCAAACCTCCGGCAGCGGATCTGACTCCCTCCCGCTGCCACAGGGCCCCTCCTGAAGTGGATCACCTAAGGAGAAGCGAGCTGAGCCTGCCCCTCCCACCCCCGTGCACCTTGCCTACCCACCCCAGCTAATACGCCAGATCCCCAGCACCACAAGCCTGGCAGTGTGCAAGTAGCCCAGACGGGCCACGCCACCCCACAGTGAATCCCGCCCCTAGGAGAGGGGAAGAGAAGGCACACACCAGTCTGACTGTGGCCCCAGTGGTGGGCTGGGGGCAGACATCAGATCGGACTGCAGCCCTGCCCACCAATGCAAGTTATTCAAGACAGCACAGGGGAAGTGCCCCTCGGTTCCACACCACTCCAGAGACTATCCAAAATGACAAAACGGAAGAATTCCCCTCAAAAAAACCTCCAGGAAAAAACGACACCTAACGAACTGATCAAAAACGATTTAAACAATATAACAGAAAGTGAATTTAGAATAATAGTCATAAAATTAATCGCTGGGCTTGAAAACAGTATAGAGGACAGCAGAGAATCTCTTGCTACAGAGATCAAGGGACTAAGGAACAGTCACGAGGAGCTGAAAAGCGCTTTAAACGAAATGCAAAACAAAATGGAAACGACGACAGCTCGGATTGAAGAGGCAGAGGAGAGAATAGGTGAACTAGAAGATAAAGTTATGGAAAAAGAGGAAGCTGAGAGAAAGAGAGATAAAAAAATCCAGGAGTGTGAGGGAAAAATTAGAGAACTAAGTGATACACTAAAAAGAAATAATATACGCATAATTGGTATCCCAGAGGAGGAAGAGAGAGGGAAAGGTGCTGAAGGGGTACTTGAAGAAATTATAGCTGAGAACTTCCCTGAACTGGGGAAGGAAAAAGGCATTGAAATCCAAGAGGCACAGAGAACTCCCTTCAGACGTAACTTGAATCGATCTTCTGCACAGCATATCATAATGAAACTGGCAAAATACAAGGATAAGGAGAAAATTCTGAAAGCAGCAAGGGATAAACGTGCCCTCACATATAAAGGGAGACCTATAAGACTCGTGACTGATCTCTCTTTTGAAACTTGGTAGGCCAGAAAGGATTGACATGATATCTTCAATGTGCTGAACAGAAAAAAATATGCAGCTGAGAATCCTTTATCCAGCAAGTCTGTCATTTAGAATAGAAGGAGAGATAAAGGTCTTCCCAAACAAACAAAAAGTGAAGGAATTCTTTACCACTAAACCAGCCCTACAAGAGATCCTAAGGGGGACCCTGTGAGACAAAGTACCAGAGACATCACTACAAGCATAAAACATACAGACATCACAATGACTCTAAACCTGTATCTTTCTATAATAACACTGAATGTAAATGGACTAAATGTGCCAACCAAAAGACATAGAGTATCAGAATGGATAAAAAAAACAAGACCCATCTATTTGCTGTCTACAAGAGACTCATTTTAGACCTGAGGACACCTTTAGATTGAGAGTGAGGAGATGGAGAACTATTTACCATGCTACTGGAAGTCAAAAGAAAGCTGGAGTAGCCATACATATATCAGAAAACTAGACTTTAAATTAAAGGCTGTAACAAGAGATGAAGAAGGGCATTATATAATAATCACAGGGTCTATCCATCAGGAAGAGCTAACAATTATAAATGTCTATGCGCCGAATACTGGAACCCCCAAATATATAAAACAATTACTCACAAACATAAGCAACCTTATTGATAAGAATGTGGTAATTGCAGGGGACTTTAACACCCCACTTACAGCAATGGATAGATCATCTAGACACACGGTCAATAAAGAAACAAGGGCCCTGAATGATACATTGGATCAGATGGACTTGACAGATATATTTAGAACTCTGCATCCCAAAGCAACAGAATATACTTTCTTCTCGAGTGCACATGGAACATTCTCCAAGATCATATACTGGGTCACAAAACAGCCCTTCATAAGTTCACAAGAATTGAAATCATACCATGCATACTTTCAGACCACAAAGCTATGAAGCTCGAAATCAACCACAGGAAAAAGTCTGGAAAACCTCCAAAAGCATGGAGGTTAAAGAACACCCTACTAACGAATGAGTGGGTAAACCAGGCAATTAGAGAAGAAATTAAAAAATATATGGAAACAAACGAAAATGAAAATACAACAATCCAAACGCTTTGGGACGCAGCGAAGGCAGTCCTGAGAGGAAAATACATTGCAATCCAGGCCTATCTCAAGAAACAAGAAAAATCCCAAATACAAAATCTAACAGCACACCTAAAGGAAATAGAAGCAGAACAGCAAAGACAGCCTAAACTCAGCAGAAGAAGAGAAATAATAAAGATCAGAGCAGAAATAAACAATATAGAATCTAAAAAATCTGTAGAGCAGATCAATGAAACCAAGAGTTGGTTTTTTTGAAAAAATAAACAAAATTCACAAACCTCTAGCCAGGCTTCTCAAAAAGAAAAGGGAGATGACCCAAATAGATAAAATCATGAATGAAAATGGAATTATTACAACCAATCCCTCAGAGATACAAGCAATTATCAGGGAATACTATGAAAAATTATATGCCAACAAACTGGACAACCTGGAAGAAATGGACAAATTCCTAGACACCCACACTCTTCCAAAACTCAATCAGGAGGAAATAGAAAGCTTGAACAGACCCATAACCAGTGAAGAAATTGAATCAGTTATCAAAAATCTCCCAACAAATAAGAGTCCAGGACCAGATGGCTTCCCAGGGGAGTTCTACCAGACGTTTAAAGCAGAGATAATACCTACCCTTCTCAAGCTATTCCAAGAAATAGAAAGGGAAGGAAAACTTCCAGACTCATTCTATGAATCCAGTATTGCTTTGATTCCTAAACCAGACAGAGACCCAGTAAAAAAAGAGAACTACAGGCCAATATCCCTGATGAATATGGATGCAAAAATTCCTAATAAGATACTAGCAAATTGAATTCAATGGCATATAAAAAGAATTATTCACCATGATCAAGTGGGATTCATTCCTGGGATGCAGGGCTGGTTCAACATTCACAAATCAATCAATGTGATACATCACATTAACAAAAAAAAAAAGAGAAGAACCATATGATCCTGTCAATTGATGCAGAAAAGGCCTTTGACAAAATCCAGCACCCTTTCTTAATAAAAACCCTTGAGAAAGTCGGGATAGAAGGAACATACTTAAAGATCATAAAAGCCATTTATGAAAAGCCCACAGCTAACATCATCCTCAACGGGGAAAAACTGAGAGCTTTTTCCCTGAGATCAGGAACACGACAGGAATGCCCACTCTCACCACTGTTGTTTAACATAGTGCTGGAAGTTCTAGCATCAGCAATCAGACCACAAAAGGAAATCAAAGGCATCAAAATTGGCAAAGATGAAGTCAAGCTTTCGCTTTTTGCAGATGACATGATATTATACATGGAAAATCCGATAGACTCCACCAAAAGTCTGCTAGAACTGATACATGAATTCAGCAAAGTTGCAGGATACAAAATCAATGTACAGAAATCAGTTGCATTCTTACACACTAACAATGAAGCAACAGAAAGACAAATAAAGAAACTGATCCCATTCACAATTGCACCAAGAAGCATAAAATACCTAGGAATAAATCTAACCAAAGATGTAAAAGATCTGTATGCTGAAAACTATAGAAAGCTTATGAAGGAAATTGAAGAAGATATAAAGAAATGGAAAGACATTCCCTGCTCATGGATTGGAAGAATAAATATTGTCAAAATGTCAATACTACCCAAAGCTATCTACACATTCAATGCAATCCCAATCAAAATTGCACCAGCATTCTTCTCGAAACTAGAACAAGCAATCCTAAAATTCATATGGAACCACAAAAGGCCCTGAATAGCCAAAGTAATTTTGAAGAAGAAGACCAAAGCAGGAGGCATCACAATCCCAGACTTTAGCCTCTACTACAAAGCTGTCATCATCAAGACAGCATGGTATTGGCACAAAAACAGACACATAGACCAATGGAATAGAATAGAAACCCCAGAACTAGACCCACAAACGTATGGCCAACTCATCTTTGACAAAGGAGGAAAGAATATCCAATGGAAAAAAGAGAGTCTCTTTAACAAATGGTGCTGGGAGAACTGGACAGCAACATGCAGAAGATTGAAACTAGACCACTTTCTCACACCATTCACAAAAATAAACACAAAATGGATAAAGGACCTGAATGTGAGACAGGAAACCATCAAAACCTTAGAGGAGAAAGCAGGAAAAGACCTCTCTGTCCTCAGCCGCAGCAATCTCTTACTCGACACATCCCCAAAGGCAAGGGAATTAAAAGCAAAAGTGAATTACTGGGACCTTATGAAGATAAAAAGCTTCTGAACAGCAAAGGAAACAACCAACAAAACTAAAAGGCAACCAACGGAATGGGAAAAGATATTTGCAAATGACGTATCAGATAAAGGGCTAGTATCCAAAATCTATAAAGAGCTCACCAAACTCCACACCCAAAAAACAAATAATCCAGTGAAGAAATGGGCAGAAAACATGAATAGACACTTCTCTAAAGACGACGCACATGAAAAGATGCTCAACATCGCTCCTCATCAGGAAAATACAAATCAAAACCACACTCAGATATCACCTCACGCCAGTCAGAGTGGCCAAAACGAATAAATCAGGAGACTATAGATGCTGGCGAGGATGTGGAGAAACAGGAAACCTCTTACACTGTTGATGGGAATGCAAATTGGTGCAGCCACTCTGGAAAGCAGTGTGGAGGTTCCTCAGAAAATTAAAAATAGACCTACCCTATGACCCAGCAATAGCACTGTTAGGAATTTATCCAAGGGATACAGGAGTGCTGATGCATAGGGGCACTTGTACCCCAATGTTTATAGCAGCACTCTCAACAATAGCCAAATTATGGAAAGAGCTTAAATGTCCACCAACTGATGAATGGATAAAGAAATTGTGGTTTATATACACAATGGAATACTACATGGCAATGAGAAATAATGAAATATGGCCTTTTGTAGCAACGTGGATGGAACTGGAGAGTGTGATGCTAAATGAAATAAGCCATACAGAGAAAGACAGATACCATATGTTTTCACTCTTATGTGGATCCTGAGAAACTTAACAGAAACCCATGGGGGAAGGGAAGGAAAAAAAAAAAAAAAGAGGTTAGAGTGGGAGAGAGCCAAAGCATAAGAGACTGTTAAAAACTGAGAACAAACTGAGGGTTGATGGGGGGTGGGAGGGAGGGGAGGGTGGGTGATGGGTATTGAGGAGGGCACCTTTTGGGATGAGCACTGGGTGTTGTATGGAAACCAATTTGACAATAAATTTCATATATTAAAAAAATAAAAAAAATAAATAAATAAACATTAAAATGTTTTTAAAAATATATACACATGTATATACACATTATAAATATACACATGTATAAATATATACATATATTTATTTATATTTATTTTTTATATTTATTAGAATTAAATTTATTTATTAGATATATTTATTTATTTATTAGAATTAAAACTGACATGTAAGTGCCAGAGCTACATTTGTTAGGGTGCTTTATTTGCTAAATAAATTATTATATCCTAAATTAATGGTTGTATCTACACCAAGAGTAATCAACTGCTGTCTATTGGCAATAATACCTCTCAGACATATTTTGTTTTCTATATTGTTAGGCCTAGACTTCTGTTTTAGCAGTAAGTTATGAAGGTCACATACAAATACCAGTACTTTAATATTTATTGTCATATATCCAGTCTAGTTCTCCTATTTATAGTCATTATATTTCCTCTACTGGCATTTTAGTTTCTGAGTGCTTCTCCAAAGACCAAGGACAGTGTTCATTAACAATAATAATAATAATAATAATAATAATAATAATAATTTATTGATAAAGCAACCACTAAATATGTCTTTATTATATGTCAAACAAGGTAAAAATGTCTTTATTATATGCCAAACAATGTTCTAAGTGATTTCCTCTGTTAATTAACTTAACCCTAAGAAACCTATATGAGACAAGGTGAGTATACTGAGGCAGAGCAAATTTAAATAACTTAATGAAGGACACATGTCTTGTAAGTGGAGAAGCCCAAAGTCAATACTGGCAGTCTGCCTCCAGAGTTGATGTAATTACATGCCATACTGAACTGCTCTCAAAGGCTAAATGGTAATTTTACAGTAGCAGGTGGAGATCCATTTGTGGCTCAAAAAATCGTTTCTAAGTTTTTAAAATAAAATAAACTAGAAAAAATGGGATAAATCTGCGCAAACTTCATGTAGAAAGGCTGTGTTATGTTCTCTCAGCCGTGTGTGTGTGTAAATGGATTATGATGTGAACACATTTCTTCTTTCCTTACCTCCTTTTCCCCCAGAGCAGCCAGAATAATCCTGTTTAAAGGTGACTCATCACAGTCATTAGGGCAGCTATAATTAAACAAACAAACAAACAAACAAAACAAAACAAGACACCAACATGAGAAAACAAAAGTCAGTGATGATGTGGAGAACTTGAAACCATTGTGCACTGTTGGTTGGAATGTAGAATGGCACAGACGTTAAGGCAAATTGTATAACAGTTCCTTAAAAAATTGAAAATAGAATTATCATATGATACAGATTCCATTTCTGGGTATGTATCCAAAATAATCAAAAGCTGGGTCTCAAAGATACAGTCTCAAAGGGCACAGCCATGTGCATAGAATCATTATTCACATTATCCAAAAGGTGGAAGAACTCTGAATGTCTATGGATGGATGAATGAGTAAATAAAATGTGAAATAAGCAAAATGTGAAAGAAGCCAATCACAGAAAGACAAACACTAGTCCACTGGTATGAGGTATCTAGAGTTTTACTCAAAGAAACAAAGTAGAATGGGGTTGCCAGGGGTTGGAAGGGATGAGCCAATAAGAAGCTACATAGGGTATACATTTAGTTTTAGAAACTTTATTTCCTTATACAATCATTGCAAAATATCCTTTAATATTGGCTTTCATGTGTCTAAGCTGAGTTATTGCTCACTTTTCACCTCTCATATTCATTTCCCATCTCAAAGCTCTAAACCAAAATGAGTAATATTTGAATGATCTCTAGGCCCAAAGACTTTTTTTTTAATGCATAATGACCACTCAGATTATTAACAGGCCAGCAACAGAGATTTATTTTTAATATTAAGCAGCTTGGAAAGCATTATATTTTTGGTTGTATACTTGTCTTAGCAATGATAGTCACATTGTGTTCATTCAGTGGATAGCCCATATGTAAAACGCTAGAGAGAGGAAAACAATGGATTTGCTTCAAATGCATCCCCAAAGAAATAAGGCTTTTCAAAAATATATTTAGTAAAAGCTGTCATTTTTCTCACAGAGGAAGAAAATATATCTGAGCGTATGAAAGGTGGGGCTTGGGCAACTAATAGAAAAAGAAATAAGTGAAGATATATTTCAATCTTTACAGGTACATTTAATTTTGTGGTCTTACATTTTTTTTCTGTTCTATTGCCTAAAGAACATGAACTTGAAGACTTACCTAATATAATGAGCTTGTTATGTTTCTAGCCAACATATGTTAATTAACTCTTAGTTTTAATGTCCCATGGTACCATTTTACAGTGGAGGATAAGCATTTGCTTCTGAATCCATAAATCGTCTACATTAAATAGAATTCAGAATGCCATCCTTGCAAAAAACGACATTAAAACATTGTTTTATGCTCACTATATCATTCAAGTGAATATATCTTCTAAGAAATTAATATTTTGTCATCTATTAAGCTATAAATGTTAACTGCTATAGTCTAAAATCTTCAAAATGTGTATTCAGCTCCACATGAAAACATTCCTAGGGAGGTTAATTCAAAGAAAACCTCTTCGGAACCACATGAAAGCAAACACATCACCCCCCCTTCCTTATTCAGTAAAAATCATGAACAGCCATTTGACAAACAAAAGTAAAATAATATGTTATAAAATTATATTAAATATAAATTATAAAAATTAAGTATTATGATCCCCAATCTTGCCCATTTGTACATAGCTTCATATGACATTAAATCCAGAAAAGAAATCATGTCTGCAAATAAAACCAGAGATAACACACATCACCCTTTGCCCCTCTGCCCACTTTCCCATTCCTAGCCCTGTAAAAAACGAAGGGATAATCAGATCATTAGATATTTGATAATTAGATAATATTATGATACCTAGTAAATATTAAATACTAATTTATTATACAGAGTATGATAATTCTATACACACACAGAATATCCTGCATATGCTTACACAAAGACTTAGCTGTATTATAAAAACAAAAGCAATACCCTAAATTTCCATCAATAAGAAAATAATCAACAACCTAAAATACAGTCACACTCATACAGTGCAATACTATAAAACTCAGATAAAATGAGTAGATAAATCTCATGAATGTTTTGTTAAGGAAAAAATAAGCATATTATGGAAGCACAACAAAGCCATCGATATAAAGCTTAGAAGTAAGCAAATAAATAGTACATACAGTTTCATATTTCTATTGCTGTGTAACAAACCATAAAACTTACTGGCTAAAAACAACTATTTACCCTACATAACTCATCAGATTTTACATAATGGGTTACAGATATACTTGTGCAATTTATTTCCTGACATCCAATAAATTGCAGACCTGGAATAAACATGGAATTTTAACTATAACTATAAACTTCTATTTTTTAAAGTCTGAAAAAATATTAGAACTAAGTGCTAATCTATTATTTTTTATATGTACTGAAATTAATTCAGAATAAGAATCTGACTAAAATATTAGTTAATTAATGATCTACTAATAAAACATACAATTCACAGACATATTTACATTTCAGTAAGGGTCTCTTGGAGACCAAAAATATTCACAGCTAATATAATGGAATCATAATAATAGAATGACAGGATATGAAGTAGGTTTCTTCTTTTCTGTTTTTTTTCTCTTTTTTAAATTTTACAGCCACCATGCTGCACATAAGATCCCTAGAACATATTCATCTTATAAGTGGAAGTTTGGACCATTTTACCAGCATCTCCCACTTCCCCCACCCACAGCCCCTGGAAACCAGCATTCTATTGTCTGGTTTTATGAGTTGGGCTTTTCAGGTTCCACTTACAGTGAGATGATATGGTATTGGTCTTTCTCTGTCTGATTTATTCCACTTAATATAATGCCGTCAAAGGCCATCCATGTTGTGACAAATGGCAGGATTTCCTTTTTTAATGGCTGAATAATATTCATATGTAATGTATGAATATATATACATATATTACATATATGTAATATATTCATATATATGAATATATATACATATATTACATATATGTAATATATTCATATATATGAATATATATACATATATTACATATATGTAATATATTCATATTCATATGTAATATATGTAATATATTCAATTCATATGTAATATATGAATATATATATATATATATATATATATATATATAGCTCACATTTTCTTTATCCATTCCTCTGTTGTTTTCATGTCTTGGCAATGTGAATAATGCTGCAGTGATTATGAGATTCCAGATATTCTTTGATAGAGTAATTTAACTTCCTCCATATTTAAGTGAAAGTTTATGTGGTGGTTCTAACTTTTTGAGGAGCCTCCATACTGTTTTCCATAATTACTGTATGCGCCCACCAACAGTGCTCATTTGTTCCTTTTTCTCTAAACCTCACCAACACATCATACACTTCTCTTTTTTATAATAGCCATCTTAACAGGTGTGAAATGATATCTATTTGTGGTTTTGATTTGCATTTCCCTGATAGTGGTGTTGAGCATCTTTTCATGTACCTGTTGGTCACTTATAAGCCCTCTGTGGAAACATGTCTATTCAGTTCCTATACTTATTTTTAAATCCAATTACATGGGTTTTTTTTGTTTGTTTTTTGCTATTGACTTGAATAAACTATTTATGTATTTTGGATGTTACCCTTACAACAGTATATGATTTGCAAATATTTTCTCCCATTCCATAGGCTGCTTTTGCATTTTTGTTGATTGTGTGTTTTTGTTTTTTTTTTTTTTTTTTTTTGCTGGGAAGAAGTTTTTAGTTTGATGTAGTTCCACTTACTTATTTTTGCTTTTGTTCCTTGTGCTTTGGTTTCATATCCAAACACTGTTGCCAAGACCAGGGTCAAGTGGCTTTTTTCCTATGTTTTCTACCCAGAGTTTTATGGTTTTAGGTCTTACATTAAGTCTTTAATCCATTCTTCGTTCATTTTTATGAGTGGTATAAGATGGGGGTCCAGTTTCATTTTTTTGCAGGAAATTATTCACTTTTCCCAACACTTTTTACTGAAGAAACTATCCCTTTCTCATTGAGTATCCTTAGCTCCCGTATCAAATATTAGTTGACCACATGTGTGGGGATTTATTTCTGGATTCTTGATTCTGTTCCACTGGTCTGTGTACCTGCTTTCACACCAGTACCATAACTGTTCTGATTACTATAGCTTAGTAATATAGTTTGAGACAAGGAAGTGTGATGCCTCCAGCTTTGTTGTTATTTCTCAAGATAGCCAACGCAATCTTCTGGTTCTATACAAATTTTAAGACTGCTTGCTATTTCTGTGAAAAATGTCATGGGAATTTTGAAAAGGAGTGCATTGAATCTATAGATGGCTTTGAGTAGTATAGCTTTTTAAATAATATTAATTCTTCTGATACAGGAACACAGATATCTTTCCTTTTTTGTATGCCTTCAATTTTTTTCATTGACGCCTTATAGTTTCCAATGTATAAATCTTTCATTTGTTTGGTTAAATTTATTCCTAAGTATTTTTTTTTGATGCAATTAAGTGAAATTTTTTCTTTTTTTTTTTTAGTGTACAGGTTACATACCTGATTTTTGAATGTTGGTTTTGTATCCTGCAAATTTACTGAATTTATGTATAAATTTAAAAAGCAAATGTAATAGAGACATAATAGTACAATGACAGAATATAAAATGGATTTTTAGGTTTTTATATTTGAAAATGAAATAAAATTGAAATAGTAACCTTTGGTTTAAATTTGCATTCTTTTGATTACTAATTGGGTTGAATATTTTTATTGGATTATTGTTAATCACGTATTCAAAAGTTGGGTGTTCCATTCTTTTTTAAATTGCATTTTTGGGACCACTATGCTTTGGTCTCCATGCTCCTATCCTCTTTACTATTTTTGTTGTAGATTCTACACCTATATATGTACATTCAATCAATACATTGTCATTGTTATTCTCAAAAGAAATTAAAGATTAAGAAATTGTTTCATGTTTGCCCCTGACCTCATCACTGCATTCTTCAGTGCTTGTTTTTATGGGATGTTATTCTTTTTAAAAACTTACTTTAATATTGTTGCGAAGTTTACTGGTGACAAATTCACAGCCATTTTTGTGTCTGAGAAAATTTATTTTGCCTTCATTCCTGAGTTATTATCTTGCTGATGAGAGAATTTAGGGTGACACTTTTATTCAGATCTTCACAAATTTTATTTCAGTTTTTTCTTACATGCAGAATTTCTGATGGAATGATTACTATCATTTTTCATTTTTATTCTTTCCTATGAAAGTTTCTCTTTGTGTTACTTTTGAGATCTTCACTTTTTCACTGGTTTTCAGAAATTGCATTATATTAGTGCCTTGTTCAGGTTTTCTGTCTTTGTGTCCCCCTTGCTGCTTGTAAACCTCCATCGATAGATTCACTGTTTATACACATTTTGGAGGAATTGCAGCCATTATTTCTTCAGACATACTTTCTGTTCTCCCCTTTCTCCTTCATTTCTAAAATTCCAAACATATGTGTGTTAAACCATTTGATGTTGAATCACAGGAGAGCAAGACTATGTTTCTTTTCCCCCTTATCATCTTTCCAAAATTGAGCTTTATTTCTATTGCCATATCTTCAAGTTCACTACATTTTTTAAAAACCATTTCTAATCTATTTTTCTCACCCATTGAATTTCTCATTACATTTCACTTTTATCTTCTGTTTAATTAGCATTTTATTTTCCATTGCCTTATTTACCATGTATGTTTTCTTTTAAATATTTGAACATATTTACAATACATGTTTTAACATTTTTGTTTATGAATCCCATACTCTCTATCATTTCTGGATTATTCTAAATTTCTTGGTTTCCTGAACATTCTTACATTTCCTTGCTTCTTGGTCAGTCTAGTGAATTTTGAATGGATGCTACACATTACAGTTCCTATGTCTACACTATTTTAGAAAGGATTTTATTGTCTTTCTCTAAAGATTATTAGTTTTTATTCCACTAGTCAGTTAAATTATTTCTATTTTTTCAATTTTGAGATTGTTTTAAAAATATTTACTAGTGTGGATCTAGAATAGCCTTTATTCTATAGGTGGCTCTACCCACTACTGAGATGTAGCCCTTCTGTGTCTCTACTGCATGCCAAAAGTGAATGTTGACTTTTTTCTAGCTGCTAGGGCTGAAAAATAATTCCCCACCCTACTTAAGATTTGGAAACCATTCAGCTCACATTTCTGGAAGTCGCCTGACCTCCTGGAGTTTCACCCAATTCAGGCACATTTTAGTAGACATTAAACATGCAAGAGGCCTTTATATAAATTTTATTCTGTATCGCTCTTCCTCTCTGGACCTCCATCTTTCAATTTCCAGCAGCTGTGGACTTCCTGAATGCCAATGTATCTCTCCTCAACTCAGTGAGTCCACCATATTCCAGCTGTCATCCTCTTCCCTGTTCTGTAGCCTTGAGTGGGATTTCAGACCAAAAATGGGCAATTTTAAGATTCATCTCATTTGTTTCTCCTCTTTTAGATATCATAGTCCTTTGCTGTCTCTTGTCCAGTGTTTGAAAATAGTTATTTCATAAGTTTTGTCTGTCTTTCCAGGTGTCTAAGGTATTAAGGTAAATCTATCTCTGTTGGTTCATCAAGGTCAATAAAAGATTCTGAAAGTGTGTTTCTTTTTAGAAAGCATGTTTCCAAAAATATTGTATATTCTGAAGTCAACTTTGGGTTATGTTTTCAAAGTTGGGATACAAATATATCCATATCTGCCTATTCACTACCTAGATAACAATATTTGAAAGACAAAATTTTAAAGGATTTAGTTTTATAATTTCTATTCTAATTGCTTTGGTGTTCAATTTGTTTTTAAGATTTGGCTCAGTTTTCTCTTTTGTAAAAAGAGTTTCATATTTATTTCTATTTTCTGCATAGAGTTAATAGTTTCATAAAGGAAATTATTGCCTTGGGCTCATGAAAGCAGTATATTATACCAGTTAACTGAGTGTGAATCATTATTGATTGAGTGGAATCTGATTTTTTCACTTACTAATTTTGGAAAAGTAGGTAAGTTGCTGAAACTCTCTATCCTTCATGTTGCTCGTCTGTAAAATGAGGATAATAAAAGTACTTACTTCATAGTGTTTTTAATTATTCACTTAAATAATATACAGGCTGCAGTTGGCATAGTGTTTTATAGTCAGCAGGGATATCCTGATGCACAATCTCAGAGATATCATTCACTTTGAATGCTATTTTTTATCATTTAATTAATGTTAGTATTTATTATTTTTATTATTTGTTCTTATTAGCATTATTTTGGGGGCAATGCCTCTGTACAAAATAAAAACCTATTTTAAATTTGACTTCAGACCGTATCAGATATTTACTTACCTCTACAAATTGTTCATTTGATTCTTTCAATTTACTTTTAACATTAAAAGATTTTTTTGTCCTAAAAACTGTCTCTATTTCATCATCTAAGTTTTATTATTTTAAAAAAAATGGCAATTTTATCACAGGTTTTTGTTCATCTTTTGCAATATATCATGCTCCTGTAAAGTTATATTTTAATTCAAATGTTTGAAGCTAACCATTGAAAACTTACAAGTGAATAAAATTGTAAAGTGATTATTTAGACAATCAAGTAAAATTTTTCCATAACTTAAACTGATGCCCACTTAGCATTTTTCTGTTTCTCCCTGATTGATATTAACAGCTGCTGCAGAGAAAAAGACTGATTACTTACAAGGGAAGGGCAATTAAATGTATAACAAATTTATCAACCATAACACTGGAAGCAGAGCATGACATAATACATGAGAAAAATATCAAAATATAACTGTGAGGCCAATGAGAAGGAATGTCACAAAAAGAGTGTGACCAGTTGTCTCAAATGTTGGTTTAAGTTATAATTGATCATTGCATCTGACAATGTAGAGTCATGGATAACCTTGACGAGCAATTTTGATTGAGTGATTAGAAAAAAAAATATTGTTTGCTTATTTTAAAATAAAATTTAAAAAGAGATATGAGACATAAATATATGAAACTTTCTTATAGTGTTTTACACTAAGAAGTGAAGGGATGTGGACTTTAGCTACAATGGAAAGTGGCGTAAGGAAAGTGTGTGTGTCTGTGTGTGTGTGTGTGTTTTCCTGATGAGAGAAATAAGGGCATATCTGTATCTTATGCTGATCTAGTAAAAAGAGAAAAATTGATAGAGGATGGTCAAAAAAATAAAATGGAAAAATGTCCATGATGTTTTTTGGGTAAAGCCGTTGATACTAGATTGTGGAAATGTTCCTCTAGTTACTTCACATTTCTCAGTGCAATAGGAAGAAAGATCACTGTCTGTGTATGAGGATGGTGGAAGAGGTGTTGAGTTTGATGGGAGAAAAGGAAGTATG
Source organism: Acinonyx jubatus (assembly GCF_027475565.1). Lineage (NCBI taxonomy): Eukaryota > Metazoa > Chordata > Mammalia > Carnivora > Felidae > Acinonyx > Acinonyx jubatus. Next base: position 13,880,578 of record NC_069385.1, on the reverse strand, counting down.
GAAAAGTTCTCTCTTAGGCTGGAAGAATGAATGGGCCAAGAAATAAAGAGGGCTCAAGGAGGACAGCATAAAGTCTCACTGGAGGTTAGTAATAATGAATTCAAAGTGAAACCAGGCAGTGTAGCGGGGTGTTTTCTTCCACCATATTCCACTATGTGGAGCCGGCCACAGACGTTCAGCTGTGCAGGGCATATAAAGAGAGGGCTTCAGTGAAACATGCATTTTTACCAATTAAGAGCAACAAGTGAGTAAAGCGGGTTGAGGATGCATGAAAGGGAGTGATTATAATCATTGACTATGGCATATAAGCTAAGAAAGAACAGAAGAGCAAATATTAGATGTGTGAGGGGTAGTGAAAATGAGGTAGGGTCCGTGTATTGAAGATAATGGTGAGCTTGTTGCAGTCCTGTAAATAGGTCACACATAGTTATAATGACAAGGTCAAGGGACGACCACAGGAGTGAATGACTAAGGTGAAATGGAGGTCATGATCATTGGAGAAGACAGAGGACTGAAGGTTAAGAGTATTGGAAGGAATCAGAAAAGTAGATATTGGAGTCATTTTAAGAACTGTGACAATGGTTATTCTGGAAAGAGTGACAGTGATCCAAGAGTTAAACATCTTCGGGGAGTAGTGAGGTGGTAGATGGTGCAGTCTGAGGACACAAAGTTTATTGTGTTTATAGAAGCGAAAGGAAAAATGGACAGTAGAGGCAATGAGTAGCAAAAAGGACATTGACCTCAGCTCCAGATTCCATATTCAGGTGTGAGGTACAGGGCAACTTGAGAAAGAAAACAGCTACCTCTTGAGATTAACATGAAGACTGAATGTTCATTTAAACACACACACCCACATACACATACATACACATACACATCTCGCCATGTCCTTGGCCACAAAAAGTCTCAGGGAATTCCAACAAACTCAGAGTGTAGTAGCCATGCTTTCTGACTACAATGCAATAAAACTGGGTAATAATACAATCAAAGTTACCCTCAAATTCCCCATATACTTAGAAACCAGAAATCACATCTTCAACTGATGGTTAGAAAACAAATTGTTATAATTATGTAAAAAATAGACCTGAAGTAAATCAAATCATCGTATATAAAAGCAAGTGATATGGAGCAAAAAATTGTACTTAGAAGAAAATACCTGCCTATAAATATACATACTAAAATAGAAGAAAGAATAACGTTGCTTTCTAAAAATGTAAGTGTCCTGTTCAGCTCTTTATACTGCTTACAGAAATCTCACATTATTGATATTCAGCCCATTTTATTAAAAAGATTAAAGCTCAGAAACTTAGTAACTCAGTTGAAAATCTACCTAGAGCAAAAGACTAGACTTGATTTTATTCATGTCTAATATGCCACTCTTACTGCTCAGGAATGATGTAGCCTGTGCTGAATTGAGTTACTAATACTTCTTTCCACCAAACTACCATTCTGCTTTTCCTCTGAGAATGACATGATCTTGACCGTAAAATCCAGGCTGAGGATGGGTCTCTGCCCCAGTATTCAGACATCGATTCTGATTTTTTTTTAACATTTATTTATTATTGAGAGACAGAGAGACACAGAGCATGAGCAGGGGAGGAGTAGAGAGAGGGGGAGACACAGAATCTGAAGTAGGCTCCAGGCTCTGAGCTATCAGCACAGAGCCCCGTGCGGGGCTCAAACTCACAAACTATGAGATCATGACCTGAGTCGGAGTCGGTTGTTTAACCGACTGAGCTACCCAGGCGCCCCATAGACATCGATTCTAACAGCTTATGAATATATGTGTACACACATTAGATTCGAGTGGAGCTCTCTACCCTCTTCTCCCTGCCCTTATTCTGTGATAGGAAATGGATGGACTCCAATCTGATTGAAACAAACTTTGGCTTGTTTAACATCGAAAAGACTATATAATGCCTGAAAGTTCTTCTGAGAAAGCAAGTCAGAACTTTGTGTCTGATCGGTCTGAGTTGTCACTGCCTGAGAGTTCAAATTTCTTGGTCTCCTGTTGACTAGAATATTACAAAACTGGGATTAATTTTCCACTTCCTTATCTAAAGCACACTGTTGACACTCCCTACTTGCCTTGTTCTCTACAGAGTGCTGTGGATTTTATGATGTATTTTGTTTTCAGAGAAACAATATTTTCATAGTTTGAAATCATTACTTAGTAAGGAAAAGCCTGATGCTTGTTCCAGTAAATGGTAAATGCATTTGGCTCAGAAAACTCAATTTTCTCTTTTCTTATTTTTCTTTCTCCATAAAACTTTAACTGTAATTAGGAAGTGTGTTTCTTCCCAACCCTTCTATTTTTCTCTTGTAGTTGAACCCAATGCACAAGAAGTAAAGGCAACACAAACAAAAAACTTTAAATTAAAAAAAGGGCAAGTTTAGAATATGCTCCTCAAAAATTTAGAGGCTGTAGGGGTGCCTGGGTGGCACAGCTGGTTGACCTTCTGACTCTTGATTTTGGTAGCTCACGATCCCAGAGTTGTGAGATGAAGCCCTATATCGGGCTCTGAGCTGAACGTGGAGCCTGCTTAGGAGTCTCTCTCTCTCTCTCTCTCTCTCTCTCTTCCTCTGTCCCTCTCCCCCACTCACTCATGCTCTCTCTCTCTCTAAAAAAAAAAAGAAGTTAGAAGCTACAAAATAGAGCTATTCTCCTCCTAGACATATTTTAATTGGTGTTAGCATTTAGACAATATCAGGTAAAAACCATTAATCTGTATTATTACGTACTGTTTAGGTAGCAGAAAACCATGACTTACTTTGTGGAAAACTTGCACTTTTGGAACTACACATATTTACAATGAAGTGACTAAACCAAAATTAGCGAAGGCCAAGAATTTCTTTGTGTCAATACTGAATATAAAATTTAGCAACCTGAATCGTCATATTTCAAAAATTTCCAATTCCCAAATATTTGGAATATTTAAGCCCAAGTGAATTTCCCTGCTGTATCTATCTCAAGAAGTGTGTTACTAACATAACTTTCTGTTTAGTTTAATATATATTTTTTCATTGCTCATTTATAAAAACTTCCACAAGTGATGGGGCACTTGGGTGGCTCAGTTGGTTAAGCATCCAACTCTTGGTCTCGGCTCAGGTCATGATCTCACGGTTCGTAGGGTCGAGCCCCGAGTCTGGCTCTGTGCCGACAGTGAGGTGCCTGCTTGGGATTCTTTCTCTCCGTCAATCTCCGACCTTCCCTGTGCTTGCTTGCTTGCTCTCTCTCAAAATAAATAAACTTAAAAAAACAAAACTTCTGGGATGTCACAAAATAATAAGGCAACATATTAGCACTGGCTTCTAATTCTCATCCCAATTCTCATCCTCCACTGTAGGATTACGGTAAGCTTTCTGAAAGTCAGTTTATTCATATGTAATATAGACCACTCCTTGGCCCTTCCCAAGAATTATTAAGAAAACCAAATGAAGTGAGATTGGTGAAAACAACATTTTAGAACAGTTTCCAAATGTGTGACCTCAGACCACTTGCATGAGAATCCCTTAAACTACTTATTAAAAAAACGTTTTCTATCAAGATAGAAAAGAAGCAGTTTTCCTTAGATGTATTTCTCCCCATCCTGCTTTTGTAAAAAGTATTGCTTTGTTAAAAACCATTTTCTTCTTGTCCTCAATATGTGAAGTGGGAGATCCAGGCAGCGTTATTCCAAGTAGCACCGATGGTTACCTCATTGTCCTTGGTGAATTTGAAAGGCATTCAGTATTGAGGTGGGACTGAAGGAGTTTCTCAAGTTAGTGCATTATCAGCATTGCATTCAACCTTACAGGTTCTCACATGAGTAGGAAGACCCATCCATCACTGAAGTCCGCTCCAGGCCTTAATGCAGCATGGGAAAATAAACATTTGACATGACTGTTCTAGGACCACTGTGTCTAGCTAGGATGCAACATTCACACAAAAACAGCAGATTGCGTTAAGCCTGCGTGCACTGTGGTTACTTGTAGAGAAGAGAGATGTAAGGCTCACATTTATTGTCACAAAGGGAATACCTCTACTGCCCCTGGGAAGATTCCATCTGTACCTTGTGTGACAGGACTTAACATCAAAGACCCTCAGCTTTTGGTGAAAGCCCTCAGCTAACACCAAAAACCCTCTGCTGGCCAGCAGAAGATCTGACACTTCTTCGGACCAGTGTGCCAATGATAGATAAAGACACGAGTCCTGGAAACAGATCCTGCTATCTCAGCTATGAGCTATGAAATCTTGGATAACGCAATTCGTTACTTTGGGCTTAGATTTTCTAAACTGTAAATGGGTATGAGAAGTATGTGAATCTCATGAACTGATCGTGACAGTCAAATGAATTAATACATAAAGCACCCAAAAGCTTGTGTGGCACATAGTTAATGCAAAAAGAAAATCAGCATCTCGAGGATTAAATCAATAATTAAATGCATTGGAATCCAGTAGATGTGAAAGGCCAGGCTTAATGTTGCCAGAAACACAGAAACCATCTGCATGTTGAAAAAAAAGATAGACTAAATTGTGAAGGAATATGAAAATATCTACATACATATTTTATCAAGAAGAGCTGAGAATTAGAAAGAAGAATTTAAACAAGTCAAATGCAACAAATACAATTAGAAAAATAGGAAATATTGATTTCAAAAGTGAGTTTATTTGATTGCTTGCCAAAACATCCTGTGAATTCCAATATAATATAGCTTTTCATCTAGCAAATACTGCAAAATACAGACTATAACAATTATCTATAAACATAAATGTGTGTATAATTAAATGCATATATGACCTACTTTCCACATAAAGATATGTTTTAATATTTTTAGATAAAGAATAATTATGAGTTACTATTTTATAACATTGGATATGATAACCGTTTTTAGTATAAATTATGATAGGTGCCCCACACTTATTACTGGGCTTTACATTTTTTCAGGATCTGAGAAGTCATTATTTATATATTCATGACAAGATTTTAACATAACTATTTTCTGAGTGTACGTTCTGATTCTGAAACTTGTGAAAGTAAGGATTTGACATTCTATGATTTGAATTCGTATTATTTATGACCCTCTGTCAAGCCATTATCTGTTTGCTTGTTCTGCCCTTCAATGGACATAAAATTATCAATCTTTTCTCTGGGTCTGTCTGCATTTCATCTGCATTTATGTATGCCTTGAATGGTTCATTACACAGACCTGAATTGGTTTCCTGAATATGCCAGCAAGTACAAAAGAGAAAGGTTCTATTGTGCTCTCTTGATCTTTTCGAAGTTTTCTTTTCTTTATTCCCCCCCCCTTTTTTTAATTTTTTTTTTTTGGCAGAGGATATAAAATTGTAAGAAAACCCTACAAAATAACTGTACTTTTGAGATAAAAAGGATGGTGGATTTGAAAATTCTTGGATAAATTCTGGAATGTATTTGCCTGGGATTAGCTATAGAAACTGCTTAAAAAAATTTTTTTTAATGTTTATTTATTTTTTGAGAGAGAGAGACAGAGTGTGAGTGGGGGAGGAGCAGAGAGAGAGGGAGACACAAAATCCCAAGCAGGCTCCAGGCTCCAAGCTGTCAGCCCAGAGCCCGATGTGGGGCTCGAACTCACAAACTGTGAGATCGTGACCTGAGCTGAAGTCAGACGCTTAACTGACTGAGCGACCCAGGCGCCCCGAAACTGCTTTAGATTAGATTTAGAAATATTTAGAAAGAAAAAAAATAACAAAAATTCATCAAAGAGGAAATCTTCTTGTAATCCACTAGTTCAAATTTATATCTAAAAGAGCAAAAAGAGTCCCATTTTAATTTCTTTCTCAAAATAGCTACAAGGAATTTTTAGCAACTTGAATTCTGTGATTAATTCATCTTCTATTTGAAAGCCATTTGCTCTTTCATTGCTATTCCACATTGAAAAAAAAAAGTCTAAGAAAAAACCATTTTTATTTATTTTGACATTATAAAACCTCTAGAGCTATCTTAAATAAAACATCAAGGGCAGTATTTATCAAAAGACTAATAGGTAAACATGTTTTCTAAACTTAAGTAATAAATGAAAATACATAATATTAATTATTAATTTGATTTGAACTTGAAAATTAGTCTTATAATTGCTATAGGTCTATGTTTCTACTTGATCAGTACTTTGTAAATAATGAATTGCATCATTCATATATCAGCAGTATACCAAAAAAGTACAATCTCTTCCATAATTTTGAAGTAGTCTCTGTAAGTACTAATACAATGACTGCATATTCACAATTTCTCAAAATTTTGCCTCCCTTATTTCAAAAGCACCATTGGCTAGTTTTATGTCTTTCACCATGAGTACAAGGTAATAATGCTGTTATAAATGGCAGTGTCATGGCTCTTTGGAACCTGTTGATATTGAAACAGCATAGATGCTGTTGTCTCTGCAGTTCCCTAAAACCATCTATTTAATGCTAGCTACATTATTACTTGAGACACTGCCTCCTATACACGAAGCTCATGAATGCTAGCTTCCAATGACTCTCTCAAAGGCTGATACTCCGATGTTGATGGTTCAAAATGCAAGTCTTAACTGGTATGGAGAAAAATGTAAGTGAAAATTCATTGTCTGGTCGTGGCAAATTTGCCACTCAGAATTTTACAGCATAAACCTAGAACGAAACATCTTCTAATCCTATCTTGTCTTGAATTTTCTGGGTTTTATTTGTTTGTTTGTTTTTTCTATTGATGGAATATAATCTCTTTATCAGTTACCCTTACTTCTGTTTTCCATGTGACACCACCAGCTAAGAGCATAGAGAAGGGATCCATGGGCAAAACAAGAAGACCAGTCCCATTTGCGCACGAAATACCCGCTTCTCCTTAGGTGTTGCTTTAAGGCTGACCTGGGAGAACACAGCACCACCATGCTAGTCAGAGAGCTAAGAAAGGATTTATTAGAAAGGCTGCTAGCATTGTGGAGCAAAACCAGCAAAGTAACTGGAATTCTATTTAAATAAACAAGAGCTCCAGAGTGTCGTCTGATAGAAAATCAACCTACAGAAAAATCAAAAGAATGTTTTGGCAACCAGAGCTAACCATAAAATAAAAAGTCATGTACTGTTCCAATAATAAATACTGTAAGTTCTATGATAATTAATTTAACCAGGAAAATATTAATACTATCTTTTTTTTTTTAAGTTTATTTATTTATTTTGAGAGAGCAAAAGACAGCGCGAGCAGGGGAAGGGCAGAGAGAGTAGGAGAGAGAATCCCAAGCAGAGCCTGACAGGGAGCTTGAACTCACAAACCCATGAGATCAGGACCTGAGCTGAAATCGGACCACCCAGGCACCCCAGTAATACTATCTCAATAAAACTTTTAATAAAGATTTTAGAAAATAACCTGATGATATGAAATTCCATTTTTTTAAGTAATGCCTACGCCCATCGTGGGGCTCAAACTCACAATCCCTAGATCAAGAGTCACATGCTCCGCCGACTGAGCCAGCCAGGCATTCCGAAATTCCATTTTTTGAACAAGACATACTGCTTATAAAGGTACCAATTATTCTCAAACTAATCTTTAATCTGCAATTCCATAATCTGTAAATCAAATCCCAGTTGGTTTTTTGAGGGATTCCATAAACCTATAATAAAATGCAAATTGGAAGAATCACGGTCCACAATTAGCCAAGTAACATTTAACAAATAGAGATAGGGATGGCTTACCTTAGTAAATATTACAACATTCTAGAAAGTCAGAGTAATGTAAGGGGAAATATAGTATCACACTACACCCACATAGAAGAAAACTAGACCAATATGAACACGTAAGTATGTACAAACACCAAATCCTACAATATATAAGATTGTATCACAGATTAATTGGAAAGTTCAGGTTGTATAATTGGGAAACTGGTTCAACTTTATGTAAAAAAGTCAAATGACTTCAAGAGAAAGATGGACTCAGCATAGATGAAAAGATTAAATGTGAAAAAAAAATTTCAATGTTAAGCATAAGAAAAACTTAAGAGACTGTCTTTAGCTCTTAGGCATGGCACAGGACTTCCTAAACAGACAGAGAAGTCACAAAAGAGAAGGTCAAAGACTGATGAATTTGAGGACACAACATTAAAGAGTTTCAGTGAATGAAGAATGCTATGGATAATGTTAATGGAGAGAAGACAGACTGGAAGAAGAGGATGGCAATGTCTAGAACCCATGAAGAATTATTATCTAGATAGAGAATCACCAAGAAACAGCAATATCAGTAGAGTGGGGGGCGGGGGGCAACTTAAGGAAGAGAAAACATCAAAGGGTATAAACCTATAAAGACGTGCTCAAACTCCTTTGAAATCAGAGATGCAAATTAAAGCAATGCAGAGCTATCATTTTACATCTATTTGTGGATAATGAAACTGTGATAACTTCTCCAATTAAATAATGTTCAGAGTTCAGCTTCCGCATTATTCTTTTGTATTGTCATTTTTCTTACTCCTTTGTCATAGTAAGCACAATTACATTCATTATGGCTAGGATTTTAACACCTTCTGTGAATTAGTACTATCATTTGTCCCTTCCTCTCCCATAACTTAGAGATAGAACTTTCTCATGAAATTGGTAAAAGTGACTTAACAGCCAAGTAAGCCCTCCAGTGGATAACTGGGCTAGAGATGCCCTTGGAGAATGCCCCAATTGTCACCCCTCTTTTCCCTTGTGTTTCATGCACATTGATACCTTTAGACTTTCTCCTGAATAATTATTTCACCAGACTATTTTTGGCTTCATCACAATAGAATCAAGCAATTCTGCTCAGTTCTTGGAATGTCAATGAATTTAATAAGTCTGTTTGATATGTTTAATCTGTTTGCTTTTAGCGACCTATGGGTGACAATATTACTGATTTGCGAAATCTCCAATTAACAAAAATAAATTGTAAGCAAGGCATGCCTAGGAAGTAGGAGGAACAATCAGATATTTATTTAATTTTTTTTCCTCAGAGGAAATGAGTGATCATGTTATAAATCTCTTAATATGAGGCAGTTTTAATAATGCGAAACTATTAATGTCAACTATGATAAATGTTGATGCCTTTATTTAAACCTGATTTTAAAAGTGATTGTGAGACACTTTCTTTCTTTACATGGCTAAGAAAGGAGCAATTATTGAAAGGGAATGAATTTGAATTAAATCCCCCTGAAGAAAACAATAAACAGTTAAACAGCTGAAAATTATGAGGCTTGTTTATTTCCCAGGTGAGCCAAAGAAATTAGATAGCTCTTTCTTTCGATTGTCTATAGGATGTAACAAATCATGAAATGATTACGTGCTTGGAAAAGCATACACTTCTTTTTTTTTTTTTTTCACACTCTATTTGGGAAATTCACTTCTAAAAAATTTTTTGGTCAAATTTTCAATTACGTTAGACAAAAGCCACTTCTAACTGTGAGTAGAGAAGACTCTCCAGCTACACTTACTGCGCACAAACACTATTTCTAATGGATAGACGTTGTTCAGTTAGGAACAGTAATGACAAGAAGTAATGAATGAGGCGTCCACCTGAAAAGACAGCAAATACTAAAGAATGCTGACAATCGTGAACAATTTCCTTTATAATACAAGGGCCACCATTTCCTTTACAGCCCTTGAATAAATATATTAGGAAGTAAACTCCGTTCCTGTTTTCTTTTCCCTATGAGAAGATTCTCTCTGTAGGTGTTTTGAGAACAGATGAACAGCAGAGAAATAAACATGAATTCTTTCAAGATTCACCACATACGCTTCTTCCTTTTTTTTATCTTCTACTCTTTTTCTGTCTTTCCTCTCTTTATATTTTTAATATAATTCCATCTTCTTCTTTTTTTTTTTTAATGTGTATTTATTTATTTTGAAGGCAGTGGGGAAGGGGCAGAGAGAGAGAGAGAGGGAGAGAGAGTCCCAAGCAGGCTCCGCGGAATGAGTGCAGAGCCTGACGCGAGGCTCGGTCCTTCAAACTGGGGGTTCCGTGACCTGAGCAGAAATCAAGAGCTGAACGCTTAACTGACTGAGCCACCTCGGCACCTGTCTCTCTTCTTATCCATCTTGGCATATCAATTATACTTCTCTGTATTTTTTTTTAGTAGTTGCCCAAGTCTGCAGCAGCTAATACCAGTCTATTTCAAAAACCACTACACCAATTCACAGCTACTGCTAGTAGGTATGACAGCGTCCCCAGTCCCACTCTCCTATCCCTTGACACAGGGCTGCCATTCATTTGATTCATCCATAAGCTAGGGTTACCAAATACATCGTTGCTATTGTTATTTTAAATAAATGCTAGCTCAGTTAAGAATAGGAAAAGTTACTTTATTTTACCTTAATATCTTCCTCTTTGAGTGGTCTTCCTTTCTGTAAGTAGGTCTGAGTTTCTGACCTACATCGTTTCTTTCTCTCGGAACAGTATCTTTCAACATTTCTTTTTTTTTTTTTTTTTAATGTTTATTTATTTTTGAGAGAAAGAGAGCACAAACAGGGGGAGGAGCAGAGAGAGAGACACACACAGAATCCGAAGCAGGCTCCAGGCTCTGAGTTGTCAGCACAGAGCCTGATGGGGGGCTCAAACCCACAAACTGCGAGATCATGACCTGAGCCAAAGTCCGCCGCTTACCCAACTGGGCCACCCAGGCACCCCTTAACATTTCTTGTGAAGCAAGCCCACCGGTGACACATCCCCTCAATTTTTGTATATCTGGGAATTGTTTTGTTCTGTTTTGTTTTGTTTTGTTTCTCCTTTTCTCTTGAAGAGTAATATCCAGGATCCAGAATTATAGTTGGTGATTTTTTTTTTCTTTTAGCATGTTAAATATTTCACGCCAATCTCTTTTTGTTTGCATGGTTTCTGAAGGTAAGTCTGATGTAATTTTTATTTTTGTTCCTCTGTAGAAAATAGAAAGTTTTAAAAATAGTTGACCTATCTCTGTGCTCTGTGGACCTCGCTCTGTTCACTCAGCTCTGCGGGCACCACGTGGTTCTGTGGAGTTCTGGAGGAGGGGAAGGCACAGTCGGACTTCCTGCCACATAGCCAGGGGTTGACTCACCCATGTTGACTCACCCGGAGTCCTTGACTCCTCTTCCCACAGGATGGGATCTAAGAGACTCAGGAGGCTGGGTTTCCCTCTGCGCTGGGCCCCATCCTGAGTAGCGACACATATTACACTTGGTAGACAGATTTCTAAGTGGAAAAATGGGTAATTGAATTCTCTGTGGACCTTTTTGATTTGTGGAGCAGTTTGGGTTGTGTTTCTTGGTTTTAGTTCAGCCAAACGTGCCTGCTTTTCATTTAAAAAAATTTTTTTTAAGATGAGTGATGTTTTCCTTTTAAATGTGAGTGTTTAAAAGTAGGCAATGTATCTGTTTCCACACTGACATTGATGCAGACCTCATTCTCTCCCCCTCTTCCAATCTCCTCTTTTCCCTCTTCTCATACTCTTGTATTGGTTCTACTAAATGGTTTCTTTAAAATAAATGACCTAGATAAAAGAAAAAAAGACATAATCCAAAAGATGCAGCAAAAGAGGGTATAAAATGTGATAAAAATGGAAAACATTAAAATGTATAATACAAAAAATCTACATATTTACACAACCATCACTATGAATGTACATTAAATAAATCTTTAAGTTAAAACATAGAAACCACCATTTTATTCAGAAATAAAAATTCAGTTATAGTCTCTTTGCAACAAGCCCAACTAAATGATAAGCACTTGAGAGTCTGGAAGTACACTCTCACATGCACCTCCAAGTCGAAGCATGGAGAAAATTCGACTGGGCAAACAGTAACCCCTGAAATGCTGGGATAGGCCCAGTATTGTATATTTCACTAAAACAAAATTAAGAGGAATTAAGAAATCTGAATTATACCATAATTATTAGGGGATTGAATCACTATCCAAAAGTTTTCCCAGAGAAAACACAGAGCAAAGAAATTTTTTCCTCACTCTTGCCATTCAAGGAACAGAAAAATAGGGTAATACAGAAACCTTTTAACAGAGAGAAAACAGTGAAGATGCCCTAACTCATATTACAGTGTTTAGCATATCTTTGACTCCACAATAAGTGCAATATATGAAAGGAAAATCCTAATATAGACTAAGAAAAATTAAATAAAATTAGCATAAGGCCCAATAATATACAAAATGAAATACATAACAAAAAATTGTGGTGTGGAGCACCTGGGTGACTCAGTCAGTTGAGGGTCTGACTTTGGCTCAGGTCATAATCTCACAGTTTGTGAGTTCAAACCCCGCATTGGGCTCTGTGCTGACAGCTCAGAGCCTGGAGCCTGCTTTGGATTCTGTGTCTCCCTCTCTCTCTGCCCCTCTCCCACTTGTACTCTCTCAAAATTAAATTTAAAAACTTTAAAAAATTGTGGTTTATCCCTAGAATGCATGTTAAGCTTAAACATTGAATGTCTAAATTAATTCATGACATTAATAAATTAAAGTGGAAAAGAATATAACTATCTCACATGTGCAGAAAAAAAACAGTTCAACAACATTTACCATTTATTTAGTATAAAAATAAAAATTTGAGGGAATTCTCTTAACCTGATAAGAGGCATCTCCACAACAAAAATTAAATAAAAATACTTTACGCTTCTTATTGCTATGACCTGTTGTGATAAAAGCATATATGGGGAGGAAAAAATAAGTAGGGAGAACAATAACACAAAAAAGAAAAGGGAAGAAAATAAAAGCCTGCAGTTAAAAAAACACAACAACAAAATAAATACACCTCTATGCTAAAGGTGTCAACTTACACATTTATTAAAAATATTTTTTTAAAATATCTTTTTAAGGAAGAAGATATCTAGATGGCCACCATTTAACTGAGTAGCACACTCAGTCTGTGTTTACCACTTACGGCATCAGGGACACCGTCAAAGGAAATAATACCTAACCACATTACAAGAAGTGGTACAGTCACAGTTAATTCAAAAGTTCTGTGGAGACAGAGGAGTTCTACAGGTTCTGGAGACACAGGAGTTATTGCCTGGTTCAGGAAAGTTTGTATGATCTGGCTTTTGATTTTTGGCCAAGATGAGGGCATTGGAATTTATAATGTGTGGATTAAAATCCCAATTACCCTGGTCACTTCCAGGGTTAGATTCTTTCCATAAGGCATGTATCTGACGTAACTGCTTCGACAAGTCTGGTCTGATTAGATGACCAAGAGAAGTCCCACTGGCAGCTCCTCTGAACTCTCAGAAACAAATTTCTGTCCAGGCTCTCCAAAGCCAGTTTCAGCACAAAAGCGCCATCGGGCCCATGGGGGGGCCTGAGCTGCGGGATGTCTCTTACTCCCAATGCTTTGTCTGCATTCCCTCTTCTTGCTTCACCACATTCTTTGCCTTTAAATAAAAGCCTTATGTGACTATCCTCTGTGGAGTCTAGTGAGGCATTTCAAATACACACACTAGGGGAAACAACACAAATGCAGTAGATGTCGAGAATATATTCCTGTTGTTGTGAGTGCATAAGTACTGGTTTCATATATCCCAAAGGCCAATAGTTAAGCAGATGAAATTCTTCTACTTTAGAATGGAAGAGTATTTTATTGAAGGGATGTTCTTTTTTAGTATTGATTAAAATAAGGGGCTCATCAAAAGAATGAATTGTCAGATTAAAACGAGTATACCATTAAAAAGAAAACAAGAACAGTGATAGCATCTGTGATTCAAATTATAGTCCATCTGCTTGAAATCAAAAAGCATTAGTAAAGTAAAAATGACACTATATTAACCCCAAATAGGTAAATTGGTTTTAGAAAAATAATATGGCATAAAACGTCATCTGGCATCAATGTCAATTTTAATACTGCTTTTGGAATTTTTAATGCAATTCATAAATATATTTGGTTTTGGAGTCATTTTATGTGCTTTACATTTAAGAACTTATATATAGCTTTATGTAAGTACATACTTAAAAATCATTCTGATAACAACCTTTGCTTTCACTAAAGGCAGAAAAATCCTTTTTTCATTAAAATACTTATTCCATTGTCCATGTTTGAGAATCTGCTTTAGAATATTTACCTATTCACCATTAGGACTTTTTTTCTCCAATTATATTTTATGAACAGCCTGAGATCATTTCCCTGACACTAAATGTAAATATTTGAATATTTAAGGCTATCCAAATTAAGAAGCCAATTTTATATTTTTAAATTATAAGACTTTCTAGGACATCATAGTGGAACTTTCTAATAAATAAGGTAATAACAATATCATCCAGGAACAGAAGTCCACAAATTATCTTTCCTGCTGAGGCACATTGTGGAAAACATCTTGTAATCTACATAAAATTAGGACAAATATGTATTTCTAAAAAATGGCATTGAAAGAATTTATTCCTCTCTCCTATGAGGTCTCTTAACTTTGCAGGGTAAACAAATGTTTTCAAGAAACTACGAATTGCTTTCTTAGCCTTTAAAATGTATTCTAGAATTCTAATGTTGCAGAAGCAATGAAAAAATGGTCTTAGATTATAAAGAATAAACTTCCATCAATTTCTGGAACATACTTATTAGGTGTACCTTACAAAATCATCATTTCTTTTTAAACTAGATGACTTTTTTTTTCCTGTTGTAGAAAAAATGGTTCAGTGTTGTAAGGAATTTTGTTAGCATTTCAAAGCAGGGCTGTTTTCCCTTAATCACACCTCTGAGTCATAAGAAAAAGAATAAAACAAAGCAAAAATATAAGAATTTGCAGACTGCCTTCCACTATAAGTCAAGCATTGCCTCTAACAATGAAAAATGCGGGTGTCTGGAGAAACTTCTACTTTGAGGAAGGTAAGGTAGATGACTTTTCCCTATACCTCTTGCTAAGTGCAAGTACAACCTTGGATATTACACATAAACTAGACATAAAATGTCTCCAAAGGGTGGAGAGAAAAAGGTAGACCCATTAGGAAACTTGAGATCCAAGGAGTGACGTGGTGGTGAGATCCACAAGTATCCTAGACTTGAGGTGAAGAAGTCAGCAATCCAGTGACACCAAAGGACACAAAAGGAGTCCTGTGGGGCACCTGGGTGGCTCAGTCAGTTTGGCGTCTGACTTTGGCTCAGGTCATGATCTCACACTCTGTGAGTTCGAGCCCCACATCGGGCTCTGTGCTGACAGCTCGGAGCCTGGAGCCTGCTTCGGCTTTTGTGTCTCCCTCTCTCTGCCCCTCCCCTGCTCATGCTCCGTCTCTCTCTGTCTCAAAAATAAATTAAAAAACATTAAAAAATTTTAAAAAAACAAAAGGATTCCCTGCAAAAGTGTCCTCTCTCTAATGAAAGGATTAGGAAAAAGCAGCCTAGAAAGACAAGTATTTGGTAAAAGTAATGGTTCTACTCCAGCCAAACACTAGACAAAACTGTGGTCCTGTTGCTACCCCACCAGCAAAGGCCTAGAGGAGAGCCTGGGCTTACATCCAGGACAGGCTATGAAGAGGCCCTTGACATCTGGCTGGAGTGATGTTAGAGAAGGCTCTACAGGAAGCCAGGGCTCTGATCCCCACTGGATGGTAATGAGGTCATTCTATGATATCACCTTCCCCAGGCTGCTTTTATGATCTCTCGCTGTATCACTCTGAAGAAGCCAGATATGGCCTCTTGTCTTCGAAAGCCTACATTCAATTGAGAGGGATATACAAAAGTAAAGTGACTTATTTATTTACTATTCTGTGAGATTCCAAACCTCTATATACTGAATCTTACCCTTTTTCACACCAGGAACCTAATGTGACACACCTTTCAATTCTGAATTGACAGGGCTCATTGGAAGTAGGTTGTTTATTTTTATGTTTCCTGCCGAGAGAGAGAGAGAGAGAGAGAGCAAAAAACAAATGTTATGTTAGGAGTGCTATTATGAATTATGACCTCAACCTGCCCTGTTATTAATAATGCTAAGGCTCTTAGTCACATGCCATTTCCTTTTTCATAGCTCTTCTGGATTTCGGAGGGATTGCTGCCTCCAGCGTTTTTTTCCTTTCTTCTTTCTCTTCAATCTTTTGATTAAGGGCTGCCAGCTATGAACCCTGGGGTGAGGCTATTGATTTAGAGACTCTAATAGAGCTGCAAACTAGTAAATTATATTGTCTGAACCTTGTAGGGCATGCCCAGCTTAATACCTTCAGACCTGTGGCCCTGTGACAAATGGGTAAAGTCCAGTTGCTACCAGGAGCTTCTAGCAGGCTGGCTCCCTTCATACTCCCTGATGTTTTGCTTTCTTTATCTCTTTGCTTTATTTATTTGCAGTTCCCACTAAGTTTAGGTAATTGTAGCTATTTTCTGGCTGACCCAAGCAGTCCCTTTCTCTACCTTGGGCATACTATCTGCCTGGCAAATGTTTTTCCACTCTAATTTCCAAGGCAGTTCTTGTACAGATATACCCCCATGGTGGGATCCAAGTGAGGGCAGGTGCATTACACTAGTCAGGATCTCTTTCTTGCCTTGAAAAACCCCAAGTAGATCACTGTGATCAGAGAATTCCTTCACCAAGCCCTTCTTAAAGACCTGCCAATTGCTTTTCTGTTTGCCGGAAGATATTTCAGCCCCTTGAGAAACTGAGTGGTATATTTGCACTATAAGTAGCCTTTTCATCTTTCCAAACCTTTGCAATTCTTGGCATCCTCCCCATCTTTCCTGAACACTTCCTTCCTTTTCTAATTTTCTCCTCTTCTTCCCTTTGCTGGGACCAAGTATTTCTTCTATCAGTGTGGTAATTATTGGCACATCTTATAAGAGTCCATCGTCCTTGTCCAGAGTAACTATTCTTATTTTTTCTTCTGGAAAGGACTCATTTACAAACCAGTAGAAGACATAATTTCAGGTTATCATATTCTGCGCTTGACCCTGCATTCAAATCCCCAGGTCCACATTCTCTTCAAGAAACACCATGGCTGCCGGTCAGTTCAGTAGTGAAATAACACACTCTTTGAAGACATTCTAGAATAGGGTCTTTCTCCTAGTTGTAGTCTTATGAAAGGTAGATACTTTGAGGACTCAGCAGGATTTCACAAAATTCAGTAGACATAGCACTAAAGGATTGGGGAGATTTCCTACAGCTATATAATCTTAGTTTTTTGGCCAAAGCAGGCCAACCCTGCAGTAATCTTTTCTTTCATATCCAGCCTTCTGCCTGGACTCTGAGACATCCAAGTGCCTCAGGAGCTCAACATCAAAATAATAAATCACAAAAGCCTGTTAACTTCAGGCAAATTCATACTCATTTAGTTAAATGCCACAGAAGCAATTAAGATGAGAAACCACCTCTTTCTAGACTCTACCAAGGCTCTAAACTTGTGGATTTGATTCAAAAGTATTTTAATGAGTGTCGCTTCCTGTGATACCAGATGGTGCTGATTTGGAAAGGAGAACCCCAAGAGTCAACTGCTAGTCACAACTTCCAGCTCAACATTACTATTATTTTGTCCCCTGGAAGGATGTTTCCCTTGGGAACTGCCACAGATCACAAGAACCCAGCAGATGCCACAACTGATTACAGGAATGGGCAATGGTCCTCTGCAAATGAATAACTGAATGGGAATGAAAGGACTCCTACCACTGTCATTTCTTCACTCATATGTGATGTATTCTAGTTGCTGGAGACACAGGGTCATATACTGCTCATTAGCTCAATGAATACACTGCGTTCTCAAAGACAGCCCTTCAGTTCTGCTATTACCTTATATGAGCTCTCTTCAAACTGTTTTATCCTCTACCAAATTCCAGCTGGTATTTTATCAGTTAAAAAAAATGTTAAAGGTTTGCAAATTGAGAGGCATAGGAATGTAGGAGAATTAATTGGTGGATTGAGCATCTCAAGTTTACAGTTTTGTGGAATTTGGGTAGTAAATACTTCTGAACGTTTGAATGATCCTGCTAGACGGTAGTTGAGTTGACAACCAGAAAGCAAAGTGGTAATGGGCAAGTCAAGATACAATCAACAGAATTGAATTAGTTAGGAATAGGATGTAAGGGATTAGGGAAAGTAAACTGTTTTTTTCTTTTTGAGCAATTTCAGGCTTGATAGTGCCATTTACCAGATTCATAGATTTGCAATCTGAGCAGATTTGAGAACAGAAATCAATATTTCTGTTTGTGGATATTAAATGTAAGATGGAAGACAATTTGAAATGTTAAACTGGCAACAGGATGTGTGAGTTTGTAAGTAAGAAAGTTCTTATTATCCATCCATTATTAAATTTTTTGAATCCTACTATAAATAACAATTTGGAACGTAAGAAGAAGAGTGGCAAGTGTGTAATTCAATTTCAAAGAACTTGCTAGAAAAAAGTGGATAAACAAAGATTATATAGATTTTTAAGGTAGTTATAGGCCAAATTAGGTGATTGAAGGTCACATGAGAACTATAGAGAACGAAATATTGACAATCAGCAAGGTAATTATTTCGGGAGTAAATGGCTAGACAGAGAGAAGAAGGTACATTGCTGTAACAGAAAGAAGGCAAAGGTCCTGTGACACAACAAGTATATACTATATTCTGAAGCAAGAAGAGTATATAAGAGCAAGCTCTGCAAAATGGTCTTATGTTTTAAAGAGTTTAAAGCAAAAGTGAAAGAAAGCTGTTGAAAAAGCTGTGTACAGAAAAGATCTGTACATGAATAATAAGGGAAAATGATAAGGCATCAATGAAACAAAGAACAGACTGATGCCAGTAGAAAGGCTTTTGAGCAGAATACTCTGATTCTTGAAAGTCTAACAAATACAAGGGAAATAAAGGTAAGAGTGACCTGGGAAGCAACTTATTTTTGACAATTAATGGACAAGACAAAGGGAAGGGCAGAGAGGGGACAAAAGAGCACATACAAGGTACTAAGAGGTACCGATGGTAGATTATTATGCTGATGAGGCCAAGATAGAAGCTTAATTCTGGTTTATTTTGCACAGAAGAGGGTGATTCCATTTCAGAGTCACTTTGTTGTTGTTGTTGCTGTTGTTGTTGTTGCTTTAAATGACACTTGTGAGTTTGTGTCCAGAGACTCAAGGGGAACTTCCAAGGGATCTACAGGTTTCCCAGTGGAATTATTGTCACAATTAGGAAATCAAAGCAAAACATAAAGAAATTCATTTATTTGAATTTAGTTGCCAATCAGTATGTAAAATTACGTGGCGTACACATATAAACAATGGCTGCCATCTATTTCATTTTTCATCACTTTTTCTACAGTATGGGTTAAGTTTGTTGACTCTTTTGAAGCATATACAGAAAAGTATTCAATGCTTCATACAGATTGTTTTAAAAAAACTTCAATGAAAATTTTTGCTTTTCTTATAACAGCCCTTCCTCACATGCTTCCCCATGTTGTTAAATAATACCCAACATACACAAATATATTTTTATGTGAATTTGGAAACCCCACATCAACCCCTACCTACTGTCTACCTTATCCTCCCGATTGAATGCTACATTAATTTATTGTATACCCCAGGTGCCACAATTTCAAAAGAAGAGGTTTCCAATTCTCATAAAAAGGTATCCAAATATATAATTTTTATATCATTTAGATTAGCCAAAAAGCATCCCCTTTCTTTATTTATCATTTTGAAATGCTCTTAACATAGACAAAAAAAAACCCAGAAACATGTAAGATAGTATATAAATGTATACATTCTAGCTGAATATGGTAATACGTGATATTACTTTAGCAAACAAAATTACAAAATTGTGATTGAACATGTAAAACTCTGAAATGATATACTTGATTTCTGAAAAAGACTATTTTCTAATATTTTTCGAGTATATGGAGTATAAGAAAATATAGTATTTTTAACAAAAATACAGTAGTAAATGCTAAAATCATAGTTTATAATTTTTTCTGAATTTAGATATAAAAAATAACTCTGATGTTGAGATTGAAGTTTTCACATATAAAACACTTTATATGTAAATAGAAGGCTTAGCATAAAGTATTAACTACTTTAACACCCAATATGCAATATCATAGATCTTAGTAGCTTTGGATGATTTTAGAAGAAAAGTATTTGCACATTTTAGTGTTATACTGAATTGGTAGTCTCAACATTGCCAAGACCACCTGACATGTATTGTCAAAAAAATGCGAAGGCACTGAGCAGAATGATGCTTTCATGCATGTTTGTAAACAATTGGAAAGTTTTCCATCTGAAGCATACACACAAACTTCACTTTATTATAAAACACGGTCATAAGAAACCTCACTGTGTTATTCTATTTGGGGAATATTAAGAGAGATGCATAAAAAACGAGAATGCTTTTATTTATCATTACCATTTATATAGCACTTAATTTAATACATACACAAAAAACTTTGGATTGTGAGTAACTTGTTCTGCAAGTGTTTCTAAAGAAGAGCAAACATTTCTACTGAATTTTAACTTGATAAACAAGCGATGTCTTGCAATATGAGTAGTACATGATGCGAAACATCATATGATCATGACTGAGCCAGCGGTTCTAGAAATTCAGTTTGATATACAAGTGCTTTCGATTATAAGCATGTTTCTGGAACAAATTATGCTCACAAACCAAGGTTTTACTGTGCACGAATATACAAACATTCATATATATGAATATGTATGTTCATATATAAAAATATACATACATAAGCATATGTAAATATTCAGACACACATATACATTTAATCCTTACAACAAATCTGGAAAAGGTGAGTGTATTATCACTATTTTGTAGACGAGAAAGCTGGACATAGGCAGATTAAAAAACTTGTCCAAGATCATACAGCTAATAGATAAGCTGAGTTTCATCCCAAGACAAATGCGTTAAAAAACACGTTCTTTACGGAATGGAATTGTTATTTAATTTCAGATACCAAGAAAGGTTCTAAAAAACTATCCTTGTCTGTGTGTGCTTCGGAAGAAGCAGCAAACTCACCACCATTGTAGAGAAGGCGAATAAAATGAAATACATATAGCCATTATTTATTTGTGCACACCATGTAATTTCTCTTATTAATGGGCAACTAAATTTAATGGAGCAGTGCTTTTGAGGTCAAATGGGCTAAATGTTCTACCTTTTTGCTACCTTTATGCTATTCATTTCTCTGAGGAAAACACTGTTCAGAGTTAAGTTGGCCACTCAGAAGCTCTGCGTGAGGTTTGGAGGTAGCAGCGAAGCCGTGGTGGCTGCTGCGAAGGCGCTGTTGGAACTCATGTACATTGTTGCTCGTTTGTTGCTCATTTGGCAGCAGGCCAGTCCATGTTTCTTCCAGCAACTATGGAACTCTTTCTTCAATGTTTCCAATCCTGCACTGTGTGAGCGCAGCTCTATGAAGAAGTGTTCCAGGTTTTTCTACAGGTCATCTATGCTGTTAAGGTTGAAAACCACGACGGGCCTTTGTGGGTTATACTTTGTCCTTGTGGGATCCCGTGTAAATTGATGGATTCCGTTGTATGCCCACTCTTCTCCATTACTCCTGCTTCCTCCCAGCTGTTAGTTCGGTTTGCTCAGAGACTTCAGGTCATTGACCAGACATAAAGGCAAGACCCTTTCATGGCTTCTTCACCAGCTTCGACAACTGTGGAAAGTCTAGTTCTTATAGTAAATCCGTTATTTCATTATTTCTCCTCTGTGCGCATTCATATGTATTTGATCTAAGTATGGATTTATGAATTCTTATTTTATTGGGTGATAGTTAATAATGTCTGTATTCATTACTCATGCTCAATTCTCCCTGATTTGACTGTTGGAGACTCTTTAAGCAGCCTGTTGTGTTGTTTTGACTGGTTCTTCCAGGGGGTACTTACTAACTCTGGCACAACAAGATGTTGAAGGTTTATGGTGTACATCTTATTTTGCTTCAGCTCTGTTCAAAGCCATTTTTTCAATGATCACTGGTTCCTTTTTGTGGTGTATGGCATTTAGAAACAGATCTGAGCACTGAGAGCCCTTTCTCTGTAATATGTCACATTTTTTTTTCTCCCAGTTCGGCATTTGCCTTTTGAATTTTCTCATGGAGCTCATTTTCTTCCTCCCTCCCTCCCTCCCTCTCTTTCTCTCTCTCTCTCTCTCTTCTTTCTTTCAAGTTTATTTATTTTGAGGCGGGGCGGGGGGGGGGGGAGGAGTGAGAGCATGAGCGGGGAAGGGGCAGAGAGAGAGAAAGAGAGAAAATCCCAAGCAGGCTTTGTGCTGTCAGTGCAGAGACTGATGTGAAACTCCATCCCAGGAACTATGACTTACCTGAAATCAGGACACTTAAAACACTGAACTGAGCCACCCAGGCACCCCATGACGCTCTTTCTCTTATTCCACGCCAAGTTTGTTGTTACAACGAGAGTACTATTGTACTTATAGTTAACCTTATATTTTATAATTATAATTAACTTTATATTTTAATTATAATTAAATTTTTAACCTTATAATTATAATTAATTAAAGCCCTAGAAAGTCTTTTCCAAGAGCCGTGGCATAGAGTCTTTCACCCACACTTTCCAATAGCACTTGTATTCCCTTTTTTACATTTAGATCTGTAATCCATTTGGAATTTACTCTTGTGTAATGCACGAGAAATGGTTCAAATTTAGTTTTTGTAATTGGCTTTACGGTTATTCCAACATCTTATTGGGATATATATATATATATATATATATACACATATATCTAGTATCTATATAATATCTATATGTATATGTATATCTATATCTATCTATATCTATTAGAGAGGATGAGTGAGAAGGAGAGGGGCAGAGGGAGAGAGAGAGAGAGAGAGAGAGAGAGAAAGAAAGAAAGAAAGAAAGAAAGAAAGAAAGTCTTAAGCAGGCTCCACACTCAATGCAGAGCCCAACTCAGGGCTCGATCTCATGATAGTGAGATCATGATGTGAGCTGAAATCAAGAGTCAGATGCTTAACTTACTGAGCTACCTAGGTACCCCTAATGTTATCATATTTTTTAAGTAGAGAGGGATAATATTATACTATTTTAATATTGATTTAATATAATGTATTAAGTATATAATATATATTTGACACACTGAAGATATAATATTCCCTTGTAGCAGTTTATCTTCAACTATTCTCACCTACTTATTTTTTCCATATTATTCCTCCTTATTGCCAAACACTCTAGGTCAGAAAATAAAAAGAAAACCAAAAAACTTAGGGAAAATTAAAATGCAGTAAAACTCTTTGGTTCAAGTATGTTTTGTTTTATTTTTCCCTTTTAGGTATTATCATTCTCTACAAAAAAATATGCATTTTTCTCTCAGTAACATATAAAATTTCTTTCACTTTGAGATATTTCATTAAAATTGAATCTAGGACAAATCTAAATTCATATGATATAGCATATAAATTGGTTTATTAAAGTGATAGCCTGTGCCATCTTACCTACTATTGAATTTTGGAGCCAAAATATTCTGGAACATAATACGTACCCAATATACATGTATTGACTAAAAAAAGCAATGTCATCAGGTACTGGGATTTTTTCTCTCTCTCCACTTAGCTACTGTTAATTAAATGGGCACCATGTGAATTATGATTATTTACTATTTAACCATTTATAGAAAAAGGAAATGATGTATCAATACAATTATTGACGTTGTTAATCATATTCTGCCTACAATTATAAAATGTAAATTGTCAATAAAGAGTGTGAAAAGATGCAAAATGAAGTCAGTTGAAGAGAAAACAGTTTTAAAAAGGAGATTTGATTGGTTCGATTTACCTTAAAGCTAAATCCATTAAGCTGAAAAGATAAAAATGCTCCAGAGTACAGGAAGTAGAACTGGTAAATTACAGTGGTGAATTGTGCACTACAACAAAATGATCTAATAAACTAGTAATTTGCCATATTATTATGACCTAGAAAGACAATTTAATAAAAACAATTTGGTTTATATTGCTTCTAGCTTAGTTGGGTAGTTTAAAATAATTGTTTTGTTTTTTTTTTAAAAAAAGAGTATAATACTCTTAGTCATGAAAGACTACGTTTTTACAAATTAAAATTTATGCTGCTAAAATTGTTATTAAAACTACATTGGTAATGACCATAGTTATAAAGGCTACAATAAATTCAGACATAGTTATGTTTTGCCATTATTTTATTTTATTTTATCTTATTTTATTTTATTGCCATTATTTTAATCTTTCTGTGTATGTCCTTCTGTTTTTGGAATGGATTTCTTTCTAAAATACGTTTTTTCCTGTACTGGAATTTTTGAAATAAACAAGGTTATAAAACTTTTTTATACATTCTTCAGTGAGCATTAAGTAATTAGTTAAATAAGGAAAGATTTTCATGTCATATTCCTAAAATTTCTATATTGTTAGAAAGAATTACTTAAAAAGTATTAGAGCAGGAAATATCTTAAAGCTATTTATTCTATTTTTTGGGGGGAAAATGGGCAATTCAACTATTAAAACTTTTTCCAATTTCATAAAATTTTAGTATTAAATTTGAATTCTCATTTTTAACTATAAAATGACTAATGTTTAGATAAGATACTTAAGCATGACAGAGCTAAAGCTTTCCATGAAGTTTACCTTTCTAAAACTATTGTATTAAGTGTGACACTTTCCCAAAAGTATCTATAAGAAATATTATAAATAATGGTGAAATGTTGAACACATTATCTTTAATGTGTCTTAATTAATCAGTCAATTCTACTACACAATTTATTTTATATTACAATGGAGATCTTTGCTATCACAGTAAGATGAAAGGGAAAAGCTTTAAGATTCTGAAAAGGCATGCATATGGAAAAATTGGAATTTTTCTTTTACATTGCTGGGGCAAAAGTAAAATCTTAGCTCTGACATATAAACTACTTAGAAGTCACCACTCCTGTCTGTACAGAAGAAATATGGACAAATTGAAAATCAACAACTTTTTCTTCTCTTGACTCATCAGAGAACTGAGGTCCCAAGGCAAACTACCAGCCTGAAATCTGGAGAGAGGAATTCAGAGAGAAATAGCTGATATCTGCTTACCTAGAATGAGGCCACTGTAGCAATAAAGTGGTAGATATTTTCTAAAATGTGGTAAAATATAAATAACATAACAGTTACCATGTTTAACCTTTTAAGTATTCAGTTATTGGTATTAAGTACATTCACATTGTTATGCATCCATCACACTATCCATTTCCAGAATATTTCATCTCCTGAAACTGAAACTCTGTACCCATTAAACAATAAATCTCCATTTACCCCTCACCCCAGTCCCTGGCAACCACCATTTGATTTTTTGTCTTTATGGTTTTTAACAACTTTAGTTATCTCCTGTTAGTGGAATTATATAATATTTGTCTTTCTGTTTCTGATTTATTTCACTTAGTATGTCTTCAAGGTTCATCTACATTGGACCATATGTCAGAATTTCCTCCCTTTTTTAAGGCTGAACAAATTCTATTGTGTGTATATACCACATTTGTTTACCCATTCGTTCATCAATGGACATTTGGATTCCTTCCATCTTTTGGCTATTGTGAATGCCGTGGCTGGGAGCATTGTGTAAAAATGGCTGTTTGAGTCCTTGGTTTCAATTCTTTTAAGTTTATATGCAGAATTACAGGACTGCTATGTTTGATTTCTTGAGGAACCACCATAATGGTTTTCACAGTGGCTGTACCATTTTATTTTCACTAGCAACGCACAAAGTTTCTAATTTCTCCATATCCAAAGCAATGCTTACTCCTTTCTCTTTTGGATTTGTCTGTTTTATAACACACCAATTTATAAAACACACCAATGGGTGTGAAGTGGTTTCACATTGTGGTTTAATTTGCATTTCTCTGACGACAGTAATGTTGAGAACACCTTTTCATTGGTTACTGGCCATCCGTAGATCTTTGAAGAAATGTCTATTGAGGTCCTTTGCCCATGCTTTAATTAGATGTTTAGTTTTTTGATGTTGATCAATGGTAATTTTTATGAATTGTTAGAGACTGAATGTAAAAAGCAGGGCACTGAGAACTTCTAGGGGCTGAAGTCTTAGGGAACCCTCCAGACTGTGGTGTGTATTACCTTCAGAAAGCTCACCAGGTTCTCATGGTGATGACCAGATACAGATTCCCCAGTGGTTCAATCAGAAGGAAGTGAAGAGTGATCTTTGTGGAATATGCCCACAGCCTTCTCCACAACAAAGTCCTACTCTCCAGAATCAGGAGCCTTAGCCCAACTCAGGGAAGAGAATTCCTCCCACTCTAACTCCCTGTACCCTTTCTCCCTCATCTCAAGCAGGAAAAAAAAAAGTCAACAGGGGTCAAGGTTGCAAGGAAATAGGTTGGAATGTTGTAGTCAGGGAAGAGAATAAGGTGGGGGGGAAGCTATCCCCTGGGGACATACTTGTGAATGTCACAATCAGAGACACAAGCCAATTAAGAATTTAGTGATTTTTTTTGTTTAAGTTTATTTATTTATTTTGAGACAGAGTGCAAGCAAGTAGGAGAAGAGCAGAGAGAAAGTGAGAGAGAGAATCCCAATCAAACTCAGCACTGTCAGCATGGAGCCTGACACAGGGCTCAAACTCATGAGCCGAAAGATCATGACCTGAGCCAAAACCAAGAGTTGATGCTTAACTGACTGAGCTACCTAGTGGTCCCAGATACTAATGATTTAATTGAAAGATTTTAGAATACTCTCTCTAGATATATACACTTTATCATCACATTAACAAATCTAGTGAATTTTGGCTGAAGGAGTTAAAAGACACAGACTCTCTGAAGAGGAGTACTTAGGGAATCTCAAAACAAAGAGGGAAGACATAAGCAAGGACACTAGAGGAATTTCAAGCCTATGGTGCATATAGCTACAAAGAACATTAAATAGAGCCCAACTCCTAGCCAGATTAACGTTAGCCTTACACAAAGTTTATTTACTTACTTGCTATTAGCAGATACAACATGTCTGGCTCTCAAAAATTACAAGCCATGATAGAAGGGCAGAAGAAAGCAAAAGTATGAAGACCCAAAACAAGCATCAGAACCAGACTCAGATATAACACAGATTTTAGAATCTTCAGACAAGGAATTTAAAATAAATATGATCTATATGTTAAGGGTTTTAATGAAGAAAGTACGGGTTATGCAAGAAGAGATGGGTAACAGAAGCAGAAAGATAGAAACTTTAAGAAAGAATAAAAAGGAAGTGTGTAATATCAATCAAAAACACTATCATAGAAATGAAAAATGTCTTTGTTGGATTTATCAGTAGGCTAGACATAACCAAGAAAACAATCAGTGAGCTTGAAAAGTTGTCAGTGGGATCTTTCCATGTTGAAATGCAAGGAACAAATAGAATGACAAATACACAGAACATCAAAGGACTGGGAGATAATTTTAAAAGATGTAGTATATGTGTAATTAGAACACCAGAAAGAGAAGAGAGGATGGAGTAGAATACATATTTGAAGTTACAATTGCCAAGAACTTTCTAAAATGGCGCAGACGGTTTTGAAAACATTCTGACAGTTCCTCAAAACACTGAACATAGAGCTACCATATGACCAAGAAATTCCATTCCTTGGGATATACCCCAAAGAAACAGTAATAAATGTTAATACAGACATTTATACATGAATGTTCAGGGAAGCATTATTCACAAGAAAGAAAAAGTGGAAGCAACCCAAATATCTATGAACTGCTAAATGAATAGGTGCACCTGGGTGGTTCCGTTACGTATCTGACTCTTGATCTCAGCTTGATCTGAGGTCTTGATCTCAGGGGAATGAGTTCAAGCACCACATGGGGCTCCACGTTCAGTGTGGAGCCTACTTAAAAAAAAATAATAAACAAAATGTGGTATATCCTTGTCATAGAATATCATTTGGCACTAAAAAGAATGAAGTTATGATATAATTTTTCAACATGAATTAATCTTGAAACTATTGTGGTAAGTAAAAGAAGCCAGGAGCACGAACGTGTGTGCACGCACACATACATATACATATATACACACATGATTCCACTTAAATGAAATATCCAGAATAGGAAAATCCATATGATAAAAAATAGCGAGGTGGTTGCTTAGTTGAGACTTGAGGGGGAGAGGAATAAGAGTGGCTGCTAATGGGCCCATTATAAAATTAAGTACAGGCAATGGTTGCACTGTTGTGTAAGTATACTGAAAACACTGAATTTGTATTTTGGAAAGGTGCATTTTATGATATTCAAATTGTATAACAATAAAGCTACTATTTTTTAAAAAGGTCCTGAAAGCAAGACACAAAACTGTTATAATAGTGTAATTATAATATATAAACATCTCCAAATCTATGAAAATCACAGTTAGAATTAACACAATTATTTTTCCAGTTTTCTAGATGAAAACATATGAAATAAGACAACAGAAACAATCAGAAAGATAATGCAGTATAAATAAATACAACAATTATAGAAGTAACAAATAGAGTACCTACCTAACAATTACCTAATCAGGAATGTGCAAAAATATAGTTAGAATGATAAAATATTATTTAAAGACATTAAGATATCTGGAGCTCAGTCGGTTAAGTATCCAACTTCGGCTCAGGTCATGATCTCATGGTACGTGAGTTTGAGCCCCGCATGGGGCTCTGTGCTGACAGCTCAGAGCCCGGAGCCTGCTTCAGATTCTGTGTCTCCCTCTCTCTTTGCCCCTCTCCCACTCACGCTCTCTTTTTCTGTCTCTGTCTCTCTCTCAAAAATAAATAAACATGAAAGAAATTTTTAAAAAGACATTAAGATGTCCTATAAAAATGGAGAAATATACTGTTTTTGTTTTGTTTTGTTTTGTTTTTGGAAAGGAAGTCTAGTATAAAAATACCAATTAATCACACGGTGCCTGGGTGGCCTAACTGGTTAAGTGTCCAACTTTGGCTCAGGTCATGAACTCATGGTTCGTGGGTTTGAGCCCCGAGTTGGGCTCTGTGCTGACAGCTCAGATCCTGGACCCTGCTTCCAATTCTGTGTCTCTGGCTCTCTCTGCCCCTCCCCGGCTCATGCTCTGTCTCTCAAAAATAAACATTAAAAAAGTTTTTAAATGCCAGTTAATCATAAACTACTCTCTATAGTCAGTGAAATTTCAGTAAAGTTTCAATAGGATGTCTTAATGGAACCTGACAAACTTGATTTAAGAATATGGATATAAGTGGGGCAGGGCCAGATGGCAGAGCAGGATGGAAGTTCTCTGTTTCTCTCACCCCTGAAATGCAGCTAGAGCAGCATGAAACCATTTTGCACACCTAGAAAATTGATCTGAGTATTAATACAACAATCCGCATAACTGGAGCCACAGAACTCAGCAGGTAGGCAGCGCGGAGGGGTGAACTGGGGGAGAGAGAAGCCACGGAGCATAGGGAGTGACATTTGTAGAGAGAGGACAGCGAAAGGGGGGAGAGAACAGGGAAAGCACTCCCCCCAAAAGTAGCTGGAGAGAAAGAGAAAGAGTGGAAGCTCCCACAAGGGCCTGAGCAAGAAAGGGAGGAAAGAGAAAGGGGAGGATTTCAGTATCATTAGGACTGTATAAACAGGGCAGAACAGCATCAGAAATTCTGCAACCCAATACCTGGTGGTGCTCTGGTGGGAAGGGCGAATCCCCGGGAGCTGGCAGCAAGGTCTGAGGGGTCTATGGGCCCCATGGGGACAAGCAGTTCCCCTGCCACCCTGCTAGGAGGGCATTTGGTAGAGGCCATACGGCCTCTGCACAGGCAAAGGTCCCAGCAGACCCCAGGGAACAGGATTGCTGGTATTGGAACAAAAACACCAGGGTGTGGTGACACCTGACACAGGGGGTGTGCAGTGATTTACCACAATCCCTGAAATGCTGCTGCTACTAGGTCACACAAACTTATTCCGGGGCAAGCCGGCATTCAGCCACAACCTCCGTGCCTCTACAGTAGCCTGATCGTAGGACAATTTGGGGGGCGAGCCAGCATCTGGCCATTGCTTGGTGAGACCCTCCCCCAGGGGGTTGGAGTGGGTCCAAGCTGCAGGGCCCTCAGAAGTGAGGGGGTTGGAAATACAGCCCCATCTGAGATCAAATTTGGGAGGGAGGGGCCACTTGGCAGGCTGACAGCTTGGATGCAGACAGTGTAGAAGTGGGGAGTGGACAGTAGCCGGAGACAAAGGAAGGGTGCTGGATACTGGGAAGCTGGGTGATGCCATTTTCATCTCTCCTGCACATGTGCATACATGTGTACATGTGCCAATACCAATCCACCCCAGTAAGCTAAGCGGTGAAGAATGCAGACGTGACACCAAGCCTGGTCCGACTGCACCAACTAAGCCCTACAGGACCACCACAAGTCTCTGCCTGCTTAGTGTATGAACTATAAAGTGCTTCATAGTTTGACTTCTAGGGGTAACTTGATGTAACTTTATTCAGATTTCATTCTGTTTGCTGGTCTATCTATATGTTTCTATTGTTTAGTGTTTTCTTTTTCTTTTCTTGTTCTTGGATACAGAAAGGGAAAAGATTATTTTTATTTCCCATTTTTATATAAAGATTAAAAATTTTTTTATATTTTTATATTTTATATTTTTTTGGAAATTTATGTTTTATTCTATTTTGCCTTCTCCAATTCATTTCATTCTATTTTATTGTATGCATTTTCTTAATTTTTAAATGGTTTTTTACTTTTTTCTTTTTTCTTATCTTTTCTTTCCTTTTTTTCTCTATTCAATCAAGCTTCTTTCAATAACCAGACCAAATTATACCTAGGTTCTAGCTTCCTTTATTTGATATTTTTGTGTTGCTTTTAATCTTTTTAATTTTCATATTTTATTTTGTTAATTCTTTTTTTCCCTCCAAATTACAAAATGAAGGAATTCATCCCAAAAGAAAGAACAGAAACAAATGACAGCCAGGGACTTAATCAACACAAATATAAGCCAGATGTCTGAACTAGGATTTAGAATCACAATAATAAAAATACTAGCTGGGGTTGAAAAAAGCATAGAATTCCTTTCTGTGGTGAGAAAAGAAAAAAATATGGTCAGGGCGAAATTAAAATGCTATAACTAAGATGCCATCTCTTATTGATGCCACGGAGGAAAGGATGGATGAATCAGAGCAGTGAACAGCAATAGAGAAGACAAAATTATGAAAAATAATGAAGCAGAAAAAAAAGAGGGAAACTAAGACAAAAGAGCATGACATAAGAATTAGAGAACTCAGTGACTCACTAAAAAGGAATAACATCTGAATCATAGGAGTCCCAGGAGATGAAGAGAGAGAAAAAAGGGTAGAAGATTTAGACAAGTGAATCATAGCAGAAAACTATCCTAACCTGGGGAAAGACATAGACATCAAAATCCAAGAAACACAGAGAATTCCCATTACATTCCACAAAAATTGACCATCAAAAGGCACATAATAGTCAAATTCACAAAAATAGACAGGGAAAGAGTTGTAAAAGCAGCAAGGGAGAAAACGTCCTTAAACTATAAGGGAAGACAGATCAGGTTCACAGCAGGCCTATCCACAGAAATTTGGCAGGCCAGAAAAAAGTGGCAGGATATATTCAATGTGCTGAATCGGAAAAAATATGCAGCCCAAGAATTCTTTATCCAGCAAGGCTGTCATGCAAAATAGAAGGAGACATAAAGAGTTTCCCAGACAAACAAAAAATAAAGGAGTTTGAGACCACTAAACCAACCCTGCAAGAAATTTTAAGGGGGACTCTCTGAAAGGAGAAAAGACAAAACAAAACATAAAAGTCCAAAAGCAACAAAAACTAGAAAAGACCAGAGAACACCACCAGAAACTCCAACTCTGTAGCCAACACAATGGCAATAAATGCATATTTTTCAGTACTGACTCTAAATGTCAATGCTCTAAAAACTCCAATCAAAAGACACAGGCTAACAGAATGGATAAGAAAACAAGATCTGTCTATATGCTGTTTGCGAGAGGTACATTTTAGATCTAAAGATACCTTCATATTGAAAGTCCTTGGTGGAGAATCATCTATCATGCTAATGGTCACCAAAAGAAAGCCAGAGTAGCCATACTTACATCAGACAATCTAGATTTTAAAACAAAGACTGTAACAAGAGATGAAGAAGGGCATTATATCATAATGAAGAGGTCTGTCCACCAAGAAGATATAACAATTATAAATTTTTATCCCTCATTACATTATATATATATGTCATATATATTATCATTATATATAATATAATATTATATATTATATATTATTATATTAATATATATTATATAATAATATATTATATATAATATTATATATAATATAATATATATTATATAGTATATATATCATTATATATATGATATAATAAATCACAAATATAAAGAAACTAATTGATAATAATACCATAATAGTAGAGACTTCAACACTCATTTATAGCAAGGGACAGATCATCTAAACAGAAAATCAACAAGGAAACACTGGCTTTGAATGACACACTGGACTGGATGAACCTAACAGATATATTCAGAACATTTCATCCTAAAGCAGAAGAATACACATTCTTCTCAAGTACACATGGAACATTCTTCAGATTAGGTCACATACTGGGTCACAAATCAGCCCTCAACAAGTTCAAAAAGATTGAGATCATACCATGTGTATTTTAGACCACAACACTATGAAACTTGTAATCAACCACAAGAAAAAATTTCAAAAGACAATAAATACTTGGAGATTAAAGAGCATCCTACTAAAGAATGAGTGGGTTAACCAAGAAATTAAATAGGAAATTAATAAGTATATGGAAAGCAATGAAAATGGTAACATGACAGGCCAAAACCTCTGGGATGCCACATAGGTGGTTATAAGAGGGAAGAATATAGCAATACAGGCCTTCCTTAAGAAGGAAGAAAGGTCTCAGATACACACCCTAACCTTACACCTTAAGAAGCTGGAAAAAGAACAGAAAATAAAACCAAAACCAGCATAAGATGGGAAAGAATAAAGAAATTTAAAAAAATAGAACAGATCAATGAAACCAGTAGCTGGTTCCTTCAAAGAATTAACAAAATTGATAAACCACTACCAGTTTGATCAAAAAGAAAAGGAAAGGACCCAAACAAATAAAATAAAAAATGAAAGAGGATCACAACAACAGTGCAGAAACACAAACAATAATAAGAGAATACTATGAGCAATTGCATGCCAATAAATTGGGGAATCCGGAAGAAATGGATAACTTCCTAGAAACATATGAACTACCAAAACTGAAACAGGAAGAAATAGAGAATTTAAACAGATCCATAAGAAATTGAATTAATATCAAACACCTCCCAAAAATCAAGAGCCTGGCGCTGGATGACTTTCCAGGGGGCATTCTACCGAACATTTAAAGAAGAGTTAACTCCTATTCTTTTGAAGCTGTTCCAAAAAATAGAAATGGAATGAAAACTTCCAGACTCATTCTCCAAGGCCAGCATTACCTTGATTCCAAAATCAGACAAAGACCCCACTAAAAAAGAGACCTATAGACCAATTTTCCTGATGAACATGGATGCAAAAATTCTCAAGATACTAGCCAACTATACCAAAAATGCATTGAAAGAATCATTCACCATGATCAAGTGAGATTTATCCCTGGGATGGAGGGCTGGTTCAACATACACAAATCAATCAATGTGATACACCACATTCATAAAAGAAAGGACAAGAGCCAAATGATTCTCTCAATAGACGCAGAGAAAGCATCCAATAGATGCAGAGAAAGTAGGGATTGAAGGATCATACCTCAAGATCATAAAAGCCATATACAAAAGACCCACCACTAATATCATCCTCAATGGGGAAAAACTGAGAGCTTTAGCCCTAAGATCAGTGACATGACATGGATGTCTATTCTCACCACTTTACTCAACATAGTATTGGAAGTCCTAGTCTCAGTATTCAGACAACACAAAGAAATAAAAGGCATCCAAATCAGCAAGAAGGAAGTCAAACATTCACTTTTCGCAGATGACTTGATACTCTATATGGAAAACCCAAAAGACTCCACCAAAAAACTGCTAGAATTGATACATGAATTCAGCAAAGTGACAGGATATAAAATCAATGCACAGAAATTGGTTGCATTTCTATACACCAATAATGAAGCAGCAGAAAGAGAAATCAAGGATCAATCCCATATACAATTGCACCAAAAAACCCTAAAATACCTAGGAGTAAACCTAACCAAAGAGGTGAAAAAACTATATACTGTAAACTATAGAAATCTTGTGAAAGAAATTAAGGAAGACACACACACAAAAAGGAAATATTCCATGCTCATGGATTGGAAGAACAACTATTGTTAAAATGTAGATACTACCCAAAGCAATCTATCTACATATTCAATGCAATCTTTATCAAAATAATGCCAGCATACTTCACAGAGCTAGAACAAATAATCCTAAAATTTTTATGGAACCAGAAAAGACCCTGAATAGCCAAAGCAATCCTGAAAAAGAAAAACAAAGCTGAGACATCACAATTCTGGACTTCAAGATGTACTACAAAGCTGTAATCATCAAGACAATGTGGTACTAGGACAAAAACACTCAGATCAATGGAAAAGAACAGAGAACCCAGAAATAGACCCATAAACGTATGGCCAACTAATCTCTGACAAAGCAGGAAACAATATCCAATGGAATAAAGCCAGTCTCTTCAGCAAGTGGTGCTGGGAAAACTGGACAGTGACATGCAAAAGAATGATCCTGGACCACTTTCTTACACCATACAAAAATTAACTCAAAAAGGATGAAAGACCTAAATGTATAACAATAAGACATCAAGATCCCAGAGGAAAAAGCAGGCAAAAACCTCTTTGATCTTGCCCACAGCAACTTCTTATTCAACATGTCTCCGGAAGCAAGGGAAACAAAGGTGAAAATGAACTATTGGGACGTCATCAAGATAAAAAGCTTCTGCACAGTGAAGGAAACAATCAGCAAAACTAAAAGACAACCAAAGGAAAGGGAGAAGATATTTGCAAATGGCATATCAGATAAAGGTCTAGTATCCAAAATCTATAAGGAACTTATTAAACTTAACACCCAAAAAACAAATAATCCAGTAAAGAAATGGGATTCTTTAGAAAATGTGTTTTCTAAAGAAGACATCCAGATGGCTAACAGATACATAAAAAGATGATCAACATCACTCATCATCAGAGAAATACAAATCAAAGCCACAATGAGATATCACGTCACACCTGTCAGAATGGCTAAAATCAACAACTCAGGCAATGACAGATGCTGGCAAGGATGTGGAGAAAGAGGAACCCTTTTTCATTGCTGGTGGGAATGCAAACTGGTGTAGCCACTCTGGAAAACAGTATGGAGGTTCCTCAAAAAGTTAAAAATAGAACTATCCTACAACTCAGTAATTGCACTACTAGGTATTTATTCAAAGGATACATGTGCTTTTTCAAAGGGGCACATGCACCCCAATGTTTATAGCAGCACTATCGACAATAGCCAAAGTATGGAAAGAGCCCAAATGTCCATCAACAGATGAGTGGATAGAGAAGATGTGGCATGTATATATACAATGGAGCGTTACTCAGAGATCAAAAAAATGAAATCTTGCCATTGCAACAATGTGGATGGAATTAGATTGTATTGTGCTAAGTGAAATTAGTCAGTCAGAGAAAGACAAATATTATATGATTTCATTCAAATGTGGAATTTAAGATACAAGAAAGATGAAAACAGGGAAGGGAAGCAAAAGTAATAGAAAAATAAGCCAGGGGTACAAAACATGGAGACTCTTAGATATAGAGAACAAAATGAGGGTTGCTGTAGGGGTTGTGGGTGGAGCAATGGGCTAAATGAGGAAGGGGCATTAAGGAAGACACTTGTTAGAATGAGCACTGAGTATTATATGTAGGGAATGAATCACTGGATTCTATTCCTGAAATCATTATTGCATTATATGCTAACTAACTTGGATGTAAGTTAAACAAAATAAACATATTATTTAAAAAAGAGTATGGATAGAAGGGTAAATTGTCAAAAATCAGCAAAATATTCTTGAAATAGAAGAAGCAGATATAAGAATTTACACTTGTGACTATCAATACTTATTACAAAGTGTACATCTTAGACAGACACAAGACAGACAAATAGAACACTGGAAAACAATAAAAATGAGAAGCAAAAGCATGAATGTAAGAAATGTAAGAGCAAATTCTGCAGGTAATTGGCAAAATGATGAGACTAGGATAGTCGGTTATCAATGTTAGAAAAAATATGAAAGTGGATTTCTTTTTGAGACACTACTCAAAAGGAACAGTGAGATGAAAATCTATAAATATGAAAGACAGATCTGTAAAAGTTTTCTGAAGCCAAGTTAGGAGAATATGTTCATAAACTCTGGAGTGGAAAAGACATTTAAACAAGACCCAAACATCTTTAAAACAAATTAAATAATTCATCATTTCCATTGGATTAAATGTAAGAACTTCTTTTGATCACAAGATAACTTCAGATAGTGTAAAAACAAAGCACAGATTTGCAGAAGATACTTGAAACATTTCTACAACAAAAAGATTAGCATCTTCAATCTGTAAAATATATCCCACCACTCTGTATGATAAAGGCAACAACCCAATGAAAAAATGGGCCAAAGATATGATCCAGAAGAGGAAACACAAATGGGTCACAAGTAAGTGAAAATATATACAATTTCATTATTTATCAGGGAAATGCATATTATTATTCTCATAATGAAATATACCATCAGACCCATCTGACTGTCAAAATTAAGTGTCCATTGCAAATTTGATATGAGGCAATGGTACTTCCCTTTCACTATTGGTCATAGTGTATACTGGTATACCCACTTGGGAAAAGTGGTGAAATCTAACAATTTACCTTGGTCATCTTCATGTACCAGCAATCCCAATCCTGGATAAATATCTTAGAACTCTCAGGTCCATATGACTACAAACTTCCTGTATGTGTATATTACATCAGGGCTCATATATAAAAATGTTCATAGGAATTTTGTTTTCAAGAGCAGAAAACTAAAAATGGAATGTTCATTAACAAAAGAATGGTTAAGTAAGTTATGATTGTTTAAACAATAGAACACTATCTCACCGTGAAAACAAATAGCTATAGCCATATCACGAATAAAGATAATTCTCAAAAACATAATGCAAAGCATAAAGCTAAAAGATGGAAAAACATAGGCGATAATAAAAATTGACCAATACACACATTGATGGTAAAACTGTAAGCAAAGTAGAGACTGATTAACAATATTTGAGGTAGTACTTTCCTCTGTGAGCAAGATGGGTATATTTTATTGGTTCCACCAGAAGGGGGATTCTGCACTATAAGCTCTATTATGTCTAAAGCCCTGTGGTGAGCATACACACATTTATTTTTATCTTAGAAACTCGACTTATATTTTCTATATACTCATAACATTTACATACTACATTCTATTTTTTTAAGTGAGCAGAAAAATTAGAATGTGGATTCACTTATGATTTGAACCAGAGCTTGAGGGGAATATTTCCACATAAAATATAGTTGTTACTACTTAGGCACTCTTAGAGAAGAGTACTTGGTAGGAGTATTTTAAATCTTCACTTTTAGGGGCGCCTGGGTGGGTTAATTGGCTAAGTATCCGACTCTTATATCAGCTCAGGTTATGATCTCACCGTTTGTGAGGTTGGGCTCCACTCTGACAGTGTGGAGCTTGCTTGGGATTCTCTCTCTTCCTCTCTCTCTGCCCCTCCCCCATCTGTGTGTGCGCGCGCTCTCTCTCTCTCTCTCTCTGTCTGTCTCAAAATAAATAAATAAACTTAAAACAAAATCAAATCTTCATTTTTAAAATACATTCTTAAGAGTGCTCAGTGAGGGAGACGTCATATGTATCATACCAATGTTGATTTCAAATAACTGTTTTGCACAAATGTCCTTAGCTTTCTTTATTCATATCTTTGCATTGGCATCCATGACAACCAGGATACGCTTCGTCTGTTTATCAGACCACAGTTCTATGTTGAGACGCAGTAAATAAGGTACCAGGTATCCAAGCAATTAATACAATTTGGGAGAATGCTGAGGCTTTAAAGCCAACAAAAATGCAAATATTGCTTCCTCACCTCAGCATAGTTACAACTGAAAGTAATTAAGTGCCAGGTAAGTAGAATATGTGGGTATATTCAGTAAATATCTTTCTGCCATTTCACTGTCTCAGCCCATATTATGATGAAGCTTTGCCTTTTATGTAGTCCTAAGAGATACATCTAATTTTATAGATCAAGAGCTGAAAACAGTAATACCTGGATTTGGAAGTCTACTAAAATAATTTTATCACCGCTATAAAACCATGACTTCTTTCTTCTCTGTTAAGAGGTTAAACACGACAGCAAAAATAAAAATGTTACTTTTTCAAAGAAATGGAAAATATTCCACACAATCTTTAGTTTTGAAAGCTTTAATTCGATTTAGGGTTGGTGAAATGTTTCTTTCACTTTGGCAGCCAAACAAGTCTGATTGATATTGTGTGTGAAATATGTTTGGGACGTTTTAAAGTCATACTCTGAAATCAATATTAATTTTATTGCATAAAATTGGAGATAGAGTTAGGTCTTCTAGATTTGAGCAAACATTACATTTCCTTTAGCCTAAACAGAAAATAGCAAAATCCATTACACTGAAGTTAAAATAAACCTCTCCGTAACTGGTCTATTTGGTGAGAAGTACAACGGGGCAGGATGGTAAAAACCTGGGGAAAGATGAAGCCATCAGGTCTGGTTTGTGGATGTTTGTGACATGACAATGGTAGCAGAGAGAAAGGCTTTCCAATCTAGCTTTTTCCCCCTGAAACTTCTCTTGCCAAGAATACTAATGGCCTCTATGTTGCCAAAACAAAAGAACACCAAACATTGCTCATTTCGCCAACCTTTTCAGTAGATTAGATACCACTGATCATTTTCTACTTCCCGAAAGAGACTCTACTTTTTATTTTCATGACTGCACTTTGAATGTCACTATTTCAGAGAAAGGCTCATTTCTTAACCCATCTGAAGTAGGAACCCTGCTACTCTTCCATAAGAAAAAAAATTACTTTAATCTATCCCACATCACAATTTCAACTATGAGTTTTGTTTATGTTTGTTCTTGTCTTCTTACCCCAGACTGTGAGTTCCTAAAGATCATGGACCAAACTGGCATGTCTAATGTGTATCAAAATTCAGCCTCCTGGGAATTATTCAATTATTCACTACTTTGTTGTTGCAGTTACCAATTGATTGCCTTTCTGCTCCAAATGTCCCATTCAACATACGTTTGTCATGATAGAAAGAATCCCTTTACCATTTCTCCTTTAAAGTGAGCATGATATTAAGCTTTCTCAGTAGAGGGCACTAGAAAGACATTGTAGGCTCCCCTGCAGTTTGGGCTGCTGTATGGTGGGTCAGTGATGTGCATGGAAGGACATCTGATGGAGCTGCCCCCCCCCCCCCATCCAAGAATGTGTGGTCCCAGTGATTTGGTGGCTTTAACCTAGTGACAACCTTCTTATGGCCCTCTTGACACGGAAACTGATGCTCTGAAAGATTCCTGGCTGCGGAGGTTCCAGAAAGTCTCCTGCTTGCTCTGGCATTTCAGTTCCCTACAGAGCTCATCTGTAGCACCCCCGCCCCCACCCGCCTCTGCCACATGGGCTAATTGCCTGCCCCTGCCTGCACTCTGGAAAGTTGCTGCTTGCTTGTCCAGTGACTGCAGACCAGCTCCAGCGTGAGAAATCCAGTGAGCTTCTCTGTTATCTATTATCTCTATTATCTTTCTTATGGGATGAGTTATACTTCACCAAAGTCTGAAACACTTTCCAAGTTTTTCCTTCCTTGAGCACTCTCCTTCACTCACAGGGTACCATTTAGAGTTTCCTTATATATTACCATTATGATTATTATGTTTAATGTTTATTTATTTTTGAACCAGAGAGAACGTGAGTGGGGAAGGGACATAGAGAAAGAGACAGAAGATCTGAAGCGGGCTCTGTCCTGACAGGAGAGAACCCAATGTGGGGCTCAAACTCACAAACTGCGAGGTCATGACCTGAGCTGAAGTCAGATGCTTAACTGACTGAACCCCCCAGGCACCCCACCTGTTTAACAATGCTTTATATTAAACTTGTCTTGTTTAATCCACTGTGTGATTCTGTCTCCTGATTGG
The DNA here is from genome assembly GCF_027475565.1 of Acinonyx jubatus. Classification (NCBI taxonomy): domain Eukaryota; kingdom Metazoa; phylum Chordata; class Mammalia; order Carnivora; family Felidae; genus Acinonyx; species Acinonyx jubatus. The sequence goes on along the minus strand of NC_069385.1, from coordinate 13,840,487 downwards.
ACCCAGACTGACACATTTGTATAATATTTAGATGCATGAAAATATTAGGAGTAAAAGAATCTTCTACTGATTAACGATGGTGTAATTAACAAGTATACTTCTGCACACTGTGAGATTTATCTCCAATTTAATAGGGAGTGACATTGAGGGGCTTCAAATTGATGAAAAATGTATTTATCGAATTGTTCTCCAAAGTAGTTATACACCTTCCAGGAAAACGTGTGAGAGTTTGTTGCAACCTGCTGTGTCAAGCATTTCGTTTTGCCAATCTGATTGATGTGATTATATATCACTGATATTTTAATTTGCATTTCACTGGTTACTAACGAAGTTGAGTATTTGTAGATATTTATTTACCTTTTAGTTTTCTTTTTTTGTATGCGAAGTGCTTATGTGAAGTCTTTGTCCATTTTTTATTTGATTGTTTGTGTTTTTAAAATTACTTTGCAAATGACTGACATATATTCTTGGTACTGATTTTTGCTGTTACAGATGTTATAAATATTTCCTGTTATTTTTATTGCAATTTGGTCTTGGGTTTTATTTTTTTCTTGATACATATGCTCTTTATTTTTAAAACAAATGTGTTCATTTAGTGGCCCGCTGAAAGTCTAACCAGCTTATTGAATGAGCTGTATCTGGCATGGTACAAGCTGAAAATCACTTAAAATTTGTTACCCTGCCCATTCTTTTCTACCCTTGACGGAGGTCTCAGGTAGATTTTGTATATTTTCTAGTAATTCTAAAGTATGAAAAATTCTGGCATAAACTAATATAAAAGATTCAGTGTAAGGTTTATCTCCTGCCATAGCTCAGACCTCACTCAGGCAAAGAATCACTCCAAAAAAGGGTGAGGAGTGGTGGTAACTACAAGTTTCTTTCTTTTTTTTTTTTTCAGTCTTCACTGCCTCTTGCACTTCTTCTTACTATTCTTGGGAAACTATTGAGTTGGGTCATGGAATATATGGGGAGAGTTTGAAGAAAAGATAAGAATCTCAAGTGGCTTTTGAGTCTGTGAATCAGCATCAAGACTCTTGGTGTATAAAATATTCAAATGCTGACTGACTCCTCATGAGAACAGCTTTTGCAACTTCCTTGAAGGACCACCAATCATAGCACCATGATATAAGCCATACTCCTTACAAAATCGTTTTCTAAGCCTTTGACTTCTGGCAGTCTGTTGAGTTCACCACTTTCTTTCAGTGATTCCTCATAAATAGATCCCCTTTCAAGCAAAATTAGCTCCATATCCCTTCTGAAGGACCACATTTGGTCTATGGAAAACATGCCCCCTTTTTATCACTGGAAAGAGTACTCAAAAGGGTCTTACCTCAGTGGTTGGAACTCATTAGCCCTAGTTTAAATGTATCTCTGGTCCCATCTAATAAATCTGAAAGTAAGATCAGAATGTTTCATACACTTCCTGTCTACCTCAGTGCATCCCAAAACAAAGCTCAAGAATATTTATAGGAACACAAATATCTACATCACCCAACAAGATAAAATCCAAAATGTCTATCTAGCACCTAATCAAAAAGTATGGGAAAAATGGGGAAATATAACCCATAATAAGGAGGAAAGTCAATCAACTGATACTGACTCAGAACTGATGAATATGTTAAATTAGCAGACAAAAATATTAAGAGTAATTGTAGTTGTATTCCATATATTCAGACTATTAAGTTGAGCCATGGAACTCAATTTAATCCATGTTAAATTTAATACCAGAAATGCAAACTACAATATCTGTGAGAAAAAAATACTCTGGTTGAGGGGCACCTAGCTGGTTCAATAGACAGAGCATATGATTCTTGATCTCTGGGTCATAAGTTTGAGCCTCACATTGAGTGTAGAGTTTCCTATAATGAAAAACAAAAACCAAAAACAAACAAACAAAAAGCCCACCCTGGATGATAGTAGCATGTTTGACATCCACAAGAAATGATTAGTGGATCTGTAGACATAGCACTTATTTAAATTATCTAAAATGAATTACAGAGAGAAGATTTAAATAAAAATAAGAGAAAATAATATCAGTGAGCTCTTGACAATTCAAGCGGCCTAATATGTGTGTAATTGGAGTTCAGAAAGGAAGAGGGAAAGTGAAGGAGGAGTTGGCAAAAAAAATTTAGAGAGATAATGGGTGAAGTTTCTCAAATTTAATGAGAACAATAAAGCTATGGACCCAAGAAGATCAATAAACTATAAATACCATGGAGATAGCTAGCGCAGAGCCCAAAACAAATAGCTTGAAATAAATAATAATAAAAATAAAATCTTAAAAGTAGCCAGAAAAAAAAACGACATGCTATGTACAGGGGAGTATAAGAAATATGGCATTTTTCTATATGGAAACAATGCAAATGAGAAGGATGTTAGACAATACATTTAAAGTATTGAAAGAATATAGCTATCAACATAGAATTCTATGCCTCTTAAAATATCTGTCAAAAATGGAGGCAAAATAAAGACTCTTTCAATACACAAGAGTTGAAAAAAAGTAATTACTAGCAGACCTTTAGGCTGAAGTTAAACGATAACACACAGAGGTGTGGATCTATAAAAAGGAATGAATAGCAGTGGAAGTGTTAACAATGTTAGTAAATATATATGACTTTAAAATTATTTTAAAAAAATAACAATATAGCATGGTATTTATATTTAAAAGTAAAATGTAGGACAAAATGATGTAAAGGTTGGAGGGGAAAGGAGGAAGTATGTTAGTGAAAACTCCTTATAATATAAATGAAGTAACATAATATCACCCGAAAGTGAACAGTGATTCTAAAGTAAAAATTATAAACCCTAAAGCAATATTACCTAAAATAATAAAACAGCTTTTTTTAAATGTTTATTTATTTTTGAGAGAGAGAGAGAGACGGAGTGCAAGTGGGGGAGGGGGAAAGAGAGACAGAGAGACACAGAATCCCAAGCAATCTCCAGGCTCTGAGCTGTTAGCACAGATCCCAACACGGGGCTCAAACTCGCAAACCACGAGATCATGACCTGAGCCAAAGTCAGATACTTCACTGACTGAGCCACCCAGGAACCCTGAAAATAAAACAGTTTTAACTGATAAAACAACAAATGCGATAAATAGAATAATTTAAAAAATCTAATCCAGAAGAAGGCAGAAAAAGAAAGTAGAATAGATCAGGAAAATAGAAAACAAATAGAATGATTGTAAATTTAACACTACCCACATGAATAATCACATTAAATATAATTTGTCTAAACACCTCAATTAAAAATCAGTGATTTTAGAATATATACATATTTTAAGAGCAAGAACAAGTTACATTCTGCCTATAAGAATCATACTTTAAATATGAAGACCAAATAAATTAAAAGTAAAAGGATGCAAAAGTTCACACCACGTTAACACTAAGCAAAAGAAAACAAATAGCTAAATTATAAAGCCAATTAGATTTCACAGCGGAAAATACTTCTAGGGATAAAAAAAGGTAATTTTATAATGACAAAGAGGGCCAACTCGTCATAAGGAAATAACAATCCTAAATGTTTATGTGCCTAAATACAGAACTTCAAAATACAAAAGGCAAAAAAATAAAGAACAAAACGAAAAAAGTGCAAGAGCAAAATCATAATTATAATCAGAGATTTTAATACTTCCTTTTGAATTTATAGAAGCAATAGGCAAAATATCAGTAAGAAAAAAAACTCAACAACACTATCAAAACCTGGATCTAAGTGACATTTACAGAGCACCTCACACAGCAATGTCACATTCTTACCAAGAGCGCGTGAAACTTTACCAGGACAAAACCATAGTCTTGAGCCGTCAAATAAATCTCAATAATTGTAAAGGTATTCAAGTCATATAAAGTATGCTTTATAATCACTTCAGAGGTAAATTAGAAATGAATGACAGAAGGGTCCCTGGAAAATCCTTAAATATTTAGAAACTAAACGTCAAGTGTCTAGAAAACTCAGATATAAAAATAACTCAAAGGGGAAGTCACGAAATATTTTTAATTGAGTAAAAATGAAAACACAATTTATCAAGCTTTGTGCTATGATGCTGAAATAAAACTTTGAAACATCTCTGGCATTAAATGACTATGTTAAGAATTCTCAAGTCAATTAAAATTTCCACAAAAAACCTGACAGAAATCTCTTTTACCCTTAGGTTATGCAACTGTTTCTAAGAAATGACACCAAGAACAAGATCCATAGGAGACAAAATTAATGTGGGCTTTGTCAAAATAAAAAATGTCTTTTTATTTTTGAAAAGATACTATTAAGAGAATAAAAATGCCAGTTAGAGGCTGGAGAAAATGTTGCAAATTACATGTCTGATAAAGGACTTGTATACAGAGTATGTAAAGAACTCTGGAAAGTGAACGATAAGAAAGTAAACAATCCAACGTTTTAAAAATGAGCAAAAGAGTGAGAACAGATGGTATCTGTCTTTCTCTGTGTGACTTATTTCACTTAGCATAACACTCTCCAGTTCCATCCACGTTGCTACAAAAGGCCATATTTCATTCTTTCTCATTATGTGGATCCTGAGAAACTTAACAAAAGACCATGGGGGAGGGGAAGGGGGAAAAAAAAAAGAGAGGGAGGGAGCCAAACCATAAGAGACTCTTAAAAACAGAATAAACTGAGGGTTGATGGGGGGTGGGAGGGAGGGGAAAGTGGGTGATGGGTATTGAGGAGGGCACCTGTTGGGATGAGCACTGGGTGTTGTATGGAAACCAGTTTGGCAATAAATTCCATATTAAAAAAGAAATAAACAAAAAAATGAGCAAATAGGGGCGCCTGGGGGGTTCAGTCGGTTAGGCGTCTGACGTCAGCTCAGGTCATGATCTCACGGTACGTGGGTTTGGGTCCCATGTCAGGCTCTGCACTGACAGCTCAGAGCCTGGCGTTTGCTTCAGATTCTGTGTCTCGCTCTCTCTGCCCCCCTGCCCCCACTCACGCTCTGTCTCTGTCTCTGTCTCTCTCTCAAAAATAAATAAACTTTAAAAAATAAAATCAGCAGCATTTTAAAAAGTGAAAGTGCGAAGAAATTTTGAAACCTTTATCAGTAAATATAGACAAGGGGATACTATACCTAATGCTATAAGAAAAGTTAAAAGCTGTTAGAAAAAAGGACAAAGTATATCAATAGTTCATTTTCAAAAGTAAAATTATAAATGGGCTGAATGGTGGCCCCATATTCAGTCTTAATCCCTGGAAACTATGAATGTTAGTTTAAGTCATAAAGTTCTGCAGATGTGATTAAAATGAGGATTTTAAAATGAAATTATCCTGGATTAGCCCGATGGGTACTTAGTGCCACCACAGTGCCTGTATAAGACATCACAGTGACATAGTCACAGCCAGTGACTGCTGGTGGCCATCAGAGGCTGGAAAAGCAAGGAATGGATTCTCCTCTTGAGCCTCTGGAGGGAGTGTGGCCCTACCAATACCTTGATTTTGGCTCAGTGAAACGGACTTCTGGTCTCCAGAACTGCAAAAAAAAAAAAAAATTTCTATTGTTTTATGTCACCAAGCTTGTCATAATTTGTTATAGCAGCCACAAAAAACTAATGCAAGTGGGTAATAAACATTAAAAAATTTCTAGGGCATTAGTAATCTAAAAATACATGTTAAAAAAGACACATTTTGACTCCAAAATTTCACAAATTCAGATAAATGATGATATCAAGTTAATGTGAAAGTAGTTATCTCTGGATGGCTTCCATTCCTGTATTTCTGTTTTGTATAATTTCCTAAAACAAAACAACTTCCACATAGATGGCATGGGATGTAATAAAAAGCATCCAGGAAAAGATGAATGGAGAAAGTTTGTTGAGTTTACCCCTAATTTAGCAAAAAGGTATCTTTTATGTTCTAAACTAATCCCATTTAGATATGTACTGTAGAAGCTGATATCGGCTATATCCAGTTTGTGGCATACCCCTTAGTGATGTAAGGTGATTGTAGACTCCTGATCACTGATTCATAGATTTTAAAGTCCAAATAAACTTCAGAGACGTCTTTCACTGGCACTGCTATGTAGCTGGCAGAATGTTTTTACTGCTACATTTTTTATAATAGTGATTTTAACATCTATCTTCTTCAACTAATAAGAATTTTTTTCCAAGTAAGTAATCAGACATTTGAACACAGATTTATATGGAAGAATGCAAGCTACAGTTAATTTAAAATAATGAAAAACTAGATACTACTCAGATGTCTAACAAACTCAAAGAATAGGTACACAAACTATGGCATAAACACATCATGAAACTTTATGCAATTATTAAAAACCACACTTGCAAAGAATGTTTAATCATGTACATGGAGAAATACTATCAAGAAGATGTTCCGTTAAAAGAACAGAACCATTACAGCTAACCTTATTGAGTGCCTGCCAAGCACTTTTAAAAGCATCATTATTTCTTTTTATGCTCGTAACAACATTACTAGATAGGTATATATATAGATATCTATATTTTTAAATTTCCAGTTGAATGAAGAGGAAACCAAGCTACAGAAGAAATAAGTAACTTGCTCAAAGTCACACAGCCAGAAGTAGGAAGATTGATTCTATAGATCAGCCTGTTAATCAGCATGCTATATCAGACTGCAGACAAAATAAAGCCCAAATTTTATCAAGAGGTCCTCCCCAACTTCCAATACCCAGTAACCTAGTCAAGTTCAATTACAACACCTCAGTGTCAGCTTAGCCTCAACCAATCACCCTCCAGGACTTGAACGTGAGCTTAAGTGAACTGTGTTGAGAATGGCTTCATGTTCAGCGCCTCACATACCTATACACTAGAATATACAGTGTGTCAGAATTAGGGACTCACACTTTTGCATATTTACCAAGAATGATACATAAAAATATGTTTAGAAAATTTCAAGGTAGTAAAATAAAATATAATATTTTAGAAATAAATAGGAGGAAATAAAAGGGAACTCAAAGAACAGGAAATCTGTAGCAGAAAATATACTGCAGAGAGGGTCTCCAATTGTTTCTATGATCCAAACACTCTCGTTAGGTATGAGTTCCTAGGACGTAGCTTAGTGCTTCCTGTATCCTGCACAGAAACTTTTCATCATTTCTACAATGCTTATTGCTTTATTAAGAACATGCAAACATCACAGGGCAATGATTTTGAAGTGATAAATATATTTAATACTTTGACACTGGAGGCTCTTTCTAGATGCAGAGTAAATGATGTCTGGAGGCCTTTCAATGTTTTTGAAGTTTTAATAACGAAGAGTCTGGCAACCAGTAATCTGGGGATAAGTCAGGCATCTACACTCACAGTGTATTGTGTTTTCTTTTCGCCTGACATGTGGAGCTTACATTTCTCACATAAAAGAGTGTTAGGAAGAGGCTTGCAGGTTACTCTGTTGGTCACAATGAATTACCATTATCTTAATTTTGTAAAAATTATTAAGCCCACTTCCTAGATCAGTATCTTTTGTTACATTTTCTGGTAAGATCTCTCTTTCTGTTTCTGTGTCTCTTTCTCTTGGCAAGGCATGTGTATGCCTGTGCAGGTGGATATGTTCATACATATGTATATGACTATATACGTATGTAGCAAACACCATAATCAAGTTGTCTCGTGAATTTTATCAGCATGATTTTGGAGTTTACTGTGAATTTCAGATCTCAGCACGCCCAGCTTAGGAACTTGAAATATACAAACAGTATCTATAGTGATAAAAAGCCATGAAGCATAGCGTGATGCTTTTCAAAATTTCATATGCACACGAATCACCTGGAGAACTTGTTAAAATGTAAATTCTGATTCACTAGATCCCATATAGTGTCTGAGATTGTACATTTCTCCCACGCTTTCAGGTGATGTCAAAGCTGTGGTCCACAAATCACACTGAGAGTAGCAAAGGCGAAGTGAAAATCACATAGAATATGACACACCTGAGCTCAAATCCCTGCTCAGTACTTATTGGATATGTAACTTCTGCATGTTTTAAATAACTCTTTTGTTCTATAAAGTGTAAAGTAAAAGTGAGCACATAGGGTTCCTGCTGTGATGTAATGGCATTGTATCTGTACAAGCACCCGCTAAATAGTCCATGTAGAATGAATGTCAGGTATTTTTTTTTTGAGTTTATTTATTTATTTTGAGGGGGGGAGGAGGGACAGAGAGAAAGTGGGGGAGAGAGATTCCTAAGCAGGCTTTGCTCTGTCAGCACAGATCTCAACAGTAGGACTTGAACTCACGAACCATGAGATCATAACCTGAACTGAAATCAAGAGCCGCTTAACTGACTGAGTCATCCAGGTGGGCTGTTAGGTTCTTTTTAACCTCTCTCAATGCTAGGACCATGAAAGGTTTATGCAGAATGTAACAATCTTAAATGTCTAAGAAAGAATTTTTTTCAGAATGCTATGAAATATATATATTTTTAATGTCTCCAAGGAATAAAAAATCCCGTTGCAATGACCATTTGATTTTTTTTTTACATTTATTTATTTTTGAGAAGCAGATAGAGACAGAGTGTGAGCGGGGGAGGGGCAGAGAGAGAAGGAGACACAGAATCCAAAGCAGGCTCCAGGCTCTAAGCTGTCAGCACAGAGCCCGACGCGGGGCTCAAACTCACGGACCTCAAGATCATGACCTGAGCTGAAGTCACATGCTTAACTGACTGAGCCACCCAGGAACCCCACAGTGACCATTTTATTTCTTAAGTGTCAATCTGTGGGAAATTTCTGGCAATTGTACTTTCTACAAATAGTTTCAGTCTGGACATTTTACCAAAGAAAAGACCTCTGTGCACATAAGCACACACACACACACACACACACACACACACACAAACAAAAAGAGTTTTGAATAGTATATGACACTAGTGTTAGGAAGGCATTGCTATCTATCATCACTATGGAGAGTTTCTAGTGGTACCATTGGTGTTGCTTCTGGAAATTGCTTCAGCCTAAATATGTAGTAGAAAAAAATAATTTCAAAATTTTGTTCAGATTCATGAATCATAAATCAGCAGAGCTGGAGAAAGTCTAGGTCTCTGATCTAATTTGCTTATTTAATAAATAAGGAAATTGGGCCAGAGGATTTCACGATTTTTCTCAGTGTTACATTGATAGCCATAAAGGGAGCCAGGAACATCTATAAGTGAACAGAAAGCCCATCTATGGTTTTGAGGTATTATAACTTCCTAATGGGAACATATTTTCTTGCTCTTCCATTGTCCGTTCCTAACAAAACAGCCAGTGTGATCTGTGTATATCTTAGATTACATCATGTCACTCTACTTGAGCCACAGCAATGGATTTCCATATTATTCAGGGGACAAAAAAGGAAGGAAAGAAGGAAGGAAGGAAAAAAGGATGGATGGATGAAGGGAGAGAGAGAGAGAGAGACAGGGGTGAAAGAGAGAGAGAGGGAGAGGGAGACACAGAGAGAGAGACACAGAGAGAGAGAGAGAGAGAGAGAGAAGTCTTACTTGGACTGAAAGTCCCTGCACCACGTGGCTGTGATGCCCATCTGAGGCACCACCTCCTCCTGTCTGCTCTCTCCATAAGGTCCCACTAAAGCCACCCTGTTCGTTGGGCATGTTAGGTGCCTCTGGCACATCAAGCTCATGGTGCTTTCCACTTAGACACGCTTCCCCCCATGGCTATCAGGCTAAGTCTCCACATCTGGCCCTTTCTCAGCAATCTTCTTCCCTGGGAGACATTTCTTGGCCACCTCATCCTGTGATGATCTTTCTTTATTCTCTCTCAATCTCTCCTTTAGCTTTTTTATCTCCCAATTCTTGGCATTATTGATTGTCCAACATATATTTTATGCTAGTTCCTAAGTAAACATAACGAAATGGCATAAATAAGAATAAATTAATATTTTTTGTCTTTCTTTCCCCTTATACTATAAGGTCCATAGGGAAGGAATTTTCATTTTTGTCTGTTTTATTTATTACTGTATCCCTGGTGTTTAGCAACTGGCCCAGCACATATTAGGTACTTAGTAAACACTTGTTGAATTAATAAATAAATTCTACCTCTGTTTTGAATTTTGAATATCTTTATTTTACTTTATATGGCTCTTTGTAATTCTTATTTCTCTAACATTATCCTCTTCCAGTTATTACATATGTGTAAAATACATATACATTTGTATATGTATATAGATGTTTATATAATACTGTATATTTATATTATTCAAACTTTTGTTGCATATTTCCATGAACTTTTGTTGAATGTCATGATGTATTATATTTTCTACCAACAAATTGCCATACATTTAAAGTGATCTTTGTTTTTTGTTTCTTTTTTTTTTAACATTTATTTACTTTTGAGACAGAGAGAGACAGAGCATGAGCAGGGGAGGGGCAGAGAGAGAGGGAGACACAGAATCTGAAACAGGCTCCAGGCTCTGAGCTGTCAGCACAGAGCCCGACGCGGGGCTCAAACTCATGGACTGCGAGATCATGATCTGAACTGAAGTCAGCCGCTTAACCGACTGAGCCACCCAGGCACCCCTAAAGTGATCTTTGGATTTATTTAAAAAATAATTGAAGAATTAGTTTGAATTTGAGATTACAATCTTTTTAGTGGCTGGAAGGGAGAGAGTTGTGGAGAAATCAACATACAGAAAAGGAAAGTAGATGAAAAGAAAATGAACCTGATCATATTTGATATCTTGAAAAGTGAAACCATGCCAATGGACTAGACTCACAGAGTCAAGGCTAAACTGCTACTTTCCCTGTGATGGTCAGCTACTGTTTCTCCCTGTATGTTACTGGTAGCTGTGAAAATAAATCCGTGAAATATAACATGAGCCTTAAAAAATAGCTCTCATTTCTCTTTGCATTTTGCAACCATCCTTAAAAATAAATAATAGTTCAGACCATGTAAGGAAGAAAAGTTTAAATGTCTTTTTTTTTTAATCACTTCCAGGACCTAGTTTCCATGAAAATAATGATAACAATGATAGTGAAGAAAGGATCTGAATGAATTAATAATAAGTATAAAAGGAAGCATTTTCAAGAATCTTTTGGCCACTTTGTTAAGCTCTTTAACACAATATAGCTTTCAATCCTATTAGATACATTTTAGAGACCTTGAGACTCCAAGAAATGCAAGAAATTTTCTCAAGGTCGCAGAATGAGTAAGTTTCAGAATTATAATTTAAGCTAAAATCTGTTTGGCTAGATCGTGAGCTAACACCTAGGCTATTTGTTCCAAATTTACATTTGGAACGCAAATAACTATTTGAGTTCAGAGAGAATATCCAAAACTATCAACAATAGGTATGCTTGAAATTTCACTTAATTTGCAAAATATGAATTTTTTATCCTAATTAAAAGACAGACGACACATTCGCATGTTTTATAGGCCATAGTGAAAAAATCGCATTCAATGATTTACTGAATATATTAATATTAATTAGGAAACTATAGAACAGGAGCATCTGGATGGCTCAGTCCATTAAGCATCCGACTCTTGATTCCAGCTCAGATTACGATCTCGCAGTTTATGGGATAGAGCTCCGCGACGGGCTCTGTGCTGACAGTGCATAGCCTGCCTGGGAGTCTCTCTCTCTCTCTCTCTCTGTCCCTCCCCCACTCGATCTCCCTCAAAAATAAATAAATAAGCATTAAAAAAAAGAAACTATAAAGAAAACATGTAACAGCTTTCATGAATTTGTGAAGCAAAAATTTGCGTAAAATAGAAAGTCAATAACTTCTCATAATCTGAAAATTATTTCTAATATTTGAATATTTATATTGGCCCTGAATTTTTTTGGGGGGGGGCTGAATTTTTTAAAATATAGATCTTCAACATTCTCTTTTTCTTGAATCTGTGCCTTTTTTTTTTAACCTATGTGAACAAATTTACCACTTTAACTTTTGGTTCATTTTATAACTTTTCCTCTGCTCTTTCAAGAATCTCCACGACCATCAAATTGGAGTCTTTCATCATTTGACGAAATAGCCCCAAACACGACATTCATTTTTAGCAGATGCATTATTTCAACTCAGCAAATGTTTGTCAAATTAAAACTAGGTTCTCAGTAATTTGAATATCAACAATTGCCTGCCCCAAACAAGGAAATGAAGCAATGATTTTTAAATAATCAACACTTTATTGAATACTGGGGGAAACTGCTTTTTATAAAAATGTGCAGATTCATGGTTCACACATTTTTGGAGCTGGAAGGAGAGCTACAATTTCTTCAAGTCAATTTTTCTTTTTATAAATTAAAAAATGTGTGCCCAGAGAGACATAGCGATTTGATCAAGGTCATATCGATAACCAGAAAAAGAGTCAAGGAAAGAACTTGGGGAAACTGAAAGTCACTCATTTCTCTTCAGAATAGGACTTCCTTAGAGCTAACTGCTTCTGCTCTCGACCTCTCTAGGCCATCCACAGCACAACAGCCAGAATCGGCATTTTTAGATGAATATTTGGGGTGCTTGGATGGCTCAGTTGGTTAAGCGTCCAATTCTTGGTTTTGACTCAGGTCAGGATCACACTGCTCGCGAGTTCAAGCCCCGCGTGGGGCTGTGCGCTGATAGTGTGGATCCTGCTTGGGATTGTCTCTTTCCCTTTCTCTCTGCCCTCCCCCACTTGCACGTGCTCTCTCTCAAAGTAAATATATAAACATTAAAAAAATAAAATGAATATCAGAGCATATCACCTTCCTGGTGAACCCCTGAAAATGGCTTCTCATCTCAGTGTACAAGTCAAAGTCTGAAAATGCCAAGAAGTCTTTCCATAATCCAATCTCTTTGTGTTTCTTCCACTTCAGCCTCTTCTCTTACAGGCCATGACTCGTGTTCCTTCCGCTGTATTAAGCTTTTAGCTGGTATTTGGCCTCTTCCTGGAGTCTTCCACCAAATATTCATGTGACTCACCTCCCCTCAAAGTTTAGTTCCAATTCACTTTCTCAACTTACCTTATTGTGACCACTGTGTTTTGAACAACAGCCCATGTCTCTCCTGCAACCAGCACTTTTAATTCCTTCTATGTGCCTTTAGTTTGTCACAGCTCATACCATCCTCTAACATCTCCTAACACTTGTCTATTTATTGTATTTGTTGTCTTTTTCTCTCCTCTTTTGCTACGTCAAAAACTCTAAAAGGGCCAATTTGTGAGTTTTGTTCTCTGGTATATCCTAAGCCCTAGAACAGTTCCAAGCACCTAATAAATATGTGATGAATCAGTAAATGCATGAAAAGGCTGACAAAAATAGTTTTAATTTTTTTAAATTTATATTCAAGGTAGTTAACACACAGTGTAGTATATGTTTCAGGAATAGAATTTAGTGATTCGTCACTTCCATATAACATCCAGTGCTCATCACAAGTGCCCTCCTTAATGCCCGTCACCCATGTAGCCCATCCCTACACCCACTTCCCCTCCAGCAACACTCAGTTTGTTCTCAGCATTTATTTATTTATTTATTTATTTATCTATCTATCTATTTATTATTTAAAAAATTTTTTTTATGTTTAGTTATTTTTGAGAGAGACAGAAACAGATAACAAACAGAGGAGGGACAGAGAGACAGAATCCCAACCAGGCTCCAGGCTCTGAGCTGTCAGCACAGAGCCCAATGTGGGGCTTGAACTCACGGACCGCAAGATCATGACCTGAGATGAAGTCAAATGCTTAACCAACTAGGCCACACCCAGGCTCCCCTGTTCTCAGTATTTAAAAGTCTCTTATGGTTTGCCTCACTTCTGTTTTTGTCTTATTTTTCCTTTCCTTTCCTTAGGCTCATCTGTTTCATTTCTTAAATTCCACATCTGACTGAAATCATACAATATACCTCTTTCTCTGACTGACATTTCACTTAGCATAATACACTCTATACTTTCATCCACATTGTTGAAAATGGCAAGATTTCATTCTTTTTGTCTCTGAGTAATATTCCATTGTGTATATATACCATATCTTTATCCATTTATCAGTCAAGGGACATTTGGGTTCTTCCCATAATTTGGCTATGGTTGATAGTACTGTTATAAAAATTCGGGTGCATGTGCTCCTTTGAATCAGCGTTTTTGTATCCTTTGGATAAATAGCTAGTAGTGCAATTGCTGGGTCATAGGGTAGCTCGATTTTTAATTTTTTGCGGAACCTCCACACTGTTTTCCAGAGTGGCTGCACCAGTTTGCATTCCCACCAACAGTGCACAAGGGTCCCCCTTTCTCCACATCCTTGCCCATAGCTGTTGTTTCTCAGGTTGTTCATTTTAGCCATTCTGACAGGTATGAGGTGGTTCCTCACTGTGGTTTTGATTTGCTATTTCTCTGATGATGAGTGGTGTTGAGCATCTTTTCATGTGTCTGTCAACCATCTGGATGTCTTCTTCACAAAAATGTCTATTCATGTCTTCTGCCCATTTCTTCCATGGCTTATATGTATTTTGGCGTTGAGTTTGAGAAATTCTTTATAGATTTTGGATACTAACCTTTTTCCGATATGTCATTTGCAAATATCTTCTCCCATTCTGTTGGCTGCCTTGTAGTTTTGCTGATTGTTTCCTTTGTTGTGCAGAATCTTTTTATCTTGATGAGGTCCCAACAGTTCATTTTTGCCTTTGTTTCCCTTTCCTCCAGAGACATGTCTAGTAAGAAGCTGCTACAGCTGAGGTCAAAGAAGTTGTTGCCTGTTTTCTCCTGTAGGATTTTGATGGTTTCCAGTCTTACATTTAGGTCTTTCATCTATTTTGAATTTATTTTTATATATGGTGTAAGAAAATGGTCCAGTTTCATTCTTTTGCATGTCGCTGTCCAGTTTTCCCAGCACCACTTGTTGAAGAGACCGTCTTTTTTTTCCATGGGATATTCTTTCCTGCTTTGTCGAAGATGAGTTTTCCATACATTTGTGGGTCCATTTCTGGGTTCTTTATTCTGTTCCATTGACCTATGTGTCTGTTTTTGTGCCAGTACCAAACTGTCTTGATGACTACAGCTTTGTAATACAGCTTGAAGTCTGGAATTGTGATGCCTTCAGCTTTGGTTTTCTTTCTCAGAATTGCTTTGGCTCCTTGGGGTCTTTTCTGGTTCCATACAAATTTTAGAATTGTTTGTTCTAGCTCTGTGAAGAATGCTGGCATTATTTTGATAGAGGTTGCTTTGAATGTGTAGATTATTTTGGATAGTATAGACATTTTAGCATATTTGTTATTCCAATCCATGAGCATGAAATATTTCTCCATTTCTTTGTGTCTTCTTCAATTTCTTTTATAAGCTTCCTATAGTTTTTGGCATACAGTTCTTTTAACCTCTTTGGTTAGGTTTTTTCCTAGTTATCTTATGGTTTTTGGTGCAGTAGTAAATGGGATCGATTCCTTGATTTCTCTTTCTGCTGCTTCATTATTGGTACATATGCTAATGGATGTCCAAAGAAAGCTGGAGTAGCCATACTTATATCAAACAAACTAAACTTTAAAACAAAGACTGTAACAAGAGATTAAGAAGGGCATTATATAACAATTAAGGGGTCTATCCATCAAAAAAAATTTAACAATTGTAAATATTTAGACCTTTTATTTGAGGGCACCCAAATATATAAATCAATTAATAACAAACATGTAGAAGTTCATTGACATTAATATCATAATAGTAGGGGAATTTAATACCCTACTTACGGCAATAGATAGACAGATCATCTAAGGACAAAATCAACAAGGAAACCAAGGTTTTGAATGACACACTGGGCCAAATGGACTTAACATATATTCAGAACATTTCATCCTTAAGCAGCAGAATATACATTCTTCTTGAGTGCACTTGAAACATTCTCCAGAATAGATCACATACTGGGTTACAAATCAGCCCTCAAAAGATACAAAAAGATTGAGATCATACCATGCATATTTTCAGATCACAAGGCTATGAAACTTGAAATCAACCACAAGAAAAATTTTGGAAAGCCCTGAAATACATGGAGACTAAAGAACATCTTATTAAAGAATGAACAGGTTAACCAGGAAACTAAAGAAGAAATAAAAAAAAAACATGGAAACAAATGAAAATGAAAACATGACAGTCCAAACCCTTTGGGATGCAGCAAAGGCAGTCCCTAAAAGGAATGTGCATTGCAATTCAGGCCTGTCTTAAGAAGCAAGAAAGGTCCCAACTATACCAACCCAAGCTTACACCTAAAAGAGCTATAAACGGAGCAGCAAATCCTGCCTAAAGCCAACAGAAGAAGGGAAATAATAAAGATTAGAGCAGAAGTAAATGATATAGAAACAAACAAACAAACAAAAGCCAGTAGAACAGATGAATGAAACTAAATGCTGGTCCTTTGAAAGAATAAACAAAACTGATACCTCCCCTAGCCAGACTTATCAAAAACAAAAGAGGACTGAAATAGATAAAATTATGAATGAAAGAGGAGTGATCATAACCGACACCACAAAAATGCAATTATGAGTATAGTTTGGAAAATTACATGGTAACAAATTGGGCAATCTGGAAGAAATGGACAAATTCCTAGGAACTCATGCACTAACAAAACTGAAACAGGAAGAAATACAAAATTTGAAGAGACCCACAACCAGCAGTGAAATTGAATCAGTTATCAAAACCTCCAATGTGATATACTGCCTTAATAAAATAAAGGATAAGAACCATGTGATCCTCTGAATAGATGCAGAGAAAGCACTTGACAAAATACAACATGCTTTCCTGATAAAAACCTTCAAGAAAGTAGGGATCGAAGGGACATACCTCAACATCGTAAAGGTCATATATGAAAGACCCACAGCTAATGTCATTCTCCATGGGAAAAAACTGAGAGCTTTCCCCTCAGGTCAGGAACATGAGAGAGATGTCCACTCTCACCACTTGTTCAACATAGTACTGGAAGTCCTAGCATCAGCCATCAGACAACAAAAAGAAATAAAAGGCATCCAAATCATCAAGAAAGAAGTCAAATTTTCACTCCTTGCAGGTGACATGATACTCTACATGGAAAACCCAAAAGACCCCACCAAAAAATTGCTAGAACTGATGCAATTGTTTCAATATAATCTTGAGCTTAATACTGTTGAAGACTGGAAAAACAGAAGTTAAATCAACACACTATTATAATTTTTCTTTAAAACGCTCAAGAGAAAGCACATTATTCATATTACAGTATAACTGCTATGGTGTCATAGAATGCACAATTGTCCAATGCAATTTCTTAGGATTTGGAAAAGTGTTGTGATAGGACTCAACTTTCCATGGATGATGCTACAATTTAGCCATGGGATTTTTGGAATAAGAAACTGACAATGCTAATCAAATGCGTCTTTAAGGGTTAATGGTTTACCACAAATGCAGCTCCAGATGTTAGCTTCTCAAGAACAGGCTGGTGAAAGGAGAGACATTGGTTGAGTATCTAGGAATACTAGTTTTCTCTAATTTCAAAAGTCATTTTGTCCACTTTAAAGCTTGGAAAGTACTTTGGTATGGAGTATCCCATGTAACACTCACCAATCTGTGAGATAAACACAGAAGAATCATCCTTTTCCATAAACCACTTCTTCCACACTGGACCACCAGACACCCTGTGAAGAGGTGCCCGGGGATTTTGCACACCTTTGAGATTATGAGTCAATGTAAAATGGTTCACAGGCAATTCTGTAATGGCAAGGTCTAGCTGCCACTTCTCCACTAAGTAAGTACTATTTATTTTTCCACAAATAATTTGAATGTTACCTCATTTGTTCATTTATTACTTCTTCCTCAATTTTCCTATGGCACTTTGTCTATAATGGAGACAGCAGATT
The DNA here is from genome assembly GCF_027475565.1 of Acinonyx jubatus. Classification (NCBI taxonomy): domain Eukaryota; kingdom Metazoa; phylum Chordata; class Mammalia; order Carnivora; family Felidae; genus Acinonyx; species Acinonyx jubatus. The sequence goes on along the minus strand of NC_069385.1, from coordinate 13,822,740 downwards.
CAGATCACGTTATATCCTGTTTTACTTGTCTCTCATCTGTTTGTTCTCCCATTAGAAAGTGATCATCTTGAGGCTACAGATCATATAATGGAAAGAGCAGAGACTTTGGAACACTGCAGAATTGAGCTAAAAATACCAGCTCTACCACTCGTTAAGTAAATAAGCTTTAGTGGATTCTTGAAGGTCTCCAATCTTTGGTTTCTTATTTGGAAAAAGCAAATTCTACTGTCTCTGCCCGACTGTCCTGAGAGTTAAAGAATGTATTTATGTAAAGCATCTGGCCTGTTTATTACCAAGTGCTCATAGAGTGCTCATGGAGTACCAGGCAATGATCTAAGTACTTTCCACTTGTTCATTTTAATCCCCCCAAATATCTTGATGAGTTCACACCTCTGTTTATTTCATTTCACAGATGAGAAAATTGGTGCATAGAAAGGTTAAGCAAACTTCACAAAGTCATCCGGGCAAAAGGCCATAAAACCTGGATTCAAATCTGGGCAGGCTGGCTTCAGGATTTATGTTGTTTTTGCTCTGCATTCCTGCTTCTCCAAGAGAAGAAAAACACAGTGTAGGCAAATGGCATGCTCAGGGTCACACAGCTCAAGGTCACATGTCAAAGTCACATGCTCAAGGTGCAAGTAGAATTAGCATCTTCAAGTTCTTACTACTGAAGGGGAGCATGGCCTAATATATCATACTTCCACCAATTAAGTAAATTTGAGAATTATAGATCAAAGCAAGTTGACTCATTTCACCCAAGCAAACAGTAGCTGTTTTTCCTCTCTAGAGATCATGGGAATATTTACCTCCCTGAATTAGGTTGTATTATTAAAGAAGTCAATTCATGTGAATGTTCCTGTCAATTCATATGAATGTTCACTACAATAAAGTGTGTTCAATAACAAATTTACTAATATTCATGTCATACCACTTTCTAACTAGTGGGTCAGAATATGTGGGGAAAGATAAGTGAACTAAGAGGAGGAAATAAATGAGAAAAACATGGCGTTTTTCTCAGGGGTCTGATCATAAGCCATTCCTAGAAAAAGTTTTTAATTTATACGAGATTTCAGTACTCCCCGAAAACAATTACTGATTGAAATGAAAAGGCAAAGACGGATGCATTTTAACTCTAAAATTGCCATCCAATAAAGTTTATTTTAGATTTACTTACTATTTTCCTATAATTTCTTCTTTTTAGTCTTTTGAAAACAAACTTGTCTACAACACTGATTATTGGATTTTTCACAGCCAGTGTGTGAGCGTTGCCCACTGTGAAGATTATGGACTTTCTTCACAAGGAGGTTTCAAATATTGTGTTTTCCCCAGGAAATTTGAGAAGAGTTTAAGTTCCTGATTTAAAAAACAACAAAATCAATTTCTCTTGCACTGCTATTTTACATACTAATTTAGTGGGTGTCTCATAATCTTCAAAAGTCATAAGTGGTTTTAAACCCTTCTTAAAAGCAAGGCTTTAGAAATGAGATAAATACAGCTTTTAATTCTTAAAATATTATGCATATTTGCTTTTGCCTTCTTGAGAGCCAGAATCATGTGAATTTCAAGTAGAATTAGTAAAATATACTAAAATATAATAAATGTTTTTAAGTTCACGTTACTTTATAAATACACAAAATGTAAGTCCTAAATGTAGATTCTACAGAGGTTAAAGTTTAGTTCTAACTGTTCTAAATTATTATTTTTTGTTTACTTTTAAAATGTATTACAGCATTTAATCTGCATAGACTGCCATAAAAAATTCACAATCTTTATTATGTTATAATTTTAGGGACACAGAAATATTTGGTCACTTAAATAATAAAGAAGACTTTTCAAGAAGCACATATAAACTATTGTAAGTATGTATAGGAACATATTTAAGGATGTCTGCAGCTGGATTGGTTTATAATGGGCTGTAGTTCTAGCAGGAGTTAGGATTTTACTGACAATCACAAGGACATGCCTGCTTGCTTTCAGAAGCCTATATTCTATTCACCCACCAGGTTCTCTAAGATAGAAAAACTAGTGTATCACAATGACTTTAGTTTCATCAACACATTGCCAAATAGCTAAGTTAAAATGATTTACTTAGCAAAAAATATACTGCAGACATTTGCATTGTAATAAATCAGAAGAAGAACCCTCTCTGAGTCCTGTACCTCATTTTTGAGAATGATGGAGTCCTTTTTGTTTCTGTACACGTTTTTCCTAAAGAATACACTCATGTCAGATTAAGTGGGGGAGTTGGACTTCTCCTGTTATATCCCTAGCATCCATGCTTCGTTTATTCTTTGCCAAGAACTCCTGATATTTATTGCAAGTTCTAGACTAGGCCGATGAGCACACTCCATATCCCTGCCGATATTTAATAATGAAGAAGGGGCGTCTGGGTGGCTCAGTAGGTTAAGCATCCCACTTTGGCTCAGGTCATGATCTCATGGTTCGTGGGTTTGAGCCCCGCATCGGGCTCTGTGCTGACAGCTCAGAGCATGGAGCCTGCTTCCGATTCTGTGTCTCCCTCTCTCTCTGCCCCTTCCTGCTCATGCTCTGCCTCTCAAAGATAAATAAACACTAAAATTAAAAAAAATAATGAAGAAATTGACAGGTTCCCTTTATAAAATGCCCTTTTCAGAGTATATCTTGGAATTTTTTTCTGGGAACTCTTTCTGAATGGTGTGGTGTCTACACATGAGTTTAAACTGGAGCAGACATCTTGCCACTGAGGATGAAGCTCGTCTGAAAAGTAAGTCTGGGTAGGGCATGACTTACAGTTCTTCTAATGGTAGAGCTTTTTCAATTATATGAGACGGCAAATTCATTTCATTAATTAAGCCCATTAGCATTGCTTTTTGCTACATGTAACAAAAAACATTTAACTGATCACTTGGCTTCTCCAATTTGTTTAAAAAAATTTTTTTTAACGTTTACTTATTGTTGAGAGACAGAGAGAGACAGAGCATGAGTGGGGGAGGGGCAGAGAGAGAGGAAGACACAGAATCTGAAGCATGCTCCAGGCTCTGAGCTGTCAGCACAGAGCCCGACACGGGGCTCGAACTCACAAACTGCAAGATCATCATGACCTGAGTTGAAGTTGGAAGCTTAACTGACTGAGCCACACAGGCGCCCCTTGCTTCTCCAGTTTTATTCCCTTATGTGTGAATGCATGGTTTCACGAATCTAAAGATTAAAATAACTTAAGTAATTTTTTAAAAACAAACAAACCTGTAATTAGAATTTCTACTGTTTTGTACTAAACTCCTGGTTATTCCAAAAGTATTCATTCCCTTATTTTTATTCAAATAATAATAAACTGCAAAGCAAGTATAATAGACTGAATTGCACCCCCCCCCCAAAAAAAATTCACATGTTGATTCCTAACTCCTAATGTGGTTGTATTTGGAGATAAGGTTTTTAGGGAGGTGACTGAGGTTAAATGAGGTCATACAGGTCAGATCCTAATTCAGTAGAACTGGTGTCCTTATAAAAAGAGGAAAAGACATCCGAGATCTCTGCATGCACACAGGAAACTTCATGAGAGGACACAGTCAGAAGGGAGCCATCCTCAAGCTGGAAAGAGAGGTCTTAGCAGGAAACAGCCCTGCTGATACCTTGACCTTTCCATTCCCCTAGAACTGTGAGAAAATAAATTCCTGTCATTTAAGTCACCCAGTCTGTGGTATTTTCTTATGGCAGCTGTAGCAGACTAATGCGGCAGGTGTTGAGAAACTAATATAATATTATTTCAATATTTAGATCAGTTGGCATTGTGTATAAGAACTTCTAAACTTTATTATTATTATTATTTTTTATTTTAGAGAGAGAGCCCAAGAAAGGGAAAGAGGCAGAGGGAGAAAGAGAGAGAATCTTAAGCAGGCTCCATTCTCAGTGCAAAGCCTGGAGCAGGACTCGATCCCACCACCCTGGGATCATGACCTGAACAGAAATCAAGAGCCTGGCGCTTGAGCCAGACCAACTGAGCCACCCAGGAGCCCCAGAACTTCTAAACTTTAAAAAGAGATGAAAAACATTATTCCTTCTACTCTTCTGGAGAACTAGATGTATTAAAAAAGCAAAATGGAATCATCAAGGACATGAGTTGAGGCAATTCCATTAGATGTTTGTGGGAAGGGCAGACCTGGAGAGGGTGAAGACTCCCCCTATTAGGGGATTTGGTTGGTGAGGTTTGATCCGGTCAGGAAATGGAGTCCTGGTTGGGAGTCTTCAGTCCTTAGTAGACCAAGTGGGACCCAGTGTAGCTTTTAAGGAACAATAACACGAAATGGGAAATTCAGACCAAGTTCTCTTTTCTCTTAATATTCTGACCATTGGGATGGTCAGACACGACACTTAGGAATTTATGTCTCCTTTATTACCTCTTTCCTTCTCAAGCTATCACGAGTCCTCCACCAGCACTGCCGCAGCCCTAGTGCAGGGACGGGGCCCAGCAGAAGCTAGAGCTCTTGCAGGTGCCCTACCTCTTTGCTGGACCTCACTCAGTCAGCTGAAGAATCCAGCTAGATGAATTTGAAATGCTGGGGCTACATAACTCACAGGCTCCACCCAGAGCCTCTCTGCGCTTGTCACCCCTCTAATTCCAGACTTGGATAAAATTCCAACTGGTATTGGCATGAGATATGCCTTCCTGAGCAGATTTGAGAGAGACCATATATGTAACTCAGAGGTGAGGAGGTGAATCACACAGCTGATGGGAAGCAGGAAATGTGGAATCAGGCAGATGACTCTCCTTTTTGTGGACTGTGCCTTAGTGTGCTTTCTCCTTGTAATTCTTCCAGAGAATCTCAGATACCATGGTGAGCAGAAATACCAACAGAGCAACCTGCTCCTCTTGCATATGTCATCTTAAAGCACCTGACTTCACTCTTTCAATCACCTCCTTAGATTTGACCTTCCCAAATAGAATACCATAACTTTCATCCCTGCCTCAGGCTCTGCATTCTAAAAGACCAAGTAAGATATAAAATCATGAATATCAAAGGGAAAACCAAGGCACTGGCATAGGGATCAGACTGCCGAGACATGACTTTAGACTAAGCCTTAAGATAATGGGATGGCAAGACTCCTTAAGTCTCATAATTTTTCATTCTAATTTACTATTATAGATCAATTAGAGATTTGCAACCAAAGCCCTTGTTAGTAATATTGAGGTCATATCTCTAAATTGTTCTCTGAGCCTATGACCTTGATACATAGCTTAGAAATTAATTGTACTGTGAAAATCTTATAATCAATGAGGAGCTGAGTCGGTATGCAAACTCTAGTCTTCTGATCTTTCAACTTACCTGGGTGTCTCCATTATCTGACAATTCCTGATCTAGTCTTATGAGCTTACCGGTAAAGAAAACAATTATTGTTTTATTATTTTATTGTATTGTTTTTTATAATCCATTATAATAGATTTTCACTGTCTAAAATCTATTTGTAATGATATCAAAATAGTACAAGAGCATTCTTGATGAAATACCCACCCATTTTTTCATAATATTTTCTGAGTTTTCCAGAATTAAATATCAATGCTATTGAAATTTATATTTTAAAGGCCCAGGTACATCTTCAAATGCGTTGCCAAATAAAAGTGCATTTATTGCTTGGCTAGCAAATTAAAGTATCAAGATGATGTGCCCTGAAAAAAATTCTTATTCTCCTAGAAAATTTTATTTGGCTGTAAAAATAAGTTACTGCCAGCACAAGGTTTAAAGCCATCCCTTATGATCAATTACCCTCAGCGACCACACTTCTGAAGGCCAGCACATCAGCGACAGTCTATGCTTCTGAAATTGGCTGAATGGCAACTTCTTCGCTTGAGTGAACACCCTTCTAAACTAAGCAATCAGTCATAGTCTCTCTTAAGTAGCTTTCCCCTGCTTAGCAAACAGTAAATTCGATACTTTGTTTTAGATACTGAGTGGGCATCTGATGATTTGGGTGCTTGAATTTAGGTTTTTGGTACCTCCTTTCTTCCTCTTCATTTCTCCATTTTCCATTGACCTTTCATATGATCTCATCTGTTAATATTTTCAGTATCCTGGCATATAATTTCCATGGGCATGGAATCCTGAAACATTTCACTTTCAGTTTTTATCTTAACTCTAGTACTCTCAGATATTACCCTTTTCAGAATAGTTTTTGGATACATGATACATGAAGACAGAAATTGCTCAATGTAAGCTAATTATATCTTTAACCTCTCCTAAGGTCAGAAGAGGAGAAGGGAATTAAAAAATACAGAGTGTTTTGGGGCACCTAGGTGGCTCAGTCTGTTCAGCCCCTGACTCTAGATTTTGGCTCAGGTCATGATCTCATTGTTCGCGAGTTCAAGCCCCAACTTTGGGCTCCGTGTTGGCAGTGTGGAGGCTGCTTGGGATTCCCTCTCTCTCTCTCTCTCTCCCCCTCCCCCCTCTCCCTATTTTTTCTCTCTCTCAAAGTAAATAAATACGCTCAAAAAATATATAGTGTTTACTATTTGCAAGACACTTTACTGTAACACTTAACTTTTTAAAATAGTGAAACTTTTTCCTGTGATGAATGATCCCCATATTAAAATAATTTAAATATGTGTATTTTCTCTCACAATGAGCATTTTGTTTTAGACCTGCATCTTTTAATAATTCATGAGACAATCCAATTCTTGAAATTTATCAAGCATTTTTCATTATTTCAAGGATATCTGATTGTGTGAATAACTGGAATGGACTAATTAGTGGCTCAACCAGTGACTTTATGGCTATTTTTTGGGTACTTACGAAGGTAACTTTCGAGCAGCTATTAGTGAAATAGAGAAACATATTAATATCTAATAAAAAACAATGCATGTAACAGTTGATCAGGTCTGGAATAAATCTTAGGGAACATCTCATTCAATTTCTTCCTTTTAAAAAGTGTACTGAAGTTAAGAAAATCAATTTTTTTAACAGTTCACATAATAGGTAACAGGATGAGAGCTGGAAACTCTGGTCGCTTTAGTCAAGGTCCTGTGTTGGTCACCAACTCATGCCATTTGTCATTGGTAACACCATTTATCTGAAACTGAAAGAAATTATCTACCATTTTTCCTCAGTGCTCTGCCTCATCCTGTGTATATGATTTCAGGCATGTTACTTCACCTCTTAGAACCACATTTTCCTATCTAATGTGAAAAAAACTAAACAAAAAGATGAATACCCTCCCCCCCAAATAGTGAGTGGCATATGTTTTTCTCAATCTCTATCTAATATAATTTATTTTCCAACTACACAGTATTAGCTCCCTAGGGCTACCAAAGCACAAGTACAAAGCACGTCTCAAACGTGATGGCTTAAAGGAAAGGAAATGTATCCCCTCGTGGTTCTGAAGTCTGAAATCCAGGGGTCGGCAAAGCTATTCTCTCTCTGAAGGCTCTAGAGGAGAACCAACGGCATGCCTGCCTCCTAGCTCCCGCTGTCCCCAAGAATCCTTGACTTGCAGGTGCTTCACATCCTCCTGGCCTGTGTTGTCACATGGCGTTGTCCCTCTGAGTCTCCATGTCACTTCCTCCTTATTCGAAGGACACCAGTCATGTTGGATGAAGGCCCCACTCTTCACCAGTTTAAGCTCATTTTAACTTATATGCAAAACCCCTATTTCCAAGTAAGTTTTCATTTCATTTCATGCCCAGTAAGAGGACTTCAGTATCCCTTTTGGAGATAACACAATTCAACACAAAACATACACGAATGATATTTTGGAATGATTGTTGTGATTGATGCTCTGTGAGTTTTCCTGACATATTTGAACAAAGAAAGTCATTAAAGAATAAAGGTAATATATTGAAATATATACATGGTGCCATGATACAAAGCACAGACAGAATAAACATAAATAGAATAGGATAGGTATTGTCGCAGTAATAAAATAAATTATTCATTTATTTTTAGTGGATGATTGGAACTTTACCTGTACTCTAATGATACCAATCCATAAGAGCTGTCTTAGTTTACCATTTATAATTTAATTAAAACTTGCTTCTGGATATGGGGTAGTGTATTTTATTTCTCTCATATTTTCAGTTGGCAGCACTTAGAAATCATAAAAACTGAAATCGCAATCAACTACACAATAAATCATCCTTTAAATATTCATTGTCTGCAATGCTTTCAAGAATTCTCACTTAGCTAAGAGAAGTGTTACACTCCAGTTGCCGGATTTCAAAGTTGTTCTAAAAATTAAGGAAAAAATATTGTGTGAAAGAATGTGTTCTTCCTGTGAAAGAATGTTGAAATATGCCATCTTGAATTTCTAATTATGCATCATGAATATTTCCAAACAAAAAGCACCACACAAACTCTCTAGTAAATGAAAACAGTGAAGCAGAATGCCAGCTGAATGTAGCAAGCAGCAACCAATAATGTGTCCTATTAGCATTACTTAAACTCTTAGTAGGGGTGTGTTTCTTGAGGTTCATTTCCAAAGCTCAGTGGATTCTCAGAATATTTAAAAGCCTGCTACCTTTCTTGTTGGCCCCAACATCTACGTGCCAATTTTCAACACTTATGTAACACAAATAAACAAGTCTTTGCTATACAGGGCTTTCTTTGACTAAAACTGAAACAAGAAAATAATTTTATCTCTAGCTTTACCTCGACACAAATTCTAATCCAAAATGACCATAACCTTCCTTCTGATTTTACTTATTCTAGTCTTCAGATGACTGTGGTGTTTGTATTTATATTCAGTTTATATATGTTACTTGTTTTATGCCAGAAGATAATTTTCTTCCTTAAAAGTGGGATTGTGTTCGCCAGACACATCAAAGTCAACATAACTTAAGTGATTTTCTACGTCTTGGCTTCTTATTCATAAATTATATATTCTTTCTCTGGGCCAATTCATCTTGGCTTTGTCCACGGTTCTCCCTCTACCCAAATGTGAAATCCTGGCATTTCTAGCATATTCTTGTTCACTCTTCCTGTTCTATTTGTGATGTTAATTAATTCTGCTCACTTCATGTATATAATATTATAAAAAAATTCTTGGCATCTCCCTAACCTTCAGGTTCTGTCTTAAGGTCCTATCTCTATCCTAGTGTCAAATGAATTGCATTATGATGCTGTTGTACATTCGGATTCTTTCTTATTCTTAATCCTTTGGTGACACTAATGTGCTGATGTCCTATAACCAAAGGTGTTAAACTGGCATATTAAACCTTTCCAATTATGGCCTCATTTTGCTTTCATAGATTTTCTTCTTATGGATTCCCCTAAGAAATGAACGGGTTATTTGAGTCTAAATATATTATGAACATTCTGAATTGCATGCATTGCTTACAAGGAAGGTCTCATTACCTGGAATTCATGTAATCATTTACATTTCTCATTTAAAAAAAAAATAGACTGTATCACCATGACTGGTACGCAAAAAAATAAGGAGAACAACACACTTTTCTAGCAATATAGTGGAAGGATTATTTTGGAGGGATCCTTTACTGAGAATATAAGGTCGAACTATTGAAAATTTCATTTTTGGAGTTCAAAAATAGTGGAACTGACAATTTGACATAGTTCATTATAATAGAACTAAGTTTGCCCTGAAATATATTTAAAGAGCATCACTAGATTCACAACAAACAAGGAAAACTGTCAAAAGCAAACAAACGAACAACAACAAAAAAACCCCGAACTCAGAAGTAAGAAGAGTTGGGGTTTCCCTGGGGACAAAATGTTCCATGTCTGGGTTTGAGATCTGATACTGGGCATGCAGAAGAGGAGAAAGCTGAACCTCAGAATGTTGCTCCAAGACTAGAAGTGGTCTGAAGTGCTCCCCTGGCTCATGCCATAAACAAAACTATCATCTTTGTGATAAATCAATTCCAAATCAGGCCCCTGGAGTAATATCAATAAAATATGAACCCATAAAAGATAAGATACAACAAACAAAAATCAGCAGTGTAATTCTAAGCCCTTTAGAACCAGAAATTGCTGTCGACTAAAGGCAAAGCATCTGTGATTACAATGTTTAATAAATAGTAATATAATAAATTTGAACCAGGTGCAGGCTCACTATGGAGATTTAGAGACCTGGGAACAATATGACATCTATCCTTACAAAGGCAAAAACACTTGGAAAACTGCAAAGAAGTGGCTTCTCTTGAGCCCCTCAGAGAACTAAGTCCTCAGGGCCAACAACTAACTGGAAATCTGGTGAGAGAAAAGGGCCTCCAGGGAAAAACCAGACTCAAGCATTTATTTACCTAGGACAGATGCCACTAAATGCTGCATAAACTGGTAAAAATTTTCACCTCCAACTTTTTTACTGTTTTTTTTTTTTAATTCCAGAATAGTCAACATACAGTGTTATATTGGTTTCGAGGGTTTAACAAATTGCTAAAGGCAAGCTTAGGCTAGGATGGGTAGGAAGCCTGAAGGAGGAGGTGTGCGGGCAGGAGTCTGAATCCCCCTACATGCCAGCAAGCTCTCCCACGGAGAGTGGGGAGACCAGGAGAGGGCTGTGCCATCGGCTCCCCCCACACGCCACCAAGTACTGCCTGCAGTGGGTATTAGCAGACGCCCCTTCACCTGCCCAGACTCTTCCCTCTCCCGCTTAGGGCATGAAGAGCATAATAGCCTTTAAAAAGCTTCATAATTATTTTAGAATAAAACACAACAGAGTATGTTTGTCAGCCTGTTGAGTCAAAGATTTCTTAAGACACAAAAAGCCATAGAGATAGATTAGATAGATACCTGACAGAAAGGTATATACCTCACAAAGGTCTTGTATTCAAACAATATAAAGATGCTTAACACTGAACTACCCTTCCTTCCTTTCTGGATTTCTTTTTGAGTTGTTTACATGTTATCTAAGGTAAGTTTTTATACTAAGGCCTTTTCTTAAGTTAAAGAAAAAAACAATATCTCTTCTTTTCTTCCAGATAATACATCTTTTCCATTTTAAAATCCTTTTCAAATATATACATATAAAACATATTTATTATTATTCATTATTAACATATAATATGTATTCGCTATTGTTCATTATTAATATATAAAATATATATATATTCATTAATAACACTCCAGTTTCATATGTCTCTCAAATCAGTTCTTATTTCTGATGTTGTTTTGTGGGGTCACTATTTGGATTTTCTCTGTGACTTTGCTCATTTTTCCATTCCAGATTTTCAATTTTCTTCTTCCTTAAGAGCATATTTTACAAGTTCCTTTAGTGATGAGAGTAGCCTGAGTGGGCTGCCATAACCGAAAACCACAGACTGATTGGCTTCAGCAACAGAAATGTATTTCCTCACAGAGCTGGAAAGTCCAAGGTCAAGGTGCATCAGGGTTGGTTTCTGATGAAAGCTGGCTTCCTGGCTTCTCCAAGGCTGCCTTCTTGCTATGTCCTCCCTTGGTCTCTTGTCTGTGTGCCTGTGGAGAGAGAAACAGGACACACAGAGAGAGCAAGCTCTCGTGTCTCTTTCTCTTCCTATAGGACACCAGTCCTATCATATTAGGGCCCACCTTTATGACCTTATTTAAATTTAATTATCTCCCTAAAGGCTCTGTCTCCAAATACAGGCACACTGGGGTCTAGTGCTTTGATACATACATTTGGGGGGCAAACAATTCAACCCAAACAATGAGATACGTTAGAAACACAAACAGTGTTAGTTCTATGGGGAGAAAAAGTATTTGTTTTCCTTTTCAAAAATGAAAATAGAGTTGGATATGAAATTCTACATTGATATTTCTTTTCTCTTAGCACTAAAAAGCTATAATTACACTGTCACAAACTAACCTTGTTTTGAAATTAAATACGGCAACTAATTCCCTTTGAATTTGTGACTGACAATCATCCTCCTCCCCTTTTATCTCTTTATTTTTAATTTTTGAGGTAACCTTTTAAAAAAACCTTTTGATTTTGCGATTTACACGCTGTTGTAGACAATAATACAGAGTGATCCTCGTATACCTTCTCCCTACCTTCCCTCGGTGGTGCCATTGGTGGTGCCATTTTGCATAATTACAGAGCAATTGCACAGTAGGAAACTGACACTGATACACTCCATTAACCTTACTCAGAAATCAGCCATTTCACATGCACTCAGTTTTGTGTGCATGTGTTCTGTGCAATTCTAACCTCTGTGTAGTTCATGTCCACCAACACGGTCAACACCCTGAATGGTTTCATTATAAGAATCCCTTTTATAACCGCAGCTTTCGGTCCCCACCCCTTAGCACTAATCAATCTCTATTAATGGTTCTGAGTCTCAATAATTTTGCCATTTCATGAATGTTACACAAAATGGAATCACAGGACATATTGCCTTTTGAGACTGAGTTTTTTCACTGGGCACATTTTCCTTGCAATCCAGCCACATTGTGTATTTCCGTGGTCTGCTCCTTTTTATAACTGAGGAGCACTCCACAGTTTGGGTGTTCTACAGTTTGCTTAACCAGTCATCTTTTGAAGGACATTTTGTTTGTTTCTGGTGTTTGGCTATTAAGCTGAAGTTGCCATGAACATTTGTCTTTAGGATTTTGTGCGCACATGAGTTTTCATTTCTCTGGAATAAATGCCCAAGAGTGTAGGTGCTGGATTACATGCTAAGTGAATGTTTAATTTTTCAAGAAACTGGCTGCTCTTGCCCAGAATATGTGTACTATTTTACATCCCACCTTCCCTTATATTTTGACATCTATCATTGCTTTTTAAGAAATTCACTGCAGGCTTGTTACCTTTATGGTTAATCTGCCTCTTATTTCTGGCCTTTAACTTTTTTTCTCCTTGACATTATGATGTAACCCACAAGTAGGTTTATATTTGCTTACCGTGCTTAAGATTTATGGTGTTTCCTGCATATGAAAATTAATGTAAGTTATCGATTCTGGGAAAATTTTAGCCAATTGATATTTAATACTTTCCTTCTCTTCAATCTATAGATGTGTATTAGATCATTTTTTTTCCTCCTCCTTCTCCTGTCTCTTATTTTTTGTACCAGAGGCCTCTGTACCTACGTGGTTTCCTCCAAGGATATACGATTATTTATCTCTTGTGTGCTAATAGCTAAATGAATAATTTAAGACACTAAAGTCTGCAGGGACTGCTTTTGACCATGCTTAGTGTTAGAAAGCTCAAGAAATCTGAAGCCAGTCTCTGATACAAACTACAAAGATGGCACGTGATATCGTTAATCACTCAGCTTTGAAACAGCTTAGTCATTAGGACAGACAGGGAAATTAACGGAAGTACCAAGGCCACAAAAGTTAGTGCCAGAATGAAAAAACAAAACGTCCTTGTTCTGAAAAAAACAAAGCATCTAATCATCTGGGGAAGAAGATTAGATACCCTGATGCATGCCCACGATTCTCTGCATCCTTTCAGATGAAGATACTTGATTAATTTTCATTTCTTCTTCATCAACCCTAACATTGTCATGCTACATATTTTCAGTTTTATTTTTATTGCAAATTTTTGGCCAAAAAGTTTAAATCTTACGCTTTCCCTACTTCCTTAACATACCTCCGCTTTCACCTTGAACTTCCTGTTTAATTGAATTATCTCTTATGTCTAAGTTGACAAATTATGGGTCATTTAAGAAACACCTACATTCTGTACACATGTATGCTGGGGGCTTTTCCAAACAAATAGTCATATCAAGTCTGGTCCAAAATAACTACAATATTATTTGAATAGCAGCAAATGTGTACTTGTAAAACACATTATTTGAGATCCAATCCCTTAGAAGACACTGCACTCCTATAATATGAAAATATTCTAGGAGAGCATGCATTTGGAATACAGATGAAAGATTGGCATTGTTTTTCTTTCCTGTGATTTCCAATATAAATTAACTGGATGAATATGAAAGCAGGCTACTGTATGAAACGAGCATTGCGCTTCTGCAAGTTTAAACTCCTCTGGGGTCTACCCCACCTCTGCTCCATGGAAACACTTAGAGCTAGCCAGTGCTACCCAAAGAAAGAGGTTTGTGGCATATTTGCTCTGAAGGCACTGTTAATTGTGCTGAGATGTCCCAAATATGCCCTTAAGCATTTCTAGTATGGCAGAGGAGAGTCTGAAAAGCAGCATTCCTATATGCTTGTAGCTATGAATTTGCCTCTTTCAAGAGTGGAGCCAGGAGGAATATACACAAGTTATTTGCTTATTGTCTCACTTCTGAGGGTTAGAGAATTATGAGGAGGAGCTCTCACTTAGTGCACATTCACGAGGGTAGGAAGAATATTACCTTACAGCACTCGAAAGCGTTCTATCACCCCAGGCACTGCAGCGGACTTTTATGAGAACCTGATTAAGTTTTAATGGCTAGATGAGATAAAGGCTCACGCTTTGCCATGGCAATTCACGGTTATTTTTTATCTTCTGGGTATTTTTTATTAAAAAAAGGCATTTCACCAATTACATTGTGCCAGTGAATTAACATTTCCTTGACAGAATAAAAATAATACTTTAAATGATATTTCAAATTTCATAGATCTAGGTGATAATATTATGTATATATATTTAATTTGAAGAAAACAGAAAAATCCATCATGAGATATTGAAGGACTCTGTAGACAAGCATCAGATACTCTAAAAATGAAAGTGATGGGGTAAATTTAGATATAGACAGTTGAGAAGGAGATTAAATTTCTTTAGAAATGGAAAAATAAAATGATCCGTGTATCTTCACTGATCACAAATGAAAACCCATTGCTAATGAGTAACCAGGAAGTTTAATGTCTTATTACTGAGATTTACTCTGACAAAAGGAAAAAAGATACAATGTTTAGTACAGAATACAGAGGGACAATTCTGTATTACAGTAGTCTTCAGAAAAAAATACATTTATCCCCGTTAGAACAAAAGTAAACACATCTAAATAGCATGGCTTATTTCAAATTACAGACTGGGATATGTGGGAAATATGATAGATTAGATCTAAGAATATACCAGATACACCAGGGGCGCCTGTGTGGCTCAGTCAGTTAAGCGTCTGACTTCGGCTCAAGTCATGATCTCATGGTCTGTGGGTTCTAGCCCTGCATCGGGTTCCATGCTGACAGCTCAGAGCCTGGAGCTTCCTTCGGATTCTCTCTCTCTTTCTCTCTCTCTTTCTCTCTCTCAAAACTAAATAAAATTAAAAAAAAAAGTATACGTCAAAGACCTGTGAACTAGCACATGTATTTACCTATGTCTCGGGGAATACAGCCATTGGATATTGTGCCCACTGGTCTACTTTGCATATACAATGAAATGGCAACAGTGGGAAACTACAAATCTGAAATTTAAAATTTATAGAAGAATGCAAAATATTTAAGAATAATTAGCTGGATAATCTTAACAGTCATCAAAATATTTGTAAAAGAGATTATTTTATCAAAGAATGAAAACACATTTTTAAGCATTTTATATTTTTAAAAATAATTGTAGAAAGGGGGGTTAAATATGTTCCTAAATTATATGTGTTTGACCATAAGCCTGAAGTAATGTTTCATAGCAGCACCTAGGCACTTATGACTTTAGCAAATTTTTTAAAAATTAAAAGTAAGTTAATTAATATCAAATACTTTAGTGGGTCTGAGCCACAGCTCTTCATAAATATGATTCTACTGAGACACTTGGGATCAATGGCATGCCTTCTCTGAGATATGTTACAATTCACTTTACCATGGGCTGATTTGCAGCTAAAATATTTCTTTCCTCTGTCACAATGCAAAGAGATATTAATAATAGTCACTGACGGGTGCCTGGGTGGCTCAGTCGGTTAAGCGTCCGACTTCGGCTCAGGTCATGATCTCGTGGTCCATGATGAGTTCCAGCCCTGCATCGGGCTCTGTGCTGACCGCTCAGAGCCTGGAGCCTGTTTCAGATTCTGTGTCTCCCTCTCTCTCTGACCCTCCCCCGTTCATGCTCTGTCTCTCTCTGTCTCAAAAATAAAATAAAACGTTAAAAAAAATTAAAAAAAATAATAGCCACTGATTTGTATTGTGTTTGAGTATTTAGAATGCACTCTCTAACTTCATTATTTCTCAGTTTTCACAACACAATTGTAACATAGGTAGATCAATGGGACTTTTTACCACTGCGTTCATTTTTTCTGGTGAAAAAGTAAAGCTCTTTGAAATTACGTGACTTGTCCAAGGACATACAGTTAACTAATGGAAGAGCCTAAATTCTAGTTACAATAGTTTGTCCTGTGATTCACATGAATTCTGTGCCTTCTACAATGTAGAGCTTCTTAGAAGAATAAAAGAAAAAGATTTCGGAATTTTTTTCTTTCCCATTGATACTTGGAGGCTTGCTTTTTACTTTGACATTTAAAAAGAAATCTGGTTGGGGCGCCTGGGTGGCTCAGTAGGTTAAGCATCTGACTTCGGCTCAGGTCATGATCTTGCAGTTCGCGAGTTCAAACCCCACATCCTGCTTTGTGCCAGCAGCTCAGAGTCTGAACCCTGCTTTGGATTCTGTGTTTCCTTCTCTCTCTGCTCTCCCTTGCTCACTCACTCTCTCTCTCTCAAAAATAAATAAACTTCAAAAAAAAATTAAAAAAATAAAAAAATCTGGTCTTTATTATATACATTTACTTGCACAATAAGTTATTATTAAGCTAGAGTGGGGGGGGGGGGACAAGTAAGGAATTGTCTTCCTTCAAAGGGAACTTAAACCTAACTGATACATAACATTATTTGTAAAGTACCTCCTTAAAAAATTTAACCTCTGTTAAATTAACCTCTGCATAAATCTGTATGTTTCTGCTGCTGGAGTTTATAGGTTAGCTTAATGAATGTCCCAAGAGGGACATCCTAGAGAAGAAAATTATGTCAGCAGTGGGAAGCACATGTGATAATGTTAATTTTCTGTTGCACTTTTACTGTGTATATGTAATCATTATAGGTTAGTCTATGTCAAAACAATGACCTCCCCAGTTGATCTAAAGCCTTGGAATTAAGACACAAGGTAGGTATCCAGTCCAGTGGTCTGCTGTTTCAGTGGCCTCATATATTGAACAGGTTAATCCCCCTTGACCATTACACAAGGCTCAACAACTTACAGCCAGATGGAAATGTTCACAATTTCTTTCTTTATTTAAAAAAAATCATCTCCATGGTGATCTTTCCAAGTGCTGGTTTTGTGGGCAGCCTGTCTGTGACACTCAAGTACCACTGGGCCAACTCAGTCCCCAAACTCCTCTGTAATCACAACCACAGCTTTTGCCCTTCACAGTTTTCAATAATGCTTGGCAGAGATGCTCTTTGCCATTGACACATGACAAGGCTTTTGCATATCAACTGGCTGCTTTCTACTTTTAACTTTCTGATAGACGCAAATATAATAGATAATGTTCTGAGAAAACATATGACAGCATCAAAGCAGAAAGAATCATGACCTTAAATCCAGAGAATCTTTTTTGTTTTCAAAAAAATGTCATAAATTTAAAAAAATTTTTTTTTGTTATTAATGTTGATTTATTTTCAAGACAGAGAGAGACAGAGCGCTAGCAGGGAAAGGGCAGAGAGAGAGAGAGGGAGACAGAATTTGAAGCAGGCTCCAGTCTCTGAGCTGTCAGCACAGAACCCAACGTGGGGCTCGAACTCATGAACCGTGAGATCATGACTTGAGCTCAAGTCAAACGCTCAACCAACGGAGCCACCCAGGTGCTCCCCAAAATGTTTTTTAATAACAATAAAAACCTTTTTGGGGGGTGGTTCACAGAATTATTTTTTTTTCTAATGGTAGAACAGTGCAGTATAGTTATGGCCAGCCAGTCCTGTCACTGTGATTGTTCAGAGAGTATTGCCTGTGGCATGCCCTGTCTATGGTGGTTCGCCAGCAAGTTACCAGAAGAACCATGCTAGACTAAGTGCTGGGAGAAACAACCACCTTATTCAAGACACTTCACCACATGTCCTCACCTCAGGCTACGTCTTTCCCCTTCTCTCCCACACTCAGAATCTATTCTTCTCAGATCAATATATCCTACAGAGCTTTCGTAGGCAAAGATGCGATAGGAAGGCAGAGTAGAGTAAGGTCTGTCAGCATAATGAGATTAGAGGGAGCCACAGTTTTAACAGAGGGATCAGGGGTACACATTTCTTAGAATGTTACATTTGGGCCAATAGTCAAAGGAAATGAATTCTATAGGACAACCTGACGGGATGAACCCTTCACCAGCTTACCCATGTTACCTGATTTCTAGAGTTTTCTGAGGACTCAAAACCCTTATATGCAGGATGAGTGCAACCTCAGTGCCTATTTCAGTGCCTTGATAAAAAATAATTGCCAAAATGCATTTACAGTTTTAATAAATCACCCAGGAAACTATTTTTTCTATATTTTGTCAAATATACTGAGGGTTCAATAGCCCATAGCACAGATCTAAAGTGAGGTGGTGAATATAAGTTTTTAAACGTTCAGGGCCCAGAATTTTGACCTGTTCTCTGCCAATGATTTTCATCTTTTTATTAAACAGAACTTTATCAACAGGGGATCTAGTTCGTCTAGGATTCATTAGTAAATCATAATCAGGTGATTTAAGAATATAATATTACAGTTTTTAACAGTCAACAGTTTATGTTACATGGAGATTTGAAGTTTATTTGATTTACTGTATTTTATTTCTTTGACGATATCTCAGTCTGGCTTATATAGTGTTTGCCCTATTTTTAATTAAAACCATTTTAAATTCATGACAGATGTATACACTCCTAAATTCTACCTGACCCTGTGTGTGGCTCTTTAAAAAGTGAGTAGTTTATTTTTTAAGACAGTTTTCATTTTGCAGAAAAATTGAGCAGACAGTACAGAGTTTTCATATTCCACTTTTTCCTCTCTCAGTTTCCCTATTTTTAGTATCTTGCTTTGGTGTAACCACTTTGTTCAAATCGATGGAGCAATATCAATACATTATTACTAACTTTAGTTCCTAAGTCCCATTAGAGTTTATTCTTTGTGTCATAGAGTTTTGTGGGTTTTTCCAAATGCATAATGTCGTGTATCCCCCATTATAATCAAGCAGAATAGTTCCAGTACCTTAAACTCTTCCATGATCTACCTGTTCATCTATCCTTCCCAATTCTCAAACCACTGACAACCATTGATCTTTTTACTGTCTCAAGGTTGATCTTCTTCAGAATGTCATAGAGTTGGAACCACAAATGTGTATCATTTTCAGACTGGCTTCTTTCTCTTAGCAATATTCATTTAAGATTCCTATAGGTCTTTGCATCGCTTGGTGACTCATTTCTTACTGCTGAATATTATTCCATTGTATGAATGGGCTACAGTTTATGTGTTTGTCTATCGTAGGACATTTTGGTTGCTTCCAACTGTTGGCAGTTATGACTAAAGCTTACATAAGTCTTCACGTTCAAGTGTTTTTATGGATGCATATTTGGATATGGGTATATAAATTCACAGGAGCATGACTGCTGGATCTTGTGGTAAGTCCCGTTTCACTTTGTAAAAAACTTCCAAAATGGCCGTACCATTTCACAATCCCCACCAGCAATGAAAGTGTGCTCTTGTTACTCCTTATCCTTGTCAGAATTTAGTATTTTCAGTAGTTTGGAGTTGAGCCATTCTCATAGGTAGGTAGTGGTAGCTCATTGCTGTTTTAATTTGCAATCCCCTAATGACATGTTACATTGAGCATGTTTCCATGTGCTTATTTGCTATTTGTATAACACCTCTTTGGTGAAGCGTCTGTTCAGATCTTTTGTCCTTTTGTTGTCGAAATTCTATTTTCTTATTGCTGAGTTTTAAGAGTTGAAACATATTTTAGGTAAAAACACTTTATAAGATATGTGTTTTACAACTATCTTCCTCCGGTCTGTAGCCTATCTTTTAGGTCCAAATTTTAGGAACGTATTTTAGGTACAAATCCTTTACCAGATACGTGTTTTACAAATATCTTTCTCCAATCTGTAGCTTATCTTTTCACTCCTACCCAGGTCTTTATGCAGAGCAGATGTCTTTAATTTAAATGAAATCCTCCTTATATAGTTTTTCTCGTGTGGATGCATCTAGCTTTGTATGTGAAAACTCATCACCAAAACCAAGGCCACCTAAATTTTCTCCAATGTTTCTGCTATGTTCTAAAAATGTTATAGTTTGTGTTTTACATTTAAGTCTATAATTCTGAAAGGTGCAAGGTTTGTGTCTGAGTTTGTTTGTTTTTGCAGGTGGATGTTCAGTTGTGTTAGCATCATTAGTTGAAGAGACTATATTTTATATTTCATCCATTGCATTGTCTTTGCTCTTTTGTCAAAGGCAAGTTGACTATATTTCCGTAGGTCCATTTCTGGCATCTCTAGTCTAGTGTTCCATTAACCTATCTGTCCTTTCACCAATACCTCACTGTCTTGTTTACTATACATTTATAGTAAGTCTTGAAATTGTGTACTGTCAGTCACCCAACTTTGTTCTTCATTATTGTGTGGGCTCTTCTAGGTCTTTTGCTCTCTGAGAAAAGTTTTAGGGGGGTAAGTTTGTCAATGTCCACAACATAATTTATTAGAATTTTTATTGGGATTGCATTGAATTACATAGATCAAATTGGAAAGAACTGACATCGTGACAATACTGAATCCTTTTAAAGATCGTTCTATCTTGAAAAACAGTGACTTGCTTATAGAAGGAATGATCTCATTGAATAAATGTTTAAGGTCCATGAACTTGATTCTTTGGCCACCCAAACAGCTTTCCTTGATAGATTCTTAATGCCATAGCCTCACCGCACACACACTCTTTAAACCAACTGGCTACTAAAATCGTCGCCTCTTGTGTTTGCCCTTTTTTACTCACTTCAGTTTAACATCAGGGACTTTTAGACTGAAGACCACTTATCAACATTCATTTCTCTTCCTTAACATAATACTTTGATATCAAGTCTATTATTAGCTAATTCTAATCTGGCCCGCATCCATAGTAGAATTATGATAATCAGGATTATAAGATCATCTTTCTTTTTCCAGACATGATAGCATTGAAAAATGTAAGGTGATGACAGAAAAGGAAGACGTTATGCCATAAAGTCTTTAATGTTGAAGTACACCATGAATTATTTAGCTTCTGAGCCTTCATTTTAGAGGAAACTGGAAGGAACAAAGGTAAGTGAGTTGCTAAAAATCATCAAAGATATATTTTAAATAAGAAAATTCATTTTTCCATAAATAAGGATACATAATGAAATCATACTATGTTATACTCTCTGGTTTTTACCGAACATTTGTACTATGAATAGCCAAATAAAGAACAGTTATACGGTTGTTGAAAAATTATTATGAGAGACCTTCTCTGAGACACAAGATGTCTCAGTTGAGACCTTTATTCTGTTGTGTCTTCCAAACCACACACATCATCTGTTTCGCAATATATTTAGGTTTCCGTTGATATATTTCACCAGAATTTTCAGTACAATATTCTATACATGTTTTGTTAGATGTATATCTAAGCACTTCATTTTCCTTGGATTAATATTAAATGATATTGTGTTCTTAATTTTGGCTTTTCATGTTTCATGTTAATGCACAGAACTGAGATTGGTTGTTGTGTATCGATTTTGTATCCTGCAACCAATCTGAACTCACTGTTAACGGATGATGTCAGATAAAAAATGAGTTTTATGCAATAACATATATCAAAATTAAGTCAAAATAGATTATATTCTTAAATACACCCACTGAAACTAGAGAATTCTGAAGGAAGTCATAGTAAAAAAGACTTTGTGGCCTGGGGTTAGAAAAACATTTCTTAGATATGAAATTGGAAACATAATCAACAGGATGAAATATTGAAAATTTGGACTTCACAAAATTAAAACTTTTTCACTTTGAAAGACACTATTAAGAAAATGAAAAGACAAGCAACAGTCTGAAAAAAACATTGGCAAAGAATATATCTGATAAAAGACTTTTATCACAAATATATAAAAAAAGGAATAACTCTTACCATCTAATTGTAAATAAACCCAAACATTTTAAAGACAGAATATATCAATAGACGCTTCATCAAAGAAGATGTCCAAATGGCAAATAAGTACAGAAAAATATGCTAAACATGATTCATTACAGAAATACAAGTTAACATCCCAGTGAGGTACCCCTGGACATATACTAGAATGGCTAAAATATAAAAGACTTACAAAATCCATGCATTGGTTAGCTGGAGAAGTTGTAACTCTTATGCATGGCAGTGGGGATTTAAATACAATAGTTACTTTGAAAAATAACTTGATGGTTTGTTAAAAACTTGAAGTACCCTTATCTTATTACTCAATAATTCAAATTTTGAGTTTCTAATAAAGAGAAATGAAAATATATATTCACACAACGGTTTGAATGTCAACGTTCATAGAATAGCATTAATCATACCAGGCAAAAACTGAGGACATGCTTCTATCAACGCAACTGGTTACTGAAGGAACATGATATGATATATCCAGAATGATGGTATACTACATAGCATTAAAAAGGCGTCAACCATCGAGTCATGTAAAAATATGAATGAATATCACAAACATGCTGTGATAAAGAAACTGCACATGAAAGAGCACATGCTGTATTATTCTGTACATATGAAATACATAGAAAAGACAGAAACTATGGAAGCAGAAGCAGTTAGCATTTGCTTAGGACTAAAAGTAGGTGCGAGATTTATATGGACACTGAAGGGGGAAATGTGAGGAGGTAATGGAACTGTTTTAAAACTGAATTTGGTGGGGCACCTGGATGGCTCAGTCAGTTGAGTGTCTGACTTTGGCTCAGGTCATGATCTTGCCCCCGGCGTCGGGCTCTGTGCTGACAGCTCAGAGCCTGGAGCCTGCTTCGGATTCTGTGCCTCCCTCTCTCTCTGCCCCTCCCCTGCTCGTACTCTGTCTCTCTCTGTCTCGAAAATAAGTATAAACATCAAAAAAATTTAAAGAAAACAACTGAATTTGGTGATGGTGGTATAACTCCATAAATTTACTAAAAGCCTATTGAAATGTACATTTAAAATAGGTAAATTTCATGATATATAAGTTAGAAATCAATCGAGTTATGAAAGCAAGCAATTTATTATTCATGGATACATCTGTAGAAGATAAATCTCATTTAAAAATGCCCAGTTGGGGTGCCTGACTGGCTTAGATGGTTAAGCATCTGACTTTGGCTCATGACGTGATCTCATGGCTTGTGCTTTCGAGCCCAGCGTTGGGCTCTGTGCTGACAGCTCAGAGCCTGGGTTCTGCTTCAGATTCTGTGTCTCCCTCTCTCTCTCTCTCTGCCCCTCCTCCACTCATGCTCTGTCTCTGTCTTTCTCTCTCTCTCTCAAAAATAAACATAAAAAAATTAAATGCCCATTAAATGTTGAAACAAAATTCATTGTAGTGATTAACTCTGAAGGAAGTATAGAGGAGAATGAAATCATGAGGGATGACAAAGGATTTGTTAGATACTGTTACCATAAATTGTATTAATTAATCTGGTTGATGAGTCACTCACTATTAATTTTGAAAAAATAAAGTACATGTGTATTTGTTTGTGCTGTTATTTTTCACATTAAACCGTTAAACTAAGTTGCACTACATATTATAATAAAGGTGTACACAAACTGTTTAAGAAGCTTCTGAAATATAAGAGAGTTTGGGTTAAATCATTTGACATAAAAAGACACGTATGATATGTGACATTAAAATTTTTTTTTAATGTTTATCATTTTTGAGAGAGAGAGAGAGAGACAGAGAGCAAGCAGGGGAAGGGCAGAGAGAGAGAGGGACACAGAATCCAAAGCAGGTTCCAGGCTCTGAGCTGTCAGCACACAGCCCGATGCAGGGCTTGAACTCACGGACCTCAAGATCATGACCTGAGCTGAAGTCGGATGCTTAACCGACTGAGCAACTCAGTTGCCCCTGATATGTGACATTTTATCATGCAAGGATTCTCTGATGTCCCTTTCCCTCAATTTACCATTTCACAGGTGTTTAAATATTTATGTCTTTCAGTCTCTCTTTCAACATATAAAATCAGGACACAAAAAGTAATAGAGCTAAAGAATTTTGTTACACAGTATTTCCAAAAATGTGTTCCATATGACATTTGTTCCATGTGACAAGCTTTCTTTTTTTTTTTTAACATTTATTTTTGAGACAGAGAGAGACAGAACATGAATAGGAGAGGGGCAGAGAGAGAGGGAGAATCTGAATCTGAATCAGAATCTGAAACGGGCTCTAGGCTCTGAGCTGTCAGCGCAGAGCCCGACGCGGGGCTCGAACTCATGGACCGTAAGATCATGACCTGAGCCGAAGTCGGACGCCCAACTGACTGAGCCACCCAGGCGCCCCTGTGACAAGCTTTCTTACAGTGTACAGCAAGTGGATGTCAAGAACACAGAAAGGAAGGTGAGCAGTAAATTGTACTCACAAGCTTATTTATCTACCCAACCTCTTCTCAACAAACATCTCACAGAACAAACGCTCTCAAACACAGCGATATGCACCATCTGATGAACTTCTGTGATTTGTACTCCCCAGATTTTGCAAATTAAAAATTCAAATATTTCTGTCATGCTCAACTAAAAGAGTTAACAGACAGATTAATCTCAGTCTACTGGGTTTGTAAAGATTCTTTCTCCTTTAATCCTTTTTGCAATTTAGTTTACCTCGTAAATATCTAGTTTACCTTGTTCGTCAGTGGCGTTCTTGTTTTATTTTTAGTCTGATGAAATGTAGGTGTAACAACATTAAAAATGACATTACATTTTTAGCACTTACAATCATTTTAATGATGGTTTGTTTTTCACTAAAAAAAAATGCCCATTAGTGGTGGACTGGCTGTCCTACAGATTTTATCTGAGCAGAATCTTCAGACATTAAAAGAGCTGCTCCAGTCAAAATTGTATGTCAGCCATAAATTTTTAAGGAAGATTATCTGACAAGTGGATCAAGATTCTTTTGGGTTTGGTAGATACTTCATTAGATCTGTGTTCGCCCACATCCTGTGGCTGTCCACAGACTTGCATACACACAGACCTGTATGTGCACACACACTTACACACCTGCTTATTTCTGCATTCACAGCACATCCCCCAAAACAGCACTGATGGTTGTGGTTACTGGTTTTTTTTCATATTTCCATTTATTAATGGTCATTTAACTGAGAACGCATTAAACTTTGTAGAGTTGAGGGGCGCCTGGGTGGCGCAGTCGGTTAAGCGTCCGACTTCAGCCAGGTCACGATCTCGTGGTCCGGGAGTTCGAGCCCCGCGTCAGGCTCTGGGCTGATGGCTCAGAGCCTGGAGCCTGTTTCCAATTCTGTGTCTCCCTCTCTCTCTGCCCCTTCCCCGTTCATGCTCTGTCTCTCTCTGTCCCAAAAATAAATAAACGTTGAAAAAAAAATTTAAACTTTGTAGAGTTGATATCGTATTGGAAAGTCTTATGCCCACATAAATTGAGACACATAATTAACGATTCAAAACAGAAAATTTGAGGTATCTTTTTGCTTTTACGGTGTGCAATCTAATACCAAAAAATCTTAGTTATTTGCCTTGAGAGATTTAAATTTGCCTTCCTTAGCCTTTGTTACACAGTAGATACTAAGTACCCAGTTGTGTTAATTCTAAATTATTCTTTGTTACATTTCCAGGTAGACTGCCAGGGTTCCTTCTGATGGAACAGCATGTTCTGAATAGGTTT
This sequence comes from Acinonyx jubatus, assembly GCF_027475565.1. NCBI lineage: Eukaryota > Metazoa > Chordata > Mammalia > Carnivora > Felidae > Acinonyx > Acinonyx jubatus. Next base: position 13,797,101 of record NC_069385.1, on the reverse strand, counting down.
CAGCAAAATTTCTAATTGATTTTGATATGAATTATGTCTCCTCTAATTTGAATCCCAATCATATAGAAAATGCTATATTGAATTTGGATACCATTAGGCTGAATTCCATTGTAATGGATTTCGAGACTGTTGATTAAATAGTAATTCTGAGGGTGGTCATTGACGAATTTACAGTTTAATAGATTTGGATCTGGTTGAACCTAAATATGTTTATATATGTTCCAATTCTTCCATTTTCACATATTATATTCCACAAAAAAGAAAAAAAGGAGAAAACCCAAAATCTCAGAAAGGACATGACATGCTGAACTCTGATTCTTTTTTTTTTTTAATGTCTATTTATTTTTGAGAGACAGTGAGAGAAGGGGAGGGGCAGAGGGACAGAGGGACAGAGGATCCAAAGCGGGCTCTGTGCTGATAGCAGAAAGCCTGATGTGGGGCTTGAACTCACAAACTGTGAGATCATGACCTGAATCAAAGTCAGACACATAACCAACTGAGCCACCAAGTCTCTCCACCTAACTCATCATATTTTTAAATATAATTAAAGCCACATTATTTCTGAAACTTAATATTGCAGGCAAATAAGAATTAGTGGAATTTGAGATGATGGACTTATTAATGAGATGATGGGCCCTGTAATTCTTGAAGCAGTCAGGAAGTGAACTGAGACCTCCATTCTGAATCGTGGATACCTTCTTTCTTAATGGTTTCATATTAATAACAGTTTTGAAATTATGGGACGCAGAAAGGACTGTGTCTTCTTCCACTTCTATCTCCAGCTCTCAGCTACTTGCCTCCCTTGAGGCAGAAAGCTGTGAAACTGTGTGGTCCTGGTTATAAGTGAGGGAGACAGCTCTGTTGAGAATCTGAGGAGGGACCTGGCATGGGGTCTCCTCCTCTATAGTCTGGAAAGTTTCACAAATTTCTGAGAGAAAATCCAAGAGCTCAGAGTGGAGCAAAAAAGGGGATAGGAAATGCTCAGCACTTGGGTTTCTTGGAGTAAACCTAAGAATAAGCTGAACCAATAAGGTGAAAGACCCGTTCTCTGTACACCATAAAACAGTACTCTGTAATCCATAAAACACTGAAGAAAGAAATTGAAGACAACACAAACAAATGGAAAGATATTCCATGCTCATGGATTAGAAGACCTAATATTGTTAAAATGTCCATACTACCCAAAGCAATCTGCAGCTTTAATGCAATCCTTATCAAAATGCCAACAGCATTGTTCACAGAACCAGAACCCATAATCCTAAAATTTGCATGGAATCACAAAAGACCCTGAATAGCCAAAGCAATCTTGAAAAAGAAAAACAAAACTGGAGGCATTAGAAGTCCAGATTTCAATACATACTACAAAGCTGTAGTAATCAGAACAGTATGGTACTGGCACAAAAATAGATGCCTTTATCAATGGAACAAAAGAGAAAGCCCAGAAGTAAACCCAAATTACATGATCAATTAATCTTCAACAAAGGAGGCAAGAATATGCAGTAGGAAAAAGGCGGTCTCTTCAACAAATGGAGGTGGGAAAACTGAGCAGCAGCATGCAAACAAATGAAACTGGACCACTTTCTTACACCATGCACAAAAATAAGCTCTACATGAATTAAAGGCCTAAATGTGAGACCTTAAATCATAAAAATCCTAGAAGAGAGCACAGGCAGTAATTTCTCTGACATTGGTGGTAGGAGTGTTTTTCTAAATATGTCTCCTGAGACAAGGGCAACAAAAGCAAAAAATTCAGTATTGGGACTACATCAAAATATAAATCTTCTGCACAGTAAAGGAAACAATCAATAAAACTGAAAGATAACATACTGAGTGGGAAAAGGTATTTGTAAATGATACATCTGATAAAGGGTTAACACCAAAATATATAAAAAGCTTATACAACTCAACACCAAAAATACCCCCAAATGACTTAATTAGAAAATGAGAAGACGTGAATAGATGTTTCTCCAAAGAAGACATATAGACGACCAACAGACATGTGAAAAGATGCTCACTATTACCCATCATCAGAGAAATGCAAATCCACACCACGATAAGATACCACCTCATACCTGTAAGAATGGCTAAAAGAAAAAAACTGAGGAAACATATATTGGCAAGGATGTGGAGTAAAAGGAACCCTCTTGCACTGTTGGTGGGAATGCAAACTGGTGCAGCCTCTGTGGAAGACAGTATGGAGGTTCCTCAAAAAATTAAAAATAGAACTACCATATGATCCAGTAATCCCACTAGTAGGTATTTACCCAAAGGATACAAAAACACTAATTCAAAAGGATATATACACTCTTGTGTTTATTCCAGCATTATTTACAATAGTCAAATTATGGAAGCAGCCCAAGTGTCCCTCAATAGATAGATGAGTAAAGGATATGTGGTATCTATGCACAATGGAATATTACTCAGCCACAAAAAAGAATGAAATCTTGCCATTTGCTACAACATTGGTAGGTCTAAAGGGTATAATGCTCAGTGACATAAGTCAGAGAAAAACAAATATTATATGGTTTCTGTCAGATGTGGAATTTAAGATCCAAAGCAAATAAACAAAGAAACTAAGAGACAAGCCAAAAAACAGACTCAACTATAGAAAAGGAACTGATGGTTAGCAGAGGGGATGTGGATAGGAGATGAGTGAAATAGGTGAAGGGGATTAAGAGTAAACTTATCATTCTGAGCACTAGGTAATGTAGAGAATTGTTGAATCATTATACTGTACATCTGAAACTAAAATAACACTGTATGTTAACTAAACTGGAATTAAAATAAAAAATACAATAGAATACAATATAGTAGAAAAACCCTCTTTGTTAAAGAAAAAAATACAGTACTATATGTAATTTTTTACATAAAAGCTAAATAAATGAAATAGAAACAAAACATTTGAAAGAATATATAGTTCCAACACTTAGTCCTTTAAAGATACTGATAAAATACTTAATAGTTTCATCAAGTAAAGAAGAGAAGGCATTATAGACAACATTATGAATCAAACAGAGATATAACTAGGGATAAAGGACAAATTAACAGGACAATGTGAGATCAATGCATTTAACAGCCAATTTCAGAATATAGAGAATATAGATTGTCAAAATGCAACTTTTTAAATTAACCTGAGAAAAAGTGAGATGCAAACATCATGATGAGGGAGATCATCAGAAGAAAACTTGGCAAAATGATAAGAGCTGAAAAGTCACAGCAGCAAAGTTTACAATAGAATTTTTCTAAGACTTTAAACATTGTCAATTTTTAAACTGTAATTTAAAGGACGCCATCAAAAAAGCAAAATGACAACCCACCGAGTGGAAGAACAATATTGTATATCATGTATCTGATAAAGTATTTGTATCTGTAATATATAAAGGGCTATTAGAAATCAATAAGAAGAAGACAAAAAATTAAAATGAGCTAAATATCTGAATAGACATTTCTCCAGTGAGGATAATCAAATGGCCAATAAAGATCCGAAAAGATGGTCAGTATCATTGCTTATTCAGGAAATACAAATCAGAGCTACTGAGTTACCACTTCATGGCCATTAGAATGACTGTAATAAAAAGACAGAAATAACAAATGTTGGTGAGAATGAGAGGACTCAGGGCTCCTATACACTGCTAGTGGAAATGAAAAGTTACAGCCTTTATGGAAAAGAGTGCGACACCCCTCAAATTGTTAAAAAGAGGGTTACTATATGATCCAGCAATTCTATTCCTAAGTATATTCCCAAGAGAAGTAAAAACATGTCCACACAAAAACTTGCACCTGAATGTTCATAACAGATGTCCACCACCTGATGAATGATCAAGTCAAATGTAGTATGCTCATGCAATGGAATGTTATTCAGCAGCATGCCACAACATGGATGAATCCCAGAACATGCTAAGGTAAAGAAGGCAGTCACAAAAGAACAAAGGTGATTCTATTTATAAGAATTCACCAGAAGAGGCAAACCTTCAGAGACGGAAAGTGAATTAGTTGTTGCCTAGGGCTGGGGGAAGGAAGATGGACAGTTTGGGGTGGTGGTTAAGGGGTGTGGATATTTCTTATTGAGGCAACAAGAACCTTCTAAAGTCAATTGTGGTGATAGTTACACAGCTGTTTAAATATACTGAAAGCCATTGAAGTTAACACTTCAAATAGGTGAGTTGGATGCTATGTGAATTGCGTCTCAAAAGAAGCAGTTGAAAAATAGATAACTGTTAGGGTTACTTGTACTATTTCAGATCTTAGATACAAAAAGAAAGTTTCCCATTTCATGTCATAATCCAGTTTAAATTTAAATGAAACCCAACAAAGAAAAAATAAAAGCAATAGTTAAGGCTGATGTCTTTTTGGATGATGGGAGAAAAAATTTTTAACTGATATAAGCAAGTAAACTTAGGTATGTATAAAAATAGTAACACCTTATAGCAAAGCAGGTGACTCAAAGAGGAGGATGGTCAGAAGTCCTGTAACATTTCCTTGACCTAACTCACGAGGTCACAAAATTAACAAAACAAGTGATTACCACGCTCAGGCCAATTAACACATCCATCATCTCACAGAATGGCTGTATGAGTGTGTGTGTGTGTGTGTGTGTAAGAACACATAAATTCTACTCTCAGGAAATTTCGAGTGTATGACACAGAATCTGTACATGCATGCTCATAGCAGCCTTATTCATAACAACCCAAACTGGAAACAATGTGAATTGCTATTAACAAGTCAATATATATATCTAAAAACATGGTATATACCTACACTAGAATACAACCACCAATAAAAAGTAACAAACTATTTATACACCAAGGTGAGTGAACATCACAAACAGTATATTGAATGAAAGAAGTCAGGCACAAAAGGCAAAATTAATTTATAGTGACAACAAGCATACTAATGATTAACCAGGGCAGGGTGTTTGGGGAAATTAATTGACTTTGACAAGGGAACCTTTGGGGAACATAGAAATGCTCTGTATATTGACTGATTATACAAGTGTATCCATGTGCCAAAACTCATCAAATTGTTCACTTAAAAAGGCACCCTTTCTTATGTAACTTCTATCTCCATAAAAAAAGAAATTCAAGAAATATAGCAACATATCTCCCATTCACTACCTACAAATTCCCATATTCTGTAATCTGACTTATTTTTCCAAAATCTGCAGTCATCATCTGACATGCTATATTTCTGACTTATTTACATACACTGGCTGTATTTGACTTACTAACATCCACTGCTATAATGTAACCTCCTCAAATGTAGGGGTATTTGTTTGAATTGGACACCAAGTAGTTCTGTGATTGAGAATAGAATGGCATCTCTCAATATTTTTGGAAGAGATATTTTAGTGCAAATTTTCTTTCTCCTTCTTACATCCAATTTCCTAAGGGGGCGGGGTGGATAGCTGAACAGATATCTTAGAATACTGACATGACAGTAATAACAATATCTGTGCATGATATTCATGACAATAAAAATACATCACACACAAAACTTACATTTAAAATTAAGAGAACATTTAGTTGAAACTGAGCCGCTTTGATATTTCCTTTCCTTGCTTAAATGCTGATGGGATTATCTAGTCACGTCTCATAAAATGTAATCTTTTTTTGCAGAATCGAATCTAAAGTCAATTTCACAGTTCAGTCAAGTTAGCATTAAGAAATGGTAACAAAGTAGTTTATATAAGAACTTCTGTGAAGGTTACTTTTTGGCTGCCGCTATTTGTTATCAACTCATCATCTGTATTCCTCTTTCTGTCAGATGTTCAGGATGTAAAAAAAAAAAAAAAAAGCAACTTCACTATGACAGAATAGAAATGAAAAAGGCCTGTTGGTGAGGTTTCAGGAAAGAATTATGACTTTCATTTCCAGGAACCCAAGAGTCAAAAAACCCCACAAAATAAAAACTTTCCTTCAAAAGTCCTTTAGAAATCAGAGGGTATACTTAAGACACCTAGTAAAGCACAGAATTGTAAACACAGAATTGTTGAATCCTCTAACAGGACTGACTTTGCAGAACACCTAGCTCAAATCCATTAAAATGACTGCTAATTAATTCCTACAATGGAGCCAGGCTTGCAAAAACATCTACTCCAAAGTGATAATTCTCGTGCAGAGAGGATCCCTGCCCAAAGCATTAGATCGAAGTGTCAGTTTCACACTACTCTTGAAATAAACTGATTTTTGAGTAGAAGTCATGGCTTGGCATTAATTAATTAATTGATGAATTAAAACAAAACATAACTTTTTTTCAGTTTGCTGGGTCTCAGGAACTGTTGACTCGTGATATATACAGACGAGAGTACCTTAATATAAGAAGTCTTATAATGAAAGAAACACAAACGCTCATTTTGGCTAAATGTGCTTGTTTAGGAAAGAATTTGTTATCCTTTCTCGCGTCCAAGGTGCCTGGCATGCCCAGAGATCAATCGAATGAATACACAACAGACATGGACAGATTACAATGAAGAAGGAGGTATTTCTACAGTCTTTTCAAAATGTGACTTTAATGCTAAGAAAGAGGAATCTTAAATTTACACCGTGCGGATGGATGAAGCCTCCCTCCTTAGAATGGTTTTGTTTTTCATAAACTCCAGGGAAGAAAGGTGTTCAGGGAACTGGCATGGCCGGTCAGGGATCCTCACAAACCACACAGAGGCCTCATTTACACCAGAAGACGTAAACACCTGATTTGGACTCTCCGGAGATGCAGGAGAAGACTGCCGGAGAGAAAAAGTACGAATCCCATGTGGGAATTGCTATGCGTTTCCTCCCGTTGACAAAGAAACCACATTTTTCTCAGTCTCTGAGGAGTTTCTTTATAGAATTGTATAATGTGAGCAGACATCCTGAATTAGAACAACTCTGAATTTTGAAATTTGTTTTGCTTCCTTTAATATGCGTTTCATTTGTCACTGGGTCCCTCATCTTGTCTTTCCTTTTTCCCTCCTTTGGATTTTTTTCTTGGTTTTGCTTTCACTCTTTTAGCACACAGTATGTGAGACTTGTTAAATCAGCTCTCCAGCTTCTCACTGCCCTACTTTACATCAGAATGTAACTGCTGTTCATCCAGTTTTCCTAATTTCTCCGGTTTCTCTGGATTCACCAATTCAACTTGACTGAGTTCTTTACAACCCTAATCTAGTCCAAGAACCCAGTGGGGACATTTTCTCTTTCTTCTCAAGCCATAACACAGGACTCTTCAGGCTACTTCTCATTTGTGTATTGTAGGACTTCAGAAACCTGGTCTTTTGAGATTTGCCCCTCTGTATTTATACATTTTGTTGAAACATAGTTATGAGGTCCCTGTTTTTTCATCTTCAAGGTGAGCACTGTTACTCGTCCATTTTCCTTCCCCAGACTCCACAATCCGCTTCTCTCATTTCCCAGATTTTGTTCTCTATCACTTAGACATAAAGTTTCTCTTCCTCAACCTCCATCTCTTTATAATCACTCCTACTAAACTCAGTGTGACATTTGTAATACCCCAGTCTTACTTTGTTATTCCTCTGTATAAAAATATTAAAGGAGGGGCACCTGGGTGGCTCAGTCGGTTGCGCATCCGACTTTGGCTCAGGTCATGATCTCGCGGCTTATGAGTTCGAGCCCCATGTCAGGCTCTGTGCTGACAGCTCAGAGCCTAGAGCTAGCTTCGGGTTCTGTGTCTGCCTCTCTCTGTCCCTTCCCCAGCTCACTCTCTCTTTCTCTCTCTCAAAAATAAACATTAATTTTTTTAAAAAATATTAAAGGAATCTTCATATTTTTAAAAAAAAATTTTTTTCAACGTTTATTTATTTTTGGGACAGAGAAAGACAGAGCATGAACGGGGGAGGGGCAGAGAGAGAGGGAGACACAGAATCGGAAACAGGCTCCAGGCTCTGAGCCATCAGCCCAGAGCCTGACGCGGGGCTCGAACTCACGGACCACGAGATCGTGACCTGGCTGAAGTCGGACGCTTAACTGACTGCGCCACCCAGGCGCCCCTTTTTTTAAAATATTAAAGGAATCTTCATATTCAGAGCAAATCTTTAAACCTCTGCATTACATCCAAGCTACTTTAAAATCTGATACCTACTCAATTCCTGTCTTAATTACTCCTTACTTATATATATTTTCTAATGCAAAACTACTTAAATATCAGAGAATACCTTAGTTCTTTCATGACTTTTTTCCTATCTCTGCCTGGAGTGTTCTGCCCTTGACCGAAGTATATTCTCTCTTTACAATTCTACTCATCCTTTAAAACCTACTTCAGATAATGCCTTCTCTATGACGTCTTTCTTTAGGCCCAGGAAAGATTTACCAAACACAGCTTAAATTTGATTTAACCGTGATTCTTAAAAATAATATTGCAAAGCATTCTGTTCTTTAAAAAGAATAAGTTCACATTAGGAATTTCCTGTAGGTAAATGAATGCTTATGACAACCCAAAAGGACCTTGAAATTTGAAATCCTGTGTTCTTTTTATTTTAATGTTTATTTATTTATTTTGAGAGAGAGCATGAGAGACGGAGGGGCAAAAACAGAGGGAGAGAGAGAATCCCAAGCAGCCTCCATGCTCAGCTCAGAACCCAACTGGGGTTCGATCTCATGACCATGAGGTCATGACCTGAGCTGAGATCAGGAGTCAGATGATTGACTGAGCCACCCAGTTGCCCATGGAATTCTGTGTTCTTTTTTTTTTTTTTTTAAGGTTTATTCATTTTTTCAGAGACAGAGACAGAGTGTGAGCAGGGGAAGGGCAGAGAGGGAGACACAGAATCTGAAGCAGGCTCCAGGCTCTGAGATGTCAGCACAGAGCCCAACATGGGGCTCAAACTCACAGACTGTGAGATCATGACCTGAGATGAAGTCGGATGCTCAACCGACTGAGCCACCCAGGTGCCCCTGGAATTCTGTGTTCTTATAATCATCTAGTTATCCGATTAATTTATCAGACTGTGCCTTTCTCAAAATATGGACACAATGTTAACAAGTTTCTACTGACATTCTAAAACATTTTCAATTTACTGTTGATTTAAAATAAATCTAAGATGTGGGTCAGATTTCCAGTGTGATACTGGTATTTTAATCAATGGCATTACCCACACCTCTGAAATGAAAGGTCCTACACAAGAAACGAAATGTGTACTACAAAAAACTGTTTATCCACATAATTCATGTTTTTAGCTGGCAAATAGTTTCAAAGACATGGAAATCCTCCAAGGGACATCAAGGAAAAATGATTTTCTGAGAAAAGGTTGAAAAGTTGTCATTGGGAAGGCGAGAAAGGCCAATGAACAATGAACTCTCTTACGTTTAGTCTGATGGTAGGTCCCAGAAATGGTTAAGTCTGAGGTGGTTGACTGTTTTTTCTAGATGGTTAATAGTACAGGAATCTATAGAATAGTTTTGTTGCCCTCATTTACTGCCTCCTCTCCATGCAAATACACACTGATGTGTGTATCCAAAGAGGTTTTTATTAAAGTTGTGTTACTAATTATATTACCAGTTGAATATAACGAAAAACACAAAACCGTTCATAACACACTAATTCTAGTCCCGGCTCTGCTATTTGCCAGTTCTGTGACCTTGGCCATGCTAGAGACAATTTTCTTGGTTTTCGTCATCTCTCAAATGAAGAAGATGAGGTTTGCCCTTTCTCTACAGAACCGTTGTGAGGAACAAATAATACGGTGGCTCCAGATTACTTTGTAAATGCCAGCGTGTGGCATCAGTATGAGGACTTATTATTTATGTGCCGGGTTCTCTCTTATCATCTTCCCCCAACCTTTCCCTCTTATGTTCCCTATGTTTGATTAAACACATCACTCTTCTCCTAACCTGCAGGCTGCAAACATGAGTCATGGTCAGTCCTCCTTCTCCTTCCTCTCTGTATCAATTCACCCTGTACCCCTTTCAATTAGGCCTAAACAGTATCTATCAAGTTATTTCCCTCTAGCTGCTTCTACTCCCCAGCCAAAGCTCTTGCAGGGCTCATTATTTCCCTGACAGGCTGCTGGCTGATGTTTCTGGCAGTATTTTCTCTTATTCCAATTTATGGTCAAAAGTGGCTAGATTTTCTTCCACAAATGCAGACAACAAACACACTCCTCAGGCTGGCATTCAAAGTTCGCCACGGTGTCACCATTTTCAGCTATTGCCATCCTATATGTGTTTATGGGAAGTTCCAGTAACCAATCTCCCCACATCCCATCAATCATACCCACCACAGGCCAATATTTCTGCATTAACCCAGACCATTTAGTCAGCTTGGGAGGCCTGCACTCCTCTGTTCTGTAGGAAGGCCCTTGATCTCTTCAGCTCTCTTTCAAAACTCCTTCCCTAAGCTTTTTCTAAGCTCTCCAGCTATAAGAGATCTCAATTATCCTTTCTTTCAAATATTCTTTGTATTCATCATTGGTGTGTAAAACATAATTTCAAGAATTAGCAGTTTAGGGAAACTTAGGAAAGCTTATCTTGTCCCATGAATACAACTAGATAACACTCACATCAGTGTGAATAATCCAGAAAATGATCTGAAGACCAGCAGAGCAAACTCTACAACTCAAAGTAGAGAAGAAGCCACACTAAAGAGGGTAAGAAGGGTGGAGAGGTGGCAGGGATCAAAATGGAAGGTGGCTGTCCCAGGGCAGGGAGGGAGCAGCTGTCACAGAGAAGAGTGAGAAACAGACTCTCATACTGGGGGTGAGAGAGGAGCAGAGACAAATCCTTATAACATTTGGCTTCAAAAGTGAGAGGGGCTGAATTCCCCAACCAGAAGGACTTAAATTCTAGCATTTTAAAAATCAGGAGGGCTCAGTTCTGGAAGAGCCTGGAAGGCAATACAAAGCTGGGTCACTGCCCTGAAAGAGACAGCATGGCAAACAACCCGTGGAGATACCTGATAGAAGTAGCAGTTTTAAAAGTGCCTGAGGCACATGGGAGGGAGAATTATTTATTCACCTCAGAGCCTGTCCCAGGAGGGGCACAGGTCACAGGAAGCTCCCTCCAGCAACAAAGAAACTGGCAGGTGCCATTTTCTTCCCCAAACCCCCAGCATAAACACAACTGCCACCTGTGTGGCAGCACAGCACCAACACTCACTACCTAACTTGCTTACCCCAAGCTCTGCCCCACTGTCATGCTGATCTCAGTCTTGGTGCATGTCCCCTCTCCCAGAAGACCTTGCAACACCATGTCTCTGATCCTTGTGTTTTGTGGGGCCTCTGTCCTGTAGGCAGCAGTAGTCATGGGCCTTGTAGAATCCCAAGGCCTACCTTGTAAAATTGTGTGTCCTTTCCATGCAGTCCCCGGTCTCAGTGGTGAAGCTGTTTTGCAAACAGACCAACACGCACCTTGTTTAAAGTGTGTGCCCCAACGTGGCCGGGAACAAAATTCTGCCTACAATAGGCAAAGAGAGCAATGCAGACCACTGGACTGAAGGAAAAAATGGACAGGACACAATAGGAAGGCACAGGCAACACACATAGGAAACATCACTGAAGTGCCAGGTTGTGGTGAACAGGGCACACTGCACTGCAGGACTCTCTAGGACCTCTTCCTCATAAGGCCATTAATTTCAAGAGTAGGAGACTAACACAGAAATAGACGCAGAGTTAAACAAATAGAGAAGACACAGGAATATGTCCCCAATGAAAGAATAGGACAAAACCACAGCAAGAGATCTAAGCAAAACAAGTATAAGTAATATGCCTGAGAGATAATTTAAAGTAATGATCATAAAGATACTCACTACACTTGAAAGAAGAGTGAAGGACATCAATGAGACCCTTAAAATAGATTAAAAAACACAATCAGACATGGAAAACCCAATAAGTAAAATTAAAAATACACTAGAAGGAATAAATAGCGGGCTAGAGGAAGAAGAGGAATGATTTAGTGACCTGGCAGACAGAGTAGTGGAAAGCAATCAAGCTGAGCAGGTGAGAGGAAAAAAGTTATGCAAAATAAGAATAAACTTAGGGAACTCAATGACTCCATCAAGTGTAATAACTTTTGCATCATAAGAATCCCAGAAGAAGAAGAGAGAGAAGGGAACAGAAAAGCTATTTGAAGAAATAAATGCTGAAAACTTCCCTAATCTGGAGAAGGAAATATATATCAGATCCAGGAGGCACAGGGATCTCCCAACAAAATCAACCCAAAGAGGTCCACATTAAGACACAGAGTATTTAAAATGATAAAATGTACTGATAAAGAATTTTAAAAGCAGCAAGAGACAAGAAGACAGTTCCCTGAAAGAGGAAACCCTATAAGGTTATCAGCAGATTTTTCAGCAGAAACTTTGTAGACCAGAAGGAATGGCATGATATATTCAAAGTGCTGAAAAGAAAAAAACAGTCTGCAGCCAAGACCAGCTAAGCTGTCATTCAGAATAGAAGGAAGATAAAGAGTTTCTCAGACAAGCAAAACCTAGGGGAGTTCATGACCACTAAACCAGCCCTATAAGAAATGTTAAAACGGGCTCTGAATGGAAAGGAAAGACTGTAAGTATGAGTATGAAAAATAAGAAACATAAAAGCAATAAAAACAAGTATATCTGTGAAAATCAGATTCACAAAATGAAAGATGTAAAATATGACACCATATACCTAAAATGTGGGGGTAGAGGAGTAAGAATGGGTTCAAATTTATGTGACCATTAATTATATGCAGAAGATGTTATCTACAAACCTAAGGTTAACCACAGTCAAAAACCAGTATTAGATATGCGAAGAATAAAGAGAAAGGAATCCAAGTACGTCACTTAAAAAAAGCCAGCAAACAATGAAAGAGAAGAAAAGGGTCAGAAAAGCTAAAAAAAAATCAACCACCAAACAAATAACAAAATGTCAGTAAATGCATATTTATCAATAATTACTTTGAATGTAAATGGACTAAATACTCCAATCAAAAGACATAGGTGATGGAATGGATAAAAAAACAAGACCCATCCATATGCTGCCTACAAGAGACTCATTTCAGACCTAAAGCCACAAGCAGGCAGAAAAATAAGGGACGGAGAAACATTTGTCATGCAAATGGATGTCAAAAGAAAGCCTGGTTAGCAATACTTATATCATACAAAATAGACTTTCAAACAAAGTCTGTAACAAGAGACAAAGAAGGACACTATATACTCATTAAGGGGAAAATCCAACAAGAAGATATAACAACTGTAAATGTTTATGTATCCAACATGAGAGCACCCAAATACAGTAAAACCTTGGTTTGCAAGCCTAATTCATTCTGAAAACATGATTGTAATCCAAAGCACTCAGATATCAAAACGAATTTCAAGAACCATTGGCTCAGTTGTGCTCATGTGACATTCAGCATCACGTACTACTCATATTGTGAGACGTTGCTCATTTATCAGGTTAACATTTATTAGAAATGTTTGCTCATCTTGTGGAACACTCACAGAACAAGTTACTCACAATCCAAAGTTTTACTGTACTAAAAGCAGTTAATAAAATCACAAAGGAAGTAATCAATAGTAACACAATAATAGTAGGGGACTTTAACACCCCACTTACATCAGTGGACAGATCATTCAAACAGAAAAAGGAGGAAACAGTGGCCTTGAATGACAAACTGAACCAGAAGGCTATACAGATACATTCAGAATATTCCATCTTAAAACAACAGAATACACATTCTTTTCAAGTGCACATGGAATATTCTCCAGAATAGATCACATGTTAGGCCTCAAAGTAAACCTCAATGAATGAAAAAAGGTTGAAGTCATACCACACATCTTTTCAGACCACAAGGCTATGAAACTAGAAATCAACCACAAGAAATAAATCTGGAAAGAGCACAAATATATAGAAGTTAAATAACATGCTTCTAAATAATGAATGGGTCAATCAAGAAATCAAAGAAGAAATAAAAAATTACACTGAGAGAAATGAAAATGAAAGCACAATGATCCAAAACATTTGGGATACAGCAAAAGTGGTGCCAAGAGGGAAGTTTAGAGAAATACACACCCACATCAAGAAGAAGAAAATTTTCTTTTTTCAATGTTTATTTATTTTTGAGAGAGGAAGAGAACATGAATGCACAAGCCAGGGAGGGGCAAGAGAGAGACAGACATAGAATCCAAAGCAGGCTCCAAGCTCTGAGGTGTCAGCACAGAGCCCGACACAGGGCTTGAACTCATGAACCACAAGATCATGACCTGAGCTTAAATCCAGTGCTTAACCAACAGAGTCACCCAGGTGCCCCAAGAAGCCAGAAAAATTTCAAATAAGCAACCTAACCTTACACCTAAAGGAGCTAGAGGAAGAACAACAAATGAAGCCTGAAGCCAGCAGAAGTGAGGAAATAATAAAGATCAGAGCAGAAATAAATGATGTAGAAACTCAAGAAACAATAGAACTGATCCATGAAACTAGGAGCTGGTTCTTTGAAAAGATCAACAAAACTGATACACTTCTAGCCAGACTCATAAAAATTTTTTAAAAAGGAAAAACAGGACTCCAAATCACAATGAAAGAGTAGAAATAACCAACACCACAACAATATAAATGATTTTAAGAGAATATTATGAAAAATTATATGTTAACAAATTGGACAACCTAGAAGAAATAGATAAATTACTGAAAACATATAACCTACCAAAACTGAAAAATTTGAATAGACTGATTACCAGTAATGAAATTGAATCAATAATGAAAAACTCCCAACAAACAAAAGTCCAGGAGCAGAAGGCTTCGTAGGTGAACACTACCAACTATTTATTATTTCTTTTAAGTTTATTTATTTATTTTGAGAGAGAGAGAATGCAAGCGGGGCAGGGAATCTGAAGCAGGCCCTGTGCTATCAGCGCAGAGCCCAATGTGGGACTTGAACCCACAAAGAATGAGATCATGATCTTAGCCAAAAGCAAGAGTCAGATGCTCAAGTGACTTAGCCACCCAGGCGCTACAATTCTACCAAACTTTTTTTTTTAACGTTTATTTATTATTGAGAGACAGAGAGAGATAGAACATGAACATGGGAGGGGCAGAGAGAGGAGGAGACACAGAATCCAAAGCAGGCTCCAAGCTCTGAGCTGTCAGCACAGAGCCTGATGCAGGGCTCAAACTCACAAACCGCGAGATCATGACCCGAGCCAAAGTTGGATGCCTAACCGACTGAGCCACCCAGTCCCCCCTCTACCAAACTTTTAAAGAATTAATACCTATCCTTCTCAAACTATTCCAAAAAAAAAACAGAAAATGAAGGAAAACTTCCAAGTTTATTTTATGAGGTCAGTATTACCCTAATACCAAAACCAGATAAAGATGCCACAAAAATAACTTCAGGCCAATATCTCTGATGAACATAGATGCGAAAATCCTTAACAAATTACTAGCAAACTAAATCCAACAATACGTTAAAGAAAATCATTCACCATGCCCAAGTGGGATTTATTCCTGGCATGAAAGTGTGGTTCAATATTCACAAAAAATCAACATGATATGTCACATCAATAAGAGAAAGGATAAAAACCACATATGATCATTTCAATAGATGCAGGAAAAGCATTTGACAAAGTACAACATCCATTCATGATCAACCCCCTTAACAAAGTAGGTTTAAAGGGAACATACTTCAACATAATTAAAGCCTTATGTGAAAAACTCACAGCTAACATCATACTTAATGGGAAAAAAACTGAAAGTCTATGCCCTAAGGTTAGGAATAAGACAAGGATGTCCATACTCACCACTTTTATTTTATTCAACATAGTACTAGAAGTCCTAGCCACAGCAATCAGGCAACAAAAAGAGTTAAAAGCCATCCAGATTGTAAGGAAGAGGTAAAACTTTTATTATTTGCAAATGACATGATACTCTTTGTAGAAAATCCTAAAAATTTCACCAGAAATCTACTAGATCTGATAAATGAATTCAGTAAGCCACAGGATACAAAATCAATATACAGAAATCTGTTGTGTTTCTATACACTAATAATGAAGCAGCAGAAAGAGAAATTAAGAAAACAATCCCATTTATAATTTCATCAAAAAGAATAAAATACCTAGGAATGAATTTAACCAAAGAGGTGAAAGAACTGTACTCTGAAAACTATAAAACTTGATGAAAGAAACTGAGGATGACACAAAGAAATGGAAAGACCATTCCATGCTCATGGACTGGAAGAACAAATATTGTTAAAATGTCTATACTACCCAAAGCAATCTAAAGATTTAATGCAATTCCTGTCAAAATGCCAACAACATTTTCCCCAGGACAGAACTGGAACAAATAATCCTGAAATTTCTATGGAATCACAAAAGATCCCAAATAGCCAAAGAAAAACAAAACTGGAGTAACCACAATTCCAGATACAAGTTACATTACAAAGCTGTATTAATCAAAACAGTATGGTACTGGCACAAAAATAGAGATCTAGATCAATGGAACAAAATAGGAAGCTCAGAAATAAAACCATGATTATATGGTCAATTAATCTTCAACAATGGAGACAAGAATATGCAATAAGAAAAAGGCAGTCTCTTCAACAAATGGTGTTGGGAAAACTGGACAGCTACATGCAAAAGAATGAAACTGGACCATTTTCTTACACCATGCACAAAAATAAGCTCCAAGTGGACTAAGGACCCAAACAGACCCAAAACCATAAAAATCCTAGAAGAGAGCACGGGCAGTAATTTCTCTGACATTGGTGGTAACAATATTTTTCTAGATATGTCTCCTGAGACAAGGGAAACAAAAGCAAAAATAACATACTGGGGCTACATCAAAACATAAAGCAAAGGTTGTTTGTTTGTTGTAACAAAACTAAAAGACAACCTACAGAATGGGCGAAAATACTTGCAAATAATATATCTGGTAAAGGGTTAGTATATAAAATACGTAAAGAACTTATAAAATTCAACACCAAAAAACAAAAACAAAAACGAAAACAAATAACCCAATTAAAACTGAGCAGAAGACATGAACAGACATTTCTCCAAAGAAAACATACAAATGACCAACAGACATCTATAAAGATACCCTACATCACTCATTATCAGGGAAATACAAATCAAAAGCACAATGAGATACCACCCCACACCTGTAAAAATGGTGCGAATCTAAAATCAAAAACTGAAGAAAGAAGTGTTCATGAAGATGTGGAGAAAAAAGAACCCTCTTGTACTGTTGGCGGAGATGCAAACTGGTGCAGCCTCTGTGGAAGACACAATGGAGGGTCCTCAAAAAATTAAAAACAGAACTACCCTATGATCCAAGAATTGCACTACCGGGTATTTATCCACAGAATATGAAAACGTTAATTCAAAGGGGTATATTCCCTTTGTGTTTATTGCAGCATTATTTACAATAGCCTAACTACAGAAGCAAACCAAATGTCCATTAATAGATGAATGGGCAAAGAATAGGTGCTATATATGCACAATGGAATATTATCACTCAGCCATAAAAAAGAATGAAATCTTGCCACTTGCTACAACATGGATGGATCTAGAAAATATAATGCTAAGTGAAAAAAAAAAACAAAAAAAAAACAGAAAGAGACAAACCAAAAAGTGACTCTCAACTGTAGAGAACAAACAGATGGTCACCAGAGGGGAGGTGGGTGGGAGGGTGAAGGAAATAGATGAGAGGGATTAGGAGCGTACTTATCTTGTTTTTTTAACCTTTATTTATTTTTGAGACAGAGACAACGAGGGAGGGTCAGAGAGAGAGGGAGACACAGAATCTGAAACATGCTCCAGGCTCTGAGCTGTCAGCACAAAGCCCGACGCAGGGCTCGAACTCACGGACCGCGAGATCATGACCTGAGCCGAAGTCGGACGCTTAACCGACTGAGCCACCCAGGCGCCCCTAGGAGCGTACTTATCTTAATGAGCACTGAGTAATGTATGGAATTGTTGAATCACTATACTGCACATCAAAAATTAATATAACACTGTATGTTAACTACACTGGAATTAAAATAATAATAAAATAAAATGAAATGAAAATTAATGGGAAAATAATTAGTAAAGTAGCCAGCAAGGGCTGCAATCATCTTGAGACCTGACTGCAGCTGTAGATACTGCTTCTAATTTCACTCAGATGGAGGCTGGCATGAAGCTTTCATGCCTCCTCCCATAGATTGTTTCCCGAGTAACTGGGATTTTCCCAGAGCAAGTGATCCAAGACAAACCGATGCAAAAGAAAGTACAAGAACTCAAGATCGAAACCACAGTGTTTTTATTACCTAATCTCAGAAGTGCCATATGCTTGCTTTTTTTCCATATACACTTGGTCACACAGATCAGCCTTTGTGTGATGTGGGAGGAGGCTCTACAGGGCATGAATACCAGGGGCATAAATCTTTGCAGTATTGGAGGCAAGCTGCCACATTGTCCTAGTGTGTTACTTTGTGGCC
This sequence comes from Acinonyx jubatus, assembly GCF_027475565.1. Taxonomy (NCBI): domain Eukaryota; kingdom Metazoa; phylum Chordata; class Mammalia; order Carnivora; family Felidae; genus Acinonyx; species Acinonyx jubatus. Next base: position 13,778,724 of record NC_069385.1, on the reverse strand, counting down.
GTACAGTAATCACCATAGCACCTACTTATCTCATCCTTCTAGACACAAACACTCTTGCTCACTGAACGCATAACATCTGGAAAAACTATTTGTGCAGAATAGTTGATCATTAAATGTCATTTTACGAGTTATGTTACGTGAGTTCATGTGTATCTCATTCAAGGAATTATTTATACCCTTGGTTAAGACAGCTGAGGTCCTGACTTTGACTTTCTTGGAAGGCTAATGAGTCATAGGCTGAAACTCTATGTGTTAATTTGTACCCTAAACTTGAAAACCCGCATATCAAACATATGTCGATGTTAACAAGTTGAGTTGTGAACGATAATGGGGTGGCATTAATGTCATTCTGTCACCATTACTAACATGTAGTAGGAATATACGCTCTGTCAACCTACAAATAGGGGTTGAATATGCATACCTGTTTTAACAGGGAGAATGTGGTATGTATTATATTCCAAGGACTTACCTTCCAAGATGAACTTTTTTTTTTTTTTACTTTAAGCAGTTTATACGTTGCCTTCTACCCTCATCACCATGAGACAATAGAGATAAAAGTCTAAAATAGAGATAAAGTGTCTCTTGAATAACTGAAATTTCTAATGAAGATTAGAATAGAAAATGTGTAAGTGCAATGAAAATGCTAAACATTTATTCAAAATGATACTAAGCAAAATTCAGTAATTATTATATATTCACCACTAAAACTTTTAAAAATAAGTTTAAGAAGATTGCTTCCCTACATTTCTTCTCTGTTCTTCCATCTTTCACCAAAAGGCCCCTCGAAAGGATTCTGTGACACCCTGTTTAAAAGGTATCAGCTCTTTCATCAAGGACAGACGTCTCATTGATGAGGACAGTTGAAGGCAGGCTACTTTCATGGGGGCTAATAGCTGTTTCTTCCTCATCTAAGGAAACTCTTCTACACATTAGGTTAATCCAGGATAATTTTTTAAATACCATATCAAGTCCCCCAAAGACCAATTAAACAGAAGCCTTAGAAACAGGATCCTAGTATCATCATTTTTAAAAGAGCCACAGTAAATTCTGATATGCATCATTATTGAGAATTACCGGGGGATGAAATATGAAATGTCAAAGAAGGACATCCAGAAAGCAAACAAACAAAAAAAGGAGACCATGATTTCATTTTATACTCAGCAAGTCACAGAGTTAGTTTTTTTTTTTTAACTCAAAGAGAACAATTAGATTGACTGTGAATCATTGAGTTATTAATATGCAAATGAAATGTTCTCTTCTAGAATAGTAAACCCAGAGCTGTAATATGCTTTTGGTCATGCTTTTAAGTCAATGTTTTTCATATTTAAAATACAATTAATTATAAATATTAGACTCAGTTTCTAGTTTGATTCTCTTACTATTTTACTGTATATTTTCCAATAAGAGAAGACCCAATCAATTTCTCTGGAACGAATCAGCAAAATAAACAGAGGACCTTAGACTAGAACTCATGTATCCGGAATTCATGTATCTGTTTTTTTCCCACTACATTGCAGTAGAGTCAGTATACAACTTGTAATATAATGTTTATAATCTAATGATCTCGCTGCAGGAGTGTGAGCACATAAGAATGTGGTTAGTAGGCAGGGAGCGGAATCATGTCTTCCTAGAGATACCTATACTATCAAATAGGAAAATGCCCAGGAAAATGCCCCTTATAATTAACCATGTCTAGGAATTGCCTTCAGACTAAGATAACTCATTGGACTCTCTCAGCTTCTTAGCAACCAACTTTGAAATGATGTCTCTGAAAAATCAAGTTTACTTTGTATCTGTTAAAGAATGCAAAGGAAAGATTACCTTTCATTTTCTTTCAAGGGGACTGCATTTTTAGTACTAGTGAACAGATGCTTCTAATTATTAAAAGTAATTATTTAAAAAAATAGGCTAGAGGAAACCTGATTTTGGTGGGTGGGGGGAATTCTCATCTGTTATCAATTATAGTACCATATAATTGATAGTAAACTAGAAATGTAAAAAGCACAAAAAGATACTTCAAATTTTAACATAGTTTGAGAAAACATAACCTTCTAGAAAGGATGACCTTAATATCAAATGCCAAGTCTTTGACTCTGCCGTATAAATTGCTCTATTCATTAAAATGTTAAAGTGTGGTACATCATAAAGATGAAAGCCAATTTTCTTTTCATTACCAATACCCTCCTGTTGAGAATTTGGAAGCTTATATTTTAATCAATTCATCTGATCTTTTCAAATTAAATTATCCCCTAAGTGAACTAGATGAAAAATAAATTATATTAAAATTAATGTTCTTCCTCATTTGTCAAATATGGACTACAATAATTTCTTCTAGTTTTAAATGATAATATTGGATAATAAACTTCTATTTTAAGCTATCTCTCTCTATAGAACCCGACTTTATTAATACTGGGACAAGGTTTGAAATGAGCCCAACTTGATCTTATAACTTGGGAGAAATAGCTAGGATATGTTGCATACCTTTGAGCAAGTTTCGTGGACAAGTACGCACAGTGATTATTATGCTTTGTTAGAATGTATTTTGTAAAGTGAATGTATGACTTTACTGAACATGTGCTTGTGTACAGCATAACCATGGGAACTCTGCACTGAGAGTCTAGTGTTCGGACGACCTCTTCTATCTTCTGGCAACAGGGAGCTCCTCAGCCTAGGGCTCCATACCTACCCCAATAGATGGTGGTCAGAAAATGTCTATTATATTAAAATTTGAGGTATAAGAAGTGGATGGTGAGGCTTTTCATTCCCTTCCGCCTATAAAATTACATAGAAATGGTTGCACAATGCTATATACTATATCCAACCCCTTTAGAGTCAGGGTTCATTTTCTAAGACTTTGTTGGCAGGTCAACAACGTACAACATTATTGAGGAAAATTCTGACCACAAGTTTGGTTAAGCTACTTGCATTAGACTTGCCTTAAAATTTTCTTCAGAGACAAAGAAGTTATAGTTGTTTTGATTATGCCACTGCTGACCTAGTGACAACTGGTCCAAATTAATATAATGTTTAGAAATATTTTCATATCACTTGGGTGATAAAACCTACAAGATAGACGAAGGTTGTGTGTCTATAACAAAAACAGTTTGATCTTATGGCTTTCAAACTGATCCTATCACCTGATGGCTGAGCAAAACTGATATGCTAAAACATCTAAAGTGATTCTGTCAGAGAGAGCTATTGGCTCCGTTCAATTGACTCAGAAAGGAAGAATGGGATGGCGAAAAAAATTCTAGTTTCTCCCTTATTTGATTCAATTTGCAACAGTACATTTCAAAGAGAAGCATGTTTATAACATTTATTACTTACATAAAATCAGCAGAAATTAATATGCTTGCATAAATGGCAGAGAATCCAGTTTAACTGTTATTGGCATCTTTTATGTGGAGGAGGGTTCATTTAGGTAGAAGTTTGAATTTGCGTAATGCCCAAAGTAGTGTTGTAAATACAGTAATGAAACATAAGTTTTCAAATTCCACTCAAACGTTGTTAATCTGTTAGGAAGTGCTCACTGGAGGATGATAGAAAACATTGTAGCTGTTTGAAACAAAAGCAATGTTCATAAAATTATTGAAAGAATCATAGGAGATTCAATTTCCAGAAAGAATTCCCAGAACAAACCTGGGAATTGGGCTAGCCAAAGAATGACATAGTCATAATGCTGGGCCATGAAGAAGCTCCTCTCATGTTGATTAGCTCCAGACTACAACAGCTGAGCTGAACTTCCAGAATAAACGTGTGGCTACCAGACTACTGACATCTACTAGATGAAGAAAACTTCTGTCTTACACACTAGGGTATCACTTCTACTTCAAGGACCATGCAAGGGCATTGGATCAACAGAATGCAAAAACAACTATAGCTCTCTTTTGCAAGTTTTATGAGGGAATGTAGTTTTTATTTTCACAACCTCTGATCTACAGGAATATCCTACAAAGATGTTGGAATACATGTCTAGTGAACCGATCTACCACACATGCAACACTGAAATTGAAATCCATGTTCTTAATAATGTGCATATAAAAGTATACAAGATGATCATGAAACATTCAGTTTTATTTAAGGAAAAAAAACATGGTTTCATTTTTAATCTGGTAGATTTTTGTATTATAATTGTATCATCAGAATAAATAATTCTAATACTTTAAAAACATTTTTTTAATGTTTATTTTTGAAAGCAGTGTGTGTGTGTGTGTGTGTGTGTGTGCAGGGGAGGGGCAGAGAGAGGGAAGACACAGAATCATAAGTGGACTCCAGGTTCTGAGCTGTCAGCAAAGAGCCCAACGGGGGGCTCGAACTCATAAACCGTGAGATCATGAGCTGAGCCAAAGTCGGACACTCAACTGACTGAGCCACCCAGGCACCCCAATAATTCTAATGTTTTTAAAACAAATGATCATCAATGTTTAATGTACAAATTGTAGCATTATTAATTGCATATTGTCACTAATGTGATATCACATAGGTACTAGCAAGTTGGTGGCAAATTTTCTTACAAAAATGAGATTTTTTTTCAGGTAGACAAGTGTTTTTTTTTTTCAAAAGTGACAGCTAAAATATATGATTCTCTGGACATGGTAATCACTATTATTGTGACTAAACTTTGTTAAGATTGGGCAATAAGTTTAAGATGATATGTCTTGTCAGGAGTGCAAATTATAATTATAGCATGACTACTCCTAATGAGTTTGCATTTTTGAAACACAGTTTAGTGTCCCATCAGGATGTAAATATAAGATTATGGAAACTTTCTCATGGTAGAATATCACTTTAGAATGCAAACATCCATTTGGATAGTCACTGAGAAAAATTGAATGATCAGACGATATAGATTGCTGGATCTGAATGCAAAATCATCTATTGTTAGAGTTTTGTGATAAAAATAAAAAGGCAAACATGTCTATAGTTTTGAATAGTTCTTGGTAGATTCGGAGAATATATTGTTTAGCCCGAAATTTTCTATCTCACATGTTTCTACATGTCTAGGTAACATAAAAAAGATCTTGCATATCTGATTACCAAAATTAAGGCTCAGATGAACGTTTGTAACTTACTGAAATAAGCAGATTTTGAGGATTTTCAATATTTGCATGGCTACATGCAGCTAGCTTAACAGCACAATGTGCAGGAGGGCCTTAGCAATTTTGTATGACATCGAGTAAAATGTAAGTCAACAGTATGCTGAGGGTGGTGTAGTGTAAATGCCAAAGCAGCCATTAACCAAATCTATGCAAGTACAGTCTACAAAATAAAAGCTGCAGTGCCTCCTTATATTGTGTTGTCCAGTCACCAGTTGGAGAAAGGATAGGGTTGTAAGTTCTGAGCACTATGCTTTAAAAATGATATTGATAAACTGCAACCTAGACCAAGAAATTTAAACAAGTGGTAAATGACCCCCAAACCATATCGTACGCATACTAGTTAAACAAAAAAGAATAGACAAAATTCTGAGTATAATAGTTCAGGATAAGAAAAGTTTAAACATTCAATCAATACTGAATAACTTCTCAAAATGAAAGCGCCCTTAAAAATGGAAACTTTTAAGGTAATTAAATGTTAATCGTAAGATGATTGTACTAATACACAAATACCTTTAAAGTTATTACATAAAGGACAGATCAGGTTAGATATTCTTTTTTCTTAATTAATTTGTTTATTTGGAGAGAGAAATGTTATTTTGCAGATCATCCAATTTTGGGGTACTTGGATGGTTCATTCGGTTAAACCTCTGATTCTCGATCTCGGCTCAGGTCATGATCTCATGGTTCAGGAGACGGAGCCCTGCGTTGGGCTCTGTGCTGACAGCATGGAGCCTGCTTGGGATTCTCTCTCTCTCTCTCTCTCTCTCTCTACTACTCCTCCACTGACACACACATGCTCTCTCTCTCTCTCTAAATGAATGAATGAATAAATAAATAAACACTTTAAAAAGAACATCCAGTTTCTTTTGTCTCATGCTCTCTTTATTAAAACATCTCTAAAAGTCCTGAAATGTGTATCAGCTATTGTCTGAATTTTGGATCTTTATTCTACATTGCCAGAGGTTATTGACAATGATATAGATCATCTTGCCTTACTGTTTTGATAAACTCTTCATAAGTTGAAAGCATCGTAAGTTGAAAATGCATTTAATACATCTAACCTACCAAACATCACAGCTTAGCCTGGCCTCCATTAAACATGCTCAGAACACTTACATTAGCTTATCATTGGTCAAAATCATCTAACATAAAAGGCTATTTTGTAGTAAAGTGTTTAGTATCTCATGTAATTTATTGAATATATCACTGAAAGCAAAAAAAAAAAAAAATAGAATAGCTGTATGGGTGTAGAGTGGCTAGAAGTGGATCAGTTGTTAATCCTCATGATCGCACGGCTGACTGAGAGCTAGCCCTGACCAGCAGAGCTGTTGCTGACCAGCATCACGAGAGAGGATCACAGCACATTTCACCAGCCTGGGGAAAAGACACAAATTCAAAATGCAAAGTACTGTTTCTACTAAATGCGTATTGCTTTTGCACCATCGTGAAGTCAAAAAATTGTAAGTTGAACCACTGTTAGGGAGGGATTGTATGTATTATACCAGCCCAGAAATTACCTCCTGTCTTCCCAGAACACTTTAAGATTGTGTTCCCTTATGTTATTTCCACGTGCATGTTAAAGTATATATCTGATTTTAATTATTCTCCAACTTCCAGCCATTCAGAACACCACAGAATTTTCTGTAGGTGATTATAGAGTTAGGGTCTGCACCATTGTTACCTGACAGCTCTAAATAGTGTCCCAGAGGAATTGGCGAGTGAAATGACTGCACGCAAGTAATTATTTTTTAAATTTAGACACTAAGTCAGAAAATGTTCTTCATGCCAAAAGGGCTTTAAAAAAATCGACCCTGCTAGCAGCCCAGTGTGAAGAATAATTGCTGATTGTTACAGATCAATAACATCCAATTTAGAAAGACTGGAGAATTCCACAACTGTAATTTTGTAAAGCATTTTTGAGGAAAGCAAAATATTTGTAGCAATTAATGAATTAAAACCCAAAATACCAGAAAAGCAGAAATTAGTAAGGAACAAGTCATACAGGTCAGAAACTAGAAACAAATATATCTGGCTTAGATATACGCCCCAGAAAAGATCCAACCTAAGACAGAACGAGGGAACCCTGAAGACTTATTCATGAGTCCACTCTTTTGAATAGCTTGTTATATCTAAGTAAAAGCTCAGGAACTATTTAAAGCTTAGAAATAGCAGAGCAGGTATTTTGCATGTTTTGATGCAAATAATTTTCTTGGAAACACGTCTCATTTTTCTGTCTCCTCCTTTGGTACATTATGCATTCTATACTTCAGTGCTTCTGCTGATTACTTAACATATTCTAGGCTTAAGCATTTGTACTAGTTCATGGGTCTTCTCTAAAGGTAAACATTCTTGGGTGTTCATACTTCCTTCTCCTGCGATGTCATAAAATCTGTCTTCACATCTATAAATTCTCAATTGTTACCTTTACTCTGTGAAACCTATGATGGTCCCAATTAACCGAGAAAGTAAGTAGATATGGAGAAAGAGTAAGATTATTTGAGAGATTTGCATTCTGTATAACAATGAAGTAGTAAAGTTTGTAGGAATGTGCCCAACGTGTGGAGTGCTTATTATTAATTCAAACATGGGCTCAGGCTTAGGAAGACATTTAGTGGTGGAGAGAGGGAAATTCTTGAAGCTTGCTAAGATTTTAAATTATACGTTATTTTGCTTACTTTTCCTTTGTGGATACAAATAAGTTGAGACTTAATATTCAGTAATGATACAAAAGAAAGCATCAAAAAATATTTTAATTTTTAAAAATACAGGACATCTTAAATATAGTTTGAAAGCACTTAACATTACTATCATATTAGAGAAAATTCCAGAAGTCATCATTACAATATCAAATGACAGGTAGAAAGGGTATAATCAAGATTTTTAATATCTATTTATATAACTGAAGCCAAGAGATCAAATTTTCTTATGCTCTGTAATCATTTCAATTTGTACCATAAAATTTGAGCTAGAAAGATAATGCTGTTTTCCATTAGAAGTCACACATCTCAGAGATGTGATTAATCAATGCTAAAATTTTATTTTTTTATCTTTTTCTTTCTTTTTTTTTTTTTTTCAACGTTTATTTATTTTTGGGACAGAGAGAGACAGAGCATGAACGGGGGAGGGGCAGAGAGAGAGGGAGACACAGAATCGGAAACAGGCTCCAGGCTCTGAGCCATCAGCCCAGACCCTGACGCGGGGCTCGAACTCACCGACCGCGAGATCATGACCTGGCTGAAGTCGGACGCTTAACCGACTGCGCCACCCAGGCGCCCCAATGCTAAAATTTTAAAAAAAGAATAAAGCCTTTCTTATTTAGATAAATGTATTTTGATCAAGAAAGGTTTTCATCAAAAAAGGTTCTAGGCAGAGTACAAAAAATCTTTTGGTTCTTGTCTTTGTTTCCTGCCAGACACAAAGAATTTCTGGGTACACAGCGAAACACTGATTGTTTATCTGATAACTACAATCGAATATAGTGGCCTTGACAAAAATATGTACATGTAGAGGCAGCCAGCAAAGATCCAGGCAAATCCTCTGGTAGATTGATAACATGAAGTTAAACTATATAATTGTCAAAGACCATGCTAATAAAGGCAGGCACTGTGAGACTAAGAGATTCAATTCTAAAAGGTTCAATTCTAAGCCTGCTGTATTTTGAGTGTATGTAAGATCCACACTTTAGTCTATCTCTGTAGGTACATACTCATCACCCAATATTTAATACTTGTCATTTACTCGGCAATCTGCTTCTCACCAGTGTCCCAGATAATCTCTTATCAATGAATTATGCAAATTCATATAATTTATCTTTCTTTCAAAATTTTTCATTAATAATTTCTGATACTGAGTTGAAGGGAAATCTCAAACTGAAATTAGGTAACAAAAGCTGATGAATGCAGTGTGTCAAGTTGGAGATAACAATAATAATGCTAGAGACATAGGAATAATCCCACATGCCAGCGACCATATTTTTGCAACATCATTTTTTCAAAATTTCAACAATATATGAAAAAACATACTGAATCATTTCAATTTACCTTTGGGTAGAGCACATAGAATTAAGAGTATTCACAAGAATTCACAAGAATTAAGAATCCACAAGTTCTCTATTCATGTTTTTAATTTAAAAATGGTAAGTATTGGGGCACCTCTATGGCTCAGATGGTTGAGCGTCCGATTTCAGTTCAGGTTATGGTCTCATGGTTCATGGGTTTGAGCCTCTGGTTAGGTTCTGTGCTGACAGCTTGGAGCCTGGAGCCTGCTTTAGATTCTGTCTCCCTCTCTCTCTGCCCCTCCCCCACTCGCACGCGGGGGGGCGCGCGCGCGCGCGCGCGTGCGCTCTCTCTCTCTCCCCCCCCAAAATAAATAAACATTATGTAAATAAATAAACATTATGTAAATAAATAAATACAAATGATGATTATTAAATGTAATCTCTCTGCCCCTCCCCCACTTGCGCTCTGTCTCTCTCTCCCTCCAAAATAAATGAACATTAAATAAATAAATAAATACAAATTATTATTAAATGTAAGTTACCTTAGGATAAAATTTAAAGTCCCCCATTTTAATTCTGATGTTTAATAAATATCCATGGCAACTGAAGTATTGTATTAAAAGCATCCTTTTAAAAAGTTTTCTCTACAAAAACAAAGAAACTTCAGCCATAGAAAACTAAAAGTCAGGGTAAGATCTTATATTCCATTTGGTCCCAAATGCTGATCCATGGAAGCTGTCTAACTCACTAAGTATATCTCACAAGGGCACCTTACTAAAGTTATAAAGTGCCTTGTGTCTCACCATGAGGTGTCATTTTTTTCATAAGTCTTAAGACTTGTAAGAAATCAGAACCTTGTAAGAAATCAGAAACTTAGCCCCATCCCACCCCATTTTAAAGGATCCTCAGGAAATTCATACATATGTGAAAATTTGAGAAACTGCTCTTAAGATGCTGGTGGGTTTTTCTGTTTGTGTTTTGTTTGTTTTTTTTTTTTGTATTGCCTTTTGTTTGTTTTATTTGGTTTTCAAAACACACAGGTAAAGGTCATTCAGAATTGCCAAAACTTGGACACAACCAAGACATCTTTAGTAGGTAAATGAATAGATAAATTGTGATACCTCCAGACAATGGAATATTATTCAGTGCTAAAAAAAAATAAACTATCATGCCATGGAAAGACATAGAAAAATCTTAAATGCATGTCGCTAAATAAAAGAAGCCAATCTGAAAAAGCTATATGCACTATGATTCCATCTATATGACATTTTGGAAAAGACAAAACTATGGAGCCAATAAAAAGATCAGTGGTTGTCAGGGGTGAGGGTGAAAGGGGAGAGAATAGGCGGAGCACAGAGGATTTTTAAGAGAGTGATGGATAATGATGGATACATGTCACTATGCATTTGTCCAATCCCATAGAATGTATAACACCAAGAATGGGCCCTAGTGTAGTCTATGGACTTTGGATGATGATGATATATCAGAAAAGATTCATCCTTGGTAAAAAAAAAAAATGCAATTCTTATGAGTGATGTTGAGGATGAGGGAATGGGGTACATGGGAAGTCTATGTATCCGGGCTAATCCAATTTCTCATAAGTGGTTTCTGATCTTCAGAGAGGAGACTACCAGGTGGCATCATTTTTCATAGACCAGTTGAAATCAGGGTAGCAAAGGATTCACAGAATTATAACAGGAAGATGTTTTTGTGCTTGCTCACTTTCTTTTTCAAAGTCTTTTTCTTTAAGCCTCTTCTGAAATGTGAAGTAGAACCCGGCCAGCTGGGAGCACAGACATTCCTGGGTGAATGGACAGAGTGTCAGGCAATTTTTGCAAAGGCACATGCTGCAGAAATCAATTGCTATAGACTGTACCTACAGCTACTTTTGAGGAAATCATACATACGGATAGAATTTAAGATTTCTGAGAGGGAAAACAAACGCTCTCCCTGAGTCACCAGGCTTGGGAAAATATAGACCATGCCCTCAATGTGTTGAGAGTTATTTTGGACAAATAAAACTAATTCAAATGTCTTGAGGTCTGGGGCAGGAGAGTACCTTTATATAGAAAGTGCAAAGCTTGCACATGGAGAATAGCTATTGTGATGGAAAAATACCAAGTCACCTTTCATTTTCATAGTACTATTTGCATATTAAATCACTCAATCATCATTATGTCTACTGAATATTTACCTATGGAATTAAAGATTTCATTTGAACTTGACAGGCTTTTTATTTTTTCCTGCTTTACTAGTTATTTGCCTTCGTTGAAAAAATAGTAAAAGGCCATTGGAATTTCCTAAAGCATATTCTACACATGTGGGCAAACAATTTTTAACTGTTCTCTTCACACCAAAATCTGCCTGCTTAAACGGAGTGAAGTCATTTTGGGGTGCCTGGGTGGTTCATTCAGTTAAACGCCTGACTCTTGATTTCAGCTCAGGTCATGACCTCACAGCTCATGAGTTCAAGCCACACGTCGGGCTCCCTGCTGACGGTTCAGAGCCTGCTTGGGATTCTCTCTCTCTCCCTCTCTCTCTGTCCCTCCCCTGCTTACTCTGTCTCTCTCTTTTTTGCAAAATAAATAAATAAAAACTTAAAATTTTTTTAAAAAAAGAATTGAAGGCATTTTTCCTGAAATTTTTCAGAAGTCGAGTTATTATAACATATAAAGGAAAACAGAACTTGTAGTTCCTTCTGGGATAAGAAGGAAAGCAGGCAGGTTTGGCAGAGAACTCCACAGCATCGGTGGATGTGAATTTGTGTGAGCTCACTGGAGAAGACAGAACATGAGGTCTGTATGTCAGGAAAATTATATAATTGGTGAGGGGCAGGACCATTGCAAGAGGTACCAAGTAGGGCCAGCAAAATTTGGGCAAAGCTAGAACAGAAATTTAGAACAGAGATAACAACCTAGCCAAATGGTTTTATTTTTTTATATCAGATCTTGCTAAGCGATTATGACAATGTGGAGGATATGGACATGTGTGTGTATGTGTGTGTATGTATGTTGGTGTGTGTGTATATAAAACAAATATACAGGGAAAAATAGTAAATGTGTTTGTCACCTATGTATTCCGGCAACAAATGTGGGTTTATTATCAATAATGTACCAGACAGTACATGCTGGAATGGGAATCAAATACAAATAATGGAGGCTCCTGCCATTAAATACTTCATGTTCTCACAGAGGGAGATTGGAGTGTGTGTAGACAGAAGGAACAGTAGGGTACGGTTGGGGTTGCAGGAGGGGACTAGAGCAGCATGTAATACTTGACAAAGGAAATGCATCTTGATGTGAATCTTCACAGAGGAGAAGGCATTAGCCAGCACCAGAGAGACAAGGGTGAGCAGGGTCACGACAGGCGAGAAAATTCCAGAGGGCCAGAGACTTGGAAAAGTTCATGCCCCTCTGTAAAATAAGCAAAAGACTTGCTTTTTATTTTCAGGATAAAGTATGTAATCAGCAAAGAGAAAGCATTTCTGGAACTTTAATCTTTTTCGGATCATAAGTAAATAAATAAGAAGCCTTTCACAGTTGACTTCCCTCTCTTCAAAGTTAAGGAGAGGGGAAAGGTCATCCGGCTAATAAACAGAAAAACTAGACCGGCCTTTTCTGTAGTGGCCCATTTGGGACACTTTCATTTAGTCTACTTAAAATTTTAGAGTTAACCAGCTCTAATTGGTATCTCTACAAGATGCTTGCCTGTCATTCATGTGTGGTTAATGTCAGTGCCATTAACAGACAAGTAACTAAAATACAGAAAAACATGACTAAATGGAAGTCTTTTCAAACGTGCAGACTCTTTAAAAAGCCATTTAAAGAAATGGTTCACTTTTTTTTCCCCCCAAGATGTGAGTTGGAATTGAAGCAAGGCTACTGCTTTTCCCTGGAGATCGATTTTTCTAAGCTTGTAGTTCAGATCAGTCAATGTGATTATCCCCCCTGCCAAACAAAGTGCCCACCTGTTCAAAGTCACACTGAGTAAGAAAGATGTTCTTTGTGCTGTCACAGGACTCCACGTAAATAGGAGAATAATTATGTTCTCACCGTTTGTGAAATGTTTCTGTCATTCTAAAGGAAAAAATTTGGATCAGAGCCTCAAGTACAACTGCACTAAAGACTTCTTAGAGTTAGCTAGATCATACTTTCTAAGGGGCAGAAAAGTCTAAAAGAGAAATATTGCTTTTTCTAATGAAATCCTGAAGACCACTCAACTTCAAATCACAGAAAAACAATATAAATTGAAGAGAGCTAAATATAAAATCTTCCTGGGGCATCTGAGGGGCTTAGTCAGCTGAACATCTGACTCTTGATTTTGGCTGAGGTCATGATCTCACAGTTCATGGGATCCAGCCCCGTGTTGGGCTCCATACTAACAGTGCAGAGACTGCTTGGGATTCTCTCTCTCTCTCTCTCTCTCTCTCTCTCTCCACTCTCTGCCCAAGCTCACTGTCTAAAAATAAATAAATAAACTTAAATTAAAAAAAATATATATAATCTTCCTGGCTGAAAAAAAAATATACCCTCTTTCCCAGCTGAAATACTGTAAATCTGTAGAAACGGGACAATTGAGAAATAAGAAATGAAAGAATGTTATTCTCTATTTCTTCTGAATACTCCACAGCCTGCCACTGCCTGGGAGGAAAGGAAAACTAAATAATCTTGAAATTTCCCCAATCATGGGGATATTACCAATAGAATAAAGGAGGCTTGAAATATCAGAATGGCAAACATATCTTTTTCAAAGTTTCTTTTTCTCTTGACACCAGAAAAGTCTGGATTTTTTTCTTTTTCTGAGAAACTACCAGAAATAAGAAACGCTTCTCCAAATGCAGAGGATCCTTGGGTAGCATTCACCACTTGCCTTGAGAAACACTTTTACCTAGTGTGCTTTTGTTAGGCTCAATAATTTCCTGGTAAGAGATTAATGCAATATGGACTTTTTATTCAAAACATATATGTGATTCATACCCTGTTTCTTATTAAAAGTAGCATAATATTTTGAATAGTTCTCTTAAGTTTTAATTGGGTTATTATAAGAGATTTATTAAAAGAGACAAAATTTGATATATTTATAACAGGAGTGAGTCTATTTGTGAGTCTATTAATTAGCTTAAGTGATTAGAGCAATGTAGGGAAATGGGAACCCACTGTTTAGGCCAGATTATTAGAGTCTTAAGTTGACATCACTCTAAAAGTAGGAGTATTTAAGGCCACTTTACAAACATGAGTCCGTAATAAGACAATAATTTATTTTTCTGTCACTGCCATCACCTTGGGGTTGGTTAGCTGTTTCATCATTGCAACAGATGGATCAGAAAGTTTCAAAGACAGCCACAACGTTTCCCTGCTAAGCCATTTCCATCTCTCAGTGTTCAGAAGGAGATCATTTGCAGTCATGGGAGAATTACGTTTAGTCATACACAAGACAGCGCAAAACTAAATCTGATTTCTTGTGACTGGGAAAAATGTCACAATTTCAATGTTTCGTGCCAGTAGATTCTCATTCTCATATGACTGTACATTTCATTTTCATTACTGATGTTGTGCTTGAGTGGAAAGAACAAAAGCCTAGCGTCAGGGGCCCTGAACTAAGTCCCCTGCTCATCTGTGACAACCGGTGGCAGGGCACTTAGTTGCCATTCCTGTGGCGTGGTTACTACACCAGTCAAAATGCAAGAATGGACTAGATGATTTCTAAGATTGCTTTAAACTTTAGAAATCTATGATGTTATGATCATTAACGTTGCTATTGTTATCATTTAGGAGCCCCATATTGTCTTCTATTGGACATTTCAGAAAGCAAGCCATATAGAGTACTTCCAACTTAGATATAAATTTATAACTATGATACAAAATGTATGATATTTCTAAGGATTCAGGGAAAAGAGATGATTACTTAACTGAAACTGTAGCCTCAGCTATAGTTACAAAAGGATGCTCGAACTTCCCAGAGATTGAAGTCTTTTTTGGCTTGGAACACATAATGATTGATTCAGCACATAGCTCAAGTTGGAGAATAAAATGTGGGTGTCTCAGTAATTGTAGCAGCAGGAGGGAGGGAATTATGGACTGTGTCCCCAATATGAAGTATGTTGTATTACCTTCTTTAGACATTTGGGAGCTTGCTAACAGAGAAAAAGACTTCAGTTCATGAAAGTGTAGTATGAGATCTATTCCCTAGGAAAGAGTAGTCTTTCCCAATTATCTTATACATAAAGGTTAAATTTACATCAAGAGATTAAATGGTTTGTTTTCCAAAAGAAAGTGATACGTATTGCTAATACATAATAGTGTCCGTATTTGTTTGCTAGGGCTACCATAACAAAGTATTCCAGACTGAGTGGTTTAAGCAAAGAAATTTATTCTTTCAGTCCCTGGAGGTTGGAAGTCCAAGACGATGGCATCAGCAAGGTTGGTTACTTTTGAGGGTCCTCTTCCAGACCTCTGTCCTTAACTTGTAGATGTCCTTCTATACCCTATGCCTTCACACAGTCTCCTCCACGTGTATCTATGCTCAAACTTCTTCTTCATACAATGACAGCAGTCAAATTGGATTAAAATCTACCCTAATGCTCTTGCTTTAATGTAATGACCTCTAAAGACCTATCTCTAAATACAGTTGCATTCTGAGGTACTGGGGTTAAAACTTCACCATATGAACATTTGGTGCACATTCAGCCATTACAGTGTCAAACCAGCGCAAAGCCCTTTTCAAAGAACTTCACATATACTAACTCATTTGCTTTTCACAAGAACGCTGTAAGTTCTACTCTTACACAAAGAGGTTATATGTTTTGCTCAGCAAGGATGTGGCAAAACAAGGATTCTAACTCAGGCCATCTGGCTTCCACATATATGTTTTGAACCAGTTTGGCAAATACTAGCTAAAAGTTCCCTAAATTCCCTAAAGGTTCCCTAATCCCATTTTCTCTTCCTAGGTGTAAAAGAAGCCTACTTCCCCCATATTCTCCTATAGTTAGTTTGGAGCTATATGATAGAGGATTGGCCAGTAGAGTGTGAGCTCAAATGACAAATGCCACCTCTCAACCTGGCTTCTAATGTACCCCAATATTTCTTGCTCTCTCTACTCTTTAGCCTACTGAACAGAACTATTGTTCTGTGGAACGATAAGGAACCAGAAGAGGCCTGGGATATGGTGGCCCCCAAAGATGGAAAGACCTGGGACTGCTGAATCAGTCCATGAAGAGGTTATTAAACAGCCAAATGGAGCACAAAATTAATGAGAAATAAAATTGTATTGTATTAAGCTACTGAAATGCTGGGATGCATTATATCAGCTAAATCACTTACCCCTGACCAATAAACATGCCAGCATAGACACCTTTTACTCAGAAGAAACCTAAAATGACATAGACTTCTCCTTTTGTAGAAGAAAAAAAAAAAGCTAACATTTAGAGAAGTTAAGTCACTTCTTCAAGTCAGACTATGTAGGTTACATAATGATAGATGAAAAAAATTAGAATAAGAAAATACACTGTCATCATGAGGCTTGCTGTCTATGGGAAACTACTGTGACAATAATATGCCCTAGTTTTGCCACCTCAAAATTATTCCTCAAGAAAAGTCTTCATTTTTATGGTACATGAGGAGTTGAATACATGGTTGTGAAAGATGGACACTTGGGCTGCTTTGGTTGCATAAAGTGCATCTTTCTAGGACCAAGAGAGGGTGGGGAGCTGTCATATGAAAGTACTTGCTGAATATCCTTTCTATGACATTTATGAACAGCTTCGTGACTCTGACATGTGAATGAAGTGAGCTGTTGGTTGATAATGCACTAAATTGGATAAACCATCATGAGCAATTTTCCTTTTTCTCCTCCATTTTAGGTGCTTTCAAATTTTCGCTATTAAAATTATACTGAGATGATTGAAACCTTTTCTCTTCAGATATATTATTGTCATTTAATATATTCCAAAAGGTGGAGATTTACTCAATACTCCAGGGAATTACCAGAAATGTAGCATTCTACTTCACCTTTCTGTTTATGTTCCATGATGTTACCTGTTAGTGTCGCATGCATTTCCTTTATTAGGTCAAGGAAACATGCTTCTATGCCTAGTTTTTACACACTGGCATTGAATTTTGTCAAACAACTTTACTCCATCTATGGTATGATAATACGCTATTCTTCACATTCATTCTATTAATGTGATGAAGTCCATTGATTATTTCATCAGTGTTGAACGAACATGGCATTTCTGAAGTGAACATAACTGGTGGTGATGAGTTATCCTTTACATATATTGATGGATTCAGCTTGTTAATATTGTGGTAAGGAATTAACAAAAATCTTTCATCTGTTGAGGAAAGATATTGGTGTGTAGTTTTCCTCTCTTGTAATACCTTGTGATTTTCGAGAGCCAGACTTATTGTTTAGATGAAAGAGACTGAGGAAAATAGTCCTCTAACAGAAACACTTATGTCAATATGGTTAAGAGTTGTACTGCGTTTACTGATTGTTGTAGCTAAGGTACCAGAGATTCCAGTTTTGTCTAGTGTTTTTGTTTTAATCTTTTCTCTTGGCCCTGCTTGGGTCTTCCTTAAGAACTTCTCAGAGAGTCTATGTCTATAGCTCTTACAGCTGTCATCCACTCTTTGTTTTGTTTGTTTAACTATCTATCAATCTATTCATTAATATTTATTTTAAAATATTTTTAATATGTATATATTTTTGAGAGAGAGAAAGAGAGAGAGAGCACAAGCAGGAGAGGGGCAGAGAGAGGAGACATAGAATCAAAGCAGGCTCCAGGCTCCACGCTAACAGCGCAGAGCCTGACGCGGGCTTGAACCCATGAACCAGGAGATCATGACCTGAGCTGAAGTCAGACACTCAACTGACTGAGCCACACAGGCTCTCTATTTTAAACTGTTTATTTATTTGTTTGAGAGAGATAGAGCAGAGGGAGGAGCATAGAGAGAGAGAGAGAGAGAGAGAGCAAGAGAGAATCCTAAGCAGACTCTATGCTGTCAGCACAGAGCCCAATGTGAGGCTTGAACTCAGGAACTGTGAGATCATGATCTGAGCTGAGATCAAGAGTCAGATGCTTGACCGAATGAGCCACCTAGGTACCCCAATCCACCGTCTGTTATTCTAGAGTCCTGTTGGTGGCATCCTAAGGAGTAGGAGATGGGGAGTTCTCTAATCTTCCAATTAAATCTTAGTCATTTATTGGGCCATAGTCAAGATGTAGCCTTTGCAAGTATTTAAATGTCTTCCAGCACTACAGCTCTTTTGGCCCTGTCCCATACTCTCTTCCCTGGCTGTAGCTTTCCCAAACTATTTCCTTGAATGCCTGCCCTCATTGACCATGTCTCTCTCACTCCTTTAGGTAAGAAAGGAAGACTAGAAGAGGCAAGAGAGGAAGGATTCGCCTTCCTCCACTAAGATAAGATTTCAGAATTGCACTCTGGCAAATATTTCCCCTGGAGAGTAGATCTTTGTGAGGAGAAGACTCTGAACATGTTTCTTTCCTTCCCTCTGTCAGGGCCACCAGAGGACCATTGTGGGATGTCCCCATGAAAGCCTAATAAAGTCCTGGAGATAAAACCAATGCAAGTGTGAAAGCCCCCTAACACTATAGTCCCAAGAATTGTCCCGCTTTCCAGCTGCCCTCAGCCATCCTAAGCTATTCACACATTTAAGTTCTGCTACAAGTCTATAGTTCCATTGGCTTCTGCTTCTGGTAAGTGGATCTTGGTCGCTGTATGTCTTTTGATGCACCTTTCTAGACTTGAAGACTTACCCTGTGACCTCCGTTCTCTCACAGGTTTAATAAAAGTCACTGATTTTCAAGGGTTTTTTTTTTTTTGGGGGGGGTTATATTTGTTGTAGGAATAAGAGTGATGAGTCCTAAGTTCTTTACATGTCAGAGATGATACTGGACAATAACTGTCTTTTTAAGTTTAGTAAATGTTTAAAACTTTCACATTCATCTCTACAGAAGGGTCAACTATTCAATAGCAAACTTACAGAGTTGAGTTTAACTGGACTTTAAATAAAAAAGTTCAAACTCTCGGGGTGCCTGGGTGGCGCAGTCGGTTAAGCGTCCGACTTCAGCTCAGGTCACGATCTCGTGGTCTGTGAGTTCGAGCCCCGCGTCAGGCTCTGGGCTGATGGCTCAGAGCCTGGAGCCTATTTCCGATTCTGTGTCTCCCTCTCTCTCTGCCCCTCCCCCGTTCATGCTCTGTCTCTGTCCCAAAAATAAATAAACGTTAAAAAAAAAAAGTTCAAACTCTCGATTATATTTCTTGTATTGGAAGGTATTTTAATCTTAGAATGGTATTATTCAAAATGCATAGGCCGGCATTGTTTTATTTTTTTCAATTTTGTGAAATACAGCACGATATGGTGACATTTCCTATTGCAGCCTCACATTAAAAAAAAAGAAAAGTATTGCCAGGAGGTTGATATATGTGTGCCTCACAAAACACAATGTTTTATGCTTTCTGCTGGAAGTTCCATGTTAACCTGTGCATTCATGTGATTGAGATTACATATGGGAAACAGATTTGGTTACTGCAGAGTCAGATGAATTATCTTTTAAAAAATTTATTATGATTATAAAACTAATACAGAAAAAGAAAATTCTAAAAAAGCATATTTTGAATTCCTTACAAATCTATAACAGAAAAACAATTGTTCACATTTTGCTATTTTTTATAATATTTTTTGTTCACTCCTCACATATTTTAGGGAATAGCACTCTAAAATATGTCCCACTGGCTTCAGATATTATCAAAGCAGGAGCTTATCCAGACATTATTATGTGTGTTTAGATATAATTTAATGTCTAAAATTATTTTATCATTTATATAGCTACTCTGTATTATTAAATATCTAGATTATAATCATTTCATTATGTTTTGTCCACATTTATTAACATATTTTTAAAATTCGTCTCCCAGATTTACTGAGGCAAGTAGCTTTATTGGTTTTTCAGAAATAAACTTAATAATTTTTCATTTGCATGAGCTATATTCTACTGAAGATACCATTAATTGTTTCCTATGCGTTGGGTAGTAGTTTTGAGTGCTTTACCTGTGATCAACTGAGGAACCGTATAATGTTGATTTTGTTGTCTTTTCCATTTTAAAGAGGAACAAACTGTGGTACAGAAACATGAAATAAATTGTTTAAGGTTAGCCAGAAGGCAGGCAGTGGAGCTAAGATTTGAAGCAAGAAAGTTTGGTTGTGGTTTCTGGATGCCTCTCCACAATGTTTCATTCCTTTTTCCATTTTACCACATCTTCATCATGTAACAATTTTCTAATTGAAAAAGTTAAAGTAGCGTACACTTTATTCAATAAGTACTCACTAACCAATTACTATGTCTTAGACACTGTTCTAATTGCTTGTGATACATCCATGTACAAATCAGACCTAGATCTCTGCTCCCATGAAGCTTACATTATAGGAAAGGTAGAGAAAATACAAGTTATGTAATTAATGAGTACATTATATATTATGTTAACACTCAATAAGTACATCTATAAAATCAACATTAAACTAGGTTTGGGGAATAAGAACTCAAAGGGATGGCAGGTGGTAGTACTAAGAGAATAGGAGAACTTTAAGCAAAGAGAGTCATGAGCAAGCTGACCAAGGAGGTAGGGAGAGACAGAGGAATAGTGCGAGGTAAAGATCTAAAACTGGAGGATGCCTGGTGTATCTGAGAAATAGCAAAGAGGTCAGTGTGAGACATGTAGAAGAAAGTAGATGTCAGGATATTAATGAAGGCAGATTTTGAACTGTTAAAATTTGACTTTTACTTTGCATGAAGTAGGTTGGGAATGATTGTAGAGTTCTTTTTTTATATAAAAATTTTAATGTTTATTTGTTTTTGAGAGAAAGTGAGAGAGACAGAGAGAGAGCAAGTGGGGGGGGGGGTGGAGGGACAGAGGATCCAAAGTGGGCTGTGTGCTGACAGCAGAGAGCCCGATGCACGGATCGAATTCAGGAACCGTGAGATCGTGACCTGAGCCGAAGTTGGCCACTTAACCGACTGAGACACAGGCATCCCAAGAATGATTGTGGGATTCTAGGCAAAGATCCAACTTACTGAATTTATGGCATATCTTTGATTGCTAAGGAGGTTAGCTATTTTGTTCTTTAATATCATTTATTTTCCTGCTTTATACATTACATATGGAAATCTTTTCTTTATTTTGGTCACTTGGAGTAAAGTTTCCTCTTTGCCCACAATGTAAAGCAGTGCCTGGTAACTAATGCCGAAAGTCTCAAAGCAACTTCATGATGTAATATGGGATAATTTATAGATTCAGAAAGAGCTGAAAAACCAAGGTTCTTGGGGGATGGAAACCAAGATAGCTCTTAGACTCAAGCTCTTAGAGTCAAGAGCTCTTAGACTCAACCAAGATAGGTCTTAGACTGGAGACCAGAAACACCATGCAACACAGCTCCAAGTGCCTTCGAAGTACCTTCAACTATCAGGAGAGAATTTGGTTTATTTGCGTAGGTCATATGCCTACTTTTTTGATTGGGGGTTGGGCTACTGACACTGGTAATTTAACAGAATCATGGAAATAGAAATAAGGTCGCTTTGCCAAAAGAAGATATATCAGATAGACAAAGAAGAATATCAAACCTAGTGTTCAAAACATTAATTTGTAAGAAATACTTACATATAAATGGTATGAATCATTTACTTGGCATATTTGTTGTAGCCTGCCAATTATTTTCCAGTTTACAGTAATGTTCCTCTTTATTAGATGGGTATACAAATGTGTTCACTGTATCATCTCCTAACTTGGATGGTTTTGGAAAATACTGTTTTATCAAAAGCTCTGATTAAAGGTGAGAGGTTTTCTTTTATGGGTCTTTGAAAATGATATAGAAACATGGACTCGCATTTGTATTATCATGGGGATAGTTGGATGGCTAATAAGACGCCACGCTTTCTCGGTACCTAATAGCTTTTCTGGGCTAGTTGTTGAATTGTTTTCAACACGCACATTTCTGTATTGTTATGAAGCCTATTTTTTTCCATATGCTTTATATTTTATAAAGCACTTCAACTTATTTCATCTCTTATGAACGAGAGCCACTTGATGTAGGGGGCAGGTGTTTCCATTTCTATTCAATAGATAAAGAAAGCGAAGCACGGAGAAGACAAGGTAAGGCTTATCCGTTCTCCTGCGAGACCCTAGCCTAGATCCAAAGACTCCACATTTGATTATCTCAAAGACCTATCCATTAAGGGAGTTTTTGCCCTTAAAAGTAAACAGTACATTACGTGAAGTATAAATTTTAATTGAAGTATAATTTTACTTGGATTATAAATAAGAATACTGTTTATTAACGTATTACATTAATACCAATATAGTGATGTATTCAAATAAAATTGTACACAATTTATGGAATAGGGAGAGCCATGTATCATCTTTACTTTCTTCAGAACGTGAATTAAATAACCACTGTTTTTATAGTACTCCTTTTCTGTGACTCACCTTTTCCTTTCAGGGTGCATCTGTGAGAAACCCTGAAAATTCGTAAATCAGCTCCAACCTTCAGTTCTGTAGGATAGTCATTAATTTCACAAGAAGGCAGGAAGTTAATTGTCTTATAGTAGACTGCGCAAGCATAAGCCCAGTAGTCTTGCTGAGTGTTATATGCCTGACCACAATCATATCTGATGGCAAACAGCAAGTATGCACAACTGGGTAGAGAGTTTAGTCAGAATTCCAAGATTCATCAACAATTAAAGCTCTGCAACTTGGGTTTATAACTGGGGAACATAACTTTGCAAAACCATTTTATATTAATTATCTGGTTTCTTCAGTTCTTACACCTGAGATGCTGTTTGATTACACAGAATTTTAGCTTTATACTTAGACAATACATGAAAATGATTAAATTTAGGATGACAAAAACTTACATTTATTAAATGCTTATGAGCCAGGCATTTCTTCTAAGTGTTTTACATGTATTAATGCATGTAATATTTACCGCGTTACTGTGAAGAAAGGTCTGTTGCTGATCCATGTGTTCCAGGTGAGAAATTGAGGCCAAATGTTCTGTTAGCTTGCCTATGTTCACACAGTCAGTCACAGAACTGAGGAGTAGTTCTCAGGCTATTCCTAAAGGCTAAGCAGCCTTTAGACCAGAGCATTTGCACTAAAAATTACACTGTTGCCTTTCAATAAAGAAACATATCAAATAACTTGGATTTTATTGGTCAGAATCTTTCTCATTTTGCTAAATATGAGAAAAAAAATGTGTGGGTCCCAGCTCAGGTTTTGGCATTATCTATATTCAAACTCCAGCTTCATTTTTTATTGAGTCAGTTTCTTATCCTTAAGCCCAAGTTCTCAACTGTAAGACGAAGGCAAGAATATCTGTTTTGTGGTTATAAGAAGTAAAGAATTAATAATATAGTATTATTTATATTATTTATTTTTATTTAATTTTTTTAATGTTTACTTATTTTTTGAGAGAGAAAGAGAGAGAGAGAGAGGGAGAGAGACACAGCATGAGTGGGGGAGGGGCAGAGACAAAGACACACACACAGAATCCAAAGCAGGCTCCAGGCTCCAGGATCTGTCAGCACAGAGCCTGATGGGGGCTTGAACCCACGAGCCCAGAGATCCTATTCAGAGCCAAAGTCAGACGCTTAACTGACTCTGCCACCCAGGCGTCCCTTTGTATTATTTATTTATATATATTTTTTCTAATATGCTTTTCCCTCATAAAGACTATATGGCAATTACATTTAAACCACTCCAAAAAACAGGTCAATAAAAGAAATTCATTTTGATGTGAACAAGGAAGAGAAAACACAGTAATTATTTTTACCTTTAGTAAATAGATAGGAGTCTCAGAAAAATTGCATGAGGTCAGGTGAACCTTGTCTTATTCAAAGCTGGTGCATTTTGAAAACAAATGTATACAATGATTATTATCATTAAATAAGCAAATAACGGGCTTCCCTGGCATACTTAAGTTTTGGCTTTATTTTGTTTTATTGAAGTATAATTAACATATAACATGATTTTAGTTTCAGGTGTACAAAATAATGATTTGATATTTGTATACATTGTGAAATAATCACCACAATAAGTTTAGTTAACATCCATCACCACACGTAGTTACACAATTTATCTTCTTGTGATGAGATAAGGCCTTTTCTCTTAGCAACTTTCAAATATGCAATATAGTGTTATTGGCTACCGTCACCATGCTGTACATTACATCCCTATGAAGTGTTTATTTTACACTGGAAGCTTGTACCTCTTTAACTCTCTTCACACATTTTGCCCACAACCCAACCAACAATCTGTTCATTGTATGAGCCTGTTTCTTTTTGCTTGCTTCTTTTTAGTTTTTTAGATTGCACATATAAGTGAGATCATATGGCATTTTTTCCCTGCCTGATTTATTTCACATAGCATAATGCCCTCAAGGTCCATCCAAGTTGTCACAAATGGCAAGAATTCATTCTTTTTTGTGGCTGAATAATATCCCCCCAATTTATATCACATTTTCTTTATCCATTCACTCATCATTGGATATTTAGGTTGTTTCCATGTTTTGGCTATTATAAATAATGCTGCAATGAACATGGAGGTGCATATATCTTTTCAAATTAATGTCTTTGTTTTATACCCAGAGGTGGAATTTCTGGATCATACGGTAATTCTATTTTTAATATTTTGAGGAATGCTCAAACTATTTTCCTAGTCTTTGGACTAGAACCTTCTCACCAATAGTGCACAATGGTTCTCTTTCTCTACATCGTTACCAATACTTGTTATTTCTTATCTTTTTAATAATAGTCATTCTAACAGGTATGAAGTAATAATCATTGTGGTTTTGATTTGCATTTTCCTGATGATTAGTGATCTTTTCATGTACTTGTTCATCTACATGTCTTCTTTGGAAAAAGATTGCTATTTTTTTTTTCCTTTTTTTGCTATTGAGTTTTATGAGTTCTTTATATAGCTTGATTTTAAATTATCATTAAAATACTCTGTCAAAATAAGTCCCGATGTTGTCCAGGTATTGAATTATTGCCTGATTTATTCATTTAGGCTTATATATCTACATAGGTTACTCAGATTTTGATTAGGCCAATTTTCTGACATATAATCTGAAAACAGAACAAAGGGAAGATGGCAGCGTAGAGGATGCTGGGCTCACCGCGCGACCTGCTGATCACTTAGATTCCACCTACACCTGCCTAACTAACCCAGAAAACCACCAGAACTCTAGCAGCAGAATGGAGTCTCCGGAGCCAAGCGCAGACGAGAGGCCCACGGAAGAGGGTAGGAAGGACGGCGAGGCGGTGCGCGCTCCACGGACTGGCGGGAGGGAGCCGGGGCGGAGGGGCGGCCCGCCAGCCAAGCAGAGCCCCCAAGTCTGGCTGGCAAAAGCAGAGGGGCCGGACGGAGTGTGTTCCGACAGCAAGCGGGACTTAGCATCTGGGAGGTCGTAAGTTAACAGCTCTGCTGGGAAAGTGGGAAGGCTGGAGGACAAAGGGAGGGAGAGTTGCTGAGCCCCAGGACGACAGAGCTCAGTTTGGTGGGGGACAAAGGCGCTCGCCAGCGCCATCTCCCTCGCCCATCCCCCAGCCAAAATCCCAAAGGGAACCGGTTCCTGCCAGGGAACTTGCTCGCTCGCGCAAACACCCAACTCTGTGCTTCTGCAGAGCCAAACCTCCGGCAGCGGATCTGACTCCCTCCCGCTGCCACAGGGCCCCTCCTGAAGCGGATCTCCGAAGGAAAAGCGAGCTGAGCCTGCCCCTCCCACCCCCGTGCACCTTGCCTACCCACCCCAGCTAATACGCCAGATCCCCAGCACCACAAGCCTGGCAGTGTGCAAGTAGCCCAGACGGGCCACGCCACCCCACAGTGAATCCTGCCCCTAGGAGAGGGGAAGAGAAGACACACACCAGTCTGACTGTGGCCCCAGTGGTGGGCTGGGGGCAGACATCAGATCGGACTGCGGCCCTGCCCACCAATGCAAGTTATTCAAGACAGCACAGGGGAAGTGCCCCTCGGTTCCACACCACTCCAGAGACTATCCAAAATGACGAAACGGAAGAATTCCCCTCAAAAAAAGTCCCAGAAATAATGACAGCTAATGAACTGATCAAAAACGATTTAAACAATGTAACAGAAAGTGAATTTAGAATAATAGTCATAAAATTAATCGCTGGGCTTGAAAACAGTATAGAGGACAGCAGAGAATCTCTTGCTACAGAGATCAAGGGACTAAGGAACGGCCAGGAGGAGCTGAAAAACGCTTTAAACGAAATGCAAAATAAAATGGAAACGACAACGGCTCGGATTGAAGAGGCAGAGGAGAGAATAGGTGAACTAGAAGATAAAGTTATGGAAAAAGAAGAAGCTGAGAAAAAGAGAGATAAAAAAATCCAGGAGTATGAGGGGAAAATTAGAGAACTAAGTGATGCACTAAAGAGAAATAATATACGCATAATTGGTATTCCAGAGGAGGAAGAGAGAGGGAAAGGTGCTGAAGGTGTACTTGAAGAACTAATAGCTGAGAACTTCCCTGACCTGGGGAAGGAAAAAGGCAGTGAAATCCAAGAAGCACAGAGAACTCCCTTCAGAATCGATCTTCTGCACGACATATCATAGTGAAACTGGCAAAACACAAGGATAAGGAGAAAATTCTGAAAGCAGCAAGGGATAAATGTGCCCTCACATATAAAAGGAGACCTATAAGACTCGTGACTGATCTCTCTTTTGAAACTGGGCAGGCCAGAAAGGATTGACATGATATCTTCAATGTGCTGAACAGAAAAAATATGCAGCCGAGAATCCTTTATCCAGCAAGTCTGTCATTTAGAATAGAAGGAGAGATAAAGGTCTTCCCAAATAAACAAAAACTGAAGGAATTTGTCACCACTAAACCAGCCCTACAAGAGATCCTAAGGGGGATCCTGTGAGACAAAGTACCAGAGACATCACTACAAGCATAAAACATGCAGACATCACAATGACTCTAAACCCGTATCTTTCTATAATAACACTGAATGTAAATGGATTAAATGCACCAACCAAAAGGCATCAGAAGGGTATCAGAATGGATAAAAAAACAAGACCCATCTATTTGCTGTCTACAAGAGACTCATTTTAGATCTGAGGACACCTTTAGATTGAGAGTGAGGGGATGGAGAACTATTTATCATGCTACTGGAAGCCAAAAGAAGGCTGGAGCAGCCATACTTGTATCAGACAAACTAGACTTTAAATTAAAGGCTGTAACAAGAGATGAAGAAGGGCATTATATAATAATTACAGGGTCTATCCATCAGGAAGAGCTAACAATTATCAATGTCTATGCGCCAAATACCGGAGCCCCCAAATATATAAAACAATTACTCATAAACATAAGCAACCTTATTGAGAAGAATGTGGTAATTGCAGGGGACGTTAACACTCCACTTACAGCAATGGATAGATCATCTAGACACACGGTCAATAAAGAAACAAGGGCCCTGAATGACACATTGGATCAGATGGACTTGACAGATATATTTAGAACTCTGCATCCCAAAGCAACAGGATATACTTTCCTCTCGAGTGCACATGGAACATTCTCCAGGATAGATCATATACTGGGTCACAAAACAGCCCTTCATAAGTATACAAGAATTGAAATTATACAATGCATACTTTCAGACCACAATGCTATGAAGATTGAAATCAACCACAGGAAAAATCTCGAAAACCTCCAAAAGCGTGGAGGTTAAAGAACACCCTACTAAAGAATGAGTGGGTCAACCAGGCACTTAGAGAAGAAATTAAAAAATATATGGAAACAAATGAAAATGAAAATACAACAATCCAAACGCTTTGAGACTCAGCGAAGGCAGTCCTGAGAGGAAAATACATTGCAATCCAGGCCTATCTCAAGAAAGAAGAAAAATCCCAAATACAAAATCTAACAGCACACCTAAAGGAAATAGAAGCAGAATAGCAAAGGCAGCCTAAACGCAGCAGAAGAAGAGAAATAATAAAGATCAGAGCAGAAATAAACAATATAGGATCTAAAAAAACTGTAGAGCAGATCAACAAAACCAAGAGTTGGTTTTTTGAAAAAATAAACAAAATTCACAAACCTCTAGCCAGGCTTCTCAAAAAGAAAAGGGAGATGACCCAAATAGATAAAATCATGAATGAAAATGGAATTATTACAACCAATCCCTCAGAGATACAAACAATTATCAGGGAATACTATGAAAAATTATATGCCAACAAACTGGACAACCTGGAAGAAATGGACAAATTCCTAAACACCCACACTCTTCCAAAACTCAATCAGGAGGAAATAGAAAGCTTGAACAGACCCATAACCAGCAAAGAAATTGAATCGATTATCAAAAATCTCCCAACAAATAAGAGTCCAAGACCAGATGGCTTCCCAGGGGAGTTCTACCAGACGTTTAAAGCAGAAATAATACCTATCCTTCTCAAGCTATTCCAAGAAATAGAAAGGGAAGGAAAACTTCCAGGCTCATTCTATGAAGCCAGTATTACTTTGATTCCTAAACCAGACAGAGACCCAGTAAAAAAAGAGAACTACAGGCCAATATCCCTGATGAATATGGATGCAAAAATTCTCAATAAGATACTAGCAAATTGAATTCAACAGCGTATAAAAAGAATTATTCACCATGATCAAGTGGGATTCATTCCTGGGATGCAGGGCTGGTTCAACATTCGCAAATCAATCAATGTGATACATCACATTATAATCTGAAAACAGAAGTAGGTCACTGGAAAGAAGGAAGGTACCACTATCTGGAGGAAAACCCAATCTTGTAGTGGCATTTATTATTTTTCTAACATTAAACACTACTTTTAAAAATACAAAGTCTGGATAATTATTAAGAGGTCTGCTTTTTTTTTTCCTAGTGGCTTCACTTCATACATGAAAACTCAAAATTCTGGCATCTCCTTTCATATCTTTATTTATGTCTTTCATCTTTCCAACTGCACATTCCCAGTTGTCTCACTCCACACCATCTCTAATATATAATATACATCCTGTTTTCCATTATTATCTTGGGTTAATCAAATCACAAAAGTTGGGAAATACTGTTATCCAAAATGCACAAAGAACTCTTAAAACTCAACAATAGGAAAATAAACAACTTGATTTAAAATTTTGCCAAAGACCTTAACAGATACTTCACCAAAAAAGATATGCGGATGGCAGATAAGCATATGAAAAAATACCCCAGATCATATGGCATCTGGAAAATGCAAATTAAAAGAACAATGTGGGGGCACTTGGGTGGGTCATTCAGTAAAGTGTCCAACTCTTGGTTGTGGTTCAGGTCATGATTTCACAGTTTTGTGAGTTTGAGCCCTGCATCGGGCCCTGTGCTGGCAGTGTGGAACCTGCTTGGGATTCTCTGTCTCCCTTTGTGTCCCTCCCCTCACACTGTCTTTGTCTCTTTCAAAATAAATACACTTTTTTTAAAAAGAACAATCCGTTACCACCGCACACCTATTAGAATGTCCAAAATATGGAACACTGTCAATACTAAATACCAGTGAGAATATGGAGCAACAGGAACTCTCGTTCGTTATGTGTGGGAATACAAAATTATACAGCTACTTTGGAAGGCAGTGTGGTGGTTTCTCACAACACTAAACATTCTT
The DNA here is from genome assembly GCF_027475565.1 of Acinonyx jubatus. Taxonomy (NCBI): domain Eukaryota; kingdom Metazoa; phylum Chordata; class Mammalia; order Carnivora; family Felidae; genus Acinonyx; species Acinonyx jubatus. Next base: position 13,748,944 of record NC_069385.1, on the reverse strand, counting down.
ATCATATGATCCAGCAATGGGTGAATGGGTAAATAAACTGTGATACATTCATACAATGGAATATCATCCATTGCTAAAAAGTTATGAAACATTAAGTCATGGAAAGACATGAAGGAAACTTGAATGCGTATTGCATTACATTCTGTGTCACATTCTGGAAGCACAAAACTATAGAGACAGTAAAAGGATTAGCGTTTGATAGGGGTAACAGCAGGGTGGGGGTGATGATGAGGCAGAGCACAGATGATTTTTAGGGCAGTGAAAGTACTCTGTATGATACCATAATGATTAATACATGTCATTATACAATTGTCCAAATATATAGAGTGTGGAACACCAAGAATAACCCCTAATGTAAACTATGGCCTTTGGGTGATAATGATGTGCTACTATAAGTTTATCAATTGTAATGAATGTACCACTCTGATGGCAGTTGTTGACAGTAGAGGAGGCTATGTATATGTGGGGACAGGGATATATGGGAAATTGCCATACCTTTACCACAATTTTGTTGTGAAACTAAAACCATTCAAAAAATATAAAGCCTCAATCAAAAAAAAAAGAGTAAAGGATAGAAAACTATACTTCATGCAAATACTAACCATAAGCAGAATTTGAGGCAAGGACTATTATTAGTAAAGTGGAACAGAGCATAATTATAAATGGATCAATTCCTCATCTTCATTTTCCTCTTCATCTTCTTGAATGTCTATAACAGAAGCAAAAATTGACAGAATAAAGAAAAGTTTAGTAAGTCACAAATATATTTGTATATTTTTACCCTCATCTTTCATTAATTGATAGATTAGGTAGACAAAAGACAACAGTAAAAAAGAGAATGCTATCACCAAACTTGACTAAATAATATCCACTTCACTCCACACTTACAAATGCAAAATACATATTTTTCAAGTTCTAATTATTCACCAAGAAAGACCATATGCTGTGTGTCAGCAGGAATTAATTAATTTCAAAATATTGAAATGATACAAAATACATTGTTCAGACCACAATGGAATTAAATTACAAAGCAATAAAATAAAGTATAAATAAAATACCCAGATTTCAGAAACAAAATCACATTTCAAATAAAATCCATGAGTCAAGGAAGAAACTGAAAGAAAGCATTTCAAACTCAAAGGTAATGGAATCACAATTTATATGATGCCACCAAAGGCCATGCCTGGAAGGGAATTTCAAGCTTTTAATGTTTGTTTTGGAGAAGAAAAATTTTAAACCAACAACTTAAACTCTCGGTTGTAAAAGTGAGAGAAAGAAGAGAAAATTTAGCATGAAATAACACAAAGGAAATATAAAAATGATGCAGCTTACAAAACATACCCCAAAACAGAGGTAAATAATGAAGCCAAATTACTTCTTTGAAGTCTATAATAAAATTGGAAATCATCCATCAAGACTGGCAAAGACATAGTAGAGAAAAAGAAGCATATAAAACAGAAATGAGGACATCACTATAGACAGTAAAAGGATAATAAAGGTTCTACTCTTAGGAAATGAAGAAGTAAATGAGAAACAATGAGAAAAAGCAAATGATCTACAAAATAACTTTTTTGAATTCATCGGAAAGCTGAGGTCATAAGACAACAGGTGAACTGAACACCAAGGAGGACAAATCTGATCTAAGGAGACATGAGGAACTATCACTGGCCGAGCGTAAGAAAAAAGAGGTGGCCTCCATAAAAGTGTGTAAGAGGAAATCAGCTACAGTTTGCTGAATTCTTAGACCAAGAGTAGGTTGGCATGTCAACTTCAAATAACTCCCCAGACACAAGGGACTTAACATTCAATCCCAAGCTCATTCACACAGGGCGCAATGAGAAAGTTTGAGGGCAGGACAGAAAGGTGAGCACAGGTCTCATGGACGGTGAGGAATGCAGGAAGTGATTGGCAGCAACTGAGGGAGACACAAAGCTTTGTTGACTTCCCTGAAGCCCTCTCTCTTCTTTCTGATGAATCAACAGCTTCTTGTTCCCACAAAGTCTGAAGAAGGAGAGTGTGATCTGTCTGCCTCTAGGCAAAGATCTGTCAACATAGGCAAAAATATACTGTTTGAGAGAAGCAAAAGCAAAACTATCTACCACTGAGTGGGGAGAGAAGGAAACCTCTGAGGCCCAGGATTCCGCATTAACACCAAACAAACGTCTACTGTAGCTTTTGAGGGATGAACAAGAAAACCCCGCCTTAGGTCATTGGTAGGTAAAAGCCAGAGTTTGTTTGCCAAAGCAAACAGGGGCAGGGATGCTGAGAAAGGAGGCATAGGGCCTGCCTAGAAGACACTGGGCCAGTGATTTACAGTGAGGATGAGGTGTCAGGAGAAGGTTAGGACCACTGAGAAATACTCTCTCTGAGACACAGGCATATAGGGACCATCAAAATTGAAGAGAAGAGCTGGAACACTGAGAAAATCTTTCTGGAAACCCCAGAGCTCGCTCTAAACACCAGGTAACAAGCTACCACCAAACTTATAACGCACTGAAGGTAAAAATATCAACAGTGAAACTGAAGCCAAGCTTAACTCCTCCTTGGATTGATTCAATCTTCCACCTACCTTCACACTACTGCCATGACAAAAGCAGGGGAAACCTCATATGTGGAAATATATAATATTTATTACAAATATGAGCGACTTTTGATACAAAATTATAAGACAAATAAACACAAAAAAGAAAAAAACACATAATTTTGGTTATTAATTTGCAATATATATATGCATCAAATCATCATATGTGCACCTTAAACTTACATTTGTAACGTGTCTATAATATAGCAGTAAATCTTGGGGGAAAATAAAAATAAAGCCCATAGTAAGCAATAAAACAACAGAAGCAGATGAGACTATTTTAGATGTTAGAAAGATCACATAGGAATAACAAGGAAACATTAATGTTATAAATCATCTAATTGAATAGTTGGGCAATGATTGGGGAATTTCAGCAGAGAGCAGAAATGTTAAGAGTCAAATGGAAATGCTACCAAAAAAAGGAGAAAAGATATGAAAGCTGAATAATTCCTTTAATATGTTAGCTTAACAATAAAGGGGATAGAGCTGAGAAAGACCAGTGATCTTGAAGCTAGGTTATTAGAAGCTATCCAAACTCAAAGACAAAGAGAAAAAAAGATGTTTGATATTCTTCAAACATCATCTGAAGAATAAAGTAAAACTCCAGTTTATTGATCTTAAGTTCAGGAATAATAAAGTAGACGCACCTGGGTGGCTCAGTTGGTCGAGCGTCTGACTCTTGATTTTGGCTCAGGTCATGATTTCTGCTCCGGTCATGATCTCACAGTTTATAAATTTGAGCCCCACATTGGGCTCCCTATTGACTGTGAGGAGCCTGTTTGGGATTCTCTCTCTCCCCCTCTCTCTCTGGCCTTCCCGCGTGCACACTATCTCTAATAAATAAATAAACTAAAAAAAAGGAATAATACAGTAAACTAAACCCGTCGTGTTATCATTTTTGCTGTAAGTAGCTATGGGTTGAATTATGCAACTCCAAATTCATAAAGTTCCAATCTCCAGCACCTCAGAATGTGACCTTGCTTGTAAATAGCAGATATACTTAAGATGAGCTCATTTTCTCAGCTTTGGTCTTTATTTACAGTTCTATCTGGAAAAAGCTAAGAAGATCTAGGGACGCCTGGGTGGCTCAGTCTCTTAAGGGTTCAACTTGGCTCAGGTCATGATCTCAAGGCTTGTGAGTTCCAGCCCCAATGGCTTGTGAATTTGAGCCCCACGTCAGGCTCTGTGCTGACAGCTCACAGCCTGGAGTCTCTTCAGATTCTGTGTCTTTCTCTCTCTCTCTCTTCCCCTCCCCCACTCACTCTGTCTTTCTCTGTCTCTCAAAAATAAATAAACATTAAAAATTTTTTTTTTTAAAAAGAAGATCTATTATGGGCTCTTTTCTGGGGGTGGGGGGAATATTACATGAAGAACCTGTATATTCTATAACAAGTCTTTCTGCATATCATTTAGAATTTCAGCTCCAGATATTAACTGAAGTAATAGTCCTGTAATTTTGTGTATTTTTTTTATTTCTTGGAAAGATTTAAAAGTCCAGGGAAGCTTTTGACTATTAAGTGTGTTTCTAATGGAAAGAAAACTAGAGAATACTTTGTGAACTGTCAAGCGTGAACAAACGCCGTAGTTATAAGGTTAATGTGTCATTTTACAGGGTGAACTTTCTCCAGAATCCTGGCAGTGGAGTGACAGAGAGGGGAGCTGTCACGAAAGAGCAGTGAACAAGTACAAAAGCCAAACAAATAAGAAAGCCTACCCCCATCTTTCCCTCTGAGCAGCCGACATAGTTAGATGAACATCATCAGAAAGACTTAAAAGACGTGAGAGGAGGGAGCATTGACCATTTTCCAGAAATTACAAGAGGAGAAATGCTCATCATTATCTATTAAATTCTCTTCTGTTTTGCATTTTGTTTTGTCTTTGCTCTGAATCAGTAAGGGCCACTTCAGTTCAACAAAGCAAACGACAGGGTGAAAAATATGAAATTATTGTGAACACAGCACAGAATAATCTTTGCTCTTCATTATATGTTCCTTAAATAGACATAATGAATTGATGCAGATTAAGTACATGACAGAGAAAAAATAGTGCAAAGCATTACAAACAGAACACTGATATGAAGAGAGTAGAAATGTGGTATTTTGATATTGAGAAACATAAATGCATTAATAAAAAAGACAAAGTAAATGAGATTAGAAGATTAGTATCCAACTTAAGTAGGTAAAACATATCCAAAAAAGTGGAAGGAATGATGTGACATAGAAAAGGAATGGCAATAATGAAGGAGAAAATAAATATATCATATAAAGGGTCACAAAAGTCAGAATTTGCTTCTTTGAATAGATCAATTAATCAGGTAAGTTTCTGACAATGTTGGTTAAGAAAAAAGGGAAGTCTCAAGTAAACTATACAAGTAATTAAAAAAGAAACATGTTGGGGCGCCTGGGTGGCTCCGTCGGTTAAGCGTCCAACTCTTGGTTTTGGCTCAGGTCATGATCTCACAGGTTGCGGGACTGAGCCCTGCATTGGGCTCTGCACTGTCACTACAAAGCCTGCTTGTGATTCTCTGTCCCTCTCTCTTTCTGCCCCTCCTTGCTCACTTTCTCTCTCTCAAAATAAATAAATAAGCATTTAAAAAAACAGGGAAACATATTATGGATAAGATAGAGATGAAAAGAAATTATGGTACAATACAATAAATGCTTTATCCAAATATAATTGCACTGTAGACTAATAAACAAGTTTTTCTAAAACTTTAATTTGTTAAAATGAATTCAAGAAGATACAGGATATAAAAATAGAAAATATCCAAAAAAATGAGTAGTGTAAAAACATATGAAAATCTGAATATAAAAAAATAAAAGCACTAGACCAAGATGAATTTAATAAGTAAGTTTTACTAAACATTTAGGTAATACAAATAGCCTCTTACAACATCTTCCAGCAAACTGAAAAGGAAAAAATCCTAAACCATGGAAACATAGTCTATGAAAGTAAAATTGCTCGTGTTCACATACATACAAAAATTAAAACAAAAATTCCCACACCAAATCCATCAATCCTCAGAACTGACATCATGAACAAACGTCATTATATTTGGGAATAAAGGATAATTTTCCTCTAGGAAATTTACTGTGACAAATCATTATATTGGAACATGTGCATGGATATCCACAGATGTAGTTAGAGTGAGGGGCTCCTCAGCAATCACAATGATGCAGCAAATTACATCATGGTTAAATTTCTGAAATATCATGCAGAGTGAAAGAAGCCAGCTATGACAGATAAAGTACGTACTCATATAGCTCACTTTACAGGAAGTTCGTGAACAGGCGATATTTAATGAGGTCAGCCTGAACCAGTGTGAGGGGGTGATTTTTCCCATAAGCACAATCAACGTATTGGATTTTTTTCATCTCCTCTGAGCTTTTATATGAACTCTGCTTCCATTTTCATTTCATTTTACCTGCATGCTTGTTCTCATTGGCACCTCTGACTCTCTCATGGCTTTTTGTACTTATCAAACATGATGGGCTTAAATTATTCATAAAATACTTCAACACTTAAGGACAAAATGAGCATGATTAGATTAGAAACAATGTGACAAAGGACACTATAATGACAGTGTACAAATTATAAGGCCCTCTGTGGCAGACAGGGGTGACATTTTCTCCTCAGGAGATAATCTTTGTTCATAACTATCAAAAGTTGTAATTTGAGATGTCACAACTGAGGGGTTTATGGGGCCAATTACATAAAATGATAACTAAGTTTTCCGATCACATTAAAATTAACATTGTGTTTGTAATTAACAATGCTGTATTGTACAATCAAAAATGTGTTAAGAGGGTAGAGCTCAATGTAAGTACTCTCACCACAATAATAAAAAACAATTACTTGAATGTAGCTATTTCTATTTCATTTCCAAATGCTGCTTTTTTAAAAAAATTATATCTGTTATTTTATAATAATAGTGTCTTGGTCTGAGTTGTCATAACAAAATACCATAAACTGGGTGACTTGTGAACGATACAAACATTTCTCACAGCTTTGGAAGCTGGAAAGTCCAAGATTAAGGCACAGGTAGACTTGGTGCCCGGTGAGAGCCAGCTTCTTGATTCATAGACACATCACTCTGTGAGCTATAACCTCCGAAGATGGAAGGAGCTAGGCATTGTTTTGGGGCCTGTCTGGGAAGATTAGGGCTCTTCCCTGATAACCTAATCACCTCCCAGAGGCCCCATCTCGTAATATCATCACGTAGGGGGTTAGCGTTCAATATATGAATTCAGGGAGCAAGTGAACACAAGCATTCAGTCCATAGCAGATAGCCAATTAATATTACGGACTTGATTACTATTAATTTGGTGTCAGAGAGTAGTTTGTAAAGGATTAGTCTGCACCTGCCACTTAGCGATATCATGGGACTCATTCTACAACTCTCTTGATTCAAATTTACTTACCTATAAGGATAAGATAATAAAGCTACACAGCAAGGTCATGAATAGGACTGAACGTACATAAGACACTTTATATCACACCTGAAACAAAAGAGACTCATTAAGTGAAGGTAATATTTTTAACAATCACAACAATAGTAATCATAAACTATTTTTTCAACCCAACTTATGTCTTCATCCTCTGAATCAGTTTTAGAAAATGACAGTCAATGATTCTGTTCAAAAATATGTGCTTTTCTCCCAAAGTTTTCAGAAACTGATGAATGTGTTCCAGATGAGAATAACTTTGAATATAGAAACATCAAATAAATGTAATCCAATAAATTGTGGATGTAGTCACCCTTCCCTCAGTCATAACATGAGTCTCTGTAGAGGTTGGGGGTTTGAAGCCAGGAAACTAGAATCTTGAAGACATAGCGAGAGGACAGTTGTTTATCCTTTTGCTATTCCGAATTTTCATCATGTGAATGCAACACATATTTCAAATACCAACAATAAGCCAACAATGATGACAAGAGCAACAATAATCATTTGAAAACACAATAATGCAAGTTGGCTGAGCCGTCTTCCCAAGATGCTTGCATTTCTTTATTCTTCAAAATAAGAGGTTTTGGTAACATTATAAAAGCTGCTTTGTGGATTGTATTTCCACACTCCCACAACTCTTTGTTTTCCAGACTTTACCCGTGAAAGCAAATACAGCTTTGTTTGGCGTTAATATCTAGACCCTGGATGCCACTATGCCTGTTCACTTGGGGTATGAAGATATGTTGCTCACATGTCCATGTTACCATGCCTTTTCTTTTCAAATATGTCCTGCTTGTATTTACCCTCAGTATATAAACTGACACAACTTCTTCTTGACGGTATATTACTTTGTAAATTCAGCCTACCCCATTCGATGGAGGGCTTCCCACTCCAGGGAAGAAATGCACCAGGCAAATGAATTCAAGCAAGATCATCCCAGTTCAAGCTGAGCGAATATTCTTCTATACAAATTCTTCTTATCCTTCTCTTTTCATATTGTTTATAAGATCAGTCTTGTAACTGAATAAATTAAGTAAACCAATTAAGATGTAATTTAAGATTATAAGAAGGACACTGTGATTAAAATACTTTTTAAAAGTAAAGTTGTCCATGGAAGGTAATCAATCGGACCAAAGTTTAGTGACACTTTATACGCACTTCAAGTGGTAACTTTCTATTTTTTGTTACACAGGACACAGAGAATGTTCCTGTCCATCCCATTCGTACCATCATCCTCTGCCCATCCACTTGCTTACAGTGAAATCAAAATGTTAACTTTCAGCTGAACAAAGTAAGGAGCAGAAGAGAAAGACAGAATGAAGAGCCCTGGATTGGAGATTTGGAGGTCTGGGGTCTCTTCCGCGTGTGCCAGGACTTAACTTTTGTCATTTTGACAATTAAGCTTGCTAAGTTTCCTCGTTTGCAAAACCGGAGTATGCTAAAAGGACTCAGGGATTGTTTTCAGAGCTAAATTTGAAGTCATAGGGAAAACTAGAGTCAATAAGCAAAATTCTGTTCTGCTGGTCTTAATCCCATTTGGTCAGCTCTCAAGACCTCCGTTCTTTTACACTGGCACAGTTGAAAAATAGACATCAAATCTGATTATACTCAAGCATTCTCTGCAGTTTGAAATTAAGAGACATTTGATGCACTGCGACATTTCATATTGATATTGATTTTTTTCTTTTTTTTAAATTTTTTTTAATGTTTATTTATTTTTGAGACAGAGAGAGACAGAGCATGAACAGGGGAGGATCAGAGAGAGAGGGAGACATAGAATCTGAAACAGGCTCCGGGCTCCGAGCCGTCAGCACAGAGCCTGATGCGGAACTCGAACCCACAGACCGCGAGATCATGACCTGAGCTGAAGTCGGACGCTCAACCGACTGAGCCACCCAGGCGCCCCGATTTTTTTCTTTTTAATAAACTGGAGACCTCTCTTAAGTTTGCAATAATTTGATAATTCGCTATAATACTCCTTAAACTGATTTCTTAGAAAGTTGTGTTCTAGTTGGTTGGAAGTGTTATTTGAGGCCACAAAAGATTCATTGAAGCCTGTGAGACCGACTAACCATTGCTAAATATTTTTCAGGGTAGAACAACAACAAAAAAAAGGAATTTGGGACACATTTTGTTTTAACAATACTCACGAACAAGTGTCACGCAAAGATGCACACATACACATTTTATCACTTTACCTTTACCTCAAATCAGACTAAGAAATACAATTTTATTCTGAACAAATCAAATGTGTAGAAGTCTACTAAAATTATGTCACATGAATAGATTCAATTCCACGTATATCCCAGAGATATCCTTGATAGAAGAATCCATGCCCCCTCTTCCCTAGAATATGTGTAAAGCCCAATTCTTCTATTAATGGTATTTATGCGGTAATGGTTCCAAACGATGTGTCATAGTTTGGTAATTACAGAATACCCATTTCTTCAGAGATTTTTTGACCAAACTGAAGCAAAATTGTAAACAGTTTTTTGACAAAAGACTTATACACAAGCATTTACAGGAGTTATTACAAATTTTTTTTAATGTTTATTTATTTCTGACAGAGAGACAGAGTGCAAGCGGGAGAGGGGCAGAGAGAGAGAGAGAGCGAGGGAGACACAGAATCCGAAGTAGGGTCCAGGCTCTGAGCCATCAGCACAGAGCCTGATGCGGGGCCTGAACTCACAAACCATGAGATCATGACCTGAGCTGAAGTCAGCCACCCAACCAACTGATCCACCCAGGCGCCCTTATAGGAATCATTTTTATTTAAAATTAAAAAGAACAATTTACATGATTATCATAAGTGTGTAAATATTATATACACATATACACACATATGCATACACAAATATTTGCACATATGTATGTATGTGCATATCTTTACGCAATCATTTTTATATATCCATTCCATAATCATCCTGGGTTATTCATTTATTCTTATAAATTACAATTCACCCTGTGCAGTTCATCAAATGTATTTTTGCTCAGAGAAAAAGCTCTACTGCAGATTGAGTTTGCCTGACTTTCAACTGGCAATTATCTACTAACCTTGCTGTAAAGACAATGGCTGAGAAATTGGCACCATACTGTGGCTTTAATAAAGGAGAGAAAAGTGTCACAGGAAAGCAAGATAATAGGGCGTCTTCAAAAGTGTTTTTCTCTTTAATGGGGAAATATTTAAAAGGTGTAGGAAGTAAAATCTTACTGTTTCTCTCCATCCCAAAACCTGAGTTCATCCATTGTTAACAGATTGACCTATGTCATTCCACATCCTTACCTTTGTTCATGTAAACATATACTGGCACACACACACACACACACACACACCACTTCTTTATTGTTTGGCTGTTGCTCGCTGAACTATTACTGTGTTAGTGCTAGAAGCAGAAAGTATTCCAACAGAGTTCATGAAAATTCACTGGCAAGAGAATTCAGTACTTCAGGAAAGATTAGAGAAGCCTGTAGGAGGTAGAATTGAAAGGAATAATGAGCAAATGAGTGTGGGAGGTAGAGAGGGTAGAAAACGTTGGTGACTGGGTCAATGCTATTTACATTTTGAACAGAAGTATAAAAGATGAGCAGAGCTGATAAGCAAATATGACTGTTCTGTTTTGGGTGTGTTTATAGGAATGATCAGGAAAATAAGTCAAAGAGGTATTTAAATGGTTTAGGGAAACATTTAAGTCCTACAATTCACAAACAAGGAGTTTATGTTTAACTGATCATGCACTTGGCTTGACATAATTTGACAAATTATTAAATCTCCATTTCATTTGCCAACATAAGATCCATATGCTGTAACCAGATCATTAAAAGGTTAGGACTGCTTAAACTAAATAAAAACCTAAAGCTTAGAACACAATACACTTAATTTTCTTGTTCAACTTTGAGTTAAAAATATCAATATTAATCAATGGAAGCTAGGTAATGATCTTTTTAACAACTATATAATTTTGTTGTATTGAAACAAACCACCTTCTACTAACTCTACAGAAAATTTCATTAAAAAACAAGTGTTTTAATCCCATACTGGTTGTATCCTATATGTCTCCTTGTAAATATGCAAGCCAATGTTTTAATTAAAAGAAGTTGTATATTTGGGTCCATATATTTTCATTTGGAGAAACATAAATACAGGGCTAGCATTTGAGTTTAGTGTGAAACACATCTATTGTCTTTGCTCTGAGCCATTTTTTAACTTGAGAGAGAGAGAGAGAGAGAGAGAGAGAGAGCATGAGCATGGAGCTTGATCTCACAACCATGAGATCATGACCTGAGCCGAAATCAAGAGCCAGATGTTTAACCAACTGAGCCACCCAGGCATCCCTCTCTGAGCCCTTTTAGGTAGCTTTATCACCACAGAATGTAAGTAATACCAATGGAGTCCAATTCTTGAAAATTTTAGATATGTCTGTTCCTCGTGCATATAGCATTCCTGTGCAAATTCAGAAAAGGCTCTTTTCCTTTTCTCTAGGAAGACAAAATGCTATAAAATAACAGCTTAGCAACTGAAAATTATCTTGTACAAATTATTTTATTTACTTATTTATTTTCTTGAGGTAAAATTGACATATATATAGCATTATATTAGTTTCAGGTGCACAACATGTTTCAATATATGTATACACTGAATGATCACCACAATAAGTCTAGTTAGCATTCATCATCACACAATTTTTGGGAAGAGTTTGAGGACAAGTATTAAATATTCTTTGAGTATTTGGTAGAATTCACCAGTGAAACTGTCTGGTCCTGGACTTTTGTTCGTTGGGAATCTTTTGATTACTGAATTAATCTCTACTAGTAATCAGTTGATTCAAATTTTCTATTTCTTCATGAGTCAGTCTTGGAAGATTGTTTCTAGAAATTTATCCATTTCTTCTAGGTTGTTCAATCTGTTGGCATATAATTATTCATAGTAGTTTACTATGATCATTTGTATTTCTTTGGTATCAGTAGTAACTTCTTTTTCATTTCTGATTTTATTTGAGCTCTCTCTCTCTTCTCTTTGTGAATGTAGCTAAAATTTTGTCAATTACGTTTATCTTTTCAGAGAACTGGCTCTTAGTTTCATTGATCTTTTCTATAGTCGTTTCCATCTCTATTTCATTTATTTCCACTCTGATCCTTATTTTCTCTCTTTATACTAAGTTTGAGGATGATTGACCAATAAATGTTACTAATTTAAAATGAATTTCCTCAAATTAAAGAAATAAAACTTGCACTGTGGCATTTGAACTATTTTCTTCAAAAAGTATGAATCTATTTTAACTCAATTTCACAGAAAGACCTGGGGCTTAAATATAATAGTTACCTCATCTACTTCAAAAGACTATTGAAAGAATCAATTAACACCATACTATGTTTTTGAAAAGTAAAAAAGGCTTTATAAACCAAAAGTACCATACAAAGTAAGATTATTTTTCATAATGATATGAACAATTCTTTGTTTCGTTCACTTTAAAGGCACTCAATTAAAAGAAGTGCAGATAAAATGAAAATGAGCTCATTTTATATTGCTCATCAGCTAAAAATAGTGTACATACATCTAGCAATAATTTGATTTTTTAAGAAATGGGAAGAGTTTCAACAAATAAATATGAACAGGGAATAGCTCTTTATCCAGGAGAAATGAAAAAGATGATCACTCTTGCCACTGGCATTTTGCTCTGATATTTCTAGCAATAAAAGAAATCATTTCAGCAGTGCCCACTCTTTGAGACATACCTTCTTAGTGAACTATGAGTCAGACAGAGTTAACTTATTCTTTACAGTCACCTTTGAGTTTGTTCTGCTTATTTTAATTCAACTTTTTTCTAAGTTGTAGTAAATGGCCTAAATGATCTAAAACATATATCACATGGTATCAATGTCAACTGCTATGATTAGGAAAGTTTGAGTTGCCAAGGTCAACATGAAGAATAAACCTGATACTTTAAAATAATCTCTAGGGGCACCTGGGTGACTCGGTTAAGCACCCAACTTCGGCTCAGGTCGTGATCTCTCGGTTCGTGGGTTCAAGCCCCACGTTGGGCTCTGAGATGACAGCTCAGAGCCTGGAGCCTGCTTCAGATTCTGTCTCCCTCTCTCTCTGTCCCTCCCCTGCTTGTTCTCTCTCTCTCTCTCTCTCTCTCTCTCTCTGTCTCTCTCTCTCTTTCAAAAATAAATAAATAAACATTAAAAAATAAAATAACCTCCAGGAATAGCAAGCTTATTTTAAGTAAAATGAAATCTTCACATTTGAATCAGTAATCAATATTTAAGTTTCTTTTTTATTCTAAATAGATATTTAAGTTGCAATACAAAAGCAAAAATTTTAAAAGAATGTCTTCAATGATAGTTGTTCATAAGTCTCTCATTTACATTCAGTTATAAAATTTTAAATGCTATCAAGCATATTCAACTCAGTTAAAGATATTGTTATTTATTTGACAATTGTCTGACACTTCGTAGTTTGCTTCTAACAGCAACAGTGCTGAGATGTTACATTCAAGATTAAGTAATAAATGATAATGACATCCATCGTGTTTTCACATTTGCATTCTCTCACTCTCTCTCTTTCTGGCTCTTTCATACTAACTCCAATGACACAAGCTGTCATGTTATGCACTGCTCTATTGGGAGACCCACATGGCAAAGAACTGGGGAGGGAAGGCTCTAACAGCCAGTGAGGTACTGAGGTCTCCAGTCCAAGAGTGATTGGCGAACTTAACCCTACCAAAACCAGGTGAGTGGATGTGCAAGTGAATCCTTCCCCAGTCAATTCTTCAGATGATACCACAGCTCCAGTCACCATCCTGAGTCAGTCTTTTGAGGAATACTGAAGCAAAGGACTTAGCTAAGCTGTGTCTGGATTTATGACCCACAGACAAGAAAATAATAAATATATGTTGTTTCAAGCTGTTACATTTTGAAATAATTTGTTACACAGCAACAGACAACTAATATTAGCATGGTAGTTAAAAACAAATAAGGTGGCAGAAAGAAATCCAAACACACCCTTGACAGAGAAAGATACATGTGTATGTGTCTATGTATCATTCTACATATGTAAATTACATATAAAAATAAATTGCATGTAAATATTTAACCTATATTTTAAATCTATATCTATATTATCCATATCTATATCTATATATGAGAGACTGAGAGAGGCAGAATGACACCATATATGTTAAAATCCGGTTATTCAGGTTCACAGAAGACACACTGAAAAAAACAGAATTGTTGAAAATAAAGGAAGAACTCACATCCAGACTTATATCCAGAGGATACTAAACAAAACTATGTACAATATTCATATGAGATATTATATTAGCAAAATATAGCTCAGATCCATAACAAGCTCCTCCTAACACCTTTAATACTACATATGCTATAAAATGCCACTTTGCTGTTTTCTCCCTCCTTGGAATGAAACATTAAATCTAGCTTTATTTGACTATCAGCGTTTTCCTGCTGGATTTAGATGAAGAGTACCAACACATCTTACAAAAATCTAATAGCTAAGGCTGCCAAAATTATCAGTAACATATTTTTAAGCACTTTGACATCAGCAAGCTAGGTGGAGAGAAGGAAATGTTTTAAAGTAGGAAAGTCACAAATTAAAACAATAGGAATTAAGACACCTGAGCTTTCTAATAAAATGTATCTCTCCAGTCCAAAGTCTTCGCATAAAGAAAATGTTGATACGTTGCTAAAATACACGTTAGAACTTAGTCCATTTTACCTCGATCAACATTAACTGACTTCCTGGCTTAAAATGAAAACGCTGCCATTTAAAAAAAAAAACTTTGTCAAAGATATTTTAGAGAGAACAATGATAACTAACTTCAAGTCAACTAATCTGAGGAGGTGTTGGAAGCTTTCAGGTGCAATTTACTCTCTTTTCTGTTTTCTTCAATATTTTTGTGACTCAACAAGTGTTTTCCCAGCAGAATAAAATGGCCTGGCATTTGTCCCCATTTAAATCGACTAAGTTATTTTTTCTTCTTAAATGTGTAGTAAAAATCTGTATTAAATAAGTTCTACAGGCCTTGGGTTTTATGGTAAATGTTCATGCTAGTAAATAGATATGATTATTTTAGATATTGGTGTGTTTTTCTAATAACTGACTTTAAATGCAGTCATTTTTTCACATTTTTTTCCTAAGCACTCCAAAAATAAAATTGGGATAAGTTATCTAGTGGTATTTTTTCCTAATGTTTTAATCTAAATTTAATCTTCCTAAATGTAACAAATAGGCAACGTTTTCACATAGTAATCTATATCTTCAATTTTTATTTTATTGAAAATTTATTTTTAATACCTGTTAAAATTTAACTTTTCGTACATTATTCAATATCCTCAGGATCAAATACACAGTCAGTTCTGCAATAACATGACATGTATTCCTAAAGATTTCTGACCTATCTGAAATCAATAATAAAACTTTGGGAAGTATGAGAAAAAAAGAGGTTAGGAGCACAATGTTCAAAATCCTTGTGATACATACTAAACAATAGAGAACTAATAAAAACAGCAAAGTTTTACATATTAAATTGTTTAAAAATATATAAATACTACGATAAATATGGTACTTTACCCGGAAAAAGACTAGAAGTGGTTATCAGCAGGGTTAAGACTTGTGAATTTTTGTGAAGGGATGACAGAAGGTTATCTGAAAGAAGATAGAAATTTCTAACACTCGATGTGAATGGGTGTGGTTTGTAATATGCACTATAGGCTGAGGTAGCAAATGGATGTTTGAGGCGCGTGCCTGTACGTGTGTTATGGGTTTCGGTGCTATTCGGTTCAGCTACATATAGTGCTCCAGTTATTTAGCATTTCCTACAGAAATCATGCATTAAAAACATCAAAATCATATTACAGTAAAATTGTTCCTTAATATGAGTCACGTTTGAACAGATTTGTGTTTTCCAAAACAGGAGTTAAGGCAAAACTGACTGTAATACCTTTCCATTTGGATTTCAGAATCATAAAGTTTGAAAGCTAATGAAAACCTTCATCTTTTATATCATTTTCTCACCTTGCTTTCTTGTATGACTCATTCTGTAACAGAAGAGTAATTCTGATCTTTCCAAATTTTATTAAAGCTCTGGTAATATAACAGATCCGGGCTCAGTAATAAACCACTTTAGCACTTTTGTTACCAGCATTTCTCTGGCCTTGAACCTCCTGTCTTGTTCCTGAATACATGATTTCACGTCATACACAGTTCTGGTAACTGGTTTCTTTCCCCATATTTTGAACCACATACACATAATGGTGCTAATGATCAGGGTAGGCAAGAAACGTCTGCAGGCGGATGATACAAAATTGCCTATTGGAGGCAAAAAGGAAATCCTACTGTTGAATGAGACAGATGTTCATCTTCATCAACATCGGAAACAGAAAGCTAACTGTAAGATGATTTCATCCACTTTATCGCACATAAAAGATTTATCTAAAAATGGGCCAGTTATCTATCTAATTATTGCAGAAATGAAGTGTTGTAGATTAACTGCAGTAAAACTATGTCATCATGATCATTGCGGTAAACAATAATAAGTAATAAATAACCCATGTATATTTTACGGGGACTAAGATTTATTTTAACAGAAGCAGAACACTAAAGACTAGAAGGAAGTATTTCAAAATGTTACCGGTGATGACTTTGAGTTGGCTTACCTAAGTTTAATTTTTTTAATTTTTCTAACTTCTTAATTTTGGCTTTGTAATTTATTTATCTCTACCTTTTAATCTACTTTGATTAAAAATTAAAGCAATTAAAATTCTTACAATATGTGAGGCTCAGAATCATCCGCTAAGTACAGTGTTGCCTAATCACTGTCTTGATTCCATGACTCTCCATCAGGGTCCCAGGATCAGAGTGTGGCCATTGGACTCTATCTCCATTTGCTATGGGATCAAAAGGCAAAGTGAGAAGGTCAGAACTCACAGCCACTTGGATAAGAATCAAGAAATGCCACTAGAACATCACATCATGTGGTTCTTTCGGAAGGCCACTGAGGAAAACGTCATAATTAGGCAGTGTTACATTCAGTTGCATAAATTGCTATTACAATGCCTATAATGATTGATGCCACCACTTTGAGTTTAATTTTAAAATTTAGTTTCAATTCATAAGTCTTTGCTACCTTGCATAACCCTTTTGATCATTTCCTCTTTACCAGCAACAGTTTCCTGATAATTTATATTGTGTATGCTCATACTGGATTTATTTTAATTCTCTTTAAAGTTCACTCCCAAAGCCTGAGCTCTGATTCTTGGGACATGCATGCCAGCTGAATTGTATAAAAACATGATACTCTAATCAAATTTTTATGCATTTTAAACTTAATTTAGCCTCTGATCATAGCTTCTCTCTTGAAACTAATATAACAATTGTAAAAGAAAAATTTTATTGCATTATGCTGAATATCACTCTCAGGGACCTTCCGAGAGCCTTAAGAAGTTATGTGGCAAAACTCTCATTAGAAACACTACCAAATGATTCAAGAGAACGTCTTCAGCTCTACAATAAGGATCAAATCAGTACCTTCCTTTAGAAAAGTGCTATTGATTTCTACTCTGCCTCTCAGAAATTGCTTTTTTTATTTCTTCATCCGGTATCTGATGTCTAAAAAATGTCACCTCTCGCTTTGAGATCATTCAGATGATCTATAAAGGCTATACCATGAGGCAGCCAAGAATAAGAAACATGAGTAAAAGGCATTTCTCATGTACTTTGAAACCACAAAACTCTTGAGAAAATTTTAGGTTCATAGTACTTCAGATATAATAAGATTTCATAAAAGAAAACCATCTTTTTACAAGCTTTATATTCTTGACAAATACTAGGAAGGGAAGCAGGATTTTTATGAAATGAACCTAGAAATGAAGGATGATTTATCTTCATGATTTCACTGGGTGATTATGATGAATGCTAATAACCTGAAGACTGAAAATAATATAATACAAGTAGGGTTTTGTAAAAGTGAAGAATAAAGGAGACATTCAAGGAACTCATAATGTATATGGAGTATCATCTTTTTTTCCCTTCAGTGTCCATTTCAGTTAATAATTAGAGCTATAAGGGAATTCTAAGCAATTATGCCCAGCAAATTTAAAGAAAAAATAAGGAGGTCTCAAATTTTTTTCCATTGAGGAAAGAAAAAAAAAACCTTGATAAATAGAAAAGGACGAAAAAACTACTTGACAAAAATCATTACAATGGAATAAATTAAATCAGTCCATATTAACTTGCTTAAATTCCTACTTTGCCCATTTTGCCTGCCTTTGTCTGAAAAAGCCATCCACGGTAATTATTTCTACATCACGTTTACAATAGAATTGGTTAATAGACTAAGAGTTTGAAGCCAGTTTTGGAAGGCTCACTGCCTGCCATTTTCAAAAGTCTGAATACTTCAGCTTTAACCCTTTTCCCTGATAACATGAGTGTTTCATAAACAATTTTCCCTTCCAGCAAAATTTATCCCCCCACAACAAAAGGGGAAAATGTCTTGCGATGCAGTGATCACTATATTGCAAAAGGTGTCACATTTAAATCAGTGCTGGCCTATTCTTCACTGTGTTTGCCGGAATGAGTTTTAACAGCACCTCTTACATAGAAGTCCTAGGATTTAGGACTCAACCTGCAGGTAAATTGGCACATGTTATGGCAGTCATTAAACGGACAGCATAAAAGGTCTCTGTTATTAATGCAGTTTATTAGAAGATACAATCACAGCCCTGGTCAAACTGCATACCACTCACTCTCTCCTTTAGACCTTGCCAACAACGATGATAAATACGAAAAGAAAAATTGCCTTCGTAGCCAGCATTAGGAACATTAAGAATACAGTCTTGAATTTCCCTATTAGAAAAAATGTGTTTCTGGACTAGGTAATAAGACTTAGGCTTTCTTTGCAAGCAAATCATGTAACCTCTGAGCCTCAGTTTCCATGTCAGCAATTGGGGCTGATGTGAGGATTAACTAGTTTGATTCCTATAAAGTGCTTAGAACAAGGTTTGACACTAAGTCAGCACCCCCTCCAATGTTAGCGATCATAAAATAGACTTACAAGATAGTATAAAAAAGCATTACTTTGAATGGGAAAGATGTACTGTATATTAATAACTTGTGACTCACTCAATAAAGGTGGATTTTTTTCAGATGATCGACATCTCAAGTACAAAAAAAGATGCACCGCCTAGAGTAAAAGAATTTTTAATATAGTTTGTCTTTTTTAAAATAAAATATGACTGGCATATAACTTAAGGGCTATTATTCTGGAGACCAGTATCACTAAGCATCAGGAAGACATAATACATTAATTAAGAAAAAATACTAGATTGCATTCTGTAGGATGAATTTGAAATCTTTACAGTGGATGATTTCAGCAATTTCTATAAAGAAATATGGCTACATCTTTACCGTGGGAAGAAATAGCTATTTCAGAGCTTATATGCACTATTCCAAGGTACTAGGAATTGAATCTGAAAGGGATAAAAAAAAAAACCTTTCCTCTAATTGCTTCCATAAAGGTGCTCTCTATTGCTGTTTTTGGTCTAAGGCATTAGGGTTGGGAGAATTTAGCCCCATCTCGAGTTGCAGCAGGGACTAAATACTGGGATGTCCACTCACACACTGCCATCACTCAGAGCGACCTCTCTACCCTAGGTCAGCATATTTGTATGGGCAGGAGGTAGTCCGTATGCAATACCAACCGAAGAATGATTGAAACTTGGAATCAAGATGAATGAGCTCTCGTTGGATTTTTACAACAAAAATATATTGGAACATTGAAAAGTCCTTCCATTTTATTTGTATCAGCAAGCCTGGTGAGCTAGGAACATAATTTTCAAATCTTACATAGGCAATAGCCTCTTTGAGCAAACAAATTCTCATTTTGATTCAACATTTCTTATCATAATGCTAGAGAGGCAAATGGACTCCGTCTTTCACCCCTTGGCATCTGTGGTCCAGAATGGCTTCCAGGCAGTGAGTTGGGACACACAGAGCCCATCTCATTTGCTTCACTTCCCTCCAGGATCACAGTCATGTTGTCCCTTGTCCCAGTGTCTGACGATAGGTATTTTATGTTTCTCAGTTTTCTCTTTATACCGAGAGGCTAAGCCACGTGACTGTATCTCCCTCATGGCCAGAATTAGAAATCTGAATAAACAAAATGCTAACGTGGAACAATTGAAACAAAGCAAACAAAACTCACTCAGGTTAAAAACAAAAGGTATACCAAATGTAAAAATGTTAGAAATACACCAAAATGGTATATAGACATATTTGGCCATCTCTCCACTCATCCTGTATCTTTTTTTAATATGTTTTATTTATTTTTGGGAGAGAGTGCACAAGCGGGGGAGGGGCAGAGAGAGAGAGGGGAACAGAGGATCCTAACGGGCTCAACCCTGACAACAGAACCCTAGGCCGGGCTCAAATTCATGTAGCATGAGATCATGACTGGCGCCGGAGCCCCAAGCTCAACCAACTGAAGCACCCAGGTGTCCCTACTCAACGTTGTATCCTAGGCAGCACCTATTATCAAAAGAAATTCATAGAAGAGATGTTCAGGTCCAGAACATTTGAAGGTCAAGGATGTCACAAGTACATGAGTCAAAGAACATTAAAATGGTGTTATTTTTGGAGCTAAAACCCCAAATAAATCATGTTTTATTCTTATAGTTTTATACAATTATAATATAAAAAGTTAAGATTTAACATGGATTATACTCTATATATTTCTTTCACCAAATATGCAAATGTTTGAGTCCCAAATGGATTTAAATATTTTTACCTGATTTAGTAATCTACTAAGATCAAATTAACTGTTAAAAATGTGTCTGTCATATTTTTAGCATTGGTATGATAATGGCAAATAATGATTGAGTCCATATCCCGTTTTGGATACATTGCATTGTCACTCCTTATTTCCCCTAATATAGTCAGCCACATACATCACATGTATATAATAAAACTGAAATTTTAAAAAATTACCTTCCTGGAAAGCAAGGAAGATAAAAGTAATTTTATTTCTTTTTTTTAATTAAAAAATCTTTTAAGGTTTATTTATTTTTGAGAGCGAGACAGAGGGTGAGTAGGGGAGGGGTAGAGAGAGAGGGAGACACAGAATCCGAAACAGGCTCCAGGCTCTGAGCCGTCAGCACAGAGCCCGACACGGGGCTGGAACTCACCAACCGTGAGATCATGACCTAAGCTGACTAAGGCTTACTGACTAAGCCACCCAGGCGCCCCTTTAAAACTTTTTAAAAATTTTTTAAATGTTTTATTTATGAGACAAAGAGAGACAGAGCATAAGCAGAGGAGGGGCAGAGAGAGAGAGAGAGAGGGAGACACAGAATCCGAAGCAGGCTCCAGGCTCTGAGCTGTCATCACAGAGCCTGACGTGGGGCTTGAACTCTCAAACTGCGAGATCATGCCCTGAGCTGAAGTTGGACACTTAACCGACTGAGTCACCCAGGTGCCCCTTTAAAATTTTTTAAACGTTTATTTTTGAGAGAGAGAGAGCAAGAGAGAGAGGGGAGAGACAGAACGTGAGCAGGGGAGGGGCAGAGAGAGAGAAGGAGACACAGAATCCCAAGTAGACTCCAGGCTCTGAGCTGTCAGCACAGAGCCTGACGCGGGGCTCCAACCCACGAACCGCTAGATCATGACCTGAGCGGAAGTCCGACTCCTAACTGACTGAGCCATCCAGGTGCCCCAAAAGAATTTTATTTCTTTATTTAAATTTGATTTTAAGTAAAATCAGTTCCAAGTTGACTTGTCTAGAAGTGATAATAAATAAAAGTAAAAAGTCTGAAGAACAACAGCCATAGGATGAGACAAGTTTGAGGCACATATAAGACACAAAGTAGGTGCCCTCAGGAAGTGATTGGCAATAGTGAAGTCCAGTGAGAAAGGCAGTAGACAATGGTGGTTGAAATAATAAGTTTGGGTATCAAATAAATTTAGACTACAGTTTCAGCTTTGCCATTTAATAACTATGACAGAGGCAGTCAGTATCACTCCACTTATCTTTTTCTTCTTATTTTGGGAACTAGAGTAGATGGGATTATTACATGAGATAATATAATCCTTGGATTTTACTGGATGCTAAATAACGGATACAGATTACATTTTGACAGTGATGATGATGATAACGATGTTGTTGTTTATGTTGGTGGTATTTAGAAAATAACCGAAGGCTTGCAGCTTAGAATATTTTGTGACATAGGGGGATGAAAATAGCCAGGAATTTTGGAGGAATAGTTTCTTCAATGTCTATCGGACATCTGGATTAATTCAGGGGGAGATTGAGGCTGGAGGTAAAAATGTAAGATCACCATTAAATAGGTAATATCTGGAGTCTTTGCTCCAGTGAGTGTGTGAAAATCAATTTAAAACATGATCAAGAATGAAATCTTGAGAATAATGGTATTTAAAGAGAGGAAAGAGTTCTCATAGAAAAATGCTAAAAGATAATATTATCCAAAGGCCAAGGAAAAATAATTTCTTGATTGAAAGAAGATGGTAATGCCAAGTGGGGAGGATATCTCAAAAGAGTGAAGACTGGGAGGAAATATTTGAATTTGGCAATTAAGAGATCCCATTAATTATCATGGAAGTTAATTTGGTTGAGTGGGGATGAAGGATAATAAGGTAATTTGGTTGAGAACTTAATAAAGGGCATAAAAAAAGAAGACAGTGAACATTGGTTAATCTTCAAAACACCCTTCTTAGCCCTATTTTATATATGAGAAAAATAGAAGCTCAGAGAGATTAATTACCCAAGATCATAGTTCATACGTGGTGGAACCAGCATTAAAATATAGTTATTATCAGAGTAATTGAAATCACAGTCCTTATTAATATATTTATTTCAAGTTAAATTTAACAAAATTAATTTATCTGCATATAATGAAACCCAAATTAATTTCTTCTGGCTTCTAGACAAAATTGGGATATATTGTGCTAGACATGAACTCTAGTAGAAAGTAAACGATTTTCAAAGGGAGAAATTGTTCTAAGAGCCTGTCAAAATCTCACTTAGACACAGTAAATAATTAGGTCAGAAGATTGTTACATTGCTGGAGCTGCTTCAAAGAAAAAAACTTTATTAAACACGGAACGTGGCATCATTGGCCAAAGAGAATTCTTTCTTTAATTCTTAATATTGTAACGTGTCAGTTTTGAACATGCCTTGTGACATGCTTAGAACAATTAAATTGCACCTGCTGTTCTGGGAGATCATAAAAGAATTTACTCCCAGCTTCTCTTTCTCTTTACCCTTCCTCTAGACCCCAAAGTAGTGATGTATCCACTGTAGTAATTATAACGGTAAGATAATTTCCTCAGAATTGATCCCAGGGATTATATGATTAAATCTCACAGATGGTTTGGAAGGGTCATTCATTGGCCAAACTGTTTTAGGATTAATCTAATGTGTCAGGGGTGTGCCAGACCAAATAGTGACAACTCTCCCAAACACAAACATGCCAGAACCTGACTTACGTGTAAGATTCTTTCATTCCCTAGGACAGGAACTAAACATGTGAGTATACTATATTATTAGAAACGAGAAATGAAGGAAGATGATGAGATGGAGGTCGAAAACTTCTATTTTCTCAAAAAGTTTTATAAGAAACAATTTAGAAATGGATATGTATTATTGCATTTGAGATATTCAGGCCTTTTGCATCCTTAAAGGGACAAGCAGAGTCCAGGATTAAAACTTCAGTGTCTAAGAGAGTGTGTTCTTCGTCAATTAATAATTTGTACCTAAAATTAAGAAATAACATTAGCATTAACTTACACATACGTAGAATGGTATGACGTATAAACCGTTTCCATGTACACCGGATCTTATTAGATCCTGTCAGTTGCAATAAAAAATCTATCCCTCCCAAAGATACCGCTCCTAAATAAACTCTCGCGCTTTCCTAAATCATTAAAGGAAAAATTCAATCTCTAAATTCATCCAACAAATATAGTTGAGCACCTGGGCTGGCTCAGTTGGAGGAACATGCTGCTCTTTTTTTTTTTTTTTTAACGATTATTTATTTTTGAGACAGAGAGAGACAGAGCATGAACGGAAGGGTCAGAGAGAGAGGGAGACACGGAATCTGAAACAGGCTTCAGGCTCTGAGCTGTCAGCACAGAGCCCAACATGGGACTCGAACTCACGGACCGCAAGATCATGACCTGAGCCGAAGTCAGATACTTAACCGACTGAGCCACCCAGGTGCCCCCAGGAGCATGCTGCTCTTGATCTCGGGGTCATGAGTTTGAATCCCACATTGGGTGTAGAGATTACTTAAGTAAGTAAATAAAAATTTAACAACATAGTTGAGTGCCAATACTTTGTGTAAGACACTCTCTTATGCAGTGAGGATTCAATGGCAAGCAAAATAGATAAGTTGCCTGCTGTCATGGTTTTATTGTATGCAGATGGGAAAGATAAAAAATATATACGTACTGGCACATCAAATGGACATAAGTACTATTGGGGAAAAAATAAAGAAGGGTAATGGGGATAAGAAGTAATGGCAGTAAAATGGTCAAGGTATGTAAATGTTTTCAATATGCATGTAAATTAGTCATCTAGATGAGAGGGGGAGTGAATGGAGAGGAGAAAATGGGTTTGGTTTTGGAAAACCCTTAGCTCAGTTGAAGTTGAACCCTTAGCTCATAAATTAAAAGTGAAACCAGCCATCATAGCTGCTTTTCCTTTTTTCAACTATGTTCCTTCTGCAATAGACAGAAAGTTGTAATTCAACCAGGATAGTAGTAGCTTAGGTGTGTTCAATCACGAGAGGCAGGGCCAAAGGATTTAAAAATACATGTAAAGGAATGATTACAACTATGGACTATGGAATCTAAGCAGAAGAAGGGTGGAAAGTGAAGACATAAAAAAGGTTTGAAGATCAGTAAAAATCAGTCAATGAAATATAGATCTCAACCAAATTTATGAATTATTGGAGTTATAATCCTAGAAGGAGTAAAGAGCAAACAGAGAAGATTTGGGTGCTTAATATTTCATACATGCAGCGAGTTGAATTATTGGTTGTAATGGTTTTCAATATGAACTTGGGAGTGGGAAGCTTACATTGGATAGAGGATTACAGTAGAAGGATTACAGTAGAAATTGACAAGTAGAAATTGTCAAGGAGTGGGGAGGTATTGTGGGGAGGGGTATTATCTAAATGAGTATTTAAATCACCAAAATTATGAGCCAATATTGGATAAAGTTGGATACAGAAGGTAAAATCTTCACAAAATTAAGGAGACTAATACTGAGGTCTGTAGATTCACTAAAATGTGAATAAAGGGGCGCCTGGGTGGCTCAGTCAGTTAAGCATCTGACTTCAGCTCAGGTCATGATCTCACAGTTCTTGAGTTGAAACCCACGTCGGGCTCTGTGCTGTCAGCTCAGAGCCTGGAGCCTGCTTTGGATTCTGTGTCTCCCTCTCTCTCTGCCCCTCCCCTGCTCATGTTCTCTCTCTCTCTCAAAACTAAATAAACATTAAAAAATTTTAAAAAGCATGAATGGAGAGTGTCTTATATACGCTGATGTATACACTGTGGAAATCGGCTTCAGAACAGTAGGCTTTCAGATAATATTTCAGACTAATAATAGTTCAGGCTTTCAGGTCTCATAGTGACAATAAGGTGTGAGGAAGACAATTCTCTACTCAAGGCCCAGTGACATGACCATTGTAAGAGATGAATCAGCCACCATTTGAAAGAGCTACAGAGGAATCAGTGTTATTAGAAAGAATACAGTAGGTTTTATTTAGGGTTGTAAGTAAAAAAAAAAATTCAGACAAGGCCAGGGCACAGGGAATTCTATTATTGACTGATTGTGAGTCTCAGAAAGCAAAGTGCATGGTTTTGTGTGGAGGGTGAGAATGAGGCATATGAAAGTTGTAGACAGTTCTTTGTAAATCAAGTATATGTGATGATGATGTGGGAGTCACTGGCCTTTTCATTACCAATGTAAAAAGGAAAAGTAAAAAAAGAAAAAAATTAAAAATGGAAAAAAAGGGTGTGTGTGTGCGGGTGGCTCAGTCATTTAAGCTTCCAACTCTTGACTTCGGTTCAGGTCACGAGTTGACCATTCACAGAATGAGGCCCCACTTGGGGCTCCGTGCTGACAGTGAGGAACCTGCTTGAGATTCTCTCTCTCCCTGCCCCTCTGCGTCTCCCCTGCTCGCTCTTTCTGTCTCCCTCTCTCTCTCAAAATAAACAAATAAACATTTAAAGAAAGAAAAGAAAAGAAAAATAATGGGAGATGAGTGCCAGTGATACGGAGACACATGGTGGTAAGGAGACTGACCAAGTAGGGGTGGGAGGGTTTGGATGTTGGGTGGAAGAATGTTGATGCCAGAGTCTGGCCAGAAATCTGTGGAGTTCCACAGGTCCATCTTTACTCTAGTTGGTCTACTTGTGATGGTTGCAGGCAGGGCATTCTTACAAAGAATAGAATACAAAAAACCCCAGTCTTAGGAACCCATTCTAGAGTAGAGAATGCAACTCCATTATATGACTTTTACTTACCCAAATACCAGATAGAACTGGGATAGCACAGACCACCATGAATCAAAAGCTTATGACCAAGTAGGATTATCTTAAAATTGCTCAACACTAGAATTATTCTTGGTGTAAATTATTAAATTAACCTAAAGGAAGAATGTTATATGTTTTCCTCAATGGAAGGTGGGAAGCATTTTATAAAATGTAACATTCATTCATGGTTTTAAACACTAAGAACAAGGCAATTTTCTTAAAATGATAAAAGTTGGGTCTCAGACACCTAGACATATATACTTGATATAAAATAATAGGACCATTACCATTAAAGTAGAAATAGTACAATTACTCCTAAACCAGTACAAGCATTAGTCATTGTATTAGAGATATAATCAAACAAAAACATAATAAAAAAAAAAGAGTAAATTTTAATATTGGAAATAAAATGGCATGCACACCTATGTGTAGATGAGATGCCTATCTACACAGAAAATTCAAGAGAATCGTTTCCCAAACTAATAGAGCTCATCAAAATAGAACTACAAATCAAGAATAACATATTTTTGGGGGTGCCTGGGTGGCTCAGTAGGTTAAGCGTCCAACTTCAGCTCAGGTCATGATCTGGAAGTTCGTGGGTTCAAGCCCCGCATCGAGCTCTCTGCTGACAGTTCAGGGCCTAGATTCTGCTTTGGATTCTGGGTCTCCCCCTCTCGCTGCCCCTCTCCAACTCATGCTCTGACTCTCTCTTTCAAAAAATAAATAAGACATTAAAAAAACATTTTTATACAGAGTAATGATCAATTGGGAAATGCAATCAAATTAAATTTCATACTTGAAATAATCAAAAAATGTTCCTTGGTATAAAGTGCATATCTAACAAGAACTATGTACCTTATGTATAAAAAGAGAATTAAAACACCTTACTGAAGAGCAAAAATAAAAACCTGAATAACTGAAATGTTATCAGGTTTACTGATAGATATGCTTAAATTTTAGAGATCTCATTTCACCCTAAATTAAACAATAGGTCAAGAAATGCTTAGATAGTTTTGTTGAAAAGAAGGAAGAAATTGTAACATATAGAAGTACACTATAAAGTTTGAAAGAGTATGGGGATTTCCAGTTCAGCTCAGAGATGTGGAGCCCTAGATAGAATATCGCTCTCACACTTACATGAAAGTTTGGATAATATGCCCATTGGCAACTTTTCTTGAACACACGAGATTGGCAAATGACTAATCCCAAATCTAGAGGAAGACAGGTGTCTCCAAGGAAGGAAAGGAACTGGACATTTATTGACCTGGAATAGGTTCTGGTTTTGCCTTGTTTTCTGATTTATTGGTGTTTGTATGTATTTGTAGCAGGAAAGTAATCTAGTTCCTGATACTCCACCAGAGCAGGAAGCAGGTACCTCCTTTAAAAAAGAAAGCTAGAAATAATTTCAAAACTTTAAGATTTTTATTTTACTGTGCCCAAGACTTGATCATGGAAGAAAAATGCATTGCAATGCATCAGGGCTCTCCTGCTCCAATTAACATACTTCTTTGCATTTTGAATTAAGCTTTCTCTAATTAGTGCTTTAACGCTAAGTACTGGCCTGTGATGGCCTTTCACCATGAAAGATGGTAATCGGAGATATTTTTGGCAGGTAATTATTTGTTAATGTTTAAATATCCACTTACATATTCAGTTGTTTTGTGTCTCTGGACACTGGAATAAACCATGTCAAATGTGCAGTTTCAGGTGGCTCTGACGATATTGATCATCAACTGATTTGTCCCCACCTCCTTCAGTGCCCCTCCATTTGAGCTGTATTCACGTGTTGAGTACGTTTAGTCCATTGGTACAGATGTCAAGATATGAAGTGAAAAAAATACATTCTAGGGGCTCCTGTGTGGCTCAGTCAGTTAAGTGTCTGACTCTTGATCTCAGCTCAGGTCATTATTTCATGGTTCGTGAGTTCGAGCCCCATGTCTGGCTCCATGCTGATGGTGTGGAGCCTGCTTGGGGTATCTCTCTTCTTCTCTCTCTGTCCTTCTCCTGCTAAAAATTAAAAGAAAAAATTTTAAAGAAATGTACATTCTACACTTTTGCATTTCTTTCCTCTTGTAGTTGTCCCCAGTCCCTAGAGTTACAAGATCCTCTTCTCTAATTTCTTGACTAGTTGAAACAGCCAAAAGTAGAAATATAGCCACAATCTTTATTGAATAGGAACAAATTATAAAATCCTGAAACTTATTATATTTTTCCATAATATGCTTTAGGCATAAGATAAAATTCTGTCCCTTTGAAGATTTTCATAGCTCTTTCATGCCTTTCTTTGCAGACTTACCTTCTTTTTTCATAATTTATAGTCTTTTGGCTGTGATTTATATGTAAGAATCTTCTCAGGATGATGATCTTTTCTCGATGCTATAAAAATACATATATAATCTTTGATATTTTATATTGCCTTTTGGGGAAATAAAAACAGAAACTAATGGCATTACACAAAATAATGTGGTTAAATTTTTTCATATACTGATAAAGTATTTTTTATTATCACCATATATATAAGTGAAGAAAAAGATTGATAGATATCACCGTTTTCTATAAGTATGATAGTTAAACAAATCAGTTTTTCTCAACGTTGAGTTCATGTTTAGCAGTGAAAATAATTCTAAGTTTGTGCAACAAGTTAGATTTCACAGGGTTTATCTGCTGTTTCCTGACTAAATGTAACCTTTAAAGTTGCCTTGTTCAAGTACAATTTCCCCTTTTGAGGTCTGCACTTCTTTTCCTGGCTGTTTTCCCTAAAGAACCAGAAAATGTGAAAAATAGCACTCCATGTCCCTCAAGCCAGACAATCATTAGGTGTTTCTGGCATTTGTGTGCAACGTCTGGTACGGTCGGATTAGGAACACACAGAGCGTGGGGGCAGATTGCATTATTGGCCCCAATCCCTGATGCCTTTTGCCATGTAACTTTGCAATTCCTCACAGGGAAGGAGGAGCGTAGATTTCCCTACGCCTGGACTTTGGGCTCAGTCGTATTACCTGGACTGAGACAAAGAAACAAGACAGAGTTACTGGCATTCTAGCTCTAAGCAAAGCTAAAGAATTCTAAAGCTTCTGCCTGCACGCTCATGCCTCCCTTACCACCCTGTGTAGAGTTTCTCTTAGACATCTGCTGCCACTGAATTGCACAGCAAACCCCCAGAAGTTTGCTTCTGGCTTCTGCTCTCGGGAAACCATCCCGATGCTACTGGAGCCCACAGTCACTACTGACCTCCCCAAGACACAAAGGAGAGCATAGAATTCTGGGAATGAAGCTGAGAACCAAGGGAACAAATGGAGTATTCTCAGAGAATTTCCGCACTCTGAAATTCTTCTACATGGAATTTTACGAAAGGCCCATGTAGCATCCAATCACTTAAAATTCATCCATTTAAAACCATCCCCACCTTGTATAAATTCCTTAAATCCCCTATAGATCATGTCCATCTCCATGGGTTCCTTTAATTAGAAAAGTTTTGTTTGTTTGTTTGTTTTATTTTTTGTGTTTTGTTTTGTTTTGTTTCGTTTTTGGCCAGATTAATAATAATTCTCTCTTAACCCTTCAATTGGCCTCTGGTTTATGCTTGCCTTATTTCCTCCAAGATCAACAATGGATCATCAATAACACTAGGAAATAACCTGGCTCAGTCCATAAAATATCTGCTGTCTGGTTGTTGGCTATCACTGTTGATTATACCTTCGTTGCTACCTAGTTTGACAAATTCTCTAATAACTACAACAAAATAGTTCTGCAAAAGATTATTAGAAATCAAATTCTCTCAGGCACCTGTGTGGCTCAGTTGGTTGAGCATCCGACTTCAGCTCAGGGCATGGTCTCACAGCTTGTGAATTCAAGCCCCACGTCGGGCTCTGTGCTGACAGCTCAGAGCCTGGAGCCTGCTTTGGATTCTGTGCCTCCCTCTCTCTCTGCTCCTAACCCACTCGCATTCTGTCTCTGTCTCTCTCAAAAATGAATAAAAATTAAAAAAAAATCAAATTATCTTTTTTTAAAGTTTATTTATTTTGGGAGACAGAGGTGGGGTGGGAGGAGGGGCAGAGTGAGAGAGGGAGAGAGAATCCCTAGCAGGATCCACGCTTTCAGCACAGAGCCCATTGCGGGACTTGAACTCAAGAACCGTGAGATCATGACCTGAGCTGAAAGCAACAGTTGGATATTTAACCAACTGAGCCACCCAGGTGCCCTGCAAATTCTCTTTGTTCTCATTTCATAACAGTGTCACCTGAATAAAATGGTGAAAGATGTCCCCATCCAACCTGTAGTTATTCCACAATCTTACGCATTAATGACTAAATGACCATGTCCCAAGTCACCCATGTCCCAAGTCATATAGAAAAGTAGCATTTTTAATGCCAAATTTGAAATGGTCCATATTCCTTCTTATCCTTGTAGACTTTGTATACAGAGAATTAAAGACAGAAGAAATACCACTTGCTTGTCCAGAGAAAGGCATGCAAAATTGCAGACATTTAGAGGGACAGTCAATATTTAAAGGGGAATGAGCGAGACAGAAAAGGCCTTCCTACACCACACGTCCGAGCCAGCACTCTACCCATCCCTCAGGAGAAGAACTCTATTCTCTGTTCTGCACTGGTGTTAGGAGAGAGGTACTCAGAGACATCAGGGCTTCACTTCCTCTCCTCAACTGCCAAAACACCAAGAGCTACAGGAGGCGGTAACTCGCAGTGGGCCCTCACCACTGAACTCATGCATTACTACTCCCCGGTCCTGAACAGGCCTCCATGTACAGACGAGAAAGTCTTGTATTAAAATATTCAAATAGGGATACTGTATTCAATACGTAAGGGATAATTTATTTGATTGTGTGTTCAATGTGCAGGTGTAATACATCAACAGAGATCCTTGCAAAGAACAGCATTTTTTTTTTCACTTGGTACAAAATGTAAAAATTATCTTCAGGTTCTTCTGAGTCATTCTTTTGAATCATACAGTTTTTATTCTACCATGAAAGTTCAAGTTTCTGAGCTACTTGCATTTAAAAAGCATCCATTTATCACTCCTCTAGCCTGTATATTTCCCCAACTAAGGAAAGTCATTTGACCACATTACTGTGGACTAATGATGTGTCAAATTTTCTAGTTAAAATGAAACCATTTGTCATTTTTATGAATGTGATCAATCATTGCATTCTTATTTTTAATCTAATTTAGGAAGTCTTTTTAATAACTTTACATTCATAATAGTTGTGATTTTTTAGAGGCAATATTTAGCAGGGGTTTTGTTCAAGATTGATTTTCAATGCTATTTATCTTTAAATGTCTATTTTAAAAGGGGAAGTAAGAAAAAGGGATATTTTCTTAGATCAGAAGTCTCATGTCACTAGGTATCTGCATGTCCTGAAGAACAGATGACAAACTTATATCTAAAGAAGTAATTTCAAATGCTTGCAGGTTGATTATATATTATTTAAAGTGAAAGAAACCTTAGAAATCATCATTACCACCCCTAATTTGTTAGGACAAATCATAATTGCCATTCTCCATATTCATAGAGAGTTGTGTATTAATGCTATTAATAGTTAAAATTTATTAAAGAGTTAATAAAGGGTCACCTGGATGGCTCAGTTAAGTGTCTGACTCAGGCAGACAGTCACAGTTTGTGAGTTTGAGCCCTGTGTCAGACTCTGGTGACAACTCAGAGTCTGGAGCCTGCTTCAGATTCCATATCTCTCTCCCTCTCTCTCTGCTCTTCCCCCACTTGCACTCTGTCTCTCTCTCTCTTTCAAAAATAATAAATAAATATTTGTAAAAAAATTAAAAATAGTTATTAAATAGTAGGTAATTTGCAACTAGTTTTCAATGGAATAATTCATATAAATGCTGACAACTACCTCATGAGGTAGGTACTAATATTACCTACATTTATCAAATGGGAAACAAATTCAGAAAAGTTCAGCAATTTTTTCCAACTTTTTACAGCTAGTTAGTCACACAGACAGGATTTTAATCCATGCATTTGTCTCCAGAATCTATATGCATAGCTTCTACGGAACTAGAAAGAAAATTAAATCTAGCCTGGAGGAAATAAGTGAGGAATGAATGGATGAAATACCAGACCCAGAGAAAAAACTAAAAAATGGCCAATGGAAGAAGGCAGCTGAAAAAAAGAATCATAAGTTTCTCTACAAGTAACTTTAAATTGATAATATTCATTCACTGAAAAAAAAATTTTAAGAACCAAGACAAGGCTTTCCAAACTGAGTTTGCAAAGTTTGTTTTTAAAACACACACTTTTTGGGGCACCTGGGTGGCTCAGTCAGTTAAGCGTCGGACTTTGGCTCAGGTCATGATCTCATGGTTCGTTGGTTTGAGCCCCATGTTGGGCTCTGTGCTGACAGCTCAGAGCCTGGAGCCTGCTTCGGAGTCTCCCTCTCTCTCTGCCCCTGCCCTGTTCGTGCTCTATCTCTCTCTCAAAAGTGAATAAACATTAAAAACAATTTAAAAAAATGAAACACACTTTTTAAAACAATACTACATCTATATATAGTGATAGGTGATGATTCCTCCATACTATTTAATAAAAAGACAATATGTTGACACATTTACCATGATAATGTGATTAAAGGAGGGAGCTGTTACAAAAAAAAAATCATGCATTTCCCCATTGTACAAACAGTTGTGGATGTATGAAAACAAAATTGATGCAAAGAGTATGTTGATCAATTTGCATAAAAATACTGCGTAGGCAAGGAGCAAAGGAAGAGCCTGTGCTCAGGTCGGGAGGCCAGGTACCAATTCCCAGATCTATGGCGAGCCTGTCAATCATTTTCAACAAATATTTCACCTCTTAAAGTCTATGGTTTTCCCAACTTAAAAATATGACAAGCAGTAATGATGATTTCTAAGGTTTCTTTCACTTTAAATAATATATAATCAATCTGCAAGCATTTGAAATTGGTTCTTTAGATAGAAGTTTGTCATCTCTTCTTCAGGACATGCAGTTACCTAGTGACATGAGACTTCTGATCCAATTAACACAAATCTATATTAACTTAATAAAGGGACTATAATTCCTAAATAAAAATTGACCTAGGAAGTAAATGTTACCAAAGCAACATGAATTCATTGACAATAAGTTGTCCCATTGGATGAAAATGAGTTTAATAGTGATTGGGAGAAATGTGGCTTTCCAAGGAAGATTTTCTACAAGATTGCCTTCCCAGTGTACAGTAAGATACTATAATCTAGACTACAACAGTACGTCTTTCTTTGAGTTACTTGCATTTCTTTCTCTTTTTTATTAGTTGCATTCTGTGGCTTCCATGTCTGTCAAATATTGTTGCTTCAGGTGCGGATGACCTTGCAGCAGGGTGCAGTGACGCAGCAGTCAGAGAAGCTGGACCTCTGTACCCGATGTCATTACACTTCTCAGGTCCTCAATTTTCTTGGTTCTTAAAGGAATCTGATGCTTAATAAGCCTAATTCAACATGGATATAAGAAATACAGGGGCACCTGGTGGCTCAGTCAGTGGAGTGTCTGCCTCTTTATTTTGGCTCAGACTGTGATCCCAGGGTCATGGGATTGAGCCCTGCATTGCGCTCTGTGTTGGGCATGGAACCTGCTTAAGATTCTTTCTCTCCCTATGTCCCTGTCTCCCTCTAGCACGTGCTTTCTCTCTCTCTCTCTAAAAATAAAAAAAATAAATAAATGAATTAATAAAAATAAATCACAAAAGAAATACATGACCTGATGCATGAGAAGTATTTTGAAAGCCGAGTGTTGAAATGTTTATTCATTCATTCATTCCCTTACTCAGTCATTAAAAACAGTATTTGTCGAATACCTATTTGCACGATACATGCCAAAGAACAGTACAATTTCCGAGCACGACGATCGCTCTCTCTCTCTCTCTCTCCAGTGAATTAGGAAGACTAACTGCATTACAATTGAAAGTAATTAATGTGAATAGAAGCAGGTAAAGTGCTTAGCGTAAATAAAAAATTCTGCTTAGCTGTATTTTGGGCCCAAAGAGGTAGTTAAATCTTTCCGGAAAAATTCATTCTGAGTTTGATTTTGAAATGTCGAGAAATTTTCCCAGGCGACAAGGAATAAAAGGTTTTAGGGAAAGACAAGGACTGTGAAATCATAGAATTCAGAGACATGCGATCACTCTCTTATCGTTGAAGTCTCCAGGTTGATGGGAAGCAGCAGAGGATTGCCTTACGGATGACGAAGACGCAACGTTTTTGGTGCATGAGTGTCATGATGTGATACGTGATTTCGAAAGGTCACTGTGAAGGGAATGTAGAAGAAATATAATAGATTATTTGCTTTTAAGTTCAGAAGAAGATGTGCTCGCTTTGGATTTATTTACTTCTTATTATCTGTAGCAGACTCAGCTAGGGGCTGAGGTAACTAAGCGAGAGGACTGACTGTCCTTCCAAGAGGCTGAGAACTTAGCGAGGGGATGTAAATGGAAGCAGACAACTAGAGAAATCGACATGGACAAGGTGCAGCGGCAGTACAGAGCTGAACACACAAACACACCCGGCGGGGCATCGGCAACACTTGGCAAGAGAGGTTGAAAGTCTGCTTGGCAGAGGGACAAGCCTGAGCAGGGGTGGACACACAAGACGGAAGGCTGACACCCCACTTGCGTTCGGGAGCTTCCCCGTCTGCCAAATGCCTTGTGCAGTAACGTGAGTGGGGGCGTCGCAGGCCAACGTTTACATTTTGCTGCGTTCTCCTTTCTGAGTGCAAAGCCAGAGATCTTATTGCTTTTGGCTTTATTCAAGCTTTAGGAAGAGAATCAAATTACTAACAGTGAAGTCTACTGCTTAGTATTTAACTGCTCTCAGATCACATTCTTCACCCATTCCCCACCGTAAACAAGAGCAGTAACTTACGCGGTTGTGTGAAATCAGGGGACTGAAAGCAGACCTTGTGCTCACCTCGTTACACCTCATTTTCCTTCTAAACAAAGCACGCCTATCTCCAGGCTGATAAGCCAGATTTTGGTTGTTACGGGGCAAGATACTAAATGCTTTTTGCATGTAACCTTCTGTTTATATTTCTAGAATCAAGACCGCACCTAAAGTTTGAGAAATATGAACAGGCAAGATGAACTAAATAATTGTAGTTTGTGGTTATTTATGGCAAATTGTTTTTACTTTGCCTTTATTTATTAAAATAGCTTTATTGCAATGTAATTAATATACCATGCACTTCACCATTTAAAGTATACAATTCAAAGGTTTTTAGTATATTCACAAATATGTGCAATCAACACCACAGGCAGTGTTAGGACATTTTCATCACTGAAAAAGAAACCCCATCCGTTTTAGCCATCACTGGCCTCACTGGCCCACCTTCACCTCCGGGCAGCCATTAACCACTTTCTGTCTCTATAGATTTTCCTGTTCTGTACTTTAAAATGAATGGAATAATATAACATATGGAATTCTATGACTATTTTCAAGCTTCATCCAAGTTGTATCACATACCAGTACCTTATTCCTTTTTTTATGAACAAATAATATTCCATCGAATGGATATAACATACTTGTTTATCCATTCACCCATCGATTGACATTTGGATTGTTTCCACCTTTTATCTGTTATGAATAATACATCTATCAACATCTGTGTTTAAACTTCTTGGTTTTGAATATTTCTTAAACACAAAATTAACACCATGCAATTAATGGGACCTCTCTCCTTGGAAGGCAGTTAACAGCTCTCTGCTTTAAATTAAGTATGACTGCTCTCTCCTGTCTTTCCAG
This sequence comes from Acinonyx jubatus, assembly GCF_027475565.1. NCBI lineage: Eukaryota > Metazoa > Chordata > Mammalia > Carnivora > Felidae > Acinonyx > Acinonyx jubatus. The sequence continues at coordinate 13,712,587 of NC_069385.1, read as the reverse complement.
AAGCTTATTAAAAATCTTTCATTCAGGATTCTCCTTGGAAGATTTCTGGCATATGGATACACTTCTCCCCAAATAAAGTCATGATTAGCATACCATGTGTTTCCTTCAAGACTTTTAAATATGCAAGCAATCGTAAATAAGTTTGAAATTATAAAATATAGCAGTTATCCTACATAGAATCTTGAATTATTTTTTATTCAGGAATAAATGTGTAAATTGTCTGAAAACCTTCTATATTTTGGCATATAGCTTGGTGCCATTGTTTCACAGTTACGTATAAAACTTTGATAAGCGTTGATACATTTACATAAAGAATGACCCACATATGATTATATCCTTAAGGATTCCTAAACAAGATTTGAGAAAATGACATTTTTATATGGTATTTTTCAACACAGTACCAAATTACTTTCTAGAAATATGGTATCAAACAACATTTTCAGTAGAAGTATATAAGATAGTCTTAATTTACTCTTGCTAATATCTAGCATCAAATGATCACATTTATCTAATATTTGACAGTTTCACAGTAGAAAAAATTAGGTCTTATTTTAAATTTTCATTTCGTTTATCATTTATAAGAGTGACAAGTTTCTGTGTTTATTGGTATTTTGTATTTCTTCTTTGTCATGTTATATATAATTTTTCTATACATCTTTCTAAATATAATAGATATTTAGAATTAGTTGTTCAATGCCTGCTCCCCCTTTAAATTTAGTTCCCATATAGACAGATAACTTATCTATCAATATTTACCACAGCTGGCATAAGGCTAAAAGAACCATAGGCACTCAGTGAATGAATGAATGAAATATAAATTATGGTTTTGATTCTGTCTCATATTTGCTGAACTACCTGACTTCACAATTTATATTTATTTTTGTTTCTATTCCATTTGGTTTCTATTATATTCTGTAACCTACGGGAAGGTTTTTATTCAGGCATACTTAAGTTCATGTATTTTTCATTGTGATCATTTTTTGAAATTATATTGATATGTAACACTGTATCAGTTGCAGGTGTGCAACATAATTATTTGTATATGGCAAATGGCCACTACAATAAATCTAGTAAACATCAATCCCCACACATAGTTACAATTTTTTTTCTTGTGATGATAACTTTTAAGATTAATCTTAGCAACTTCCAAATCACCATACTGTATATTACATCCCCCGGACTTGTATGTATGTATGTATGTATTTTTAGTACTCATTTATTTTACCACTATAAGTTTGTACATTTTGACCACCTTCACCCATTTCACCCTTTCCCCAACCCCCACCTCTGGCAACTACCAATCTGCTCTTTTATCTATGAGTCTGGTCTTCATTTTGATTTGGTTTGGTTTTAGATCTCATACTTAAGTGAGATCATATAGGATTTGCCTTTTTCTGTTTAATTTATTTCACTTAGCATGATGCCCTCAAGGTCCATCCATGTTGATGCAAATGGCAATATTTTATTTTTATTTATGGCTAAATTATGTTCCACTATGAATAGATACCACATTTTCTTTATCCATTCATCCATCGGTGGACACTTGTTGCATGCCTTGGTTATGGTAAATAATGCTGCAGTGAACATGGGGTTCCATATATCTTTTCCAGTTAGTTAGATAAATATTCAGAGGTGGAGTTTCTGGATCACATGGTAGTTCTTTTTTTAATTTTTGAGGAACTTTCATACTATTTTCCATAGTTGCTGCAGACACTTACAATCCCACCAGCATGTGTAGGGGTTCCCTTTGGTCCACATCTTCATTGATGCTTGTTATCACTTGTCTTTTTTGAGTCTAGCCATTCTAATAGGAGGGAGGTGATATCTTATTCTGCTTGTGATTTACATCTCCCTGATTAAGGACGTCGAGCACCTTTTTATGTACATGTTGGTCACATGTATGTCTTCTTTGGAAAAAAAATCTATTCAAATCCTCTGTTAATTTTTTAATTGAATTGTTTTGATTGTTTTACTGAGTTGTATGAGTATTTTAGATATTAACTTCTTATAAGATATATGACTTGCAAATGTTTTCTCTTATTCGGTAGGTTACCTTTTCATTTTGTTAATGGTTTCTTTGCTATGCAGAAGCTTTTTACTTTTGTGTAGTCTTACTTGTTTATGTTTGTTTTTGTTACCTTTGTTTTGGTATCAAATCCAAAAAAGCATGTCAAGCAAGTCAAGAAGTTTATTATCTTTTTTTCTCCTAGGAGTTTTATGGCTTCAGATTTTACATTCAAGTCTTATTCCATTTTGAGTTGATTTTTTTGTACAGTATAAAATAGTAGTCTAGTCATTCTTTTGTATGTGGCTGTACAATTTTTCCAACACCACTTATTGAAGAGACTGTCTTTTCCCCATTATATACTCTTGCGTCTTTTGTCATAAATTAATTTACATACAAGCATGGCTTTATTGCTGGGTTCTCTGTTCTGTTCCATTTACCTATATGTGTATTTTTATGCCAATACCCTATGGTTTTGATTATTTTAACTTTGTAACTTAGTTTAAAAGTAAGGAGTGTGATGCCTCCCCTTTAGTATTTGTAAAAAGCATTTTAGACAATTATTACCCAATATGATCCAATCTTTCTCATATACAAACCCATACAAACTTCTCCTTCAGCATAGGTCCAAGAAAACATTTGTCTCAGTTGATTAACATGCATACATTTATTCTATTCCTATTGAAAAATATGTAACATAGCACATATACCTGTTTTTAAATTTTTTTAATGTTTATTTTTGAGACAGAGAGAGACAGAGCATGAGCAGAGGAGGGGAGAGAGAGAGAGAGAGAGAGAGAGAGAGAGAGAGAGAGAGAGAATCCGAAGAAGGCTCCAGGCTCTGAGCTGTCAGCACAGAGCCCGACGTGGGGCTCGAACTCATGAGCTATGAGATCATGACCTGAGCTGAAGTCGGACACCAAACCGACTGAGCCACCCAGGTGCCCCACATATACCTGTTTTGATTTAGTTTCCAAGAAATTCAGAATAAAGACAAGCTTGTAACTCTGCTATTTATTTCACTATAACTGCCTAGAAATTTCTAATCCTTCTGGTTCTTTTTTTATGACTATATTTCTCTATGTGACATTATTACACATATATAGTCTGTCTTATGTTTTGTAAGATATTTCAAATCCATTTCAAAGTGCATGAGGAAAATGCATGAGTATAATTTTGCAGCCAACATGTTGGAACAGTTTGCTAACACTCATTTATAATCTCCCCCCAGTAAAAATTCACCACAGTTAGTGTGTCATGAGTTAAGCAACTCTGATTAAATTATACAAAGCAGTCCTCCTAATAAATGTGACAGGACTAATTTATCCAATGGCAGTTTTTTGTTACTTTTCATAGTCAACATTATGATGTGCTATCTCTTCAATTTTATCATCAAAAATTCTTGAAGAAAGAGCCCTTATACTATTTACTATTGTGAAGTATGTAGAGAATGAGCCTGTTCTTTCAGTTAATCTCCCTCAAGATTTATGTTCTCATTAGTTGCTTTCCTGCAACCAGAGTGTAAGATATGGAAGATGGGTATCTCCTGGGAACTATAATTTCCAAGTTATCATCAGCACTAGAGAAATGGAGTATCTTTGGATACTCTTTCTGATCAGCCATCACAGGAATATTAAGGACTTCACATACTGCATAATGATACTTAATTTTTTAGGACATTGTGAGATGGAGAACAATGAAATAGAAAATAAATGGGTAAAAAGAAGTCTAGAAATAGGCATTTCATGTTTCCAACTAGTGCAGTTGGACTGTAGCATGGTTACTTTTTTATACTTTTTCATTGCAAAGGGCCCAGAGAACAAAAAACGTAAGTGAAAATTGAAGGAAATGTTCTTTAGACAGAAAGGACTGGTATACTAGGTACAATCCCAGTGATATATTCAAATAAATAGCCCATGTAATGGAGTTGATATGATACTTATTCCTGCCCAGAAGAGCAGAGATAATTGTCAGGGGCTAATATTTTTTACATTAGCTAGCTGATTCCATGTATAGAATAAGAACTATTTTCTGCATTATGAAAGTTATGAATTCACAGTACTTTGTGTGTGTGTGTGTGTGTGTGAGAAGTCACGCCAAATTTTCAGCTCCCTTTCCTGTGAAACAACAAAAAGGAAAATGTCTTGATGTTTTTGACGGACAGTATTCAGTACAGCTCAGAGTTTTGCAAGATGGTGCATGGAAATGCAGAAAGAGGAACTAAAATTCCCAACAAAAGATTAGAGTTTCTTTTTTAAAACTGTATTTGACTCTCCCCACCCAAAAGCTTGGCTATTTATTCTTAAACTGAATTCACGCAATAACTAAATTTGGAGTTTAGTGACCCTGGGTAGGCTGCCAGATTTTTCTGAGCACAGTATGTTTTCCACTTTAAAAATATGTGAAATTAAAGTGTGGTTATCAATCTCAAAAAGTCAAGATGAAGATGATATATGATAATAGATACAATATAAGGATAATGAGTAATTACTATTTTTCTCACCTTGAAAAATACGAAAGCCTCTGCCCTTCTTGGAGTATAGCAATGACAATTCATTTGTGGATAATACTGATAATTTATAGTTTTTTCTTATGTATCTCAATTTTTTTTTTAATTTACAAGGGGGTAAAATAGGCAATATTTTTTTCCAGACAAGAAAAAACACATTCTACAGATAAGAATAGAGGTTTAAGAGTTTTTGTCATTCTCCCAGGGCCAATGAATGGCAGAATTTAGCCTCTCATTCTGAGCTTACCCCTCTAAGTTGAGTGTTCCCACCATGTTATGTTTTCTAAATTTAATAGTGGTAGAGATACAGATAAAGGGTATGACACTTTTGATCACTTGGGAACTCTTGATTGATGACATATATATATAACTCAAAGGGGTTTTCTAGGAAAAAAGAAAACCTGCCCTTCTCAGTAATATCTTGCATTGAGTGTTCAAGATGCCAGAAGCTAATTATAAAAGGAGTTGAATAGAAGCTGATAATTTTTGATCATTGTTTCTTTTGTAATCTGTGTTGCCAGTGAAATAACTCAGATCCTATGAATGAAAGCCTGATGTCTTTATTTAAAAGAAAAGTATTTGGTATGGTCTGTCCCAAATCAGACCTGGAAAATGGCTAAGGACTTAAGGATCAGAGTTCATTATTCACAAAGTAAAGTACAGCTTGTTCATGGATATTTGGGATGGGGAGATTAGTAGGAAAAAGAAAATATGATGGCTGAGGCTCATTCTCCCTCATTCTTTTTTTTTTAATTTTATTTTTTAAATTTACATCCAAATAGGTTAGCATATAGTGCAACAATGATTTCAGGAGTAGATTCCTTAATGCCCCTTACCCATTTTGCCCATCCCCCCTCCCACAACCCCTCCAGTAACCCTCTGTTTATTTTCCATATTTAAGAGTCTCTTATGTTTTGTCCCCCTCCTTATTTTTATATTATTTTTGCTTCCCTTCCCTTATGTTCATCCTTTCTGGGTCTTAAAGTCCTCATATCCCTCATTTTTTTTTTATTTCTATTTCACTTCAACCTCATTCCATGTCCTTTCTTGTGTACATTTTCTGAGAGGGCTGTTAACGTCTTTAGAATACTGCTGGAAAGTAGTTCAAAAAATAGAGACGCTTTGTGTTTTGGTGGGGTGGGGGAACTAAATATTTTCGTCAAGTGACCAACTTATTAAATGTATTTAATATCTGTTACATGCATACACCATCAGAATCATCTCCCTCAGTAAAACGTGGATGTATTGCTTTCACAAAGTGAAGGACATCTTTTCATAAATGTAGATCACAAAGGGGGAATAAGCAAATCTACAAGTTATGGGTGTTACTGAAGTTTCAACAAAAGGGAAATGCATTTTGATTTGTTGTTGGCCATTTATGCATAAGGAATAATATAGTTTGTGTAGTTCATCTTAATTCTTATGTTGTGAGGTAAAAACTGAGCCACTCACACTCCACATTACTATGTGTATTCCGTTTAAGAATAAGTAGCCATACTTGGGAGGGGAAAGTCAAGTCTAGTTTAAAAAATTAACTTTAGGATAAGCATTTACTGGACACTTCCACATATCCTTTTTGCATTTCTATGTACAATCACTGAATGTTCTAGTTTCTACCTAGTTCCAGCTACCCCACTGCCTTATGGTACATTCTACTCCCTGAACCTCACATCACACTGCACCATGAAGTCCTGCCCTCTGTTCTATTCATGCTCTAAATTACTTCTACATTTGCCACCACATCACATTCTTGACACAAACCTCCCAACCCTTATAAAGAATCCAATTATCCAAAACTCCCACTGGGTTCTAACAGTGGTTCTGAAATCCTTCCACTATTAATTGGAAGAATATTTAAAATAATGTTCTCCTCAAACCATCTTTTACTACAATTTTATGGATTTCTTTGCTATTTTAATGAAATTAGGGTCACCTTTCGTGTACATGATGGTTTCCCTGCCCCTTAAAATTCAAAGCACTCTGCATCTTTACCATGTCTCTTTTGTGTCAGTTTTGCATCAAATGATAAAGTGTATCAGTCTTAGTTTGGGTTTTTCCAAAAGCAGACCCTGAGATGAAACATCTGTACATAGCATTTGTTAAAGCGCTTTCAGGAAAAACCAATAGGTCTGGAGAGAGCAGAACTGAAAAGGGAAAGAAACTAGGCAAAGGAACAATGTCGGGTGCAGTTGCAGCCTCGGATGGTCTTCTGGGGAGCTTAGGAGAATAAATTATACCTCCAAATATCTCTCTGCTGCAGCCAAGGAATATGGAGTTTTTTTTCTCAGAAGTTCATTTCCAGCTGTAGTTATTAAAAGTTATCCTCTGAAGATCACAGATGGGAGCCATTAGCAACAAAGGATGAGGAACCAGAGGGACACTGGGAGGAGCTGGTGCTCCAAGATGGCACCAATCTCGCTATAGGACCTTATCCTTCTTCACAGCATTAGCTCTATCTTATTTGCACTTTTATCTCCTCCTCTTAACAGGCTCTTTTTACTACATATAAAGATATGCTCATATATTCTAAAAAATTATTCTCTACAGATGTTCATTATTCTATTCCTGCCTTCTTTGTGGCTTAACTTCACAGACGTACTTTAACTCCACTTCCTTATTCATTCCTTAAATGCAAATAATTCGATATACATTTTCCTAATAAATTAGAATAATAAGAGATCAAATTGTTATAGGTAATAAAAACTGAGATTTCAATCTATTCTTTTAAACTATTTAATCTGTGCAGTAGAAATAATGATTGATCCTGCTTGTGTCTAAAGATGGTCCTGTTTTAGGCTCCAAGAGAAAACAGCATCTCCCTATGTAATGAATGGAGATTAAATCCTGACAAACCTCAGAAATGTCCCAATAGAATGTGGCTCTCCCAAATCACACACACGGCCATTATTAGTCATTACATGCTTAGGAAATTTGGAGTGCGTTTTTGAATACTCAGTATTTTTAAATTGAAAAAATGAGAACCAAGTGATTTCATGATAAGAAGAGCTACAGTGAAAACACATTATTGCTTTAACATTTTGCCTTGTGTCCAAAGAAAGAGGATCCTTTGACACTTATAAACATTCCCAGTACTGTAGCCTAGCGCTATGGTTACAGAGCAGCTCACTTATCTGATGGGGCAGCCGGTATCGCTAAATGTTGCTTAGCGAGACCAGTCATAAAGTAGCATTCATTAAATTGCATTTAAATAGTAAGATCACTTATTGTCCTTTTGTTTACATCATTTGCCAGAAAATTAAAGGGGCAAAGAAGGAGGAACAAAAAATCTTATAATTTTGTCTTACTTAGCCTGTAATAGAATATAATAGGGACACTTTAAAATCTGAGGACATTGATTAAGTACAATATTATAATAGCAGGAGGATACTGACCATCATTTCAAATGAAAATAAATCCTGTGGGAGAATAGCATTTGAACATTTTGGTCATCCTGTGATTACAACTGAATAGAAGAAAATGTGTTTTGCCAAGGGTTACTTACAAGATTCCATGTCAACAAAAAAAAAAAAAAAAGAAAAATGTGTGTGTTTTTGAGAAAGTGTTAGGAAGGGAAGGATGATAATTTTAGGAATTCACATTAATCATGAATATTTTCCTCTAGTTTTTATTGGCTTCTATAGTAGATATTTGACATGTGTCTAGCAACAAATTTGCAACTTCTAAAAACTGAAGGATGCTATTAAGCTTCTCCTTTGAGTTTCTGCAAAAGGATATTTAACAATCCAAAGCATATGTTTCTTTGATAAACAAGGGATCATAAACATAAATTGCTTAATAGTAGAAAGGTGTTCTGTATGATCCACCTTGTTTTCACAAGGCATCAGTCACTGAAAATAGGAATAATATTAATTACAATTTGGTATCAGAGAAATAAGGTCAATACGTCTGAAGATATGTATCCTCATACTTGTTCTCTTGCCAAACTAAATGCCTTGTAGGAAACCTTTCTAGGTCAACATTTCTTTAACTATAAAAAGTTGGATCAAGTTTTTTAAGTTTGTCTAATTCTGGCTTGATGTGACTATAAGTAAAAGTTGTCCTTTCACATTTATCTGCATAACTAAAATTTATCAATGCAACTTTTACACAGCTACCTTTTCTATAAATAATCAGGGTAGAGTGGATTCTATGACCTCCCATCTTGGAAGTGAGGTCCTAATAAAGCAAGATGCCTCTAAGACCTGGCATCATTTTGATTGGTTGGTGCCATGCTCTTGTATGATTAAGTATGTTGAACATCACATCCCTTTGTGAAGATATACCACTTGTGTTGGCATTCTATGAAAAATATCAATTTTTAACTGAGTCATTAAAAAATATAGAGTTTAAACTAATCTACTGAAAAATGTGCTTAGTTTTTTTGAGTGGAATTGATGAATGTATCTCAGAAAAATTGGAGTGTCTGTGATACTTGTACTAGAAAACTTAATTTTAAATTTGATTTGCATGATAGAGCAAGTACATTTAGATTTGATATAATAACAAATAGTAATTACTTTTTCACCCTGTGTATGAGCTTTGGTATTCTTTTATTACTATTCTTAATACTCATATTTATGGATTGCTTACCATGTTTCAAGCATACATTCAATGTTTTTGTGCATTCTTATATTTAATTCTAACTTTATCTAAAAAACACCACTTTATTGCTGTTTTATATGCCATGAAAGCAAAGGTTCAGAGTTTAATATTTTATTCAAGGTAAAAAGCTTGGCAGTGTCCGAGTTCCGATTCAAGGCCAGGGAATCACATTCAAGAGCCCATTGCTACTAAGCTACTTTGTTATTGAATTTCCTCTCTCCTGTTGTAAAAATTTGCATGCAGCCATACGGTTTGATTTCAGAAAATGTAGAAAAATGTTTTCAGATCACTTCATTCACCAAACTTGTAGACGTAAGAGTTATTATCTTTGTAAAATACATGGGTTCAATAGTGATGCTTCCACTTTCATTTCCTGTATTGGTAATTTATGTTTTCTCTCTTTTTTCTTGGCTAACCTGGTTAGAGGTTAATCAATTTCACTGACCTTTTCAAAGAGTCAGGTTTTTTTTATTTTTTCATTTTATCTATTGTTTCCTTGTCATTTTAAATAACTTCTGCTCTAGTTTTCATTATTTCCTTTTTTTCTGTTTGCTTGATGCATAAATTACAGGTTTTCTCTAATTTCCTAAGGTGGAAGCTTAGGTTACTGATTTGATATCTTTATTTTTTTCTAATATAGATGCATTTGATACTATAAAATTTCTCTAAGCTTTGTTTTAGCTGCATCCTTAAAATTTTCATAAATTTTATTTTTATTTTCTTTTAGTTCAAAAGATTTCTTGAAATTCCTATTAAAATTTTCTGTTTGACATATGTGTTTTTTAGAAGTATGTGGTTTAATCCCCAAATATTTGCGGATTTTTCCATCTAACATTATGTTATTGATTTCCAGTTTAATTGCATTGGGTTTTTTTTTTCATTTTTTTAATGTTTATTTATTTTGGGGAGACAGAGAGAGACAGAGAACAGACAGGGAGGAACAGAGAGATGGGGGAGACACAGAATCCGAAGCAGGCTCCAGGCTCTGAGCTGTCAGCACAGAGCCAGACGCGGGGCTCGAACCCACGAACTGTGAGATCACGACCTGAGCTGAAGTCAGTTGCTCAACCAAATGAGCCACCCAGGCGCCCCTGCATTGGGTTTTGACAGTATAATTTTTATAATGTCTAATCTTGAAAGTTTGTTACAGTATGTTTTATGGCCCACAGTGTGGTCTATCTTGGTGACTATTCCTTGTGAACTTGAGATGTATACGTTCTGTCATTTTAAGATGGAGTACTCCATAAATATCAAATAAATCAGTTTGATAGTATTATTCAGGTCATCTGTATGTTTACTAGATTCTGGATGTGTAATTTATCAGTTACTAAGAGAAGGACATTGAATCTTCAACTATAACCGTGTATTGAACTACTTCTCTTTCCAGTTCTGTCAAATTTTGCCTCCAGTGTTTAGTTTGATTCGTTTTAGAAACAAGTATGTTTAGAATTTTTATTCTTTAAGAATTGAGCCCTTTATCGTTATGGAATAGCCCTCTATCCCTGATCATCTCTTCTTCTAAAGTCTGCCCAACTTTCTTTAGAGAGAGAGAGAGAGAGAGAGAGAAGGAAAGAGAGAGGCAGAGAGAGAGAGAGATTCCCAAGCAGGCTCAACACTGCCAGTGCAGAGCCCCATGCAGGGCTCGAATTCACCAACCATGAGATCGTGACCTGAGCTGAAATCAAGAGTCAGAGGCTTAAGCAACAGAGCCAAGCCGGCTCCCTGCCCTACTTTCTTTTGATTAGTATTGGCACTGATTCTTTACCCATCTCTTTACTTCAACCTATCTAAATCTTCATATTTGAAGTTGATTTCTTATAGACAGCATATAGTTGCACTTAATTTATTTATCCACCTTGACAATCTTGGTCTTTGAAGTACTCTTTAGGCCATTTACACCTATAGTGACTATTAATATAGATTAATGTCGACCACCTTTCTGTTTTGTTTCTCATACTTGTTCTTTATTCCCCCCTCCTTTTTCTGTCTTTAGTTTCTAGTGGGAATTTTATATTATTTAATTTTATCTCCTTGTCAGTGCATTTATAATTCTTTTTTTTTAAATCTTTTAGTGACCTCTCTTGTGTCTACAATTTACATTTAAACAATTAAGTCCACCTTCAAATAACAATATATCACTACTTAGGCTGCATGTAAGATGTTCAACAATTTACTTGTGATTTGCTTTGATGTGATTTTCTTTCTCTCTTTTTTCTTTTTTTTCCCTTCTATTGGTGATAATTAAACTAAATTGGGTCTGTACGTTTATTATATTCATCGATGTGGAGAAATTTTGTTATTTTAAAAACGTTCTTCTGTTTTCTCTCCCTCTCTCGCTCCTTCTCCCTATTCCAAATACATGTATGTTAGAACACTTTATATAGTTCCATACATTACTGATACTCTGTTCAGTTTTTTTTTTCAGTCACTTTTTCTTTATTCATTTTGCGGGTTTTTTTTGTTTTTTTCTTTATTTATTTTGAATAGTTTCTAATAATATATAATCAAATTCATGCATCTTTTCTTCTGCAGTATCTAATGTGTTGTTAATCTTACCAAGATTTTTTTTATTTCAAATACAGTTTTTCATATCTAGAATTTTTTTTTTAAGTTTATTGATTAATTTCGAGAAAGGGAGAAAGCAGGGGAGGGGCAGAGAGAGAATCCCAAGCAGGTTTTGCACTGTCATCACAGAGCCCAGCATGGGGTTTGAACTCATAGATCATGAGATCATGACCTAAGCCAAAATCAAGATTTGGACACCTAACCAACTGAGCCACCCAGGCACCCCCATATCTGGAAGTTTTATTTGGATCTTTTTTATTTTCCATTTCTCATCTTCATGATCATGCTTTATTCTATCTTCTCAAACAAATGGAGCATCTTTATAATAGCTGTTTTTAAAAACTTACTGAATACTTTCTTTTTAATATAAAAATATATTTTATAATAAAAATGCATTCAAATGTATATATAGTGAAATGAAACAGCCTCAGGGATATAATTGGACAAATACATACAACCATGTAACCATCACATCATCAAGATGTAGAACATTCTTACCTACTCAGAAGGTTTCTTGTGTCCCCTTCAAGTATATACCCTCATCACCATATCCACCACACTGTTGATTTAAATCACCCCAAATTAGTTCTGCCTGTTCTTAAACTTTGTATAAATGCTCTCTTTTTGCATGTAACATTATTTTCAACCTAATGTTTTTTGAGGTTTATTCATGCTGTTGTCTGTATTCATAGTTCAGACCTTTTCATTGCTGAGCAGTATTTCATTGTATGAATATATTCCAATGTGATGTGTACGTTCGGATTTTGACAGATATTTGTAACTTTTGACTCTAATGAATAAATCTGTTATAAATTCTCATGCATTAGACTTTCTGTGGACGAATATTTCTATTTTTGTTGAGTAAATAGTTATAGATGGAGTAGCTGGACCATAGGGCATGGTTTTGGCCAACTTTATAAGACACTCTAAAACTTAATTTCTTTTACACTCCCACTAGAAAATGTCTGATGATTCCAATTGTTCCACATGCTCATTAATATTTGGTGTTTTCAATTTTTTGCACTTAAGCTACTATAGTGGGTACTAAGTGTATCTTGTTGAATATTTGATTTGCTTATTTTCTCTTTTTCTTTTTTAAAATTTCTTAAATGTTTATTTATTTTTGAGAGAGAGAGAACACGAGTGGTGAGGGGCATGGAGAGAGGGAGACACAGAATCCAAAACAGTCTCCAGTCTCCAAGCTGTCAGCACACAGCCCAGCGCAGGACTCGAACCCACGAACCATGAGATCATGACCTGAGCTGAAGACTGGCGCTTAACCAACTGAGTCACACAAGAACCCCATGCTTATTTGCTTTTTTCTAATCACTAATGATGCTGAGTGATTTTTTGGGAACTTACTTTATTGTGTTTTTATTGGATTTGCACAGTTCTTCATATATTTTGGATGTAAAATCTATGTCAGATACATGTTTTGTGGTCACCAGTGAAATATTTGATTGTTTATTTCCTTAACAATGTCTAGTGATAAAAGCATTTTTAGTATTGATGAATTCCAGTTGGGCAATTATTTGGGGAATTAGTGTTTTTTTGTTCTCTGTGAGAAATCTTGACTCAGCCCAATCTTTTAATGGAAATTTGAATAGAAATAATTGTTCACATGCAGTTATAAGGAATAACACAAAGAGATCCCTTATACACTTCACTCAGTTTACCCACATGCTAACATTTTGCAAAACTGTGGTATAAAATCACAGACTTTTGGCACTCATATAATCCACTGATTTTTTTTTTCAGATTTTGATTTTACTTGTACTTTGTGTGTGTGTGTGTGTGTGTGTGTGTGTGTTCATGTATTAAGTTCTACATTATTTTATCACCTCTATACTTCCTATATTCACCACCATAGTGAAGATATTGAACACCTCCATCAATAAAAAATCCCTCATGTTGTTTTTTACTGATGGGAACATAAATTATTTCTTATCTTGAGCGAGCTCCAAGAAGTGTTTGACCTTAACCTATTTGCCCCCAACAAATTACTGGTTTCTAATCCCTGGAAACCAGTAATCTGTCCTACTTTCCTGAAACTTTGTCATTTCAAAATTTATATAAATTTACATAACATTTTTAAAATGTTATATAAATGGAATAATACACTATGTGACATTTTATGATTAGCTTTTCACATCCATAGTCTATTCTTTTATATTGATGAATAGCATTTCATGGTATGTATAGACCACATTTTGTTTCATCATTCACTTGAAGAACATCTGGACTGACTCCAGTTTCTGGCTACTAAAAATTTACTATGAACATTTGTGCACAGAATTTCGAGTAGTTATAGCTACTCAACACTGCCATTTAGCACATAAGCAACATAATCTTTAATTTCTCAGGCATAAATACCCAAGGACACAATTACTGGGTTGTATGGCAATTACATGTTTAATTTGATAAATGACCAAACTCTTCCAGAGTGGCTGTACCATTTTACATTCCCATATAATCCAATTTCTCCATATCTTCACCAACATTTGTTGTCATTTTTTATTTAGGCCCAATATGTAAATGATCTCTATTATTTATGAATCTCCTTCTGCTGACCAATGATTTTTTTTGTTATAGATGTTATTTTCTTTCTTTGAAAGTCTGCTGATTTTTTTTATTGCATCCCATTATTATGAGTTTTACATTGCTGAATGCTAAGTTTTGTTATGTCCCTTTGAATTTGTCCTGGCATGCAGCTAAGTTACTTGCATCTGTTTGATCCTTCCGAGACTTGCCTTCAGGCTTCCTCATGATGGATCTAGAACAGCAGTTAAAGTTAATTGAGACCCACTACCCTTTTGAAGTCTTTTCCCAAATTCCTTATAATGACAAGGTCTTTACATTCAGAGTGGTGGGGACATAAATTATTTCTTGTCTTAGTGAGCTCCAAGGAGTGTTTGAACTTAAGTGAGACCCAGGAAGTGTTCAGTTTGAGCTGAATCCAACAACTTTTGATATGTAATGTTTACATTATTATTTAGCACATATATTACTAGGTTTTGTGACTTCTTTGATACATAGTATATTTAGAAGTATGTTGCTTAATTTCCAAACATTTGAGGATTTTATAACTATCTTATTCTTGTTAGCTTAATTTGTGATTAAAATATATGCTATATTAGTTTGATCCTCAACATTTGTGAAAACTTATTTTATGGGCCAAAATATGAAAAAATTAGTAAATATTTTATGTACAATTGAAAAAAATTCTGTAATTTAAGTGTCATAATTCTATTTTGTAATTTGTTTGAATTTTACTTATACTTAGTTATTCTTTGATTTGTATAATTATGATACATTAAAATCCCACAAACTGTGAATGTATCTATTTTTCTATTTAAATCCTTACATTTATAATTTTCGTATTTTGAGTCTGCATTAGAGGTGGCAAACCTTTTTTGGCAAAGGGTGAGTTAATAAATATTTTATGCTTTATGGAACATATATGGTCTGTATTACAGCTGTTGGTATACATTATTAGAGCATACAAATTCCTAGTAAAGTTTTTGAACTTAAAGTCACATTTATCTGATATTATATAGCCACATCTTTCTGAAAGTGTAGGGATAGATGTGATACAGTTTTGCGTGGAGTGTATTTCAATTTTTCACTCTCATTTTCCCTGTCATTTTAAAATGTGACTCTTACAAGCTGCATATAATTGGCTTTGTATTTCTTAATGGGTCTGTGAATTTTTTACTTTTACTTGAAGCAGGTAGCCCATTATATTTAATGAGATTGCTGATATATTTGAGTTTAAATCTACCATATTAAAATGTGTCTTGGGGCACCTGTGTGGCTCAGTTGGTTAAGCGTCCAACTTCAGCTCAGGTCCTGATCCACGGTTGGTGGGTTTGAGCCCCACATCAGGCTCTCTGATGTCAGTGCATTGCTCGCTTCAGATCCCCGGTCCCCCACCTCTCTCTCTACCCCTCCCCTGCTCATGCTCACTCTCTCTCAAAACTAAACATTTAAAAACAGTTTAAAAATGTGTCTTGTGTTTTCTAATTTATTCTATGTTTCTTTTTCTCTCTTATCTAGCTTTCTTTTGGAATAATTGAATGAAATATTATTATTAAATCTTTTCCTTTGTTAGCTTGTCAGTTGTACATATTTTACTACTCCTTAGTGGTTTCTCTAAAGATTACAAAATGAAATCTTGACTTATTTCTTCCTAATATAAATTAGTACTTTTATTACTTCACAGACTTACAAAGATTTTAAAACGCTTTAAGTACCCTTGCCTACTCCCACATTTGCACCATTTTTGACATGTTTAATTTAATTTTAGATCATAAAAGACTTTTTATTATTCGGCACAGTCAATATTCGTTTAAATGTATCTATACGTTCACCCCTTATTCTGTTCTTTATTCATTTCTGTATTTCTCTCTTTATGACTAGGATCATTTTCCTTTCTCTCAACAACTCCCTTAAGAATTTTCTTTAATTCAATTCTGCTCATTGCAAACTTTCTCAAATTTTGTTTGTCTGAAAACATCTCAATTTCATCTCCATCTTCCAAGGATATTTTTGCTAGATTTATAATACTAGGTTAATAGCTATTTTCCTTCATCATTTTAAGTACGTCACTCAGTTTTCTTCTGAATTTTGCTGCGTTTTTCATTCAGTTATAATTCACTCTATTAACAGTTTCAGCTTATTAAAAGTAGTAATCTTGCCCTTTCACCTCCACATAATTCAAACCTAGAACAATGAGCTAAAAAACTTAGAATATTTTGGCCCCCATGATTGCCAAGGAGTCAACAATACAAGACTGGATCCAGGGCACAATTGATATCATAGTGAGTCACTCTCTATCTCTGGTTTGATTCTTTCTATGTTTATCCAAGTTTGTTTCTTAATACAGCATGAAACCAAAGTATGCTCATAGATGGACCAGATTACAACATTTCCATCATCAATAATGGATAAAACCTTCTTGTTTTTCGCTAATATCCTAAAAGACTTAGATCAACTTTGTTTCCATGACCATCCATGGTTCAATCATTATGACCAGAGTGATGGGGTAATCATTATGGTTGAATATACCTTGGTTACATGTTTATTTAATATCTGTGGTTAGTAGGGGGTTCTACAAATGAATGAGTATGGTATTAGCAGAAAGAAAAGAGAACGTACGTAAGTACATCACATAAGGATACCATTATTTAACTAATTTATGTGTTTTATTAAATTGTATGCCAGCTATTTCAGAAACAACTGATAGAATATATGCAGATACAAGTCAGCTAGCTTCCATATGTCTTTAATAAATCACTTGCATCAGGATCCTCACCTTAAGATCTATTTCCGGCACCTAAGAGAATCAGTAACAAAAATGGTTCTAGAAGATAGACTCTGTGAATGCCAGATATTGGATCATTCATTGTCCAGATAGCTGTAAAGAGCCCCATTATGTAGTTTTTGATGAGGTATAATTTGAATTGCCAAGGACTGGTCAAATCGGTGTTGCTTGGTACTAATTGGTGAAACCTGCCCATTGGAGAATCTTGCCTTTGAAATGGAAGAGATTCATTGATCAGCCCCTAGTTACAGTAACACTTTTAGCTGGCCAGCTTAAAGCTCTCAAAATAATTTTAACTTTGAAACAATGTGGACTCCATTTCAATGGAGTGGGTTTCAGACATGGAAAAACAGCAGAGAAGGGACTTTTATTAATTTATCCCTATAATTTTAAATAGTGACAGCTTTGGTTATTCTAATTATTTTTAACTTTTAAATCTTTTTTTATTATATTGTTGCCTAAATATTCTAACAGACAATAGCCATAAAGGCAGATTTGTTTTTATCATTCCTAAGTTTAAAGAAAATGCCTTTTTAATTTCACTATTTGTTATGATATTTTAGCAATTTTTTTCGAAAATAACCTTCCCCTATTAAATTAAGGAAATTGCATTTTATTGCTGGTTTGCTAAGATGTTGATTCTTATATCATTATAAGTAATATATTTTATCAAATATTTTTATGCATCCTTGAGGCTGACCACACATTATTTCCCTTTTAAAATTGTATTATTAAGGGGAATTCAAGGATGACAATCAACCAGCTTTCATTTCCTGGATATATTAAACCTAATTATACTATATATAGGTGTGTGTGTGTCATGAATATTCATATATAATTTTATTTTATTTGCCAGGATTTTATTTTTTTTTTATTTTTTTTAACGTTTATTATTGAGATTATTATTGAGAGACAGAGAGAGGCACAGAGCGTGAGCAGGGGAGGGGCAGATGGAGAGGGAGACACAGAATCTGTAGCAGGCTCCAGGCTCTGAGCTGTCAGGGCAGAGCCTGACGTGGGGCTCGAACTCACGAACCGCGAGATCATGACCTGAGCCAAAGTCAGACGCTTAACCGACTGAACCACCCAGGTGCCCCTAATTTGCCAGGATTTTAATAGAACTGTGTGTCATGTTCAAATTGAAACTAGTCAATATGTCTCCATTCTCATAGAGAAGTATTGTACCCAACTGATTTAAGGATGAAGTTTATACTAACTCATAAGAAACAATAAGAATTTTTACTTTTACTCTCTGGAACATTTCACTTAAGACTGAGATTATTTCTTCTTATGTATGCTGACAGGCCAGCATAATATTTTAGACTCAGTGGAGATTTTCTAAAATATTGACATAATTTTTTTTAACGGTTACTGGTGTATTTTGGTCTTTTATTGCTTCCTTAGTTTTGACATGTGTCTTTATTCAAAGTCCATTTCATGTACATTTCCAAATGTATTGGCATTAAATTCTCCTCTGATTTTTAAGGGATATGAATTTTATAGGATTTTACAGGATTTTATCTTATATCTATAATCAAGAATCTCACCATTGCTGAATTTATTTTTTGATCAATTTTCACAGTTTTATCTATCTTATTAGTATTTTAAAAAACAGCTTTAAAGGGATTATTAATACTTTAATATGTCTTTGTTTTCTGTTTCAAATCTATGCACACTAGAATTATAATTTTCGTCATTCATTTTCCTGGAGATTTATCTCATTGTCCTTTTTCTAATCTCTTAAATCACATACGTAGCTCATTAATTTTCTTTCATTTTTTAAAAATAGTGTAAACATTTAAGTTAAATGCAATCTTGCCCATAGCTCTACATTTCTTATTTACATTTTGATGTCCTCTTTGACCAATTGGCTTTTTATGCGTATGGCTGTTTATCAGTATTTTAGAAATCCAAACGTCTGATATTTTGTAATTCATTTCTACTTTGATTTTAGATCATAGAATAAACTCTGAGCGGTTACAATACCTTAATAGTTACTAAGATATGTGTTTGTTTCAAGAGGCAAATTAAGGCTCAGGCTTTGTCTTTGCCAGGAATTGATTAACACATGTTTACTTCGGGAACTTCACAAGCCAACAGCATACAGGATAATGCCTCTTCATAAGCCAATACAGAAATAACATACTCCACACCAAAGATAGATTAATCACACTGTGGTTCCAGGCAAGAGGAAATGAAAGGAATAAAGTCCAAATATGGTTGAGGTCTATATTTATAGGAGTAGGTACTGGGGAGAGGCTGAGCCATTGAAAAGTGACCTCCGGTTGCCAGCACAAAGTAAAAGTCTTCTGTTGCTAGGAAACAACCACCCGTTGTTGACAGGCAAAAGGATCTCTTTAGTGGGCAGGTTTTGATCACTGCCAGTAAAAGAGTTCCATTTTACTGCGCAGGAGCTAATTGCCCCAAGGTCTTCAGGAGAGCTGTTTAGATCAGCAAAGAGCCTCCTTGCCCAGACCCAACCTCAAACAGTTCTCACAAACTCTGGGTTTTTACAGTCCAGATGTTTCCTTACCATAGATGCTTCACTGTGTTTTTTATTGATAAGCCCAGCAGGAACCCTCAGCTGCTGAACTATTGAGAGCTTATTAATGACAACGAATGAGATGATGCTACCCTGTCACAGCTTAGTTTACTCCTAATCAGAACAGCTTTACCTTTAAAAAAATTTTTAAAAGTTTGTTTTGAGAGAGAGAGAGAGAGAGAGAGAGAGAGAGAGAAAGCACGAGTCAGGGAGAGACAGAGAGAGAGGAAGAGAGAGAATCCCAAGCAGGCTCCGCCTGATGCAGGGCTGGAACCCACCAACTGCTAGTCGGAGGCTTAACGGACTGAGTCACCCAGGCACTCCCAGAGAAAGTATACTCCTAAGAAAAATTTAATTTTTGTCATGAACAAGTGGATTTAAAATTATATCAGCCATTATACAACAATAAGTCTTTTGGCTCAGTACCCATTTAAAAAAAATTTTTTTAGCATTTATTTATTATTGAGAGACAGACAGAGCATGAGCAGGGGAGGGGCAGAGAGAGGGGGAGACATAGAATCTGAAATAGGCTCCAGCTCTGAGCTGTCAGCACAGAGCCCTTCACGGAGCTCCAACTCACAAACTGTGAGATTATGACCTGAGTGGAAGCTGGTCGCCCAACCAACTGAGCCACCCAGGCGCTCCAGGGCTCAGTACACATTTAAATTTTGCAAATATACCATTGCTTGCAAAGAATGTGTTTATTCTGATTACTGTATGTAGGACGTATATGGTCATGAGACAGTTCATTAATTGTAGTTTACAAACTTTCTATACCTTGCTTATATATTTGTTTACTTGATATTTCAAAAAATTTTATCATAAAATCCCCTGGTTATGATTTTTCAACAACACCTCGTAATACTAATAATTTTTGCTTAATTAACACAGTGATATTAGGTTCACACATATTTATAATTTTATTGTCTTTCTAATGAATTGTTCTTTTTAAATTTGTACTAAATATCTTTAACCCAAAATTTTCCTTTTCTTTCAAAGTTTAATTTGTTTCTACTGTGGCTCAACCAATTTTCTGTTGATTATTTTCCTGCTGTATCTTCCTGTATTATTTTGTTTTAAAGTTTTCAGTGCCTCTGTATTAGGAGACTATAGCTTGGTTTTAAAAATCTAATCAGACAAACACTATCATTTTATAAGCCAGTTTGGTCTCTTCACATTTATTTTATTATTGATGTATAAAGATTTATTGGAACATTGGATTGGATTTATTGGAACATCGGATAAAGATTTTTTTATGAAATTTGGATACTATTCTTTTATAGGTCATTCTTTTAATATTAACACGCCATAGATGTTTCCATCTTAAATGACGTGTATGTTTTTGCCGTCTTCAGTATCTCTCTATTAGTCTTGAGCATGCCTGCAACTAAATGCTTTTAACTCAAATCAATATAATTCTATTTTAATTATATTGTTTTTGAAGGCTTTTGTGTACAATTTTCTTAACTTGACTCACATATGTGGTATAGCTTTGACCTAGAAAAATAAATTTCCTTTAGACTGTGTTGCACTTTGTGATATTAAGGAACTAAAAATTAGGGATTCTTTAGGGAAGAAATCCACTTTTCACTTACTGAGTATAATAAATAGAGGTAAGAATATGAATTTTCATTATCTCTTTAGTTGTTAATCAAGCATGTTCTTGAAAGACGACTACTTAAGAACCCCTAATGTAATCTGATCAGGTATAAGCAGATCAAATGGAGTCATTCCATTTTATTTCCATTATCTAGCACTTGTTGTTTCTTTGACCATCAGTAGAACTGACACATGAAGATAAAGACAATGAAACCTGTGGGAAAAAAATCAGTATGTTAAAATTTAAAGAATTGAATACATGTAACTTTTTGCTCTTCAAAGTGAGTTTTGTCTAAGTAAGAAGAGAAATGAGTTATAAAGAATGTCATTCTTAAAGATTAATGGTATTAAACCCATAGACAGAGCTAAGAAGTAGAAAACTATGAAATCAAGCAGAACTGTCCTTGTCCCTTTTTCCCTTTGTATGTCAAATGATACGAAGGTCCTCTATTTTTTTTTCTTCCAAGATTTTAATTAAATTCAAGTGAGTTAACATATAGTGTAGTATTGGTTTCAGGAGTAGATTTTAGTGATTCATCAGTTACACATAAGACCCAGTGCTCATCACAAGTGCCTTCCTTAAGGCCCATCACCTATTTAGCCCAACCCCTCACCCACATCCCCTCCAGCAACCCTCAGCTTGTTTTCTATGATTAAGAGTCTCTTATGGTTCCCCTCCTTCTCTGTTTTTATATTATATTTTTTCCTTCCCTTCCTCTATTCTTCTACATTGCTCTGAAACACTGTTCTCTGCTCATATATTGTAAATGGACTCACTTCTGTTCAAACATATCTGTCCTCTAAAACTTATTCATTTCATCAGAGTTTGATTTCTGCCACTTAGACCAAAGTAAAGGCAATAAAATATTACCGTCATCACAAAACATTGTGTCTTAGTAGTCCCTTGATATTTTTTGGTCCTGAATTATCTATCATAACTTGAATATAATGATCATCAGATAAATTATTGTACATTAATTTATATTGTTTGTTAAGAAAATGCATATGTGTATTTTAATATTTTGATACAGTATGGTAAGATGTTTAGAGAAGACCATTTTTATTACATTTTTGTTGAAGTAAAACATGAAAATTATCAATTGCTCTTCCTGCTTATAATGGTTTATATGAAAACCATTGTGTTATTGAACTGTGCTATTATCTTATCAGGGACCAAAATGCAAATTAAATGAGTTAACAGTAGGTTATCTGACATTCCTGTTCCCTCAAGATGGTTGAAATAAACCCAGAACCTCAGAATAATTAGTTGCGTCTTCTTTCACTTTTAGACATGTCCCAAATTGGATAATAGATCATATGACCACTCTAGGTAACAAATACTTGTGATAAATAACTTAGCAGATTTAGATAGGTCATATAAGTTGTAAATTTAAATAAAGTTTATTGTCCCAAATATAATGAAGACTGTGTCAAAAAATAATTTCTCATATCCAAACCTTTGAACACTCAGAATAAAACACATCTGGCCAATTTATGGATGAAGTTTGTAAAACCAAAGTCGGTGCATATTTAACAAAATAAGACTTCATTGGTAATCCAGGTCAAAGGATAGACAGGAATTACATAGCTAAGTTTTCTATAAAACTATTTGGGGATGAGACATTTACTGATGACAGAGTAACTGTTGCTTATCAATAGAAAGCAAAACTCAAGTGGAAAGGACACAATCTACAATTCGTAGTATAATTTCTGTATTTTATGATGGATGTTATGTCTACTCAGTTCCTCTCACTATAAATCCATGACCCTGAGGAGTTCATGAAAATTTTGTTGTTTATAGAAATTGAGTTGTTTGTCATCAATTCATTCAACAGATATTAAAAACTTTTTTAGTCTTCATTTTTGAGAGAGAGACAGCGTGTGAGCAGGGAAGGAGCAGAGAGAGAGGGAGACACAGAATCCGAAGCAGGCTCCAGGCTCTGAGCCATTAGCACAGAGCCCAATGTGGGGCTCGAACTCACAAACTGAGATCATGACCTGAGCTGAAGTCGGACACTCAACCAACTGAGCCACCCAGGCGCCCCAACAAATATTTGATAAGCACCCAAGATCTCCAAGAATTGTGTAGGTTGTGAGAGAAATCGAGAAAAAAAATTATTTACACTGCAAATTCTACACTCTGCAAATATTTATTCACTCAACAAATTCACCCTGTACTCTGCAAGTATTTATTGAGTGACCAAAATGTTCTAGATGCTTAGGATACCTCAGTGACTAAAACAAGTCCAAAAGTCCCCAGTCCTTGGGAAGCTTACACTTTGTAAACAACAAATAATAAAAATAACAAGTAAATTACACTTTATGTTGGAAAACAAATAAAGCAGCATAAAAGAGACTGGGTATGCAGGAGGAGTTTCAGTTTTAAGCAAGTCTCACCTAGAAGATGTAGGAGTTGTAAAAATACAAATAATAGATTTCTCAATACTCTTCAGATTTTATGTTTGGATTGCTCTGTGCAAAAGGGCTCTGACACTGAAATAAGGGATATTAAAAGAAGACACTTGGGAGTACATGTTGCCAGCAATTGTGACACAATTTAACTCAAATCTGTCTGACACTATCTACCTGGAGACAGAATCACCGCATACAGGTTAAAGGTTCTGTTTTATAAGACTGATCCCTGACCCCCTTCAGATGCAGAGAGCAAGTCGAGGCTGTTGTTACCTGTGCTTCTGGCTATAAGTCAAAGGGCCCCATAACCCATTCCTTGGGTCCAATTAATTTCCTAGAGTGGCTCACAGAACTCAAACATTTTACTTACTAAATCGCCAGTTTATTATGAGAAGATATAACCTAGAGTCAGATGGAAAAGGTGTGTAGGGCAAACTTTAACATCTATGGTAACAGCTCGAAGCTTCCCTGCACCTTTTGGGCACACTACTCTTCCAACACCTCCAGGTATTCACCAACCTGGAATGTCTCCTAAGCCCAACACTCTAATCCACGTGGTAGTAGGTTCCCCTGGCAACCAGCGTCCCTCCTTAGTGACTTTCTAGTAGTGGCAGCATTAGCATAAACAAGAGTGCTTGAAAGGAGCTCGTTATGAATTAAAAAAAAAAAACAAACAAACATCCATTTCACTTGTACTGCTCTGGAGCTATTTCAGGAACTGGGAACAAACTAAGTATTATCACAAAAGATGCTTCTATGACTCTTACATTGAAAATTATAAAAGCTCTATGCTAGGAACCATGATGAGGACAAATTACATATTACTTATTAGAAATCACAGTATCAGGGTGCCTGAGTGGTTTAGTCGGTTAAGCATCTGACTCTTGGTTGGGCTCAGGTCATGATCTCCCCGTTCCTGGGATCTAGCCCGCATCAGGCTCAGTGCTGACAGTGTGGAGCCGGCTTGGGATTCTCTCTCTCCCTCTCTCTCTGCTCCTCCCCTGCTTGTGCTGTCTCTATCTCTCTCAAAATAAATAAATATACATTTTTTTTTAAATCACAATATCCACAAGGATATGCTGGGTTTCTAATCCTTCCTAGTTTTCTTGTTTGGGTTGCAAATAAACATGTCAGTCTCCCAGGTAAGGCACATAAAAGAAAGAACAAATTTCAAAAATGTACATAGGGAGTGGGTATGTGGCCAACAGAAAGTATGAAGTTGAAAAGGCAAACAGGGCTAAAGAAAGAACTTTGAGGAAATTTAGTACTTGAGTAAACAGTAGATGTAGAGGAAATTACTACAACAATTATTTAAAAACAAAGAAAGGACAGATTGCAAGGGAATGAAGATTTGGTGCTACAGCACAAAATCAAGGAAAGAGAGAGTTAAAAGAAGAGAAAGACCAAAAGGAGCAAAGTCTCAAAAATAAAAAGATAATAATAATAAAATTTAATTTAATTTAAAAACTTGGCTTTAGTACAAAGAATGTCATTTGCGCTGATGACAATAGTAGTTTCAGTGGACTTGGGACAGAAGCAAAATGACAGTCAATTATGATTATGAGTAACAAGGCGACTAAAGTTCCAGTGTGTGTGTGTGTGTGTGTGTGTGTGTGTGTGCGCGTGTGCGTAAACGCATAAATACGGAGGTAGAAAGGAAGCATGGAAAGGGGCCGGAGGGGGAAAAAAAGAGAAATATACTGATTGTAAAGAATCAGGTGATGAATTAAAATATTAAAGAGAAGAAATAAAAGTATTAAATAAGTTCTCAGAGACGGTAGAGACGAGGAGTGCTTTGGGACTGGAGGAGAAAAAAATGGGAAAATATGTTCACATAAAAATAAATTTAATAGGGAGAGGTGAGGAGCATGTTGTGACTTTCTTCCTTTTAGCCTTTATATCTTACTGAAAATGAGAAAAGCAAAAGAAAAAAATTAAAGATTTAGATGAACTACACTATAAAACTGGGAAAATAATTAAACCTACTAACACTTGACAAGAGTTAAGATTAATTAAGCAGTACTAAGGTGAAACTAAGCGGAAAAGCCCTAAGTTTATTCTGGCAGTACTTATCCACCATGCTATTTGGATTTTTCCAGCAGAGAAGCCACTATGCAGAAACAAAAAAAGTGGGTCTGCAGTAAGATGCACAGAAGAGAAAAAAGGCTATTATAGCTTATGGCTGCCCAAAGGGCTGTCTACCCAGACCCAAGATGTGGAGACATTACAAATAAGCCTACAGGGTCAGCAAATTTCTCCAAATTCCACTTCTATTTTCTTTCTCTGCTCAGACATCAGTCCTAATGCTATATGCCTGAATTTGCTTTTAACTTCCAATTTTATTGTATCCCATCTCATCCCCATAACCTGTATACTGATAATCTATCCTGCCCAACTCCAGTTTCTATCCCAATTTCTCAGAAAATAATTCCAGGGGAATTATCTAGGCTTTGCCTTATCTGAGTGACAGTCTAGACAAAGGACTCGGAGCAATTCTGTTGGTCTCCTATGCCCAACCATCAGGTCTCCTGAACAGTGTGTAGAAAATACTGAAAGCCATAAATTGTGTGTTTCCCACCATGATAATAAGCACACAAAGCCAGATTGTGAATCTGAAGATATCTTCCCATTAATACTGGTTCAGCAGAACCTACAGACACCTTGGGACAAGAAGAACGCTTACCCTATTTAGAGTGTAATGTTAGTAGTTAGTCTTGCTGAGCAAAAATCGCACAAGAAGAGGTAAACAGTTAAGGAATAAGCCTTACTTAAGACTATTACAAGAGGGAAGAAGGACCAGAATGCAGTCTGAAGTCAACTCAGCCAAAACAAAAGGCTAGAATGTTTTAAAACGCTAGATTGAGCCGGAGAGTGGGAGCCATCTGTGTTTGCTGAGCCTTGAAGGCCAGAACATTGGCTCATTCCTTTATTGTGAGAACAGCTGTGTTACTAGCAGAATGCCTTGGAACCATTCCCATATTAGGAACATGGTATGTGTTCACTGAGTTGAATTAAATAGAATTGTCGTATTGGCCAGATAAATATACAGTTACATTAGACCCCATCATCCCAGTGCTTACGACCTGAAGTTTCTCACTCAGTACCAATCAGGTTAAACCATTGTTCTGTGCAGGCAGATTTACTAGCAAGAGATTCTGCAATCCAGACTCATATCATCCTGTGATGCCACCAGCCTCGGTGTAGCCTTCACGGTCATGGTGACAAGAGAAGAGAAAATGGGAGACATCAGGCAGGATTTTGTATGGACAGGCAAATACATCACTTCCAATTCACTTCCCTTGACCAGAGCCTGGCTGGTCCCAGCTGGAATGCGAAGTGTCTCAAAAATGTAATCTTCTCATTTGCCCAGAAGAATGAAATTAATATTAAGCATCTTGCAACTATGGCACATTTTAGAATTTCAGTCAGCATCCCAGCCCGTACTAGGACTATCTGGGTCCATAATAAAGCGGTAGTTTATCAAATAAGAAACTATCCCCATGAGAGTCCCTTAGAAGCAAAATGCTGTCACAGTCAAATGAGTTTTGGGATCATTGCAGGCTACTTTTTCCATAGGGATTTACCATGCGCTTTTATAAATTAAACTCTGGGAAGTCATATGGTTAAAAAAAAAAAACTTTATAAGTTTGTTTATCCCAGTGTTTCCCAATTTTTAAAAGATTATTTTCCCTTAAATTTATGAATCATTCCATCAAACTTAACGATTGCTCTGTGGACCATATTCTGAGAGCAGAATTGGATAAGATTTTAATTTTACCTGAAAGTTGTAAGATAAGAATAAATTCATGCAACCTCATTCTGTGGCTCAATATGGACTTTTTTTTTCTTTTTAAAGTTTCCTCTTCTGCATGTATTGTATCCAGTCTCTTAAACATTGACTACTGTACTTCCATGGCTACTGATAACTACAATAATAATACTGCTATGAAAAACAGTGGCTCATTTTAAAAGAAAAGAAAGGAATCAATTGGGTGTTACTGACCCTAAGTTGAAAAATCAGGTCTTTAATTAAAGTTGCCCCAGGAAAACATGCCTATAGCCAACTTTAACTGGCAAGTTAATGAACAGGGAATTGGGAGAATTCAGTTCTCTTTCCCTCTCCAGTACGCACATGCCAACCTCCAAGTTCATAGTTATAGTCCCAAGACAATATTTCTCATCCATGAAATTAATGGATAGCAATTGCATATCCTTCCCAGTGAGCACCTCAGATCGATAATAATGAGGAAGCAACAAATCACTTTAATCAATGAAGTAAATTTTGTGATAGCTAATTTTATTTGTTCAAATCTTTAAAAAAAATACTTCTCCTGATGGACTCCTAGTGATAAGAGTACTGATAAGCATCTGTGTTTGACATTTAGGTTAGTCCTCCTTTTGAGGAACTAGCTAGAGTAATCCTGCTAAGATGCCATGCCTCCTATTTATCTAAAAAATATCACTTTCCTTAGAGAAGACTTTTTCTGCCCCCCAAAAAAAGTCCATTTCTCTTAAAGCACAGCATCATTCAGACAATTGCATTAATCCTGGATTTTAATGATTCACAGAGGCATTTTTAAATTTTTTTATTTATGGTTTTCTTTTCTACAGAACAGCTTTATTGACATATGACTTACATGCTATAAAATTCACTTGTATTAAGTGTACAATTCAATAATACTTCTTAATATTATAGAATTATGCAACCGTCACTGTAACCTAATTTCAGAACATTTACATCATCTCAAAAATGAACCTCTTGTTTACTTTTAGACACTTCTCATTCCTACCGCCACCACCAGGAAGACACTAATCTACTTTTTACTCCTATAGATTTGTCTTTTCTGTACTTTTCATCTAAATGTAACGATACGGTGTGTCCTCCTTTGTGTCTGACATCTTTGCTTAATATGATGTTTTTATCCATGTTGTAGCACGAGTACTCCTTTCTTTTTCATTGCTGAGTAGAATCCCATTGTATAGATGTATCATGTTTTGTTTATTTAACATTGTTTCCACTTTTAGAATTTCAGCTTTATTGTGATACAACTGACAAAATTTTAAGACATTTATTTTTTTAATTAATTTCATTTAATTTTTGATTTTATATTGAAATATGTTGACATACAATATATTAGTTTCTGGTGTAAAACATAGTGATTTGGGGCACCTGGGTGGCTCAGTTGGTTAAGCATCCAGCTCTTGATTTCAGCTCAGGTCATGATCTCACAGTTCATGAGATCGAACCCCACATTGGGCTCTGGTGCACTCTCTCTCTCTCTGTCTCTCCCTCTGTCTCTCTCTCTCACTCTCAAAAATAAAGAAATTATATAACATACATTGTGAAACGCTAACCATGGAAGCAACCTAAGTGTCCATCCATAGATGAATGGATAAACAAGATGTGGTATATTTACACAATGGAATATTACTTGGTCATAAAATAGAACAAAATCTTACCATTCATGATAAAATGGATGGACCTACAGGGTACTATGCTAAGTGAAATAAGTCAGACTGAGAAAGTTAAATACTATATGATTTCATTTATGTGTGGAATCTTAAAAACAAAACAAATGAACACACCAACAAGCAAATTATAAAAAAGAGACTCATAAATACAGAGATAATTGGTAGTTGCCAGAGATAGGGGAGGGGTTCTAGGCACAGGTGAAATAGGTGAAGTGGATTAAGAGGTACAGACTTTCAGTTATAAAATAGGTAAGTCATGGGAATGAAAATTGTAAGACATTTAAAGTATACATACGAAACATTATGAAAGGATTTCCCTCATCTAGTTAATACAATTATCACCTTAAATATTTAATTTGGGGGGGGGGGTAGGGAACAACTACATTCTACTCTCTTAGCCAATTTAAATTCTACAGGATGGTATTATCAATCACAATCATATGTTTATCTCAGATCTCATTTACTTTATAGTTGAAAGTTTATACCTTTTTACCAACCTGTCCCAATGTCACCCACCCCTAGCTCCTGGTAATCACTTTTATCCTCTCTTTCTCTATGGCTTTGAATTAAAAAAAAATCCACATACAAGTGATACCATGCAGTATTTAACTTTCTCTGTTTTCTTGTCTGGCTTATTTCACTTTGCATAATTATTTTACTTTTCATAATACCTTCAAAGTCCATCCATGTTGTTGCAAATAACAGGATTTCCGTTTTCTTCATGGCTGAATAATATTCTATTGCATATAGCATGTATTGTATATATTATTATTTATACATAACTTTGACACATTATATATATATGTATGTATATATATATATATATATATATATATATATATATATATATAACATTCATTCATTCATCCATTCATCCATTCATTGATGGACACTGAGGTTGTTTCTTTGTCTTGGTAATTGTGAATAATGCTGCAATGAACATGGGAATGCAGATATGCCTTCACTATCCTCCTTTGATATTTTTTTGGATAAACCCAGAAGTAGGATTATTTGATCACATGTAGTTTTATTTCTAGTGTTTCGAAAAATCTCCTCAGAACGTTTTTTGCCTCCTAAGAACAACAAACTGGTGGTGGCCAGAGGGGAGGTTGTTGGAGAGATGGGCAAAGGCAAAAGGGGTGAAGGGGAGTGGTAGATACAGGCTTCCAGTTATAGAATGAATATGTCATGGAGAAGAAAACTACAGCATAAGGAATATAGTCAATAGTATTAAAGTAGTGTTGTATGCTTGCTGGCAGATGGTAACTACACTTGTGTTGAACGGAGAATAAAGCATAGAGTTGCTCAATCACTATGTTGTACACCTGAAACTAATATAACATTGTATGTCAATACTTCAATAAAAGAATATATTTTTAAATGTTTATTTATTTTTGAGAGACAGAGAGACAGCATGAGCAGGGAGGGACAGAGAGAGAGGGAGACACAGAATCTGAAGCAGGCTCCAGGCTCCGAGCTGTCAGCACAGAGCCTGACGCGGGGCTCGAACTCACAGATGGTGAGATCATGACCTGAGCCGAAGTCAGATGCTCAACCAATTGAG
Organism: Acinonyx jubatus; assembly: GCF_027475565.1. NCBI lineage: Eukaryota > Metazoa > Chordata > Mammalia > Carnivora > Felidae > Acinonyx > Acinonyx jubatus. Next base: position 13,681,994 of record NC_069385.1, on the reverse strand, counting down.
CCACCCAGGCGCCCCTCAATAAAAAATATTTTTAAACAATAAAAATAACAACTAATGGATGACTGCTGTATATCAAACAACTGTGATAGGAACATTGAATGTATTATCATATAGAGATTTTTTACTTGATTTATTATTTATTTACATATTACTATATTATTCATTATTATTATCTATTATTTATTATTTTATCAGTATATTATTTATTATTTATGTATGTCTCTCTAACCTGAAACTATGGGCACAAATACATGTCAAACATCATTTAGTGTCCAAATTTTCCTCTCTTTTGACTTTTAGCAATCTTAATGATTCTCCCCACCTCAAGGCTTTGATGGTATCTATATAATTGATATTTAGATTCCAAATAAATATTTCCAGTCCCTATATCTATCTTTCCTTCAAAGTCTTGACCACATACATAACTGATAATTAATATCTTTCCTTGAATGTCTAATAAGCATTCAAATAAAGTATGTCCAAAACTGAACCTCTGATCTTTGTCCCCAAATCTATGACTTCTACAAACTATCAATTTCAGTAAATGACAAAATCCTGCCATTTTCTCAGACCAGAAACTTTGGTGTCCTCTTGGACTACACGCATATTCAGTTAGGCAATCCCGTTACTTTAGTTTCAAAGTACAAAGATTTCTTACTGCTACCACCTTGGTGCAAGCCATCATCGTCTCTAGCCGGGATGATTATAGTAGTCTCCTATCCTAGGCCATTCCTTTTATTATGTCCTCACCTCCCTTCAGAATAATCTAAGAAAGGAGTGAACATGATGTGTTATATCAAATCATTTTACTTCTCTACTCAAAACCACCCAATGCCTTTCCTATTTCCTCTCTTACCACACTGACCATCTAGCTGTTATTCAAGGCATGCTTCTACATCAGGGCCTTCGCTCCTACTCTTTCTTCCTATTAGAATTCTCTTCCCCAGGTACCAGCAAGGTCTATTCCCTTTCCTCTTTCAGACCATTACTCAGATGCCATCTTTTCATTGCAGACATATATAATCACCCTAACTAAAATTACAACTACTTTTCCTCAGTCCACTCTCCTTTCTTCCCTTTTCTGCCTTATTTTCTTTTATAGAATTTATCACCATCTAGTACACAATATACTTGATTGTTTATCTTAATGATTGTACCCCCGCTAGAATATAAGCCCAGGATAGTAGAAATTTTGCCAACTTTTTCCTTGCTATACTCTTGAAGCTATTTGTTGACTAAATGGAGGAATGAACCACTATTATCCTACTGATCTTTCTTCCTATTATGAATTCCAAAATTGTGGGTCTTAACCAACTATTATTTGAAGGCTTAACAGATGATTTATACATCTTGACAGCCTGGCACTGGAGGATGACCATCTTCCCATGTATATCCAACCACTCTTTTTGGGGGGAACCCCAGGTCCTTTATGCATACAAAATCCCTATGCCTACCACCCACATGCTCTCAAATACATGTACACACACCACATGCATGGACACAAGCACATATGGGCACACAGAAACATTCCTGATACACATACTAAGGACTCTTCATGTAAGCAGGACATTTGGGAATTTTCATTCAAGGATTAAGCTGGAACCCTAGAGTGCCTGGAACAAGTCCAGTTTTAGCTTTTTTTTTTTTTTTTACTTTTTTTTCCCCACGTTAATTTCCTACTGGATTTATTAAAAGAGATCACCTGGTATTTAATGCTGCCCAAGATACAGAATAAATCCTGGAAATGGCAAAGCATATATTAATAGCCTTTGTTAAAATTCCTTCATACTCTCCAGGTTCTGGACTCATTGACCTTTGGTAGAAACATAAACCTTTATATATGGAATGCCATTTTTACAAACCTTCAAATGAGTGGTATTATAAAAAACACATTATTTAATCCATCTTTCCTCTAATTAATGCTTTAGGGAGAAAACCCCTTATACCTAATAAGGGCCCTCATTACTCGGAGTGAAAAAAAATCCATCAGTAGTAAAAAAAGAAATTTTTGTAAAGTCCATTTGACTCTATGAGTTCAATGATCCTTTAAAATAGTGATTCTTTGGGGCACCTGGGTGGCTCAGTCAGTTGAGCGCTTGACTTTGGCTCAGGTCATGATCTCACGGTTTGTGGGTTCGGGCCCTGCGTCAGGCTCTGTGCTGACGACAGCTCAGAGACTGGAGCCTGCTTCGGATTCTGTGTCTCCCTCTCTCTCTCTGCCCCTCCCCCACTCGTGGTCTGTCTCTCTCTCTCTCAAAAATAAATAAATGTAAGAAAAAAATTTTTAATAAAAAATAGTGATTATTTAAATTGAATACTGCTATTATGCATACATGTGCTTTTTATTAAGTGTCACTAGAATTTAAAAAAAGGATATTTCATCATAAGCTTTTTCAAACGTTATTAAATTCAATATCAATAGTGCACATCTATGAATACAACTATAGGAAATAATACATCCTTCAAAACTATCTCAAAAAGGTTTAATGACTTGCTATGAAATTAGGTACAGAAAAACTCTGTTTCTCTCCATGGTGCTAGTAGCAGAAAGAAATCCCAAGAGACTCTAAAATAAAAACATGAGCTAGAAATAGATTAGTCCAGAATATCATGTCCTTAACAAAAGAAAACTGAATTAATAGGATAAATATAAAGGTGACGAAAAATTTAAGGAAGTAAAATTATCATCTTTCTATGATCATTCTTTGGCAAGATGCCACTAAAGCAAAACAAATAAAATAAAATAAAACTGAGATAGCAAAGCAGCAGGTCAACATGGAGAAAGTCAACAAAATAAGTAATACAAGCTTGAGTTGAATTTATCACAAACAAGTGAACTAAGCAAAATATTACCTCCATGTAGTCAAGATACGGGGCACTAAACAGATACAAAATTAAAAGATAATTAGCATTCAGGAGAAATCAGTAACCTTCGCACAATATTTGATGCATTATTGTGGGAAGACAATCTACCATGGCTCCCAGTATTTCTCTAAATACTTTGTTTTCGTGGATCTGAAACTAAAGAGTTGTTACTATACTCAGTGTAATTGCATGAATTATCACTAAACAAGTTTAAGATCCTGTTCTTTTTTTTTAGTTAGCAAATTTTAGAAAATTGTCCCCATTTCATGCCCATCATTTGAACCAGCAGAAGTGACTTGTCTGCCACTTTGCAATATGAATATATTTTTATTCTGTTTTTTTTAAATTGTTTTAATGTTTATTTTTGAGGGGGGGGGGAGGGAGAGAGAGACAGAACATGAGCCAGGGAGGGACAGAAGAGAAGGAGACACAGAATCAGAAGTAGGCTCCAGGTTCTGAGCTGTCAGCACAGAGCCCAACGTGGGGCTCGAACCCATGAATGTGAGATCATGACCTGAGCCAAAATCGGACGCTTAACCAACTGAGCCACCAAGGTGCCTCCATACAATTTTGAATGTAAAAAACAAGCCGATTTACTTCTTTGTTCAGATTTCCAAAGAGAACAGTGGAACCATGTGGTAGACCCTGAATTGCTTGCTCCAAATCATTCAGAGTCCCCTTTTCCTCTGTATTCCTCTACTATCCAGGTAGAAAAACTGTACCACTCACTTGTCCAGCTGGTCTTGCAGCTAAGTGTGGCCACCTGATCCAGTTCCGGCCAATGAAATGTAAGAGGAAGATACACAAAGGGGGATATGGGGAGAGCCATTTTCAAGGGACAGACTTAGCTAGAATGCCGCTTTGGTTTTTGTCCCCTTTGCCTTTTTCCTTCTCTGTTTTTACTACCTTGTGTATAGCTGGGATTACTGGAGAAGCAGCAACTATTTTATCATCCTGAAGAATAAAATATACAACTATTAGAAATCTTGGAGCATGAATGTAAAAGGAGGCTCGGTCTTTTCAGTACTGCTGTGCAAACCAAACTCAGACTAAACTTATACTTAAAGTTGCATGAAACAAATCAACATTTCATCAGTTATGCTGATTATAAGCAGTTTTTACTTGTTTGCTATGGAAGTAATTTTTGACTGATAACCTACATCTTTTCCAATTTTTATTTGAAGTTTATAAAACATTCTTCTGGATAAATTATTGTCCAAATGTGTTTTGCATTAAAACATTTATCAATTTATTAAATAACGTCTGATTTTTATCAAATATAACATCTTCCATTTCGAGTTTCCTTCTGGGAACATTTTTATGCATAGTGTAATTTTCCTGGGACAACGTTTGAACAGCGTGCAGTTTTCTTTTAATGTTTATTTGTTTTTGAGAGAGAGAGAGACAGAGAGGGTGAGAGCAGAGGAGGGGCAGAGAGAGAGGGAGACACAGAATCCGAAGCAGGCTCCAGGCTCAGAGCTGTCCGCACACAGCTCAACCTGGGACTTGAACCCACGAACTATGAGGTCATGACCTGAGCCAAAGTCAGACTCTCAACCGACTGAGCCACCCAGACACCCCTCATGTGTGTTATCTGCAGTGTTTATTATTGTCATATTATATCAGAATGATCTTTTTTGAATATTGGTATTTTTTATGGTCTCAAAAAGTATGTTAAATAATACTTACTCATAATGCATGTTCAGCATTCAGTTATAATCCAACTGTGAAAACTAGATGTAATTATTTTCTTTCATCCTTTATTTAACTAATTATTGATAATTTCATGTGTTGTAACTACTATATCAACAATGTATAAAGAACACATCTGATTTTACAAATGAATGTACATCTTAAATAGAACTCATAGGAACAAAAAATTCATAGTTTCTTCTAGAAAAATGGAATAACTTTAGTCATGAGAAAGTAAACAAAACAGGAGGTACATTATCACAATAAATACAAAGAGGATTATAAAACAACAAAAGGTGAAGTACAAAGCAAGTGAACCATGTTAAAACTGCTTTTGTAAAATATGTTTTCTTAATTCCAAGATTTGTCATAAACCCTTTAGTATGTATATTAGCATAGAAATATATGATCTTCCTAATGTTTTGCTATAATGTAAATGTTGACTCATGATTTCTGTTTTCAAAATATTGCACACTATAAGAATGCACTGTCCACAACCACATGAAGCAAAATGGTTACATCTCACATGTAACATATTGAGCAACAGAACTCAGACTCAACAGAAGCCATCCATCAGGATCCAATTTTTATGAAGTTCACTAATTAGCAAAACTAATGTATGACTCTAGAAGTCAAAACGTAGTTCCCACTGACAGAAGTTATTGAATGGGGGAGAGTACAGGAAGCTTTGGGGGTGCTGGAAGTGGTCTATGCCTTGATCTGCATTGTTGACACAGGAGCAAACATCTGAAAAACTCACCAAATGCTGCTGTGATCAGTGCACTTTTCATTCGTTACTGTATGCAAGTTATTCTTCAGTTTAAAAAGAAAAGAAAGAAGTGTTGAGTTACTATTTTGAAAAACCGTTTGCTCACATCCCTACTCTTCTAATCAAAATTTTACTTAAGTTTTAAAATTTCAATTTTATTTCAAAGTAAAGGATATTCGTGTTAGTATCTAAGCATTCTAATAACACACACGGGAAGGTAAAGTCAGTAGACATTGAATAGCAAATCCTGAAGAGGTGATAAAATCCTCTCTCTCTTTTTTGATTCTATGTTCTGTAATGCTCACACTTTTACACTGTTAAAAATACAAGTTTGGGCACCAAAAAAAACCATATGTTTAAAAGAGTTTGGGCTTATGACGAGTCGATTCAAAATATGTATATGATGAAACGGTAGATGATTCTCTTAAAAGGGACCTCAAGGCAAACTTCAGGGGACAGAACAGAGATAAATGACAGAGAGGGTAGAAATTTCAACAAACAGGGAAAGAACTTTCAATTGGAGAAAAAAAAAATTGGTTAGAACTTTTGGATCGGAAATATAAAAAAATGGACCAGGCAAACACATGCTCGGGTGAAAGAAAAGTTAAAAGTAAACATTCAGTGAAGAGAATTTACCAGTTAATAGTAATATATTCAATAATTTATTTCTTTCTATAATGTTCATTTTAATTGTGATATTTTACACGTCAAAAGTAAGAATTTGGAGAATAGTTCTTTCTTTTCTCTCTAAAACAAATATTTCTTTTAAGACAAAAGTGGAAACAATGGTTTTATTTTTCTTTCCTTCTCTTTACCTCTAGGTGGCACCTGTGAACTGATAAAATATGGACTGAGAGGGTTCCTCCAGACCCCCAAATTCCATTTGGAAGGAAACCTACTTGCTTCCCCTCGTCCACCTCCGAGAGCAGGGCTTAACGCTCAACAAGATAAACTGGAAGGCAACCAGGTTCCAGGAAGAAGACCCAAAATAAATGCCCATATCTCATTATGACAGTGTGAATTTGGCCAAGCCAGTTCAACCTGAGTCTCATTTATTTAAAAATCTGTAAAATGGAGAGAAGAGCAGGGAGGTTGGGCAGACTGCATACAGTAATGGTGTTTTGCACTTTTCAAGTGTTAGATTTCTATTCAAATAAAAACTATTACCAGTGGGAGACAGGATCACAGGAGGTGAAATATGGATCGATTTTAAGACCAGTGGATAGGAGAATAAATAAAATATATAGGAGAACTTTAAGAACTGAAATATTCAAATAACAGCACTAAATTTAAAAAATTAATAAAAATTACAACGTGTAGTATCATCTATGTTTCTCCCAGGGTTCTACCTCCAGAATAATATCAACATCTATGCACCCCAATTCATCAGCACTGTTCACCAATGGATACTAAAATAATAGATTTGTGAAGTTAAAAAGCAATTTGCAATTAAACTTTGATTTAAATTTTTTTTCAGGGAAAGGAAAGAAGTATAAACATCAAAATATTATTTAAAAATTTAGTATTTTACCAATCTATTGAAATGAAGTTTAAAGAAATCTGTAAGCTTTGTTCAATATTGCACATTGTTAAAGATACTGACATCACTTTTTGTATGTATTTTGGCTCAATTTTGATGATTTCTGCATGTGTAAGATGCAGTTGGAAACTTTTCCAATAGTGTCATTCTGTTCAATTTGGTCATATTTTTTCTGTAATTATTTTGATATATTGTAATTATGTCTTATTAAAATAAAAGTAGATGCTATTTACTTGTGCCAATTTTTCGCAGTTTACAAATTATTTACACGGAGACAAAAATTAGAGTTGCTTGAGAAGAATTGTTCCTGACAAATCTGTATTGACTGCTCCTTAACATTTGGTGCTCCAGGTGCTCCCAGATTGATTTTTTCTTAAAATAAATTTTTCCAGAAGCATGAAATTTGACCAACTGTTTTCTGATTCTCAAGGACTGTTTAATTTATGGTTTATAAAAAGTTTTTTTCTGCCAGATTTTTATTCTTTAGCATCAAGAGACCACTCATCAATCTACCATTAATATTTAAACATCATGAGTATCTTTGAGATTTCATTTTATTTCCTAAATAGTCAGGGAAGTATTTGGCTAGATCTTGTAAGGAAAAACTCCTTCTTTGATTAAAGCATTTTTATTCTAGTTGACATTTATTTTACTCATGGTTTCCTGTTGATCATATTTTACTTCTCAGATAGAAGAGGGAGAAGAAGAAGGAGGAGGAGGAGGAGGAGAAGAAGAAATCTACTATTTATGATATGTATCAAAGCAAAGTCCAACCATCTAAGGAAAACTTTGTCAACTGGGCCTTATATAAATTCATGGACTACTTTTATCCACAATAAAATGTCCATTCCATAATTACATTATTACTACATGTAAGTTTTTGTTTGTTTTAATGTACTCAGTTGGCATAATAAAATGTCATTTACCCTCCTATGTCATGTACCACCTATGTCATTACCCTCCAATAATTTTGTTGTTGATTTTTTTTCCCGACCCTTTAATCTAAATGTTTTGGAAACGCTAACCTGGACTTTGCATTATATTTAAGGCAATGTGTCAACTTCTCCACTGATATGTGCACAGGAAAATTCTAACTGTGGCAGTAAAGGCTTTGATGTACTTCACCGTGCCTCAAAAATTCACTGAACACGAAAGACAATTTTAGGGAGGCAAATAGCCTTTTCTGGCTGTTTTGCAATCACTTGGCACAGACAATGTGTGTTCACCTATAAGTCTGATCATCTGCCTCATCATCAGTTAGGGCCCTGCAGGAGTTTGACTTCTGGGTGCTTCCTAAATATACCGTTTTCATTCTAGCACTTTGGTCTCTACTGTTTCTCTCCACTTAGTATGTTCAATCTCTTTTTTCAGACTTACTACATAGGTAAAATATGCTGACTATCTTTTCCCTGTGCCTTAACCCCAGTGCAGAGAGAGAAGAAGTTTATAGCCACTATGAGGTTAGAAAATTGGGGTTGAGGATGGAGGTGCCATTTTACTATTGTGTTTACTATTGTTTTTGCTCTCCGTGCCCCTAAGTAGGCAAGCGAGGTAGAACCTCTCTGCACAGGTCACAAGAGTCAGGCATTACACCATTCCCGTGACAGCAGCTGAGTATTCATCTGCTAAAATCAAGTGTTAAACGGCGTAATCTCGCAAGATGATGTCAGCAGACTGTCTCACTTACACTTGATTCCCAATTTCTAATACAATCTTCACCACATATATTCGTCGGGGGTTACCTGTGCATGAAGAGGAGTGAAGAAAGAATGAGATTTAAGCATTCCTCGGTGACTAGTAAAATATCAACCAACTACCCCCCAAAAATGTATCCAGTGTCTTCGTCTGTTTGGGCTGCTCTAACAAAATGCCAGAAGTTGAGTGGCTTATAAACAACAGGAATTTATCTCTCACAGTTCTGGAGGCTGGGCAGTCCATGATCAAGGTGCAGGCAAATTCAGTATCTGGTGAGGACTCACTTTATAGCTGGCCATTTTTTTGCTGTGTCCTCACATGGCAAAAGGCTTTCTCAGACCTCTCTTAAAAAGGCACAATTTCGGGGCGCCTGGGTGGCTCAGTCGGTTGAGCGTCCGACTTCAGCTCAGGTCACGATCTCGCGGTCCGCGAGTTCGAGCCCCGCGTCGGGCTATGGGCTGATGGCTCAGAGCCTGGAGCCTGCTTCCGATTCTGTGTCTCCCTCTCTCTCTGCCCCTCCCCCATTCATGCTCTGTCTCTCTCTGTCTCAAAAATAAATAAAAACGTTAAAAAAAAATTTAAAAAAAAAAGGCACAATTTCCATTAATGTGGGCTTCACCCTTATGACCTAATCACCTCCCAAAGGCCCCGCCAGCTAATACCATCACATCAGGCATTACGTTTTCAATACATGAACTTTGGGGAGCACAAACATTCAGACCATAGCATCCAGTATTGCCGAAAACACATTCTTTGTATATTACACTTCCAGGTTTTTTCTTACTGTATTTATCATGTAGAGCTTGCAGCAGAATCAAAGTTGATTTGTCAACCTAAAAAGTCCATACTGACTATATGTAAAGTCTAGAAGATATAATATAAATTATCTGGATGGGTGTTGATGATGTCAGCATCTATGCAGGTTTAGTTTTTGTCTTGCCATTTCCTCATTTACCTGCTTTATTCAATTTAATATATACAGAGTCCATTTATTCTCCTTTCTTACCACTTTTCTGTTACTTCTGCCAATTTGTAATGTTTTCCTCCCCACTCTTTCTTCTCCTCCTTTATTAATTTTGTCTCATTTTGAATTTTGATCTTTCTGAATTTATCCCTGAAATACAACTTAAACTTTTTCCTATTTAAATACTGACTTTCTGGTTTTTCTCCCTTTCCCCCTCATTTGTGGGAGTTTTCTTTTTGCCTTCTTCAAACAAATCAGCAAGTTGAATCTTTTTTCTTCATTTCTGTTTACCTTATTCTCTTCACATTAGACAACTAAATTTTTTTCTTGGTGTCTGCCATTAAGTACTCAGTTGTAAATGATGAGCTACAATTAGAATGTTATTGCTAATGAAATTAACTGTTCCAAAAGGTTAGCAAATTACAGATGAAATTTTATCGTGAACAGATACCTGTTTCTGTTAAACAGAAAATTCAAACCGTAACATAAATTCAAACCATAAGAAACTACCGAAAATACTAATTCATTGTCCAATTTTCTTAAAGTTCTTATGAGCCTAACACGTGAATTCATCGAAGTTAGTCTAGGTCCAACGCAGAGATTTGTAACAGGAAACACTGAATCAGTTCTGATATATGTATGTATGAATATATCTGCTACTATTTTATTATTTGAATTGGTCATTGCTATTTTCCTCCTCCCTAGAACAGCCGTGTGTGTGTGTGTGTGTGTGTGTGTGTGTGTGTGTGTGTGCGCGCGCGCGCACGTACGTGCAGAGGGTACGTGAATGTGTGTAACCGCATGAGAACAAGGAAGACCGTAAGTGAAGTCATGGAAAGTACTAGGAATGCTATGAGCTTACATGACAATCTACTCAGTTTGAACTCCTTTTCCTACAGAACAGAGAATGAATATATTCAGAGGTTATTTTTGTTGTTGTTTGCTCAATACTACTCTTGTAGGTGTCTTTGATTAAAGAAATTGATTTTGGGGGACCATTGTTTTTTTTCAAGCATAAGAAACTGGCAATAAAACTTTCCAGAAACTTCTGAGATAAGGTTTCGTCTCTTCCACTAGATTGCCAGAAACACGTGTTTGCTGGAAGACTGTCCTTACATTTGTAGACAGGATCTTAAAACCAGACTATCCTAGGCCCTCATTTTGCAAATAAGAAATGCGAGGCAGGTTCATGCTGCAGAAGCTCAAAATCTGGAAAAATGGAGCCAATAAGAATGTGGCATTAGAGAAAATGCATATTAGGTTAGGAAATGCCTGACGTCTAACAGAGACTACCCATGCAGAGCAAATTGAGGACAGTTTTTCTTTTTTTTTCTTTTCTTTTTTTTAATGTTTATTTATTTTTGAGAGAGAGAGAGACAGAGTGCTAGTGGGGGAGGGGAGAGAGAGAGGGCGACACAGAATCCAAAGCAGGCTCCGGGCTCTGAGCTGTCAGCACACAGCCCGACCCGGGGCTCTATCGGTGAACTATGAGATCATGACCTGAGCCAAAGTCAGATGCTCAATCAACTGAGACACCCAGGCGCCCCAAGGACAGTTTTTCTATTTTACGTTTTCACGCACTTATTGTCCTACCCCTCAGCCACTCCCACCAGGTCATTGCTTAAAAGTACAAAGCAAATGCCAAAGCCTGGTATTTGGCTGTTTCTTTGCTCTACGCTCTGAGAATGCAGTTCCATTGCTTACCCCGGAGCCTCTGAACACATCTATTTCCCATCTGGCTCCTGGCAGCCAGCAGCATCCATGCATCCCAGAGGGTTTTCCTTCAACGGTCACAGACTAAGGGGTGGCCAAATGTCTTCTGATATTTATCAGTCTCTTTGAAGGTTGGAAGGAAATGGGCTCTTGAGATTGGCGTCTGGAATTAATTAGAAGGAGGAGGCAGGTCTGCAAGATCAATGATTGTGACACACCAAAAATGGAATAGGACAAAGGTGGGGAAAAAGGATCATCAGCCCCTATGAAGCACTTATTATACTAGTCTTTTAACCCCTGGTTGTTTACATCCGAGCTAAGAACTTTGATCCTTCTTTAACAAATGTTTTTTTGTGGCAACCATTCTGAACACCCATACCCAATTTTCAAATCATACCTCTATTCTTGAATCATTTCTCTGACCATGCTACTTCTAAAATGGGCCTTCTGGGAGGAAACGTTTACATTGTTTTTCCTCGGAAATGCTCACCTATTACCCACTCCTCCTTCCCTTCTTACAGAAGTACTGGCTGAGGGACAATAAATTCATTTGAGGGGCAAAACAATAAGAAAGCTGGATTTATGAATTTTGCCTTCCTTACCGTGTATTAGTACCTTAGATTTTAATCTTGGAATTAGCCTGCAAGAATTTTTGTTTATATGTCCTATATGCCAAGAAATCAAGTCAAAGATCATGGAGGAGTTATGTGAAAACAAGTCCCTGTGTATAGGAATTTCATGAGCCACAAGCGTTTATTTGACTAAGGATAGAAAATGTGAAAGGAATGGATAAAAACAGGTCAACAAAACTATTTAGAAAAAAGCAATTTTCAAGGCATAGATAATTTTTCTCTCCCAACAAGGACTAAAACTAACTTTATGTTGTCTTTTCCATCTTTTAAAAAAATTTTAATTGTCTATTTTTTGAGAGAGAGAGAGAGAGAGAAAGAGTGCAAGCAGGGGTTGGGCAGAAGGAGAGGGGGGTAGAGGGAAGGAGAGAATGTTAAGAGTCCAATGCAGGGCTCAATCTCACAACTTTCAGATCTTGATCTGAGCCGAAATCAAAAGTCGGATGATTAACAGACTGAGCCACCCAGATACCCCTGTCTTTTTCATTTTACCTGCTATCACTCTTGACCAGAAAAAAAAAAAGTCTTTCCACACCCAACATGGATTTTCAATCCTGAAACAAAGACTTTCATCTGAATGTTTCATGTCTTCTGTGCAAGCCGCTCCTTTGTCTGGAACACCCTGCTTTGTTCCTTTATTCCTGTTAGATTTTCACTTATGTTCCAATGCTCAGCTCAGATGTTCTCTTTCTGTTTGACTTTTTACCAGATCTCCATTCGGAAGGTAAACTCTTTCTTACCTTAGCGCTATGCACTAATCACTATAATAGCACATAAAATGTTAGAACATACTAATTTGGTAATAAGACTATATTCACAGATTCCATCAGCATGCACTGAAGACATGAATGATGTTTTACTCATCCTTGAAAGTTTTTTTTTTTTTTTTTTTTTGCAGAATTTAGCTTCCTTACTTTTTGTTTCCTATCCTGCGAGGAAGTTATCTGAATGTGAAAAGAGAGAGGAGACAACAAGCATAGATCATTAGGAAAGTAGAACACGGGGAGCTGGGAGGCTACTCATCCAACATCTTCATTGTACAGATGAAAGAGAGAAAAAAAACACACAGAATGGATAAGTAAATAAGAATCATCCTAATAATCCACCCAGCTATCTAATGGCTACTTCTTTAACTTAAGACGATTCATTTACACAAAAAAATATTTATTAAGCACTTACACCCCGAGCTCACAGGCTAGGCACTGGAGACATGAAGATGAATAAAATCTAGTCCCTCTAATTAGGAAATTCACAGTCTGGGTGCCCGAGGCAGGTGTGAAAGACCCACAGTCCCAGAATTTAGTACAGCACAGGCTAGAGCTCTGAAGAATCAGATGATGCAGAGGCAATGCGATTGGTCAGATGTCCACAGTTACCTGGAAGACTCTTAAGCCTGAGTTCTGGGAGTAGGGGTAAGTATATATTGTCTGTTCTTGACCACCTTCAGTAAGGTTTTCAAGAAAAAAAAAACATTCACAAGCTTAGGCAAGAACGTAGGTTTTCTAAATAAAGATTAAATAGAATAGAGACTGTCCAGAGATCATGAGTCCTACAGGGTTAGAAATTCCAACTGCATTTGCACCTCTAACTGTAAAAGGTAAGACTTGGCAAGGTAGTTAGGAAAACCCCCAAAACTTCTCAATCAAGCAAGTGACAACTGTGAGGCAAAAAATCAGGTTTAAGGACTTGCCCACCTGTTATCTTAGATGGCCATGATGTGGCAACTATTACATTAAGAGGGCAGAAAAATGGCAGCTAAGAAACCAAGAAATATATTAGACTGGGAAATTGCTGGGAAAAAACAGGAGGTATTTAGTAGCATATAGGACTTCTAGAATAGATGGGGAACAATATATAGTTTTGGGGGAGTCATATTACATTGGAAAGAAACTGTGCCCCTGGACTAAAAAGTTTTTGACCATTTACCCTTAACACAGTCCTTAGTGCCTCCTCAACTATATAACCAGGAAATAGACTGCAGAAAGAACAAAATTCCCAGGAGAACATAAGTCTCAAGGCCCATTCAAACTAGGGCCAAAAAAGAAACTCCAAAGGAATGGAGTCAGGTTCCACAGATAACAAATAATGGTGCTTCTCAAAGGAAACAGAATTGGAGCCTAATCAAGGAGGCTCCCAACCAATGTACAGGCCTTCAGAATTCTGCCCCGAAGGAATTTATCACCAGAAGCGAGCATGGGTATTGTGTACATTTCATTCTTTTCCTAAGGGGTGTTCTTATTGTGTTTTTCCTGTCCGTGTGTCATCATTGCATATTGGGTGCATGTGGCAGGGTTAAATAAATTGCCATTTTAGGTCCTGATGCAAAGGCTTGTGCACCAACCAGGGAGCCGAGAAACTGAGCTGGAAGAATTTGCTGGAAAGGCTTTGTTCTAGCTGAGGAAGGAAGGATGAATTCGGTACTTAGTGACTGAAAGTTGGGCTCTAGAGGGACTACTAAGCTAGTTACAAAACCTATTCTTTCTTCCCAGCTTCTCTTGCTGACGGATATGGCCATGAGACTGCTTTTGAGCCAACAGAATGTGAATGATTATATGTGCCACTTGCGGGTTTACTCACAAAAATCTGCCATGAACAACCCTCCATGTTCTTTCCCATTTTACTGTTTGATGCAAATTAGCCCAGCTATACCAGATGCCACACGTAGTAAAAGTCTCGGATCCCTGAAATTTGACTAGGAGCAGAGTCCCCTGCTAACGAGCAGTATTCATTCTGGACTGTCTGTGAGTGGGAAATAAACTTCTCTCGTGCGTTAGTCATTAGGATGTCATTGGTCGTTACAACGGTTATACTTTTCCAAATAACAAAACTGGAGAGAAAAGCTATGAATCCCCAGGGCTTCTGGAGTTCTCCTTGTCCCTGCTTTTTCACAGGCTGTTAAGCAATCTATATTTTTCACGAGATGCTCAAGTTGGCACAAAACATTTCCTGTTTCTCCCAGTCTTAAGAATTGTAACTGATAAAGTGTAGATAAGAAAGAAATTGAATCTTTTTTTTTCAAGTTTTTATTTAAACTACAGTTAGTTAACATACAATGTAATATTACTAGTATATTATTAATGTTATTAAAATGCAGCGTAGAATTTAGTTATTCAACACAGGGTGCTCAACACAAGTGCCCTCTTTAATCCCCATCACCTATTTAACCTGTCTCTCCGCCCAC
This sequence comes from Acinonyx jubatus, assembly GCF_027475565.1. Taxonomy (NCBI): domain Eukaryota; kingdom Metazoa; phylum Chordata; class Mammalia; order Carnivora; family Felidae; genus Acinonyx; species Acinonyx jubatus. Next base: position 13,666,946 of record NC_069385.1, on the reverse strand, counting down.
CTCCCCTCCAACAACCATCAGTTTGTTCTCTATAGTTAAGAGTCTGTTTCTTGCTTTGCCTCTCTTCTTCCCCCCCCCCCATATTCATTTGTTTTGTTCCTTAAATTCCACATAGGCCTGAAATTATATGTTACTCGTCTTTGAGAGAAACTGAATCTGACAGTTGTCATAGAGAGGTGGAGAAAATTCTAAGAACAATTTAGCTGAACCCAATTACATGTGTGATTTAAGAGAAGGAAGAGTCAAGAGTAACTACCATGATTACAGCTTGGGTAACTAAGCAATGTTACTAACTTTGTGAGTATAGGAGGTTTCCAAGATATTAAGTTTAAAATGTGTTTGAGATGTCGAGATGGAAATGGCAGTTGGAAAGAAAAAGCTGTTGTCCTCACAGAGAAGACCGAGCTAAAAATCACAGTCAGAAAAACAGATGTTAAATCAGTGTGTAAGATTTCTCAGGACACACTCACAGAATTAGAAGAACGAGAAACACAAATAAGGTTTTGGACTTACCTACATGTAAGGGGTAAAAAAAGATACCCACAAAAGAGAATGATACAACTTAGGGTGCAACTAATTTATTAAATGTTTATACGGTTAAAGTTGATGGCTTATATTCGGGGGGGGGATGTGATAATACATTGAGAGAGATATAAAGGCAAAGAAAATGGGAAAATAAGATAATTAAAAAAATGGGAACATAATGTAGTCTCTGGGGGAAGAAGAGAAAACAGAAAAAATAGGAGAGAAAACTTGGCATCAGATGAGATGGAATTTTTTTTTCTAAAAGGCAAAAGAAAACAATGTTTAAGAATTCAAACAGTCTGTGGAGCGCCTGAGGCACAGGTTATGCATCGGCTCAGGTCATGATCTCGGGGTCTGTGAGTTTGAGCCCTGCGTCGGGCTCTGTGCTGACAGCTCAGAGCCTGGAGCCTGCTTTGGATTCTGTGTCTCCCTCTCTTTCTGTCCCTTCTTCACTCATGCTTTATCTCTCTCTCTCTCTGTCTCTCTCAAAAATAAATAAACATTAAAAAATTTAAAAAAAAGAAATCAAACAGCCTATCAGCTGGATATTGAAGGGGAGGAAAAATAATTTTCCCTTTACTATTCTATATCCTTGGCTAAGACGCCCTCCCATACTCCTATAATAAGAAGTTTAATAATATGTATGTCTCTTGTATACATGGAAAATACCCAGGAAAACGGAGTAACTCTCAGAAATGGTCCAGGCCATTACCTGAACATCTCCAGCTAAAGATGAAAGAAAATGTTGAGGAGTTGGGGAACCAGTTATGAGAGGCTATCAGGAAAAGCACAGTAAATGAGGGTTAAGTTTGGTATGCAGATTTAGTGATGGCCTCCTCCGTTGATAAGAGTTTCTAGAAATTTAGCCATCTTTCTCTTCCTGGTACAGAGAGGGAGATGCTCTTACAAATGGAGATTTTTTCTCATGAGCGTAAACATTTCTTCCAAAAGTGTAATTCTACTGTTGTCATAGCTTTTCCATGTCTACTATTTCTTAAAAATAATCAGCCTAATATAATCCTCATGCCAGAGATAGATCTTGGGGTGAAAAATTTTATGCCCCTTCAATGTCATGGATATAAGGTGTGAATCATGGCTATGGATAAACAGTTAAAAAAATAATAAATTATTACTGCTCTCCTAGCATTCTGAATAGATATCATTCACTTTATAATTCATTCTTATACGGATATAGCTTATAACTGATGAGCAATTTTTAAATTACATCATCATACTATTAAAAATGATCAGCTTTTTAAAATTCTTTAAACATAGGGGCGCCTGGGTGGCTCAGTTGGTTAAGAATCCGACTTCGGCTCAGGTCATGATCTCATGGTCCGTGAGTTCGAGCCCCACGTCGGGCTCTGTGCTGACAGCTCAGAGCCTGGAGCCTGTTTCGGATTCTGTGTCTCCCTCTCTCTCTGACCCTCCCCCATTCATGCTCTGTCTCTCTCTATCTCAAAAATAAATAAACGTTAAAAAAATTTCTAAAAATTCTGTAAACATAGAACACTGATAAGTAATATCGTTTAATACAACTAGTGTTTCCTTGGTACTATGCTGTACATTTTACGTGTGTCATCTTCTATAATCCTCACAATAGTCTGATGAAGTAGAAACCATTACTGTCACCAGCCGAGAAGACGATGGCTAGTAGACTGGTCTTAGGTGGCTCGTGGACTGGGATTGGTTGCAAATTCCACAAAGGACTCCATATTGCTCTTTTATGGGAGCCGTAAAAAATGTTCTTCCAGCCCCAGGGGTGTACAATTAGTATCATTAACACATTGCACCATTATCCATTCAAGGATAGACTATTCACGTATGTGCTTGAAAAAACAATGCTAATCAAAGCCAAAAAGTGACCGTATGGAATGATTTATTCATTGTTCTGGGCTTCTCCTTAACCAATTATTTCACCCATTTACATGGGCCCTAGAAATTGTGCAAACTTTTCAGGTGCAGATGTGCAAATTCATCTATATATGTCAACAAATAAACAAGATTGGTCTTGTAATTCAGAAAAATCTGAATGAGTATGCAATTATATGGTTAACAGAGACTAGCTCATAAGTCAATTCAGATAACCCATGCAACAAACATGCCATAAAACTGATATTTCTGCTAAAGTTACTATGGCCTACAGCGAAATGCCCTGAACTTGCTCTCATATGCATTGGGACTTAGCATAATCTAGCAATCACAATCACTTCTCAATAACAATAATAAAAAAAACCTGGTGTGGAATGGAAGGATTGTGGCTTATGAAGAAACAGCCCTTAAAAAAAAGAAATTGACAAAGAGAATGAGTACATATCTTCAATTAACATAAGTTCAATTTGTCTTCAGACTTTTCAAAGTATTGTTTTGAAAATTTCACCCTCTGGGAGTGCTGACAAGTTGTTTTTGTTAGCATTTTTCTAACTATAAAATGAATGGTCTTCTGATAAATGAAATCATAACGGAAGTGAATGATATTTAATTTGTTTATGCTTATTTTGCATATGTCTTCTGCTGTTTCAGACATATAATCTCAAACATGGTACTGAGGTTTATGTAGTTGTTTCTACAAAGCAAACATGAGACCAATAAAGTTTTCATATAAAATATTTTTTTAATTTTTTAATGTTTATGTATTATTTTTTAGAGAGAGACAGACAGACAGACAGAGCATGAGTGGGGAGAGGCAGAGAGGGAGGGAGACACAGAATCTGAAGCAGACTCCAGGCTCTGAGCTGTCAGCACAGAGTGTATATATATATATATATATATATATATATATATATACATATACATATATATTCTTGATATTAACTATTATATATTTATAAGTGACATTAAAAAAGCATGTTGTCTATACTTTAAAATTTTTAGAAGCGTTGGGGCGCCTGGGTGGCTCAGTCAGTTAAGCGTCCGACTTCAGCTCAGATCATGATCTCGCAGTTTGTGAGTTCGAGCCCCACGTCGGGCTCTGTGCTGACAGCTCGGAGCCTGGAGCCTGCCTTGGGTTCTGTGTCTCCTTCTCTCTCTGCCCCTCCCCTACTTGTGCTCTGTCTCTCTATCAAAAATAAATAAATCTAAAATTTTTTTTTAATTTTTAGGAGCGTCTAATAGTATATTTAACCTGTTAATCAATTTGAATAAAATTATTTATTTAAGAAGACTAAATACTTTGCATGTATTTAAAGATTACTGTTGTTAAAGTACCTATCTCAGGCATTCACTTGCTCATTCGTACATTTGATTCCTATTTACCAGGTCATTACTACTTGTCTAGTATTGTGCTAAACACTGTGAAGGATACAAAGATTAATGGATGGGGTTCCTTCCCACAAGTAATTTAAAGTAGAATAAGATGCATATTTTATACACAATATGTAAATAACTTGAAGACAGAAAACAAAACTGTTAGGAGATAAAAATATCACAAGATAACATAATGCAACAAGAGCCCAAAGGAAGCAGCACACACATCATATGGGCAGGAGAGACCTCAGCAGCTATTAGGAAAGAGTTTAGATGTGAAATGTTGTATTGAAGGGTGGATAGAAATTTGTAGGGCTATGAAAAAGGATGGGGTACCCTCTTGTCTGTCCGTATTCAAACGAAAAATTTTAGTTCCTGAAATTTTAACTGTAGTAAATGATTTAGGTTTATTGTTTCTCCCGCATTTCAAAAATTCAAATTCAAGGAGAATACAATTCTGAGTAGATAATTCTTATAAAATGCCAAGAAAGGATAAAGTTCAATTTCGAGTTCATAAGGTCATCTGAGACATGAGACGTGGGTCATTCACCTATCATTGCTTAGAGTGGTGCATCTCTCAACATTTGGCAGAAAATGGAACTTCAGGCAAACGGAGATCCCCTATTATATATGTAGAAATACATTTGCAGCTGGTAAAAATAATATGTACATGTAAGTTTTCACAAATACTTTATATTTTGAGATGGCCTGACATCCTTTTTTCACATGGGGTTGCACAGCCCCCAGCCTTGTCTAATAGTATTCACATTAAAACTGCATCCATTAACACCATGCTTTCCAAAGGACAGCATCCGAAACAGGGTGGCCAACTGGGGGCTCATACAACGTGCCCCGTGGTGGTCTCAAGATGGCTACAGCCACTCTCAATTATGTCTTTCTCATTTCAAAACTTGGGCAAAGCCAGCCTCAGGAGATGACAAATTGAGATCACTACCCCAGGAGATTCCCTCCATTAGACCATAGTAACATTTTCTTGAGCAGCTGGCCTCTAAAATATCCTTCAAGTCAGCATTTCTATAATGATTAGCATTAGTATGGAACACTGCATCTGTATCCCTCCATCTGGGTTCCGTGGTTCAGTCACACTTCCCGTTATGTTCTTTTTATAATTCTTACCTGCAGAAAATCTACCCGCTTAATGCTATTTTTAATAATAATATTGCAGAGCCCATTTATTAATACTACTATCGGTGCTTGTTTTAAAGAGACATTAGTAATTATAAAAAGATTGGAGTATTTTACAGATTTCACAAGCAAAATGTTGAAAGAAAAAGAATATTATAGAATGATATATATACAATTTATGTATTGGGGTTTTTTTTTAAGCCAAAACGTGCAAAAATATGCCTTATTTATAGTCACCTGTAGGGATATGAAAGCGTATAAAAACTGGCTTAACAGGAAACTCATGATATTTTTGACAGTGGTTACCAGGGGACTGGGGATATGGAGATTAAGGGAAATTTTGGAAATCGAGGATATATGAAATTTCAACCTTATATAAATATATATGCATGTGTAAATATAATTTTTATTTAAAGACATGAGGCAAACATAATATAGTCCTAACAACTGTTAATTTAAGTAGAGTCGCTAAATGTGTATTACATTCTTTCGTATATTTTTCTGTAATTCTGCTATGGCAAATAAATATTAGTTTTAAAACACAGTTGAGGGGCGCCTGGGTGGCTCAGTTGGTTAAGAGTCCCACTTCAGCTCGGGTCATGATCTCTCTGTCTGTGAATTTGAGCCCCGCATCGGACTCTGTGCTGATGGCTCAGAGCCTGGCGCCTGCTTCCGATCTGTGTCTCCCTCTCTGTCTCTGCCCCTCTCCCACTCACACTCTGTCTCTCAAAAATGAATAAACATTAAAAAAAAATTTAAAAAAATTTGAGCTGCTGACAGCTGAGGACTGCTTCACCTGCAACAACACTGTAATTTTGCCAGACTTGGTTGTAATTTTTTTTTTAACTTCCTGAGGCAGGGTGCTGTTAAAGGCAGAGATATTTAACAAGCTCTGTGAGAATGGTAAAGTCACCTAAAAGACACAGTAAAGCATTTTTGCTATGCCTATGAGGGCCAGAAATAAGTCCAAAGTATAAAAGAGTTACCTGGCACAAACATAGCCTCCCTGTGATCGTGCATTCTATGGCTCTTCTATGGGCAAAATCACATTTTTATATTGGTTTTTAAGGTCAGACATCATATTTTTCTAAGACCTAAATAAAAAGTAGGTTCAGTAGAAAAATATTAAAACAATGTTTGTGGGAAAGAGGGATATAATGGTTGCTAGCTGAAGGAGTTCTTAAAGCTTTGACAGAATCCCTCTTGTTATGCCCCCAGATCAAAGTTGCTATGAAATCAAAGTAAATGCACTAGAACTCTATGGACTGTGTTCAAGAATTCTCAAATCAAGAGTCTCATGGAAAGAGAAAAACAAACTGAGTTTCAGTTTGCTCAGTCAGTTGACTGACGATGCATCTCCTTGTAATTCCTGAAGGATCAGCTGTTTCAAAACTTGACTTCCATAAAAATCCAAAGGGAAGGAGTATCCTAAGACATTTTGTCTTCAGACACAAAGTACTATTTCAGAGTTCTAAAAGGTTGAAGGTTTGTTGGAACTGAATGCAGATAACACCTATCAGTGCAGATTTACTACTCTGGAGACACTGTGAGAATCAGAGATAGGGCCATCCATCCCGTCCCTCATAGCAGCAGCAGCTGTGACATACAGCAAACTGACTACAGACTCGCTCCTCGAACTGAGCCCAACTTAGACTGTACTTGGGAGAGGGGAAGGTCCTTCCTTGTTGCATTCTTCTCTTCCCAGTGCTTTTTATCTTCTCTTTAGGGGTATTTAAGGTTTTCTATCTTCCTCTTGGTGCCAGAAAAGAGTTGAAAAATGAGCATTGAAGATTTGATGACATAGAAATCAATCAAGAACCATTTGCATTTGGAAAGGATTGATGTCTTCTCTCCTCCGTTCTAGTAAATGTATTTTGAGTCACAGACCTCGGGAAAGAGCCCCAGGACCTGAGTCAAGGCGCGCTCTCATCTTCAGACTAGATCACATCTCTACAAGCCCAGAGTAAATCCCTTTGTCTGTCTGATTTTGGTCAACACGGCGTGTGGATGCCAGTTGCAACGTGGTTGTGGCGCTAAAGAGCTGAGTCAGGAGCAAGATTGCCTCAGTTTGTAAGCCCAGCTCCATCATTCGTGACCCAGAGACACTGAGCAAGTCGTTAAATCTCTCCGTTCCCACTTTCTTTACCACTAACTACAGGAAGGTAACGATGGTGCTTAATGCAAAAAGTTGGCAGGAGGATTGAATGAGTATAATACATACAAACTGTCCACTACTCTGCTTAACCATCATCACTGATGGCAAAATGCTGCCTCGAATCCTGGGTTAAATCCGAGTGAAGTGGGAAACCACTTAGGAGATAGAGTCCTAACAATACAATAAATGTCATGAAATAAATGTTGTTGTTGTTGCTGTTTTCCTCCAGGTTTGGGATCTGCTGATCCAAACTGCGTGCTCTTCTCCCCAACACTCTTCCCACCCAAATTCAGGAGTTAAGATGCTGGAGAAGCCAAATTCCATTACTTTCTGCCTTCACTGCCTGTGTCTCAGCCATGCCTATGCTCCTCGCTTTACCTAACACAGGGCTGTGTTTTGATGTTCAGCCTTGGTGCCCATATAATTCTTGTCAGCCTCATTACCAGGGCCTGAAGTCCTGCCGTTGACTACATCTTCTGGATGAGCATCAAATACTCCTTGGTTCCCAAATGCCTCTGGTTACATGAAGCTATATTTGCAAGGACACACACACAAACTGGAAACCTAACTGTGCAAGTTCATGAATCTATGGAGAAAGTATTCTTCATTCTTTCAAACATGCCATTTACAAGGTCATTTACTCTGCCTGTAAATGATACGCACTTTGCCTTTTTAAAAAACAATTTTTTACATTTATTTACTTTTGAGAGACAAAGAGAGACAGAAAACATGTGGGGTAGGGGCAGAGAGAGAAGGAGACACAGAATCCAAAGCAGGCTCCAGGTTCCAAGCTGTCAGCACAGAGCCAGACGTGGGGCTCGAACCCACAAACCACGAGATCATGACCTGAGCTGAAGTTGGAAGCTTAACTGACTGAGCCACCCAGGCACCCCTGCACTTTGCCTTTTAATTCATTGATCCCTCTGTCCTCTTTAAGTCCTACTAATTCTTAGAATCAGAGTTTAGACTCACTTCCTCCCAGATTTCCTCTTTGTGTTCCCATAGCACTCTGCAATTCTGCCAGTGTAGTTTTTATTATGGACCATATAGAATGATAGGAACAAATTTACCTGAGTACCGTGTTCCTGGAAAGCAGGGACGGTTAAATAAATCCTCCCACCCTTTGTGTTCTGGAAAATGATTTAGTGCAAAGAACTACACATACCCATATGAGTTATTTAAAACTCACAGAGAGTCCCTCTTGTTTACGTAGGGAAAGGCCAGACACAGCCCCTCCAAATGCCCATTCTTTGTTTCAAAACCAAGGAACTCAATTGTTTGTACTGATCAGTCAGAACAAAATGTCCACTAACTTGACCAAATTTTAATCAAGTTTCTCTCCTTACCCCAGACTCCTGAACTTTGGCCCGCCCTAGAGCATTGGAACACACAACAGTCCTTTCTAAAGGACCTCTAAAGAATGCCCGAGGATAGAATCACTGATCCTAGGGAAAAAACATCTACTTTGCAATCATGCCTCCTCACTCCCATCCCCCTACCTGGCTCTTTCTTGCCTTATTTACTACTCCTCTGAATAAAAGAAAAGCCATTTTCTGCCCACCCTTTGAGACAATGTTAGCTCTTATGGTCAGAAGTCTCTCCCTATTGCCAAAGTCTCCCTACATCTATTACAGTATTTCTGTCCCATTATTGCAATTATCCTTTTAATAAAGACTCTACTTACTTGAATCCAGATTTGTTTTTCTTTGACATCAACCTTTATTGTAATTATCTATTTTATTTTCCGTATTCTTTACTAGATTATAAACTCTGAGAAGGCAGGGAAAATGTCTCTTTTTTTCACAATTAAATGAGTCCATCACAATGCTCCATCATGGAAACACTCAATAATTTTCTATTTCTCTTCACTGATATGTTTCCCTCCCCTCTCCCCTCTGCTACCAGTTTGTTCTCTGTATTTAAGAGTCTGGTTTTGGTTTGTTTGTTTCTTTGTTTCTTTGTTCTTTGTTTTGTTTTTTTGATTCCACATGAATAAAATCATATGGTATTTGTCTTTATCTGACTGACTTATCTATAATTGAATATTATCTGGATTTGACCTCATATATCTAATATTTTAGTTCAATAATATATTTTTTATTTTGAGATTCAGGACCGCAGTTTGGAACACAACCAACCAGAGGAAGAATAATTAATTTTAAAATGTCAAAAAGAAGAGGCAATGCATTCCATAGTAATACCATATAGAATCTTGACAAGCCAAAATACTTCTGGGGGCGCCTGGGTGGCTCAGTTGGTTTAGCGTCCAACTTTGGCTCAGGTCATGATCTCATGGTTAGTGAGTTGGAGTCTACTTTGGATTCTATGTGTGTGTGTGTGTGTGTGTCTCTCTCTGCCCCTTCCCCGCTCGTATTCTCTCTCTCAAAAATAAAGAAACATTAAAAAAAATGTAAATACTTCAGGAGCCAAAATTGAAAATAACTTTTAGTTAATTACATATGAGAAGAAGAGTAATTAAGCTCTCAAACGTGTTTCTATTTAGCACATCCATCAATGTGATGAGATGTTTGTTGCTCATGTAGCAGAGCTACTCGGATAAACTTGTAAAATAAAAATGATATTTTTTTAACGTTTATGTATTTTTGAGACAGAGAGAGACAGAGCATGAATGGGGGAGGGTCAGAGAGAGAGGGAGACACAGAATCTGAAACAGGCTCCAGGCTCTGAGCTGTCAGCACAGAGCCCGATGCGGGGCTCGAACTCACAGACCGTGAGATTGTGACCTTAGCTGAAGTCAGACCCTTAACCGACTGAGCCACCGAGGTGACCCCCAAATGATGATATTTTGTATTGTCAAAGAGTTTTTACACAGTATATATGAGATATGTTATAAAGGATATTCTAAATGTTGCCTAAGATAAGATTCTACAGGACAAAAGCTATAAAGTGCCTCATGGTTTTTTAAAACCATATCTTCATTAAGAGAGGTATCATTTAGGTAAGTCCAGTCACCCTACAAAGGCAGTGCAGAAAATCTGATCTCCTCCTACCTTGGCTATTTTCCTGAATCCTGACCCATGCTTAACTTTACAATTCTATATTTAGGATCTCTTTTGCAAAGTTTACAGCATCTTCAAATGAAATCTTGGCAATCTATCTTAGGTGCCTCTTATAATACCAATTCTCTCATCTCAGACTCAACTCTGTGCCAATTTGTAGTTTTCCCAGACTTGGCAACAATATGCATTGGGCCTTCATTGCCAAGTTATTCCAACACCTGTCACCCAGGGTTCATTCTTTAGGAACTTGAACCAAGAAGTTTTCATTATATGTGATTAAAAGTCAAAGAGCTAGACTATATCATATAATTTTTAAATACTCATGTCTCTCTCAAAAACAAATAAATCTTAAAAAATGATGACAAAATATGACAAATCAATAGGAGTAAAAATACCTTTATAAAATAGTTCTGGTTTTAACAATTTGAGATGACTTTGTTTTTAGATACCTTAACAGAGTTGGTTATTTCTCTGTAGAATTTTTTTAAATGTTTATTTATTTATTTTGAGAGCGTGCGAGTGAGCAGGGGATGAGCAGAGAGTGAGGGAGAAAGAGAATTCCAAGCAGGCTCCGTGCTGTCAGGGCTTGATCTCATGAACCCTGAGATCATGACCTCAGCTGAAATCAGAAGTCGAATACTTAACCGACTGAGCCACCCAGGAGCCATTCTCTGCAGAATTTTAAAATCCGAATGCTAACATGGTAGTCAACAATCATGGATGGCAGTTTCACCTGTTGTGCCAACTATGATCAATTACCAGAGACCACCCAGTATACCATGTTAAGAAGGCATAGAAGGCCATGCCTGAATATAGAGGGTAAAACAGTCAAGATTGATCTATTATAATTGCAATGTCCGTGAAGAGCAAAAGTGGCAAGATATGTATAATAAATAAAATTTTATACCTCTGGACTAGACTAATATCTAAATGTAATATTGGCTTATCTTTGTCTAGTGAGCAAAAAGTATAATATACATGAATATATTAATCTACACATGTAAGTGACGATGGCCACATTTAATCTCTGACCAAGATTGCTTTCTACTAGTCATGGCTACTCATCACTATGCAACCGATCAAGTCAAGGACACCTTCCTTACTTAAGTGATTTTCTTCTAAAGATTAGAGGAAATAACTAAATGTAAATGGAAAATGCTTGGTGCTTCTGTACAGCAGCATTGGCATAAACACTATGCCAAGTGAAAAAGAGGTATCACTGCAAAATTAATTTAGAGACTTTGATTTTAAAGTTTTATTACTACCGGGAGATGAAACAAGAGAGGAGAAGTTTTAGGGAATATTGTTCATTAAAAATAAAGGTCTACTTCTGACTTCTACTTCTGACAGTTTGGTGCATGAGAAAGTTTGAACAGCTCTAAACGAGTCAACTCTGAAACTGGAAAAAGTGCACTTTACCTAGTAAGAGGATTGCATAAATGGCAAGAATTTGAAGGATGAATAAAGGACAGAAGTCAAATCAATGGAAAGCTTAGAGAAAAAAGCAAGTGTTGAGGGGCCCAATCATTGTGGCATTGACCTTCCATTTTTCTGGCTTTGAGGGAAAAGGGAAGATGTGATAAAGCCTAGTGCTCCCTCCTGAAAATGCAGATAAAAGAATATACATGCATACATGTGGATCTCATGAGTTATAGCCTTCTTTTAAAAAGTGAATGTAAACAGTCAATAAAACCTACACACACACACACACACACACACACACACACAGCCTGTCTTGGCCTTGGTGCTGGGGAGAAAGCAGAATTAAAATCATTGAAGAGACAATTTAAATCCCAAGCTGGCATTCATATTAAAATCCTCCCCTCCATAAAAGCAATAGGAACACTGGATTAATGTCAAAGTGTTCCTCTTGTGAGAACACCAGTTATATGGGATTAAGACCCACTGTATTACCTCTTTAAATAACTTATCTCCAAATATGGTTACATTCTGAGGTACATTCTGGGGGCTAGGACTTCCATATACAAATTTTGGAGAAATATGATTCAGCCCACAACACCAGTTTTTGTTCACATTCAGACTGAAATAAGATGACACTGGATAGTAACTCAAATTCATGTGCAGAAATAAAAAGCACCAGTAGAGGTAACATAGGTAAAAATGAAAGCAGTACAAACATATTTTTGTTTCTTGCCTCTATTCTTCTAATTGTAGAAGCTCATGACGCTGGTGAGAGCTGTTAAAAGTTGAACTGAGCCATTAAAACCGTACTGCGCTATGTAGGTAGAGAACTGGTATGTGAAAAATGGAACGAACAAACTTAGGAAGTTATTGTATTAGATAATGTTTTCCTCCTGTATAACACTTGATATCAAGTGAAAGTACTATTTGAGGCCTCTTATGAATTTCTGTCTGCCGTGATTTCAAAGTGTAATATGGATTACAGCGTCTTCCTTCATGGTGATCAAAAGTAGAAATTAAGAAGCAAGTCATACTTTCCCTCCAGTCCTTATCGCTATCAACCTGTTGCCAACCGTGATTCTCATATAACAACTAATTTCATCAGCCTCCTTAAAAAGATAACTAAGCATATTTGAATTCACAGATTTGACTGTGTTTAAGGATATGTGAATGTTTCTCTACCTCCAGCAAGAGAGTAGATGTCCACTTTTTTAATGAGATAGAAGAGGAATTTCTTCTAAGCTCTCACCAGAAAAGGGAAAGCCACCTTTTCAGATTATGTCAAAGACTCCTGAAGATCTTGGGAAAATGTGGTTTTCTGTCCACAGCCCAGAGTGTGCCATAAGAAACCAAGAAAGGGGCTCAAATATACTCAAGGACCTGCTGAGAGGGTTGGCCCATTACCTACAGAAAGTGAACATATGGTAGCCAATCCTGGCTTCATACAGAAGATGAAAGAAGAAATAAAATGCATAAAAGAGATTCCTTATATACAGTGAATATGGAAGAGAAAATTATTGTCCAGATAGGGCCATTTCATGAAATAAAACTCTTTTTATTTTAGGTTTTTGTCCTTGCTGTAGGCAAACTTAATCCATGATATTTCACAGAGATTTCAAGAGGCAAAATGCCTTACTTCCTTGTGAAAAGAGCATACTTATGCAAATCATGCATTCCCATGCATTTGCATGGGAGGAAGTGTCGCATCTTCTTTAACTCTGTGTAACCAGACTGATTTACACATCGGAGAAAGAGTAAACATGAATAAAGTCAGTGATTGTTTCACTAGCGTGTTGAAAACTTTATCAACTACTTTACTTATTTAAAAGAATTAATAATACCATTTAACACTTAAAACATGCTTGCTATTCTTTTAAGTTTTTATTTATTTAGTTTGAGAGAGAGAGAGAGAGAGAGAGAGAGAGAGCAAGGAGAGGAGAGAGAGGGAGAGAGAATCCCAAGCAGGCTCCATGCTGTCAGCAGGAGCTCAACCTCACATACCGTGAGATTATGACCTCAGCCGGAAGTGCACTCTCAACCGACTGAGTCACTGAGATGTCCCTAGTTCTTTCTAATCAAACAAGACCCAAAAGGTCAAGCCCATTATGATATGGGGATGCAGACAAGAATTAATTTTGCCTTTTTGTCAAGATAATGAACTTTATTTAAAAAATTTTTTCTTAATATGCATTTATTTTTTGAGACAGAGAGAGATAGAGCATGAGCGGGGAAGGGGCAGAGAGAGAGGGAGACAGAATCCGAAGCAGGCTCCAGACCCTGAGCTGTCAGCACAGAGCTGGACATAGGGCTCGAGCGTGTCAACCGCGAGATCATGACCTGAGCCAAAGTCGGATGCTCAACCAACTGAACCATCCAGGCACCCCCAGATAATGGACTTTGTTTTAAACGCATACGAAGATCCAGTAAATGCTATCTTAATAAAGTTGCTTAGTTAGTTATGAAATCATGACTCACATTACTTCACCATTATTAAAGTAAAATAACATCTGCAACATCATAATGGTATTGGAACAGTTTCATGGCTTATGAGTAGCTCAGTTTAATTTACTTTACTTTAAATTTTTTTATGTTTTATTTTATATTTGAGAGACAGAGAGAGAGAGAGCATGAGCAGGGGAGGGGCATAGAAAGGGAGACACAGAATCGGAAGCAGGCTCCAGGCTCTGAGCTGTCAGCACAGAGCCCGACGCGGGGCTTAAACCCGCGGACTGCGAGATCATGACCTGAGCCGAAGTTGGACGCTTAACCGACTGAGCCACCCAGGCGCCCCAGCTCAGTTTAATTTTAAATGTTATAGGTTTATGCATGAAGAAGTTATAATGTTACAATGTTCTATAAACTGTCATTGTTTACAGAAATTCTTATAGTTCTGCCAACATTTCCTCTACCTTTTTTTCAGCACTGACACAAATTACAGCATATTAATTAGGTACATATGGAAAGTACTGTGTTTGTTGCCAGATACGATTACTTTTATTTATTTTTTTATATATTTTTAAATATTTTTACATTTATTTTTTAGAGACAGAGAGACAGAGCACAAGTGGGGGAAGGGCAGAGAGAGAATGAGACACAGAATCCAAAGCAGGCTTCAGGCTCTGAGCTGTTGGCACAGAGCCCAACGTGGGACTCGAACTCACAAACTGTGAGATCATGACCTGGGCCGAAGTTGGACGTTTAACTGACTCAGCCACCCAGGCGCCCCCAGATACAATTACTTTTAAAGAGCTTAAGTTTGTAGTTAAAATATCGTGTGAGGGAACTACCCTATGATCCAGCAATTGCACTACTAGGTATTTACTCAAAGAATACAAAAATACTAATTCAAAGGGATACATTCACCCCAGAGTTTATAGCAGCATTATCTACAATAACCAAATTACGGAAACAGCCCAGCTGCCCATCGACTAATGAATGGATGAAGAAGGTCAGGTACATATAGACAATGGGATATTACTCAGCCATAAAAAAGAAGGAAATTTTGCCATTTGTAACAACATGAATGGAACTAGAGAATATTACGCTAAGTGAAATAAGTCAATCAAAGACAAATACCATATGATTTCATTCATATTTGGGACTTAAGAAACAAAACAAACAAGAAAAGGGAAACAGAGAAGGAAGCAGACCAAGAAACAGACTCTTAACTGTAGAGAACAAACTGTAGTTACCAGAGGAGAGATGGGGGTGGGGGGATGGGTTAAATAAGCATTGGGGATTAAGGAGGGCACTTGTGATGAGCACCGAGTGATGTATAGAAGTGTTGAGTCACTATATTGTACACCTGAAACTAATATTACACTGTATGTTAACTAAGTGGAATTTAAATAAAAACTTAAAAGAAAGGAAGAATAAAAGACCAATAAATAAAAACTTAAAAGAAAAGAAGAGTAAAAGGCACTGGGGTCGCCTCAGTGGCTCAGTCGGTTAAGCATCGGACTTCAGCTCAGGTCACGATTTTGAGGTTCATGAGTTCGAGCCCCATGTCGGGCTCTGCGCTGACAGCTCAGAGCCTGGAGCCTGTTTCAAATTCTGTGTCTCCCTCTCTCTCTGACCCTCCCCTGCTCGTGCTCTCTCTCTTTCTCTCTCAAAACTAAATAAAGGTTAAAAATTGTTTTAAAGACTATCACTGGATAAATACGCCCCAGTAGATAAATGACTGCTTTGTTTTTAATTAAATATAGACAAGAAAACAAAGAATAAAAATCCACTACAGTCAGTTCTTCGAAGCTGTTGGCAGGATTTATTTTCAATGCCAAGTGGAAACTAGGCACAAATCTAATCCACTCTGAAAATATAAACAAAATGTCCAAGCTATGCCAATGATGCTCTTGGCAGTAATACTTTATATTTCAGATTCAGCTTCAAAGAATAGGTTCTTGAACATGAAAGTACAAAATCTAATAAGAGTGCAGGCTTCTCTTCTGTCATTCTTTAGCAAAGTAGAGCGAAGAATACCACTACAGATAGGTAAAATGATCTTGTTCAAACAATATTTTTCTTATAAGAGTCTATAATATTTCTTTTCATTAGTCAAGTTTAGAAATGTTTTACATAGCTTTTATTTTATAAACTAAATAATCAGTGACCTACCAAATACTATTTCATATAAGAAAAGAGGAATTTTATGAAATCTGTTTTTAACATTTTAAATATTTTAAATTAAAGCCCAAGGATATTTATCACTATTTTTTCTACTATTCTCCTATGGTTTTTGGTGCTTTTCTGCTATTAATGGCAATTTCAAATTACTGTCCTTAAAAAATATCAAACTCCTCACAATTTATTCTTTAGGGAGAATAAATTAATGAATTACTATTCTCAGAGGGAATAAGACACTTGATTGTCTGATTGAAGAAGACACTTGACAACAGATACAGGGTACATTGAGAATGAACGACTTGAGTGTTAAGAGGGAAATATCCAGAACTCATTTCCATCCTATAGTCTTCATTACATCAAAAACTATTATCTCTGTACCATCTTAAGAGTGAAAAGGCTACCTCACTATGAATTTTCCTTTTCAAAAGACTGGCATTGCTGGAGCTGATAGTAATAAAAACAAATAAAAATATAAGCTGAACCGCATTTTCTAAGGTTAGGGATGCATAAAGATGTGATTCCACCAACACCTGAATATTTTTATTTTGAAATAAAGATGGCGATATTCCCACATGTATATGGATAACTCATCCAACATACAGTTCTCCCAGATCCTGCCTTCTTTTCTGCAAAATATCATCCCCTAACTTAGCTCAGCTTCTTACTTCCAGAACAGGCCATTGTCAATAACTAAGCCCTTTTATCATCCGTTGATCCTAACATATTTGAACCTTACCCACTTATATTCCTGCTTCCTCTTTTATCCAGCTGAGATTATATAATTCACCTCTATGTGAACTTCTTGCATGTAACTTTAACTTTCTCAGCTCTATCTTGGTCCAAGTATCTATTGTCTTCTTATTCATAGAACCTGTGTGACTGGTTTCATTTTTCATTAATAACCAGTAAGCTCAGGTGGCCCCCTCACTGTTGCTAAATTTCTTTATTGTTGCATTTTACCATGAAAACCAAATTCATGGATATCCATAAAGCAGGTATACGTATAAAATAATGTGCTTTTATCCACTGAAACTTTTTTTGAAGTTTTAGAAATGTAGCCAAAATCTTCCAATGGATAATGCTATACAAGAAAGAATAGAAATTATAATAGCCACTTCTATAAGGTGGAATTCTATAAAGTTTACAGGATTTAAGTCCAACATAAAGTGGAATTTGGTCTTGAATCTAAAACCTCATAAAAAACATAAAAATAACATATTCAGACTATGTCAATAATGTTTTCTCTGCCATAATCCTTGGTATTTCAGATTCTGCCTTCAGAGTCCTACTACACTGTCAGTTTAGTCTCTGAGATGGCAGTATTACACCTTCCCCTCCTCTAATACATCCTTCCTTATTTTCACTTCCAGATGCTTCTTAGTTGGTGGAGAAAATGCAAGCGGTCTGGAGAAAAGTCCCCTCTACAACATCTCCTGAATACTTTGCACCCACGTATCATGCTTTGTTTCCTGCTTATATGGACATATCTTCTATGTCCCTATCCACGCCCTGTTTCTACTTGGGCACTAGATCCCATCTGCCTATCTGCATCTACTTAAGGACATCACTGCAGAAGTTGTCCTCTCCTGCATCATCAGTTTCTCTTCTCCATTGGCTCATTTCCATCCACATAATAGCAATAAGGACATACATTCTTATATTGCTTACTATATTGCAGTCCTTGCTGAACACTAATTTAATCCTTATAACAACTCACTGAGAAAGATAATCTTTTTGCCATTCACTTTTGCAGGTGAAAAACCTGGAGCACAGAGAAGGTTAGAAACTTGCCTAAGGAGTAGAGGTAGTGGGTTGTGAGGTAATAAAATCCAATACTTTGTCCTGCACTTAATATAACTACTGTATACTTTACAAACCACAATCAAGGGGGGGGTGTGGATATCTATGATCAGCTAAAAATAAAGAAGTCATTCTGATTGGTTCTTGTCCCCACAATAATAAAATCTTGAATATTTCCTTTAAACTGGACTTCCTAACAAAGACAAGTTTATTGTTAATTCTTGATGTCCTGATATTTGAAGACACATTATTTATGAATATATGATAATTTGAAAAATTACTGTTTGTCAACATGAGCTGATGAATGTACATTCAATAATCATCTTAATTTATATTTCTTCTTTGTTGTGTTTTATATTTGACAAATCTTTTCTTCTGCAATCTGATTCCCTTGTGTTCTTCATAAGATGTTTTTTTCTAATTGCACTTGTCTCTGAATCATCTTTGACAGTCATTCTTATAGGTTCCATAGGTGATAGTATACCTCTGTTCTGCCATGAAAGCCAAGAGAAATGTGAAATTGGATGGTTTACCTTGTGTGGACCTATGCCAGCTAAGCCTTAGGCTTTGTTTTGTTTAGGTCCTTTGGCAAATATCATGAATGAGAACTGAGCTTTTTTTTTAGCTCTACTCAGTAACTCTATTTATAATCAAGTCTGTTTGTGGTGACAACCATGGTGAAATCTGATTTTTGAATTACGCAGTTGACATGTGGTAGATGTCAGAAATTGAGTCTCTGTCAGCTGGACAAGAAATCTGGACCCATTTTCTTATTAGTCTTTATTTAATTTGTGTATCTGTGTTTGTCTTAAATTTCTGATATTTCCTGACATATGAGAACAAAGAAGTAACATGTTTTTTGTTGTTTTTTTTAATCATTGGTAGAATCTTCTCTGGTTATATGGTTTGTCTTTTTACCTATATAAATTTCTCTTTCAAGGAAAGCTTTTGAATAGAAAGAAACCACATTTCTAGTATGCAATGGTTAACTTTTGTAGATTGAAACACTTTCAATGATAAAATGACTCAAAATTAGTGTTTCTTCGGATCTTCTTAAATAAGGGTAAAGATAGGTGATTGCTACAACTTTAAGGAAAAAGTAAAGAAAAACATGAAAAGCCTGTTCCACTGAATTTTAAAAAGTCACAAAATCACTTGGACATTCAACTACACTTTTCTAAAGACCTAGTGGGAGTAATTAATGCTTTTATATTTTTAAATGATTGACAACTCTTAATACATGTTGACACTTCCATTTCTATTGGTCTATAAAATTGGCTTCCCTAGCTTCCATAAGAATTGATAAAACTTTATCAATATTAACACAATTTAGAAAATAAATCTATAACTCTTGTCTAAATATAAGATGAACTAATAAACCAAATTATAAGATCTCTTAAAATATCTAACAAAGCAAGATTCCAACTTGTTGCTTTGATGGATTAATGTGGATCAGTGAGGACAAAGTACCACAAACTGAGTGCTTTAGACCAATAGGAATTTATTGTCTCACAGCCAGGAAGCTAGAAATGAGATATCAAGATATAATTTGTCTTAGTTCCTTTTGAGAGCTTTGAGGGAGAAATGTATTCTATGCCTTTTTGTTAGGTTCTGGTAGAATTTAAGGATTTTTCAAAAATATCAGGATAAGTTCCTTCACTATAGAAATATAATTATAGCCATCTTTCCTCAATTTAATCTTGAGTTGTGTAAATCTGGTGAAAGTCATGTTAATCTTTGATTTTAGTATAAGTAGGAGAATGGAACATTAAGGAGACTCTTTTCTGGCTCTGTGAAGAATGATGGTGTTATATGATAGAGATTGCATTGAACGTGTAGATTGATTGGGTAGTATAGACATCTCAACAATATTTGTTCTTACAGTCCACAAGCATGGATGTTTCCTTATTTCTTTGTGTCTTCTTCACTTTCTTTCATAAGCTTTCTATAGTTTTCAGTATACAGATCTTTAACCTCTTTGGTTAGGATTATTCCTAGGTCTTATGGGTTTTGGTCCAATTGTAAATGGGATCGATTCCTTGATTTCTCTTTCTGCTGCATCATTATCGGTGTATAGAAATGCAACCAATTTTTGTACGTTGATTTTATATCCTGCAAGTTTTCTGAACTCATGTATCAGTACTCACAGTGTTTTGGTGAAGTCTTTTGGGTTTTCCACGTAGAGTACCACATCACCTGTGAAGAGTGGAATTTTGACTTCTTTCTTGCCAATTTGTATGCTTTTTTATTTCTTTTTGTTGTCTGGTTGTTGAGGCTAGGACTTCCAGTACTATGTTGAAAAACAGTGGTGAGAGTGGACATCCCTGTTGTGTTCCTGACCTAAGGGGGAAAGCCTTCAATCCTTCCCCATTGATATTAGCTATGGGTCTTTCATATATAAGGCCTTTCTGATGTTGAGGTATGTTCCCTCTATCCTTACTTTTTTGAGGGTTTTTATTGAAAAAGGATGCTATATTTTGTCAAATGCTTTTGCTGCATGTATTGAGAGGATCATACAGTTCTTGTTCTTTCTTTTATTAATGTGGTATATCACTTTGATTGATTTGCAAATATTGAACCAGCCCTGCAGCCATAAATAAATCCCACTTGATCATGGTGAATAATTCTTTTAATGTACTCTTGAATTCAATTTGCTAGTATCTTGTTGAGAATTTTTGCATCAAGTTTCAGCAGGGATATTGGCTTATAAGTTTCCTTTTTAGTGGGGTCTTTTTCTGGTTTTGGAAACAAGGCAATGCTGGCTTCATAGAATGAGTTTGGAAGCTTGCCTTCCATTTCTATTTTTTGGAACAGTTTGAGAATAGGTATTAACTCTTCTTTAAATGTATTGTAGAATTCCCCTGGGAAACCATCTGGCCTAGGAGTCTTGTTTGTTGGGACATTTTTATCCAAAAGATACAAAAATGCTGATTCAAAGGGGCACATGCACCCCGATGTTTATAGAAGCACTGTCAACAATAGCCAAATTACGGAAAGAGCTCAAATTTCCATCAACTGACAAATGGACAAAGAAGATGTTGTATATCTATATCTGTATCATCTATATCTATATATCTATATCTCTATATCTATATCTGTATCTATGTAATGGAATATTACTTGGCAATCAAAAAGAATGAAATATTGCCATTTGCAGCAACATAGATGGAACTTGAGTGTATTATGCTAGGCAAAATAAGTCAGTCAGATAAAGACAACATATGATTTCATTCATATGTGGAATTTAAGAAACAAAACAGATGAGCATAGGAGAAGGGAAGGAAAAATAAGATAAAAACAGAGAGAGAGGCAAACTATAAGAGACTCTTAAATACAGAGAACAAACTGAGAGTTGCTAGAGGAGGGGTGGGAGAGATGGGCTAAATGGGTGATGGACATTAAGGAGAGCACTTGTTGGGATAAGCATTGGGTGTTATATGGAAGTGATTAATCACTGGGCTCTACTCTTGAAACCAACAATACACTGTATGTTAACTAACTTGAATTTAAATTTTAAAAAGTATCTTATATTTGAGCTTAAAAATACAGAAATATAAGCCTAAGACATTTTTAAAACATATAAATCAGCTTTTAATATAAATTAATATTACAACTCAAAATATTAGAAGTTATGAAAGTAAAAGAAATTGTGGTTTATTAAGAAAAATAGTGGAAAGAAGAATAATAGCAATAATTAAAACAGAAATATAGAATATTATCATTAAACAAACATAATAAATCACCCTTATAATGATAAAAAAAGAAAAGGAGATTTCTGATTTCTTTTTTCCAAAAGATTTCTGTTTTCTAAAATTAAAAGGCAATCATCAACAGACAAAGCCAAATGTCTAATATTCATGTTTTGTTTGGTTGAAACATGCCTAAATCCACCAAAAATATTTTCTTGATCTGTGTGTAGTAACTAAAAAAAACTTCCTTCTCCTGGAGATAACATTACTGTTATTTTTTTGAAAAGACAACTAAGTGAGTTGGCAGTTTTGTTTTAATTCAAAAGTGCCCCAAGACATTTGTAAATAGAGCAGTGTAACATCAAAGGTCCCTTTAGGTCTATAAGGTAATGAATCTCAGATCTAAGTGCTGAATGTCAGTTTTTGAAGCCCTAGTAAGGATGGCTTACATAATTGTTTTCATTACATGGATGAAAGAATGTGATTTTTCAAAATTTCAAATTGGTTTTTCAGGCTCTTGTTCAAAGGAGAGAAATAGCAGATCAGTAGGCTTCTTTAAAGTGCTGTTTTTTGTAAAAGACATACCTATGTCTTCTATGTTATAAGACAGTTGGTAAAACATTGTTTATAGAATTAAAAATTGTGAAACAAAGTGGGAATAATGAAAGGTAACACCTGTTACTTGTAGTAAGCAGCAGAAATTTCACATAATGTGTGCATAAGGTAAATTTTTTTCCTGAAAATAAACTATCTAAAGGTACTGTCAATGTAATGAATGGTAGGGTGTTTTAAAAATGTGAAAACACTGTACAATAGAATAAAAAACATGAAAATGTTCAACACTAGAACTTAAAAGATAAAATCAGAAGATTTTCAGTTTTCCATGAGCTTTTGTTTTTGGTTTTCATATCACTTAGAAGTTATTTATATTTGAAATCTCTGTGTCTTTCAATTTTTGTGGACAAAAGTTGATAATAAAGATTGCTAAGAGAATAATTTTCCCAAACACATATTTGCGCTGTTAGAATTAATTCATATTATTAATTTTCCAGGGTTTTTTTGCTTTCTGTTTGATTCTACAAATTCAGTTACCAGAACTCCTACAAACTTTTGGTTACTGTTGTAATAATTTCACAATGCAAAAAACATCTGCCTCAGTTTTACTAAACACATTTTGCAAACTAACACCAATTTTCATAATGCTATAGGTTCATATAATAATTTTACTTTAGCATAGCATATTACATAGATTGTATTTTTTCTTCCTAATGTTTTCTCCCAAATCATTCAATCAAAAATATTATTCCTGGGGAGAAGTTCTAGGAAAGATCTTGCTATATAATATTTAAGAGATATTAATTCTAGCCTGACTTTTTCTAATATATATATATGTATATATATATATATGTATATATATATATATGTATATACATATGTATGACATTTTAGTATTATTTAAATTGTGTAAATATCTGAGGTGATTTCTAGTTAAAATATTTTAAACAGGTAGCACTAAAGGTAAAATGGTGGGATTTGGGGTGTTTTTTGTGCTTGCTTGTTTTTTAACAAACAGGAGGAAGGAATATTAACTGATATCATCCAGAGAAGCCACTAGTGTAGAAGTAATCAAAAGGACTCCAGCATAACCAAAATAGGTTTAGAAGCAATTACTCTCCAAAGAAGTGTGTTTATGGATGAATAGTCAAAGGACCTGAATAGACATTTTTCCAAAGAAGACATAAAAAAATGGGTAACAGGAATAAGAAAAGGTACTCAGCATCACTAACCATCACAGAAATGCACATCAAAACCACAATGAGATATCACCTCATACCTGTTAAGATGGCCTTTATCAAGAAAATAAAAGATAACACTTATTGGCAAGTATATACAAAAGTTGGCCCCCTTGCACGCTGTTGGTTAGAATGTAAATTAACACAGCAGTCTGAGGTTCCTCAAAAAAACTAAATTAGAACTACCATAGGATCCCGCAACCCTTCTCCGTATGATCCCCAAGTACATAAAATCAGTACTTCATAGAGATATCTGTGGTCCTACATTCATTGCAACATGATTCCGAGTAGTCAAGGGATCGGGGGAAAACACCATGTGTCCACCAGTAGGTGAATGGAAAAAGAAATTGTGAGATTTTACACGTCTATAAGTACAAACGTATAAATAATGATATATTATCCAGCCTCTAAAAAAGGGAGTTTCTGCCATTTGCTACCCCATGGATGAACCTGGAAGACAAACCTTATGCTAAGCAAGAAAAGCCGGACACAGAAAGAAAACACTGCATGATCACACTTCTAGGTGGAATTTTAAAAAGTCAAACACATAGAAGCAACTCACTCCTTTGTATTATCATAGAAGAAAATAGCTCCAATTATCTTATCATTTCTAAAATTCACAAAAAAGCAAATTTGTATTTATTAGGACATGATATATAAAAAATAATAAAAGCAACTATACATGATCTATTTGTGTTAGCTGTATACTAAGTTCTGTGATAAATGATTTTTGTGAATTATTTTACTTAATCTCTTACAACTCCTCACAAAATAGGGCATGGCATACTTGATTTTACTCACGAGGAAGTACACAGTGATTCACCAAAAGTCAAATGACTAGTGGGTGATAGAAGAAAGCCTTCACCTTGTCTGTCTACCTCTTTCCACGATCCTCCCCTAATTTTCTATAGGCATGTTCATTAAAAGCATTTAAAATAATAGCGTCAGCCCTCACAAAATTATCTTGCAGGAATATTTACTACTCTGACAAACATCTTTCTGGGTGATGGTGTCTCACACTACTTTTTAAGCAAAGCTTGTTTTTGCTTGCACTGATGTATTTTTCTTCTAGTATATTCAAAATGTTTACTCTTTTCATAAAAACAGAGCTGAACTGAGAATCAATGTTCAACTTAAAAAAAAAAAACTTATATTGTCAGTTTAAATTAAACCAGTGCCATTGGAGCTGCTATTAAGGCTTTGTCAGATCCAAAGCCCAATTTTAAAATTGTTTCTAAGAACTGATGAGCCTGGCATTTTGGGAATGATTACTGTTCAATTTTTTTTTTTTTTAAATGTGGAGTACCTGGGTGGCTGTCGGTTAAGCCCTCGACTCTTGGTTTTGGCTCAGGCCACGATCTCACAGTTCGTACGATCGAGCCCCGCATTGGGCTTTGCACTGCCAGCATGGAGCCTGTTTGACATTCTCTCCCCCCAACCTCCACCCCATCATGCCACTCCCCCTGCTCACGCTCTCTCTCTCTCTCTCAAAATAAATAAATAAACATTTTTTAAAAATTTAAGAAATCTCATAGTCACAAAGAGATAAGCTGACTGGAACTGAAACTTGGCAACATTCGTTAAATATTTTTTTCAGATAAACTCAATAATTAATCAAATAGCAAATTGATACGGTATTGGAGAATACGCGATTGAACACCATCCATTGGTCAGTAATACCTCTTTCCTCTCAAAACCTCTGAAAAGTTTACTGCCACATAACATGTTCTTTGGTTAAACTAAAATCAGAAAGCTTCTAGTGCAGATACTTGAGGTTCTATAAAATCTATTAGGCAGTGACACAACTAAAAGGGATTTGTTTTCTTTTTTTTTTCTTTTCCTATTTTCTTATTCTCATTTCTCTTCTTGATATCTTTCAATCCATTCTTTTTCCTTTTCCAATGTTCCTTTTCTGTTTTTTAAAATTTCCTTCTGCCTCTCTTTTGGTTTTACTGGTATCACCCAATAGGTCCTCCTGATTTTTGTGTATTGTAAAGTTGTTGATCAAGAGCAGGGGTTGAAAAAATTTTCCTTACATGTCCAGATAATAAATATTTTCAGATTTCCTGACCATTCCGTCTCTGCCTTTATAGTGTAAAAGTAGCTGTGGACAACAGGTAGCAAATTGATGGGTGTAGCTGTGTTCCAATGAACACAAGCAGTGCAGCAGGACAGATTTGTCCTGGGCCTGGAGCTTGCAGACCTCCGCTCTAGATTCCGGTTCATTTTGTGATTTACATTGAGATCTTACAGTGCTCTACGTCATAACATTGGTCAGCTGTGTTAGGTGTGGACAGACAACGAAGTCTTTTCCAAACTAACTCATGTGGTTAGTTCATTATTATTTTTACCCAGAAAAGCAGAGGTACTGACCATGTCCTTCCATGTTCACTGATAAAGACAAGACATAGGAAAAGACAACATTTAGGAAGGTCAAATTTTATCACTGTATGCTTGGCTTTATAAACAGTTTATTAGAGCTGATTTATATGAAAATTGTTTTGTTCACCTGGAGCTAATTGTTTACCTGATAGGTATATAGGTAAACAATTTTTAAAAATTATATCAATATTTAAATGATTATCTGATTTAAGTATTTCAGTTGTCATAGAAAAATAAGCAACTCTCTCACTTTCTTCAGCTTTGCAGGGAAACATTCTTTCTACGTTTGTCAGTAACTAAAAGAACCCAGGTAAAAGTGGCTAGCCATTTCTAATGGGCCCTGTCTCACATTCCTCTCATGAAGGTACGCAGAGAAACAAACCTTCGAAACAGCTCTAGAACTTAAGCATAATGAGAAACAGGGTTTTTTTTCCCAAGTCTGAATCACCCCATTTCTGTACTGCATACAGTCAGCCCTCAGCACTGTGCATACTGAAGAAGGTAATCTTAGAGTTCCATATCCTTAGAAGCCCTTGAAGATTGCAGGAGCCAGAGAAACCCTTGACATTTCCACCAAAATGTTTGCTGCTGAATTTCCTGTTCTGGAATTCATTGGTCTGAAATCTTGAGCTCCAGTTTGGAAGAGAACCAGTCATGAGTCAGCTCTCTGCTGCTGCATGAGCAAAAGAGAGAATACTCAGAAGATGATTCACATGTGTCTGACTGTTGAATACAAAACATTAGTCTTCTCGAAAATATCTACTCAAAATCTTAGAACGGGATGAATTGGGTTATTAATTTTCCTAGAATTATTTGGGGGGTTGAGCAAAAGGTTAGGAGACAACAATATAAGGACAAATTTTTCTCCTTTGGAAGTCTGTTTTATCAAACCATCATTATAATTCCTTCACACAGAAAGAGACGTAGGGGTATCTGAATATCCTGATGCCTCATATACAGGCCACTAAATCATCAAAGGTTTGTCTTTTCGCTTGTGTCTCTGCTGTCCTGCTTCCCAAGATTCCGGGTCTGGGCTATCAAATCAATAATACAGGCAGCTAAATTGAGAGCACCGGGTAGGTTACTTCCAGCCCACTCATCACGAGAACTGATAGCTCCTTTAGTGGCGTTTAGATAGTGTCAAGATGAAGAGGGAACAGACTGAAATAACTAATCTTGCACCAGACATCAATCACCTATATTTGAATTTCAAAGGTTAAAAATGGCAGTGCCATAATACTGTCCATTTCATGATAGACCCACCCTGGTCCAGGATTTGTCTCTAAACTGCTGCCCCCCATTCACATATTGGCAGGGTCTCTCAAAGCTAAACAAGCTATGGAAGTAACATTGAACAATTTTCAAATAATATTTCCAATATGACTTGTTCCCAGATTTCTCTTGCCCTTGGGAGAAACCTCAGGTGCTTATATACAAAGAAGATGAAACAGGTAAAGCAGCTATTTGTTAACAAACAAGAGCTTTGGCCATGAACCCTAGGATCAAGTTTCTGCACAGTAGTCTGGATCATATAAAGGTCACTTTTTTTTTTAAAATCTAGGTAGCCTTCAGCCTCAAAAGGTAATTACAATTTCAGGTGAAGCAACTGACTGAAGAATGTGAAATACCTCCCTTATTAAAATAATAATAATAATAATAGTAATAATAATAATACTGTAATCATCAGTTTGGAGATGTGAAAACAATTTACTGAAGGAGCCGTGGTCCATCAGTAGATTCTTTAAAAGTGGAGACTGGGGGTGCCTGGGTGGCTCAGTCAGTTAAGCGTCCCTGACTCTTGATGTTGGCTCAGGTCATGATCTCAGGGTCAAGCCCCCTGTCAAGCCCCACTTTGGACTGTGAGCTGATTGATTATGGGGCCTTTTTAGGATACTCTCTCCCTCTCTCTCGGCCCCTCCCCCCTTCACTCACACCCTCCCTCCCTCTCTCTCTCTCTCTCTCTCTCTCTCAAAATAAATAAATAAACTTAAAAAAAAAAGTGGAGACTAATGTAAAGTGGCCTAGATAGGGAAACTTCTGGCCAAAAGACCAGAGAGCCCGGATCTGTCATCCCTTTCTCCTCAGTAATGTCTACTGCTAGTACCCTGTCATGGCCATGAGGCAGTAGGCATAAAAGTGTCAACAACACTAAGAAATCTAAATCTTCTTCAGATGACCTTCAGCATCACTACAATCTGTTTTAAAAATGCAAACCGGAACAAATACTAAAACCTATCCATCAAACCTTGCTAAATAGGCAATTGCTAAAAGACTCACTATATTTTATTTAAACATCAGAACATTTCTAGAAAGCATTTTTCCAAATTTCAACGTGAAGAAAGAATTTCCAAGAGGCTCTAAAATCTCCCAAATTCAAGAGCAAGTAGTAGGCAAATCATTTCACTATAGTCAGCAGCATCTCTTTTAGCCAATTAGCAAGAAAACCAAGGATAAGAAAAGAGAAACTATTAAAATTTTTCTGATGCTATATCTAGGTAATCAAGAGGTACAAAGTAATTCATGTTCATTTACCCAAATATCTCACCAAAGTTATACGTATAATGATTTTTATCTAAGTATGTTTATGATCCAACAGTAACAAAAAACCTTGGGATGTCCTAATCCCAACAGTAAGTCATTACATTAAAAAATTGCAATTTATTCATTCTGTGAAAAACCTAAATCTACTCTCTTCTCGATTTACAATTGATGGTTGTCGGCTATCTCCATTTTTTCAAGTGCTAATCCTGCTTTTTTCACAAGATCCTCTCATATTCCCACTGGAGTTAGTTTTCCTTCCTTGTTCTCTGTCTCATTTTTAAAAGCTCCATCATAACACTTTTCAGTTTATGCCTGCCTCCTTCACTAGATTATAATGTGTTCAGGAGCCCTGTCTGAGTAAGCTGTGTCCCATAGCTACAAGTTCTAAACCTGGGCCTCACAGAAATTCATTAAATCAGTCTGGTCTTAGCAACATATGCCATTGACCACACGTCCATCAGTCACCTGATGGTATCCTAACAACATTCTCAACTGAGTTCAGGATGGTATGATAAAGTTAATAATAGTTTAAATTTTCTTCGTTATTTCCATTATTCTTTATCATCTCACTTTATCCACTTAGTACTTTTGTGATTTAATTAGGTTATGTATTGTTAGTCTAATTTTACAGAAGAACACACAAAGTCTCAAAAAGCTTAAGTCACTTGTCCAAGTTTATGGTCAAGTAATTGTGAAACTGGAGCTTGCCCTCCAGTCTCAGAATTTCTGCTTAATACAGGGACGACCTGTAAAGAATTAGCAAATGGACTGTTGGAAGAAATCTGTGCTTGATAAGTACTTGAAAAGTATATTCTCTAGTAGAAAATGTGTTTAGCCAAATATTTATTTGGACTATATTATACACATGTGCATGTGTGTGGGTACATGTGAGTGAGTGTGTGTGTGTGTGTGTGTTATGAAGCTAATGTAACCTTAGGAAAAAGTTTTATTTCAAATTCTATAGTAATATGGTTAATAATTAACATTTACCCATACTACAAAGTAAAAACGACAAGCCTTCAGAAAATGAATGCACAAAAATGGTGACACATGTGGAACATGTTTGTCCTTTTGTGTAAATGGACATGGTCTTTAATGCAAACCTGTAGAGGAAAAAAGCAATTTTTTTAAATGCCAAAGAGTCTTCCAATTATACAGCCAGTACGCTTAGCCTAACTCATCCTTAAGAGGTCAGTTTGAAAAAAAAAAAAGAGGTCAATTTGAGGAGAAGCAGAGGTCTGGAAACTGCTGACTCCGAAGGCAATGACTCAGTTCTTACTACACAGATAAATGATAAATGGAGAGTGATCAGAAAAATTGACCACATCAGTTTAGGTTTGTTCAATGATCCTCAGATAAGTACTTGTTTAATTTAAGGAATGTTTACATTCTCCTTAATTCACACACACTGAAAAATACAAGGAGCAAGAGAAAAGACTTGATCTTAAACTATGAAGAAGAAGAAGAAGAAGAAGAAGAAGAAGAAGAAGAAGAAGAAGAGGAAGAGGAAGAAGAAGATGAAGAAGGAGAAGAAGGAGAAGGAGGAGAAGGAGAAGAAGGAGGAGGGAGCAGGAGGAGGATTGGGAGGAGGAGGGGGAGAGAAAAAGAGGAAGAAGGAGAAGAAGAAGAAGGAGGAGGAGAAAAGGAGAGGGAGAAGGGGGAGAAGGGAGAGATGAGAAGGAGTAGGAAGGAGAAGAAGGAAAAGAAAGAAGGAGGGAGGGACAGAGGGAAAAAAAGAGATTGTGCAGATTCAATTCTTTCACAACTAATATCATTTGACCCCCAAACAACATGTGACACCATAACTGACAAGCCTCAGTAGTAGACTTATTTTATTTAAATAATAAATAGCTAGTGGGACAAATTCTGTTGTAGCTGGAGAGTCTGAATCACTATTGTAGTCCATCGTAATATTGTTCAGCTAGGTTTTAGAAATCAAAAGCAAAATTTTACCTGGAGGTTTAAATTTTATAGCATAGAGGAAAAATAAAATAATGTAATATTTTTAGAAGTATGTAAAATTTTATGTTTCTAATGATACTTAATGTCCTACATTAGAAGTCATTCTTCTAGTATTTTAATGAAATAAATGGTTTTGAAACATTTTCACAGTCTGCAAAAAGTCTGATTTTCTTGTAAGCTGCATTTCAATTTTTATTTTAAAAGACACTCCTATGAGATTGCTTTTTAATTTTAAAATGAAATAAAATATAGACTTTAATATCAAAATCCTTTCTCAAGGTCAAAAAATGTCATCTTAAAGTGCTTTACCAATTCCTTAAGAGGGTTAAATATAGGCTCAAAAAGTAAATTCTAATGTTTAGAGAAAGAAAGACCGCTTTTTTTTTTACAGGAAAAAATGAGTCATAGTTAAAAGGTGTAAGAAGGCAGATTCAAGTGTAGCATAAGGTAGAATTTCTAAATTGTTAGAGGAATCCAATAAAGCAATGAATCCCCATCTGAAATAGTTGCTGTTGAGTTACTGAGAATGTTTAAGCACTTGCATGGAATGTTTAAGCACTTGCAATGTTTAAGCACTTCATATAAGTAATATGTTAACACTTCAAATCATTCGCATATATGGCATCCCTAAACAAAAATTAAATGAGTGAAGAGTTTAAACCTATCGCTAGAGATACAAAGACATAACCTAAGTTATTAAGGAGCTGGGAACGAGACAGTGTAAAGCTGCCAACTTTGGTCTTTTAATTTCCTTTTTAACAAACACCGAACTGTGGCAGAAGACCTAAAAAGGTATCGGAAGTAATTTCTTTGGATTTCACTAGCCTGGAAAGACACTCCTGTAATCCTGGAACCTAAAGCACAGAATTAGTTTGTAGCGCATTCACACGTCATGCAATCTCTGTATATACCAACCGGTATTTACACAGAGGTAAACAAGAAGCAATGGCGATCTTTCACAGAAATAGAAAGGCTGAACTTCATTGCCTCTCCTAAAAATTTTATTGCACAAGCATATAATAAAATGATCCACAAAGCCAGCCCTGGTTATTGAAATCCCCTGCTGGTGCCACATTTACCTACCTTGAAATCCCAGAGAACATTGCTCTGCAAGGATTTTCCCCTCCTGATTCCATCCCCACTGTTGGCAGAACAGTTTCATCATCGTTGCCTCCAAACAGTGAGAAGATCTTTCCCTTAAAAAAATTGTTGGGAAAGAATGTGTTTTGATACCCTATTATAGTTGTTGGAACAACTGCAGTCCCAGTATTAGTAATATCCTGAGTTGGTAACAGCAATATTCGTGATTCTCTGAACATATTGGCAAGATATACTCTACACTAGAGTTGAAAAGGAGTTTGTTAAAAACATTTTCAGGGGCGCCTGGGTGGTGCAGTCGGTTGAGTGTCCGACTTCAGCCAGGTCACGATCTCGCGGCCCGTGAGTTCGAGCCCCGCGTCAGGCTCTGGGCTGATGGCTCGGAGCCTGGAGCCTGCTTCCGATTCTGTGTCTCCCTCTCTCTCTGCCCCTCCCCCGTTCATGCTCTGTCTCTCTCTGTCCCAAAGATAAATAAAAAACGTCGAAAAAAATAAATAAAGTAAAAAAAAAACACTTTCAGAAAAAAGATAATTTTAATGTGAGAATTAAAATGTTCTCAGTTCTGCCGCGTGCTTGTGTAAACATAAGCAAAATATCTTCAGCAGCAAAACAGAAGTGATTTCCTTTTTTTCTTATGGCTTAGAATCTCTCCTTCAGTCTGAAATGGTTATTATTACAATAGAAGGTAGTTTTACAATAGCACAAACATGTACTTCAAGGCCACTCTCTTACTAGACGATACTGCTGAACATTAGTTGGTTGATACATGGGAGTTATTATAAGTCACATATTTATAGACATTGTTGGCTAAATACTAAAGTGCATTAGATTTCATCATGACAATTTCTGATCCATGCTGATGGAGAAGTTGGTGTGTTCTTTTTCTTTAATGCTTTCAATATAAGTATTCCTTTGAAATCGTTTATTTTTTTTTCTGTAAGAATGTTCTCAATGCTATAGAACGTTTGAAAAAATAAGTTGGTGGTCTTTGAAAAATTGTTTCGTGGCGTAATGTATTGAGCTTAAAAGAAATAATCCAAGATATCTGTGGGATGAATTTTTCCCTAGAACTTGGTATTTGTCCACTATTATCACATATGACCACAAAGAGGAAATGGAAAGAGTGAGCTATGTCAAGACAGTGGTAACAACAGTGAATAATTCAGAATGCAGGGGATTAAATATTCATTCATACTTCAGCGGCATTGTGCTTCTTATTGTTATAACCCTTACAGTGCTGTCTGTCCTCAAGAGAATTTCAGCTCCTTAGGGCAATGAATATGTCTTCTTAATATTTGTGTATCCAGGGTGCAGAGAGATATCTGACATTTTTAAGGCACTCAAAAATATTTTGTTGAAACAGTTGCAACGCCAGGAGCTGAAGAAGTCACCCAAAACTTTCTGAGGCCAAAGCCAAAAGACATTAAAAGGATAAACTGAGTCAATTATAAGGTCTTTCCACACTAGACAACATGCAAATGAAACCAGCAAACACAAATTGTGAAGCAACAATAATGTCAGCATAATTTATACAGAAAAATAGGGACTAGTACATATTCTCTTCAGGGAAAGTACAATACACCACGTTTCAGTTTCTTTTCATAACTTTCTGTGGGATATCCCACAAGGTCAATCTGACAATGTTGCTAAATATGCATATACTATTCACCTAAATTTGAAGAATATTGCATATCATGCTATTTTAATAAATAACTTTCTAGTTTTCTAAGTGAACAATAACTGTTATTTCAAATATGTGTTGCTATAACAATAGCAACTTGATGTTTTGTGTCCAGAAATAACATAAGCATGACTACTATAGATGTGATTATTTTTCACTATTAATATTATATTATACCTTCAATTATCTCGCTAGCTTTTCTAGGAATGTTCTAAAAAATAGCCCTGTTTTTTTTATTCAATTCCAAAAGGTTGTTTAGCTTTCTAAATTATCTAAGAAAAAGTGCTCAAAAGAATGCATAATATGAAATAGAATGTTGTCAAGACATGCACGAGGTGGGGGGAATCATCGCTTAAAATACTCGACGATGCTAACATGCTCATTTCTCCCTAAAGGTTGGTGATGAAGGTTTATTTGACTTTCCCATTCTCTCTGTTCTCTAAACTCTCTTTTGATTCTAAGATCATTTAGTGTTGAGTATTTACCCAAAGGAAATAAAAGCAGTACATGTATCTCTTCCTTACCCTCTTTCTACTTGAGAATACACAGGGCGACCCAACTTTTTCCGTGGATGTTTCTAGAAGTTTCAAAATGTTCCAGCTCATTGTCCTGAACAATTGTTGTCAGGCTGATAATTTGTCTTATCTTCATCTTCAGTATCTTTGATGGTGCTGTCTGCCGCCCAAAAGATGGAAATATTCCACCCAAACTAATGGTTTTGCTTCCTCCAAGAGAGTTGTTTCCAGTTGATGGATTCCATAGTCCTATTATGTCAATTCTCCACTGAGGTGAAGCTTAAAGTAGAATTCTTTAGCCCACCCAACACCCACAAATAAATATGCAAATTGATTTACACTGCATTTTGACACAATAATTCCTAAGAGCAGTGCCATATTGGAGATTGAGGCAAAAAGAAAAATCAATAATATTGATCCAGTTTTTATTTAAAATTTTGTATTTGTCCCTTATAGATTTAAAATATTATGTATCTTGATTACTGAGGTTTTTGTCTTCCCCTTACACTGGTGCTTGAGGTACCTCACTCACCACCCCTCAGGTGCCAAAGTCTCACATGGGGATTTTTGTTTTTCTTTTTTTTTTATTTTTAAATCACTTTGATCTTCTTTTGTTTTCATTTTTATTCCATGGACTTTTCACATTTCCAGCCATGGTAGACTCTTAAGATAAATGATGCCTAAAACAGTGTTTAAGTTTTAAGTTGCAAGGGAAAGTTTCAGTAAGAGGTTCCATATACAATCACACGAGAATGAGGTTCTGAAGAAGTAGACAGCATACACTGTGGACTTGCTCCACTGGTGGACTCACTTGATAGGCTCAGTTTTGTTCTGCCCCCCTCGGGGTGTCCAGAGAGCTAGAATGTTTCACCACTTATGAAGAAGAGCATGTGTTGAGGCTACTCCTACTCAGGGTGTGGCAAAGACCAGCCAGATGGGACTGGGCAAACCTCGCTGTCTATAAGCCTTCATTCCTCTCCCAAGTGGACACATGACATTTCCAGAAGAAGAGAACACTATTTATCCATTTTCCAATCTAGTAAGCTGATATTCCCAAAGAGGTGAGTCAAAGTCCAGAACTAAACTTTCTCCCACACTTTAGACTCCCAGTGCATGATTTGTCCCTAGGAAAGACGTTTCCACATTGGTAGAGTCCCCATCATGATTTTACAAGCAGTCTACAACTTTCAATATCAGGTCTTGCCTTCAGTACCACAGCTCTGTGTGTTGCTAACACAAATCTACTCCACCTATGCGAGGCATGAACTCCTGGAGAACCATGTCAT
Organism: Acinonyx jubatus; assembly: GCF_027475565.1. Taxonomy (NCBI): domain Eukaryota; kingdom Metazoa; phylum Chordata; class Mammalia; order Carnivora; family Felidae; genus Acinonyx; species Acinonyx jubatus. The sequence goes on along the minus strand of NC_069385.1, from coordinate 13,632,062 downwards.
CCAAAGCCAACAGCTCTCCAATGTTACTACCTGCCACAAAGCTCTAGCATTTATTTGTTTTGGCTTTGTCCCCATGATGAAAGCCTGTGACCCTAAATAGTCCTAGACCATGGATGCAGCAGCACCAGCTGTGGGTCCGGCAATCTGAGCTATGTCAACCATTAATTCATTCGTCACACAGAGATTTTTACGTGCAAATCCCTTTTTCAGATTCTTCTACAAATTGTCTTCAGAGGAGATAAAAACCATGAGGACTGGCCAGAGAACTAAAACCTATGATAGATATGCATTCTCCCTACTCCCCCCTTCAACACAGAATGCTTCCACTCAAATCCTTTCAACCAAATCCTTTTGCCTCTCCTTATGGTCATCACATTTCCTACACCCTAACCAGTCAACTCAAGGCAAGGTTTTTCTTTTACTTTAAAATCATTGTAAAATCTTTATTTTTATAATTCACTATGAATTTTCAGCATTTGCTCATATAAATCCACAAGGTATGAAAAGTATGGAAAGAAGAGGAACAAGTTCATAAGATTCAAGGTATCTCAAAACCACCTGTATGTTTGACATTATTAACTACGGATCCCTAATGGTGGTGATATTTCCAGGAGAACAGCACGTCCTCCAGCTTTGTCTTCCTTAAAGGATTTTAGGCCATTTCCACAAAGAGCTAATAAGACCATCATTCCCTTTGCAAAAGGACCTAATGCTTAAAGAAACTGCAACGTGGAAGAAAAAGAAGAAAAGTAGTATTTTCATCTCTGTTGTTAATATCTACAATTAGTTTCTTACATGTAGGAAGAGATGCACGAAAGAGAAGCACAGATGGGACTTAAGTGTAATAAAGTGTGCCGATATAAACAGATTGGATTTAGAGAAAACAAAAGCAGGGAAGGATGAAAGAGGTGAGTATGTACACCTAAATCTAACAGCCATCTCTTTTAAATAATTTATTTTGAACATATCTACGACGTTTCAGACAGGTGAGACGACCGACAGGAAATTAAATTCAAACACTGAAGAAAATCTAAAGCTAAATCGAGGCCAGTCAAGCTCATTTTCAAATGATGAATTGCAGCAAGATACAGATGTGTGCCAAGAAAGCATGTCACAGCATCAAATACATGAATGAAATTTCACAGAGACAAGGAAATGTTTCGGAAGGAGAATTGGTGAGACATAGGAGTTTGCTGTGGGGAGGAGACGGGGCACACAGAAAGAGGAGATGAAAGCATGTGCTAGTGTGACAGATATCTGTAGATGAACTATTTTCGGCGGGCATTGAGAGATCAAAAGGAGGCTTTGAAGCTAAGGTTGAGTTGGGTTGGAACTCAGCATTGGACTGGATTGGAACAGAGCATTCAGAGTAGGAAAGTTCAGTGTAATTTGGCCAATCGTTTATAATGGCTTCAAATGAGTACTTCAGAATACATATTGTTCAATACCTGTGCATATAATTATTCTTTTTGAAACATGAATTTCCATGCAATTGCCAACTGTTACAAGACACTCCTGATAATTGTCCTAAAGAATTCAGTCGTTGGATTTCAGCCAGGCTTATGTAAGCAAAATAAAGTAGAAAATTGGAGTTATTATGTGGACAATTACAAAGAAACAATCATCTGAACAATTCAGAGTATTAAGGCAACGCTGTAACACTGGGTGCATTTCCCTTTCATTGCACCTGTATTCACTATGGACTCCAAAAACAACAAGCCCTAAGGTTGGGGATTCAGGTCAGTAGCTCTCTTCTTTTTTAATGTGTTTTTTTTTTAATATTTTTGAGAGAGACAGAGAGCACCAGAGGGAGGCAGAAAGAGGTTATAGAGGATCTGAAGCAGACTATGTGCCAATAGCAGAGAGCCCGACGTGGGGCTTAAACTCATGAACCACGAGATCATGGCCTGGGCTGAAGTCAAATGCTTAACTGACAGAGCCACCCAGGAGCTCCCATGTCAGTAGCTCTCTTATGCAGTGATACAAATTCCAAATTTATCTTTCATCCTTTCCATTCTAATGGCAACACAGGGATCACTGAGGGGACTCAAGAAGGCAGGGATTTTTTTTCAGATTTTTTACATTTTAGAAAACAAATATAAATCTAAATAAAATGTGTTTAGAAATAAGCACTAGATTGCTAATGCATGCAAATTGGAGAAGCCAGTGTGGTATATACACAGAGAAATTTCTGTGGCGCAAAGAAACCTCAGGACTAACTATGGCAAAAAAATTTTTTTCCAAGTTTTCCAATATAAAATATATTTTTCTGACAGCTGAATCTTCATCAGATACCAGGGAGCTAAAATAAATAAATAAAGGCACACAAAAATCTTTGCTGTTAACAGCGGAAGTCACTTGACTGTCAGGGTATCTCCAACTATTCTCTAGAAGTACTACTCAAAGTCTCTCTTACCACCAAATGCCTCCCCTAGTAACCTAATTGTGATTCTAGAAACTCTTTATAATAGTATCTGTTTAGCTCAAAGCAGAGGTTCTCAGTGTGTGGTCTCCATACAACAGCATCAGAACCCCCTAGGAGTTTATTAGAAATACACATCCCTAGGTCTCTCTCCAGCCCTACTCAGCAGAGTTGATGGGACTGGGCTTCAACGAGCTGTGCTTTATTGACCTCACATGATACTGATGCAGACCCAAATTTGAGAAAACCATCATCTTCAACTACTAAATTCGGTTAAATAAAAATCCATTATCTGGAAAGAGTATCTCACTAAGCAGTTGTAATCCATGTATACATACATAAAGTTATCTTATTAAGTACTTGAGAAAGATGTCCAAGAATAAAACCTGATTCTATTGATGAAAGGGATAGATTAGGAAGGTCTCTCGATACCAAGAACAATTGAAAGATAGTGCCAGAGGGAGAATCCTGGGGAGGTCCTAGGGAACTGGCAGTGCTTTAGCTTGAACCACCAAAGGAAATGGAAAAGGATTGACAAGGCATGAAACATTAACTCTCCCCACGGGATAATATTTTCAACAATCTGCCTTGGTCACTAGTGTAATTAGTCCCCAAAAGAAATAAACACACAGGCAGTAGAATCAATGGCCCATCTGTAAATGTATTTATACATTTTTAAAAATGCACGTATTTGCATGCTCATTTATTTTTAGTGCTATGACAAAAGAGTATGATAAATATGATGCATGTGTTATTTCACTTAATCACAATAACCTCATTTGGAAGGCACCATTAATGTCCCCATTTTACATACGAGAAAATTTAGGCTAAACACAGTAAGGGAATTTTGCACAAGGACATATGTTAGAAATTTCAGAGATGAAAAAAAAATCTGTCTAGCACCAAGTTCAGCCTCTAACCAATAAACTAAAGGTAGATGATAGATGATGACAGTCTAGATAGATAGATAGATAGTAAATAGATGGTAGAGAGATAACCCAAGAATAATGTGTTATCTCTTTACAGCTGCATACTCTTTAAGACTCTAGATTACTATTTCAACAGGGTACCTTTTTCTGGATACAAGAGAAAAAACAATTATTTCCTATGAGAATTTAACTTTAAGAATTCATAAGGAATAACAGTCATCCAGTAAGTGTCCCATACCTCCTCCCTCCACCTCTCTCTCTCTCTCTCCCTCTCAAAAAAAAAAAAAATATCCCTGGTAGCACACTGATTACTCATACAAATACACTATCTGCCTGTAATATCCCTGTGGTTCCATTTTCAAAGCCATTATCATAGCTCAGCCTCTTAATATTTCTTCCTGACTTATTGCTTTAATCCAGACTATATTCAACTGCCATGTTAAGCTTCTTAAACAAAACTTAGCTGTTGGAGTCCACACCTTTCTTCTACTCAAACCTAATAAAATAGACAAAGGGCTCTTCCCTTTGTGTTTAGACACTAGAAGATGGAGTCCTTACCTTCCTTTCAAGGCAAAGACCCATGCTATAAAATCAATGAGTTAAATGTAATTTCTACAAGCGTGCCCTGCATTTGATGACCTCTGTGCCTCTTCTATAATTCCCTTCTCACTACCTTGTTTCTTCCTTCTGGATATCCCTATTGAAATAATTCAAGATTCAATTAACATTTTAAAAAAAATTAACGTTTATTCATTGTCTTTGAGAGACAGAGCGCAAGTGGGGGAGGGGCAGAGAGAGAGAGGGAGACCCAGAATCTGAAGCAGGCTCCAGGTTCTGAGCTGTGAACACAGAGCCCGACCTGGGGCTCCATCCCACAAACTGTGAGATCATGACCTGAGCTGAAGTCGGATGCCCAACCGCTGAGCCACCCAGGTGTCCCTAGATTCAATTAAAATTTTAATTTCATGAGACGTGCGTGGGTGGCTCAGTTGGTTGAGCATCCAACTCTTGGTTTCTGCTCAGGTCACGATCCCAGGGTCATGGGATGAGCCCTGCCTCAGGCTCTGCACTGAGTGTGGAGCCTGCTTGAGATTCTCTCTCTCTCTCCCTCTGCCCCTCTGCCCTGCCTGCATGCTCTCTCTCTCCCTCTCTAAAATAAACAGAAAATTAAAAAATTTAGCTTCGTGAAATGTCCTCTTTTAACTCCTTCCAGATGTGATCTCCTTCTGAAACCATGACCTATTCTACAACACTTATCCCTTCACTCAGATCTGTGAAACTTCAGATCTGAGTTTCACAAGTCACGCTGAAGTTCACTACTTAGTTCTCGTCTTAACTAAGTACTGAGTGATGCTGGGAACATTATCTAACTTCTGCATTAACTCCTTTAGAAATTGAGAATAATAATGCATTTTTCACAGGGTTTCTGTAGTGATTAAATGAGATAACAAATGTCTCTAATACTTGAAAACTATATTCTTTAAATACAAAATATTGCTTCATCCATGACTGATATTATTACTGATTAGTATCGTCTTCCCTATGGTTCCTAGGATGACCCTACAGAGTAGTCACTCATTTTTATTTGGTTGGATAAAATTAGTAATTACATAATTACTACTTGAAGCAAGATTACAAAGTAATAAGCTTTTTTGTGTACATATCATTATGTTTACATGTAAAGAAATGCTGTCTTTCTCTGTTCTGAATACAGATTCAGGTAAGTCTTGTACTGCACAAAATATGCTAGGAACACTTTTTTGGAACTGCTGTTAGAGACAGTTTCTAAACCACACAAGAAATACTCTCTCTTTATAGTTATATCACTCTTGACCTAAAACAATTCCCCGGATGGATGCCCAATCTTATTCACCAAAGTTAGCTCAGAATAATTTGGCAAAAATAAAATTCAAAATGAAATACAGATTGCCAATTCTAAATATGGTCAAAGTCAAGTTACATTTCTTATGTTAAGATACATCTATCGCCTGAATTGTAATAAACCATTGTAACTGTGATCAAATTCACACACATGCAGGACATCACAACTGTGTGGGGACTGCCACCTGACAGGAACTGTAAGTTGTCACCAATTTAGTGACAAAATGAATTTCAAAGATGTTTTTAAAACTGAAAAAAAATGTGAGAATAAATGAAATGCAATAGTGACAGTCTGCCACACCTTTTAGGGAACCATATTCAACAAAGTGTTTTTAGCTTTGAGTTAATTCTTCTACTAGGTGCAGAGAATAGACTAAAGTGAGTTTTTTGCTTTGGGGACTTTTTTTTACATGTGGCTCTCCAATTATTCAAAGACCAATAGTTGAAAACACTGCCCGCATTCCACTGAATTGTGGAAAGGCAAAGGTGTCTTCGAAACTTTGTCAAAAAACAATTGATCGTATATGTATAGGTCTATTTCTGGGCTGTCTATTCTGTTCCATTAATCTATTGGTATATATTAATGCCGCTATCACACTGTTTTGGTGACTATAGTGTATAATAAGCCTTGAAGTCAGATAGTATTATTAGCCCTCTAGCAATGTTCTTTTTCAGAATTGTTTTGGCAATTCAAAGTCTTCTGCATTTCCATATCAGTTTTAGAAATGGCTTATTTAATTTCTATCAAAAATATCCTGGGGTGCCTGGGTGGCTCAGTCAGTTGAGCACCTGACTTCAGCTCAGGTCATGATCTCGCGGTCCGTGAGTTCCAGCCCCGCGTCGGGCTCTGTGCTGATAGCTTGGAACCTGGAGCCTTCTTGGGATTCTGTGTCTCCCTCTCTCTCTCTGCCCCTCCCCCACTCATGCTCTTCTCTCTCTCTCTCTCTCTCTCTCTCTGTCAGAAATAAACATTAAAAATTTTTTTTTAAATATGCTACTATATTTCCATTTGAAATTGTGTTGAATGTACAGATAGAGTAACGGAAAAATTAAATCTTCTCGCCCATAATCCATGAATGTGGTTTATCTATTTATTTGGGTCTTAATTTCTGCCAACAATGCTCTGTATTTTCATACATATATCCTACACATCTTCTGTCATATTTAGTCCTAAGTATTTCACATTTCTTGATGATATTGTAAATGGTGTTTTCAAAATTTTGATTCCTGAATGTTTGTTGTTAACACATTAAAATACAATTGATTTTGTATAATTGAACCTATATCATTCTAACTTCACCAAACTAACTATACTAAACTCATTCAATACTTCTATTCACTTTGTTTAGATGCCAAATAAAAAGTCTACTTCTCACTTTCCAACTTGCATGCCTTTTATTTATTTTTCTTGCCCATTGCAAATACTATAATCTCTAGGAAAATGTTTACCATAAGTGACTAGAGCAGATACCTTTGCCTTGTTTCTAATCTTGGTGGGAAATATTTAATCTTCCACTTTAAGAATAATGTTAGCTATACGTTTTTTAATATATGTCCTTTATTGAGATGAAGAAGTTCCCTTCTCTTCCTGGTTTGTTGAAAGTTTTTATCAAGAATTAATGATGAATTTTCCAAATGCTTTTTCCTCAGTCTCTTGAGTGACCATATGTTTTATATTCTTGCAATCTGTCACTATAGTGAGTTGCACTGATTGATTTCCAGTGGCAAACCAAATTTGCATTCCTGGAAATAGAAAATCTACTTGGTATAATGTGTTAGGCTTCTATCAATGGTTGGATTATATTTAAAAATATCATTAAGAATTTTTGCATTTATATTCATAAGAGACAATGCTAACTTTCTCTTCTTATAAGGTCTTTGGTCGTGCAACTTTTCTGAGGAACTCTGTGTAGAACTGGTATTCTTCCTTAATTTTTTTGGTAGAATTTGCCAGTGAAATCAGCTGGGCTTGGAGTTTATTTTGTGAGAAGTTTATAAACTACAAATTGAAAGCCTATGATAAACATAGAGCTATTTGTATTATTGATTTCTTCTTTTAAATTTTTTTAAACGTTTATTTATATTTGAGAGAGAGTGTGTGTGTGTGAGTGCAAGCAGGGGAGGGGCAGAGAGAGACAGAGACAGAATCTGAAGCAGACTCCAGGCTCTAAGCTGTCAGCACAGAGCCTGACATTGGGGCTTGAACTGATGAGCCGCAAGATCATGACCTGAGCTGAAGTCTGACATCCAACAGACTGAGGCACCCAGACACCCCATTTATTTCTTCTAAAGTGAAGTTTTTTAGTTTGTGTCTTTCAATGATTTGCACACTTAATCTAAGTTGTTTAATTTATTGTCATAAAATTGTTGATTACCAATCTCTCACCATGCCTAATATTATCTTAGCACTGCCCCGCGGTCTCCTTATCTTTTTACTATCTTTGGAATATGTAATGGAATCACCTCTCTCATTTGCGTATTGGTAATTTGTATCTTCTTTCTTTTTGCTCTGATCTATCTGAACAGAAGTTTCCTGATCTTATTTACCTGTTCAAAGAAGATAAAAATTGTATTCATTTTCTACATTGAAATTCTCTTTTCTATTTCATTAATTTTATTTATAATCTTTACCATTTCCTTTGCTCTGATTATTTGTGTTTAATTTGCTCTTCTTTTGAGCTTGTTTTTTTTTAATTTTTTAAAATGTTCATTTATTTAGTTTGAGAGAGAAAGAGAAAGCAAGGAAGGGGCAGAGAGAGAGAGAGAGAAAGCCCAGGCAAGCTCTGCGTTCATGGGAGGCTTGATCTCACAAACTGTGAGATCATGACCAGAGCCTAAATCAAGAGTCTGATGCTTAACATACTGAGCCACTCAGGTGCCCCTGAGTTCCTTTAAGTAAGATCTGAGGTCATTAATTTGAAATTTCTTCTTCTTTTCTAACACAGGCATTTAGTATTGCAAATTTCCCCCCAAATGCTGCTTTAATGGCATCCCACAGATTCTGCTATATGTTTTTATTTTCATTAAATTTAAAAAAGTTCTAATTTCTTATTTGTCTCTTCTTTTACTCATGGGTTATTTTATTTTATTTTTATCTTATTAGTTTTTTATTTTATTTTATTTTTGAGAGAGAGAGACAGAGCATGGGCAGGGGAGGAGCATAGAGAGATGGAGACACAGAATCTGAAGCAGGCTCCAGGCTCTGAGCTGTCAGCACAGAGCCTGACGCAGGGCTCAAACTCATGAACCACAAGATCATGACCTGAGCTGAAGTTGGCCACTTAAGCAACTGAGTCACCCAGATGTCCCTCTCCTAGGTTATTTTAAATTATGTCATTTAATTTCCAAATGTTTAGTAATTTTCCCCAAAGTCTTCCTGTTATTGATTACTAATTTAATTCAATTGTGCTACTTGAATATTTTTCAATTATAGAGACTTATTTTCCATATAAATTTCAGTGAGGTCAATTGGCTTATGAGGTCATTTAACTGTATAAGTGTATACAGGTGTGTAATCTTACTGATTTTTCTGCCTCCTTTTTACAAGTTATTGAGAGAGGGTTACTGAAATCTCTCACTGTAAATGGGAATTTGTCTATTGCTCTTAGCAGTTTTGTCAGTTTTTGCTTCATCTATTTTGAAGCTCTCAGGTGCAATCTAGAATTGTTTTATGTCGATGAATTGACATTTTTAAATTATGAAATAATTTTCATTCCCTTTTAAATCTACTTTGTTTGATATTAATATAGTTATTACAGCTTTCTTACAATTTGTATTAGCATAGCATATTGTTTTTCATACTTTAAAGCTTTTTTGTCATTATATTTAAAATGAGTTTCTTATGGGCAGCATATGGTTCAGGCTTTTTTTTTTTAATTGAACTGACAGTCTATTTTAATGAGAAAATTTAGCCCATTTACATTTAGTATGACTTTTGATATGACTAGGTTTCAGTCTATCCTCTTGTTATTTGTTACCTACTTGTTCAGTCTATTCTTTTCTTCCCCCTTTCCTCTCCTTCTGCCTTATTTTGTATTAATTGAGTAGTTTTTATAATTCCATTTTATCTTTTCTGTTGGATTACCTGGAGTAATTCTTTGTCATGTTACTTTAGACTTTATGGTTGTTTTCTGGTTTAAATACACATCTTTAGCCTCCAAGGATTATTATTACTTCACATATAGTATATAAACATTACAAGTGTGTGCTTCCATTTTTTTCCCTCTAGGGCTTTGTGATGATATCAGGCATTCTGCTTCTACAAATTTTATAAAGCCCACAACTCATTGTTATTATTTTTGCTTTAAATTAATGATTATATTTTAAAGAGATTAACATTTTACATATGATTATACCCATGTAGCTCACATTTTCAAAGTCATTTAGAGGTAAACTTTTTACTTTTTGTACATCCAAGTTTCCATCTGGTATCATTTTCCTCCTGATTCTCTAACTTTAGTATATTTCTCTTAACTTTAGTATATTCTCTAACTTTAGTATATTTCTCTTAACTTTAGTATATTCTCTTAACTTTAGTATATTTATAGTATTGATGATAAATTCTTTCACCTTTTATATGTGCAAAAAAATCTTCATTCCACCTTAGTTTTGGAAATGTATTTTTGTTTCATAAAAATTCTAGATTGTCAGTTATTTTTTCTTTCAGGCCTTTAAAGATATCGTTCCACTGCTTCTAGCTTTCATTCATCTGATGAAAAGTCTGTCTTATTTTTATCAGCCTTATCTTTTTTTCATTTCTGTAATTTTTTTGTTCACCTCTGACTGGTATATTTCCTCTTAACCTGCAGCTTTAGGGAATTTGATTTTGATGCATTGTGGCACACTTTTCTTCATGTTTATTGCGCTTGAGTTTCACTGAACTTATTGGATCAGTGAATTTATAGTGTTCTTCAAACTTGGACAATTTTAAACCATTATTTCTTTGAAAATCACCTCCAGCCTTTGCAGAAACTCCAATTACATATATGTTTAACAACTTAAATTTGTCTGGCAGTTCAGTCATGCTGTTTACTTTTTTCCCAAGTTTTCTCTGTGTATTTTATTTTGTACAGTTGCCACTGCTAAATATTTTGCAAGATCTAATCTGCCAATGCATTTATTTCACACATAGCAGCTTTTATCTCTAGTACTTGGGTTTTGGTCATTTTTTATGCCTTTAATCTCTCTAATTAGCATGTTCATCTCATCTCTGTCTTCTTCAGCAAATGGGGGAAGACAATTATAATAATTTGATGTCCTCTACTACTTCAATTATCCACATTATTTCTGAATAGGTTTTGAATGAATAATCTATCTCCTCAGAATGCATTGTACATTAATGCTTCTTTTCATGTCTCTCTGGCAATTTTTCATTGGATACCAGACACCTTGAATTGTATTTTATTAGATAATTTTGAATTCTAAAAGTAAATCCTGAGCTTTGTTTTGAGATTCAGCTAAGTAACTTGGAAACAGCTTAATTCTTCTTCTTCCTCCTCCTCCTCCTCCTCCTCCTCCTCCTCCTCCTCCTCCTCCTCCTCCTCCTTCTTCTTCTTCTTCTTCTTCTTCTTCTTCTTCTTCTTCTTCTTCCTTTTCAGTTCTTTCCTTTACACTGTTAGGCAGAACCAGAACATTTAATCTCAGGAGAATTTTGTCCTAGAAGGAAAAAAAACCCTACCCTAATCAGTGTTTCGAAAACTATGAAGTTCTCCACTTTGGCTGTCAGAAACAGGTGGTATTTCCAGACCTGTTAAATCACTGTTCTCTCTAATCCTTACAGGTGGATCTTTCCCAGCCTCAGTTTCCCCACATGCATGCACTGATCTGTTCTCAGATGAACTTTCAAGTGCATGCTCTGTAGATCTTAAGTTCTCTCCTTGTGTAGCTCTCTCTTCTCTGCTCTGAGAATTCTAGTCATGTTGGCTTTCCCAGACTTCTAACTCCATATTTTCAAATGAGAAAGATTGCCAGACTCTACCTAGGTTTTCTATCCCAGAGTTATCACCTGTAATTTTTCTCCAAGGAGTAATCTGGGGCAATAACAGGACTCACTTCATTTGTTTGCCATTCTCAAAGATAACTGTCCTTTGTTTCCCTAATGTTCAATGACTTGAAAGTGGTTGTTTCATATATTTTGGCCAATATTTTATTTGTTTCTGGAGGGAAGATAAATCTAACTTCATGTTACTCCATCTTCTAAAGTAGAAATTGCAAGTTTTTTTCATGGTTAGTGATGGCTTCCAACCCTTGAATTAATCAATCTCTATAAGCAAATCCATGATTATTTTGACAACCAGCTTACAAATTTAGGCTTCAGCTTTGTTCCTACTGTGTTCTTATCCTTTAGGAAAAAAATGGCAAGTCTGTTTGTTTTTCTCCAGAGAATTACCTTGGATTTGCCTATTCTTTTTCCTTCTGGTTGATAGCATCTTGTTTTAAGAGCAAATTATGGACTTTCACTAATGTGTTTTATCTTTGTTCTTTTTATTGTAATTGCAAAGCACTTTTAGCATATGCTACCATGTACATTTTCCAGATGTACTTTACATTTCTTTCATAACTTTCCATCACATGAAAGATTTGGGATTGGAAAAAGAACACCTGAGTTCTCACTCCATCTCTGCTACAAAGAAACTGTGGTACCTTGGGCAAGTTCTTTCATTTCTCCAAGCTTTAGTTATTTTACTTCTGTAAAATAAATAAATAAATAAGATTAAGAGGTTTAAGCATTTTGCTAGTGTATGATTCTTAGTGTTATGTTTACTCTAGTTTCAAGAGGTTTTTAAACATTAACTATTTTAATAGCAACTCTATGTCCAATTTTTAAAAATGTAACCCTGTCCCAATTGTGCTTGTTTGATTTCTATTCATTCTGTTCTGGGTTTGAGAATGGCACCTAGGACAACAGCCATGTTAGAACAGCTGACACCACATAGATGGACATTGTGTGAATACACTGAAGATGTATCAAATTGAAAATAAACCCTACTTGTCTCTTCAGGACCCACTTTTACTGAGATGAGAAGTGAATGAAAATTATTAAGTGTATGGGCTTTAAAATAAAGCACCATGAAAATTTTGTAGGGGCTTTATTTTTTTTCTAAATAACTTCCTAAATTTACTTCTTAAAAAAAGATTTTTTGCTTTCATTTTCAGCACTTTGTACAATGTGTCTCTTACCTGTCAAAACACAGAGCACTTTTCTAAAGCATTCACATACTTGTTCTAATATTTGAAATGGACTACAATGTATTCCCTAGCATTTTAAACTATTATGTCCTTCAATTTACAAGCAAAATATACTCCCAAAGGTGTCTATATAAGTGAAATGTCTGCTTTTTTCAATAACAAAGTATCTAAAAATTTAGAAGTTTAATATCTAAACACCTGTGGTAAATATATTTTTTTGAGGAGAATGAAAATGTGAAGTGTTTGCCACAATTTTGTGGATGCATGCCAGAACTTTTTTGCAAACTGTGGTCCACAAACCTATTTTAACTGATGGTAAAGGTTATAACTATGGAAAAATAGATAGGGAATATCTTTTATAAAGTTCATACTTTAAAAATTCAGCTGCTGTATTTTCATCCATGCATATTTCTCCAAAAACAGATATCTACATTATTTTTTTTTCTTCCTGTGGTCCTAAAATTAGAACGTCATGCTTCATTATCATTTCTTTCTTTTTTTTTTTAATTCTTCATTTTGGGGTCATTTTAATTACATTATCATAATCAGCTTCACCAAAATCTATTTGAATACAGAGCTGATGCTACGAATATGTGGCTGGAATACCCAAAAAAGCAGGATGGATCTTGGAAGAAGGTGGCCATGTTTTAGGTATAATTTTCACTCCTCTCAACACCTAAATGCCCTTTCTGACTTTCACTACTCAAAATACTGCCTGAATTTACACTTTTGTATAGTCATTGTGGAGAATTCAGAGTTTTCTTCTTTTGAAAGTTTGAAATTATGCAAATACACCCTAAACTGTGTACCAGTTAATTAGGAATGAGTAAGCACCTGCCTGAGAGACGGACTCATCAAAAGTAGACAGATGGAGGGAGGAATGGGAAGAGCAGTCACAGACACACAATCTCTAAAGGCAGCTGGAAAAACATCAAACACAAAGTCGACCACTTTTATTATTTACTTAACCCCATTTGTTTTATCAGCTGCTGTTGTAACAGTGCCTACTAAGTAAATTAGCTTTTGAGGATGAAAATAAATAAGACGATGAGGCTTGACTTCAAGCAATTTGGTGAAACTGGGGAACCAGAAAAATACAAAGTTGACATAGTAATATGGCAGTAAGCAATATCTATTGATGTTAAAGTTCTGAGACCAAAATACACGAATGCTTACTTCTTCATGGTGTTGAAAAGGGTCTCAGAGAAGTCGTATGTTTTTATCTTTAATTAGTATTATTTACTTCTCAGAGGTTTTCACAGATAGTTTTTAATTCTCACTAAAATCCTAGGAGGTAAACACTATATCCTTTAAAAATGAAGAAGAAATAGATAAGGAGTATTTACTGATTTATGCAAAGCTGCATAATAGTAAAGAGCACAGCTCAGATTTCCAGCGCTTTTTCTGGTGTGGTCAAAGATTGTCTTGAAACTGTGACATTAAGAAATTAGGATAATCTCCAAATTATATACCTTTTTGTAAATAGAAATTTTTGAAGTGTTTAAAAATATGACCTTCTAAATAAGGTGGGATAAACATTTTGGAAATATGTTTATCCTGTCACTTGCTCATTATCATTGGTTTCAAAGGTTAACTACAGCCGGAAACTGTCTGCTTTGACTGATTAATGGAGCTGGAATAAATGACATTTTGCTACAAAGTACAGGTATTGTAAGTGACATGTCCTTGAAAATGATGAAAACAAAGCTTTAGAAGAAAACAACATTTTGGTAAGGATCGGAGAGTCCTTCATTCTCAGAGTCCTTGTATTGGGCCTGGTTTTGTTTAATAGATAAGTTCTAGGAGGAACAGAGGTTTGGCAGATATTCAGGACCGACAAATTATTGACTCTCTCACCAGGACATACCCCTTATGGAGCTCTTTGCTGCTAAAAATTGGAAAGGTGTTGCAAAAGATTTATTTCAGGAAAGCAGGCTGTGCTCTTAAAATGAGAGGTGGAAAGATTTAACAAATATGTTGTTCATTATATTATAGTTTTATAATGATAAAGCCTTCAGAACGCTTTACACACACACACACACACACACACACACACACACACACACACACACATACAGAGTCATCTAACTATGCAAATGAATTCTCAAGACAATCCTCTTGTCCTCTAATCCTTCCAGCCAGATTGCCATTACTAAGACACATTAATTTAAAAATTATTGAACCATCACCACTCTTGTTTTCTCATGTATACCTGGAGCTGCTCTGGGTCTTTAAGTAGTAAGAAAGAAGAGATTGGAAAGAGAGCACTGGGTATACTTTGTCACATTGACAAATGAACAATGAATTAGCCAAGTAAAAGATGGCATTCAAGTAAGACTCTGGAGGGTAACAAAATGAAATTAAAATGTAGATTAAAATGTCTACTCTCTGTGCAGAACAGAATTGTACATAGTTTTTTAAAATTTGATAAAGCAATTTGAACTGTGGCCTCAAACAGCAAGGAGGAGCTTCAACAGACATACGATATAAACTGTGAACGTACGTATTACGTACGTACAATACATATGTATGTATTAGATGTACAATATAAACTGTGAAAAAGGAAAGCCTGTGCACAAACAGGGATGATGGGCTGTGGATGCAATGTGCAGGGAAGGAAAATGTAAACTCCACCCATAACATGCTTTCCTGCACTGGCCTGCTCTGGAGCTGCACAGACATGTGCCTGTGCCCATGTAGGTGAATGCCACCTTTTTGCTACTTTGCATTTTACTGCCTTTTACAAGCTGTGTGTCCTCTGGGAAATTATATTCTTCACTCTTTAGTTTACCCATTAGTAAATTAAGGATAAGAGAATTACTTTCCCAGCTTATTGTCGGGGGGAGGTATTTGAATGAGATAATGCATATAAACCAAAAAGCAAAGGGTTCAGGAGTACACAGTTAGAGCCTGAAGACTGAGAGCCATAAAAACTTCCAAGAACATCCCTCCTTTTAAAAGCTTCTCTTTGGCCTTCATTTCATTCTTGCTATTGCATACAAATAAACCCCTTCTCTACCTACCTAGTCAATGGCATCACCAAGCTGCTCTTCCCTCATGCACTTTTGTACCTCGCCACACCAACCCCCCAACACACCAAGTCCTCCCTCTCTTCCAAGACTCTGCAATGATTCCCTCAGCCTCGAAAAGTCCTCTTCCCCCTCCACCTGATAAACTCCAACTCATCCTTGGGAATTCACTCTCTTCTGTGAAATCTTCCCTTCACCTGTGCCAGTTAGCTCTACTTCTCTGACAGTCTTACATACAAGACTTGATTCATATTTCCTTTAGAGACCCTGAGCTCTGCAAAGCAAGGGCATTCCATTTATTTATTCGTTCCTTCATTTATCCAACATTTATCAACCATGGGTGTCCTCTGTGTGCCGTGTGATGTACTAGGTGGGTAAAAGCACATTTTTAGGTAGTATCTGAATCCACTTAACTTAGACCTTTTCTTTCTGTGGCTGACACTAATACCACTCGTTGCCGAATAGTAATGAATGGGGCAGAGAACATTTGTCTTGTCTTCAAATTCTCAGTTACCCAAGACAACCCCCCAAAATATAATCATGGCAACCTCCTTGAAACCTTTTCTTCTTTACTTCTAATATAAATGGGCAGATCTGTTTTGTTTTCTCCTAAAATCTATATTAATTCCATCTATATTTACTTTAGACTTGTTTACATGACTGTTTCCCTCTTGTAATCTCAAGGTTCTTTAGGGATGGAAACTCTACTTGTCTTAACACAATGCCTGGGACAGATCATGTATCCTCGAAGTGCCTATGGAATGAATGGCTAAGAAACACACATACTGTTTTCTTTTTCTGTACAATTTCATATCCATTTTGTCCCTTAGCTAAATACCCTTCAGTTCCTATGCTATGGACCTCAAAATCTCAAGCACCTGGTGATTATTATAGGGCTTCAATTTTGAGATGATAATCAAAACTAAATGTTGGCACTTCCATCATCTCCAGAAGGTATTAACGTGGACTGAGTACGTTTCAAATAAAGAAAACAGAAAGTGTAAGAAAGATCAGGGTATATCTGTGCATACAATGGCATTGAAAGGAGAAAGTTAAGCTTTGGGTCTCATTTCCATTGTAAACCTGGGAAGGGATAATTTTCTCCCTTCTAGAGTCTGTTCACCCATTTAAGACATGCTTCCCAGAGCTCTTGATTTTTCTCCAATATGAAGTTATCTATATCATTGATATCTCTTTTTCACCCTCCTGTTAACTTCTTTTTCCTCACTTTGACCATTCCACTAGAAATAAAATACCTTTGGGGCTCCTGAGTGGTTCAGTTGATTAAGTGTGGGATCAGCTCAGGTCATGACCCCAGGGTCATGGGTTTCAGCCCCACATCAGCCTCTACTCAGCATGAAGCCTGCTTGAGATTCTCCCTCTTTCTCTCTCTCTTTCTCTCTCTCACTCTCTCTCTTTTTCTCTAAAATAAAAAATTTTTAAATAATAATAAAAAACAATAATCTAACTTGTTAGTTAAGCAAATTAATGTCACTGGAAAAGGAAAATTATTACACCTTGTACAGTAAGAATAATGTTGTAAGCCTGACTTACAAATCATACAGCATTTAGTTTATCATTGAAAGAAGAAAGTCTTCTAATTATAGTTTGCAAGAAGAATGCTCCAACATTGTGGCTCCTCATTGCTTTGTACAAAATAAAAGACTGTATGACATGCCTTTAGTTATGGTAAGTTACAGATACCCTAAATCCCGAAATACCTTGCCCTGGTGCTAGCAGATGCCTTATATATATTCTGTTCTTTCAATGGATCATTTTATCTCTGTGTAGCAAGGGAGCATGCTATACTTACTGTATTGTTAATATGTAAAAGTATCTCATTCCAGCTTATTGAATCCACGTTGGTCAGCCAACCATCACATATTTGCATTTCAGCTACATCGCAGACAATAACATACCTTTTCCCACTCTCTCAAACAGTTCTCCCAAATGAAATTAAATTAGTGACATGGCTTTTTCTTTTTGTCAATAAACTTTGAATTTCTCTATAAAGTCATCCAAACAAATTTTATCAATCTGGCACCCATTTTCTCTTTTATTGGTAAGAGTTTCCCGATGTCATTCATTCCTGTGTCCTGCAACTTCAGGAACAGACAACCCAATACTATCTTTAGAGGCATTCCTATGATTCAGACCTGGGCCAAATAGCAACACGCTACCTTTCCTTGTCTTAGTGATTTCTGATCTTTTTAGTAGTAGACTCAGTTAAGCTAACCAGAGTGAAATCCAGAACTTTGAGCTAAAGGCCTGGAGAAGAGATAGTCTTCCCCCCTGGCAAAGAAAATAGACCATGCAGTCCCAGAAGCTGCTGGTAGCAATCTAGTTTCCAAAACCTGTGTACTGGTGGGTCTGAGAACAAAGCCAGCCTGAAGGTAGCAGAAACTGATCCCCACAGTGTGAGCCTTGCATAAGGTGTCACCTGAAGTTATCCACTCTGAAAACATTTGATATATGCCCCTCCCCAAATTTCCTCTTTTGCTTAGATTAGTTGTAGTTACAGTTGTGACATTATTGTTGCTTACTCCAAAAAATTCCCAACCTATACTGTCAGGATCATCTACATGATTGGCAGCATTGTGTGCACAAGTAAAATGCAGAGTCCTTTTCCAAAAATTATTAAAATCTTAACACCCCAACAGCATGACCTGAAACCAAGGGTGGGATCCCTCCAAGGGCAGGAGTCTGTGCAGCTGCCTCTGAATACAATCATATATGTTTAAAATCTAACTCATTAACATTTACTTCCTACTTGTTATGTGTAGGTCATTGTGCCAGTAGATAAAAGAATTGACATGTGTTTTGATTACACATATAACTGATGTTATGTAACATGTAAGGCAATGACTATACAAGGAAAGAAACAATTAAAACAATATTTAGAAGTACCTTTATAAAAAAATATTCCATGAAAAGCAAAGCAGATTGGGGCACCTTGGTGGCTCAGCCGGTTAAGCATCTGACCTCGGCTCAGGTCATGATCTCAAGGTTTGTGAGATCGAGCCCCGTGGCGGGCTCTGTGCTGACAGCTCAGAGCCTGGAGCCTGCTTCGGATTCTGTGTCTCCCTCTCTCTGACCCTCCCCAATTCATGCTCTCTCTCTCTCTCTCTCTCTCTCTCTGTGTGTCAAAAATAAATAAACATTAAAAAAGAAATTTAAAAAAAGAGAAGCAGATCAGATGAAAGCAAATTTAATTCAGTTATAGAGTGTACTTGAACCTGAGAACAATCCTGCTTTCCAGTGCTAACCAGATATTATCTTCTTTTTTTTTTAGAGAAGCTTCCAATATAAAAGTTTCTGTTGTTTTGTTGCTTGAAACAGCTTCAGGAATCATTTCTTAAATTACCACTGACTATGTTTCATCATAAATCTTAATGAGTTAATAAATACTTCTGTCATTACAATTATAAGACATGCTTGTTTGCTTATTACAGTGACTAAACACAGGAATGTACACTTGAGGCTACCCAAAATCAGAAACAAGTTCAAATTAATCATTACATTTCCAAAAGGAAAAAGTTATTTCTTTTTCTTTTATAATTATATGTTTATTTTTCAAAAATCCTCATCACATTTTAAATTTGTGTAGCAATACATAGTCATGTTGAAAAACTAAAGGTCACAGAACATATCTCAAATAAAATATAATTTGAATTAGGGGCACCTGGGTGGCTCAGTTGGTTAAGCATCTGACTTCGGCTCAGGTCCTGATCTCGAGGTTCGCGAGTTCAAGCTCCGCGTCGGGCTCTGTGCTGATAGCTCAGAACCTGGAGCCTGCTTTGTATTCTGTGTGTGTGTGTGTGTGTGTCTCTCTCTCTCTCTGCCACCCACCCCCTCCGCCGTGCTCATGCTCTCTCTCTCTCTCTCTCTCAAAAAAAAAAAAAAAAATATATATATATATGTATATATATATATAATTTAATTTGAATGTAATCTATGGAAGGTAGATTATACTGCAAAAACACCTCTGTGGCCTGCTGTTTCTACTTAAGATTATATCTTAAGAAGTTTTCCAAGATAATTAAATGTTGTTCAAATACCTGATTTCAGTCGTTACATAGTTCTTATTATAATTTTTAACTTACCAACTATTTAATGTTATTGTTGTATATTTATGTTGCTTCTAAGTTTTGCTATTAATAAATAATGTTATGCATATTTTTGTGTGTATATCTTGGTTGCATGTGTTACTTCCCTAAAATAAAACTATATACGTAGGATTACAATGGCCAGGAGTAAGAAGACAAAGAAGCAGGATTACTGACTCAGAATTTTTCTATTACTTAAAAAAAGCTTATACAAACTTACTTTTCTACATTTTATCAATTTATCTATGTTTGGAAAAACATAGGTCCTTAACTCACGTTGTACACCAAAATAAATTCCAATTGGAATGTTGAGTTAAATGTAAAAAGGCAGATAAATGTTAACTGATTTAGTTAAAAATCTAGTCAAATGTGCATGTGAGCCAGTGCAAAAATATCATAATGGAAAGTGTAACTATGTTATGATAAATTAGAATTAAATATTCGTTTATTAAAAATTTCATATATACACATAAAAGGCAAATGAAAAACTTGTTTTAAAATGTGGAATAAATGGCAAAAATATCTACTCTTTTAATAAAAAGTTCTCTTTGAAATAATTAAGAAGAAAGAAAATAACTAATACCCCCAATAAAAAAAGAACCAAGGATGTGAACATGAATAGCTAATAATAGAAGAAAGGCAAATGTACATTAACCATATGAAAAATATTTATCCTCACCAATAATGAAAAAATAAAATGAAAACAAAGTTTTATGATATTGGTGGTACTTACAAATGATAATATCTAGGGCTATGTGTAGATCTGAAATTGATTTTAAAAAATCATCTTGAAAGACAATCAAGCATACATATCAAAATTTTTTCAAAAAAAAACTTAGAAAATTAACCTAAAGAAAAAAATTAGGACTGTGGACATATATTTATCAGCAATGATTATTTGATTTATAATAATAATCACAATAGTAACCTATAATACTTAGCAATAGAAAATTGGTTAAAATTGGTGTATCTTTATGATATTAATACAATATTGTCATTAAAATAATTTTCATAAAGTAAGTTTCAAGACACAAGAAGGCATTTGCAATAAATTGTGAAATGTAGTCTCCCACACTGAATAGAGATAATCTGTATAACCAATAGTGTATTGTAGAAATGAGAGTGTGACTTTATAGGCCAGGTAATAAAAGACATTGGGGCTTCTTCCTTGCTCTCATCCACTCAAGACATTCAATTAGACCATTGGAAAGATGAACCCTCCTGCTAACAGCTCACATCAACTTGCTCTCCATGCAAATGAGCCATCTTGTAATCTGAGCCTCTCACCCAGCTAGGTAGGTCTTCAGATGTTCAGAGCTCCAACTGACATCTTGATTGCAACTTCATGAAAGATCTCAAGCCAGAACCTCTGAGCTATGCCACTCATGTATTCCTAACTCATATAACCTATGCAAGATGATTAATATTTATTGTTTTAAGATGCTAAATTTTGAGTTTATTTGTTACAGGGTAACAGAGAGCTAATACTGTACCTAATAGCCAACCTAACAAGTATGAATCTTAGGATGATTTCCTGGCCCGTCAAGATAGAAATACTCACTTCACTATGTAGGAGATTGTAACACTGATCATGATTAGGTACGATCATGAGAAGAAAAACCAGACTTGGGATGAAACAAACACCAGATGGGACAGTGAAGACACAGAAACTGGGACGTCAATGACACTGTTGGGCCATGAACCAGTCAACACTCAATATAGAATTTTCAGATTTAGGAAATAATAAACACCTTTACCATCAATAGGTCAATTTGAGTTGTGTGTTTTATTCTCTGCAGCAAAAGTTTGCTGGCACCAAATACAACAATGGCCCCAGGAAAAATGCCTTCAGTCCTCCATCCCTACATCAGTTACATCTTCTGTGCTCTCATTCACACACCTATGCACCTATCCTTGTTCAATATGCCACAGCAACTTAAACACACTGCATTCTTTCATATTTCTATACTTTGACACCTGATTTGCACTCTCCCTGGAAACACTTCTGTTTTCTTTCACCTCCTATGGATTCCTAAAGATTCAGTTTATATGTGATTTTCATTGTGTATTTTCCTGGACACTCCCTTCTCTCTATTCCCTTCTCTCTAATGATACAGCATTTTAATTGAATCTCCATTATAATGCTTTCCATATTACGTTATAAGTACATATTTTTTTTCTATCTTGCTCTCCTACTATTTTCCTATGACCTTGAGAGCAAGGGCAATTTCTTACTCAATTTCCCAGCTTAAGAATTTAGCCTAGTGCTTGAGACATGGCAGGAGTTCATTAAAAGTATCTTGAGTTAATTAACTGTTGATTAAAAGTAGTCTGTGTATGTAAATGGTGCTATTCTAATGTAAAATAAAAAGATTCATACCAATTCTAAATTAGAGGCATCTTGGCCTTTGAGCAGTGATTTTCAAACTTTAGCATCGACAAAAACTGCTCAGAATGCTGGAGAAAATGCCAACCCTAAGTTTTGCCACCAGAAATTCGGACTCAACACTTCTGGACATAGGGATCTGTCCTGATGTTCCAGCTTTACTAGTCCTGGAATCTTGGGAATCTCACTTGGTTTCCTTGTTCTTCTATTTCCCCACCTGTGAAATGGAGATGAGAATATTACTTATAGTGTCTAATTATATTACTTTAAATGTCAGGAAACAAATAAGTTAACATATTAGATGAATCGGCACAGGACCTGAAAAGTAGGAAATGCTTATATATTTTTCTAGTATTTGGAAAACAGTAGTGTATGTGGTCAAGTACACAAATACTGGAACCAAGCCTCTGGGGTTTGAATCCTGTCTCTCCTATAGCCAGCTGTGTGTTTTAACCTCTGAGTCTCAGTTCCTTTATGTGTAAAATAAAGGTGATGTCAGTAATACCAACGTCACAGGATTTGTATGAAGATTAAATGAGTTATAAACATAAAATTCTTAAAATAGTGCTTGGTACATGGTTAATTTCTATATGGTTCCCCTTTTCCTATTCTTTTGGAATCACTAAAACTTTCCTGGAGAATATGTTCCCAGACGTAGTCCTCACTATTTCTCTTTTCTCAGCTAAGAAATACGTGTGGTCCTTTTTGAGAGTATCTCTGTATCTCATACCAGATGCATGCTCTCTCTGCCTAGGCCCCAGAGTTGCCACCAGAAACTAGAGATGCTAGACAGCCTTCTGACATGTCTCCACTTCCTAGCTTCCATAGACAGAACTGAAGGTGAGGGCATTAGAATAAAGTCATTAAGAGTCTCAATCCGTCTCCTTGCAAAAAGGCATTTGGTCAACTCCAAAATTGTACTGTGCTTCATTTTATTATTTTTATGGGAATTTTGAATTCTAATTCTAAATTTTTTTAATGTATTTATTTTATTTTTGAAAGAAAGAGAGAGACAGAGCATGAGCAAGGGAGGAGCAGAGAGAGAGGGAGACACAGAATCCGAAGCAGGCTCCAGGCTCTAAGCTGTCAGCACAGAGCCCGACGTGGGACTCAAACTCACAAACTGTGAGATCATGACCTGAGCCGAAGTCGGACGCTTAACTGACTGAGCCACCCAGGCACCCCTAATGCTAATTCTAAATACATGCTGAACACCCAGAAAAGAAGTAATCCAGTAACAGAAAAGTAAGAATTCAACTTTATTCCATTAATAAATAGATTCATTCATCTGAATTTCGAGGAATATCAAACGTCTATATTATCATTAAAATTAAATAAATAGACATATATAAGTGAACTAAACAGCTAACTAGAAGAAAAACTTGAATAACTGAAGCAATATCTTTATATGATATTTACAAGCTTTGGGCAATTGACATATTCTACAAGAGCTAGTGAGTTCTAGCTAGATGTCTGGTGCTACCAATATCCAGTCTCTCAAATATGAATGATATAATATTTAAGGAACTGTGATAGGAAAAGAAAAAGACATAGAATATTGTCTCTTCACTGTATCTGTATACATATATGTATATAGATACCTGTATACATGCAAATATACACACACATATACACATATACATTAGCAATTGATGCTTTATGATAAAATATTCTTTTTTTAATTGTTTTAATGTTTATTATTTATTTTTGAGAGACAGAGTTCAAGCAGGGGAGGGGCAGAGACAGAGGGAGACACAGAATCTGAAGCAGACTCCAGGCTCTAAGCAGTCAGCACGGAACCTGATGAGGGGCTCGGACCCATGAACGGTGAGATCATGACCTGAGCCGAAGTCAGATGTTTAACCAGCTGAGCCACCCAGGCACCCTTATGATAAAATATTCTAGGGCATACCTTTAGGCAAGATCATTATACATTTGTTGATGTGTTCTAGCTACGCATTTCTTTCAGATACAGACAGACTTAAACTAAAAAAGGATAGCAGGTCGGGGTGATATAAGCATCATCAGATTGGCACTTCTAGAATGATACTGTCAAAGAGACAAAAAGATTTAAAAATAAACAGCGCTAGCTGTCCAGCTTACAACACTTTTATTTGTATGTAATATCGCACTGTGTTAGAAATATTTGGTGGTAGCAGTGATTTTTAAATTAAAAATTGAAGTAAAGTTGTTATTTTCTGTCTGACTTCAGAGGCACAGAGGCACTCTGTGCTGTGAGGCAGAGTGGAGTTCTAGCTCGCTTTCCCCACTCTACCGTCTAAGTGACCCTAAGCAAGCTCATCACTGTATCTGAGGTAAATCATATCAAAAATCCCTTATCTAAATGAATACTTGGAAGAGGGTCAAATTATTTCTTAAGGGTTGGTCTAGATATAACCTCTATAATTATTATGTAGTTATATATTTTCCCATGAAGAAGAAATATACCAATATAAGTATTAACAAACTTACATATATTTTCATGTTTGTTATTCAAAATGAACACCTATGGATCTCTTCTATGTAGATTTTTTATATTCTTTGTACAATATTAGATTACCTATTTTTAGATTAGATTTAGATTAGATTACCTCATCTCCTACTAAAATGAGAACTCTTTGAGGACAAAGTAAATATCTGATTAATCTTTAATTCTCTATGTGTCATTTACTAAGACATGGTCTCTCAGCTTCAAACCCACCCTTCACCCTTTGTGTTGTGGTGACAAGCTGTCCCCGTGGCTTCCTGTTAGGCTTTTAGCTGGGAGAGGGCACCAGAGAGAGAGAAGAACAACTCCTTCCTGGGTCTTTCCTGTTATTTTTCTGTTGGTTGTACCTGTCAGAATCAGCCTCGCAAATTATCTTCAATTGGATAATGACAATTTATTTCACCAGCAACGATTGATTTCAGATTGGAATTTTTCTAACCCCTACAGAACCAAATTCTTCGTGTTCCCCTCACAGGTGCTACCTGCAGAGAAAAAAAAAACCCTCCTCAGAGGTCAAAGTTTCAAGTCCAGTGTTCCACCTTCAAACTTTGATGTTTTCATCATTTCAACCCCTGTCCCTTTGTTCTCTCAGCCCTAGGAATGATAGCTTCTTCTTACAGTTCCTACCTTCATGCTAAGGCTTCCATTATTGCTTGTTCATTTTTTTAAATTTCTACTTTGCAGTTCTTTGTATGAATTTATCTGTGCTGAAAGTGTCGGTGTGATTTCTGTCCATTGACTCAGTGCTAACTGGTACACGTTGGTACCCAGTGAGCGATACACATGGAATAAGGTCTCTATGAATGTTAGCTGTTCCTGCATTTTTAATAGAGTACATTATAGGTTTTATTCAACTGTGACTGGTGTGCCCTTTCTGCATAATTAACTCTACATATTCTCACATAAAGCGTTCAACTCCGAAGCACATTTTTAATCTGTGAAGCTTCACAAAATATCTTTGAAAAGTATTTGATGTTGACATTGCATTTCTTTGGAAACCATGAATGTTGAAAGACCACGCCCAATCAACTCGGAGTGAGGGAATAAATACCCTGCCATTTCATTGTCCAGATTTTGTCAGTGTGATAGTTTAAGTGTGACTGCAGTTCTGTCAATATTCATAACTGAGCAAGATAAAAACTGAATTACATGGGCTCTTTCTGTTTGTATCTGGGAACAACCATGAGCCAGTGGAGAGCAACTGGAAATAAGCAGAGGAAGCTTATGGATACTTAAACGGAAGCTTCAGAGCAGAAAGTGTAGGGGGAAATGTGCTTAATGCAGCAGAAATAAAGATACAAGAAGATGGCAGAATTAAGAGCTATTGGCTAACCTAGCACCTAATAACATCAGAGATGGTTTTATTTTATGGTGCATGAATAACTAAGGATCATTTTAGAGTTCACTTCAACTTGTGAAAAAAAAATCAGCACCATTGAGAGAGAACAAGCTTAGAGGAAAGGTTCAGCGGTACAGGGGTTTTTTGGCTTGGTTGTTGTTGTTATTTTCATCAATGAGAGAATTTATGGTGCATTTATTGTTACATTTCTCCACTCTCCCTACTGTAGCCGTTTTCCCACTGACATGACCTAGGTCTTTAGTGACAAGATAATCTTCATGGGATTTTTCCCTTCATGGAATTTCTCTCCCTTCTAGTTGAAGATTCTACCTCACTAATGTCAAAGAATAGGTTTTTCTAATATAGTTTTGCTGAATTTCAATCCATCTTGTTCTTCATTTGTGCCTGCATTGTTTTATTACTACAGATATTTGATGTTTTCTTAAAAAATCCATGAAGATTTGTCAACTCAGGAGCCAAGGGACATATTTTAGTCGTCGTAAAAGAAATGCTAATAGTTGTCGACATCTGCATCATACTTTATACATTTCAGTGAATTTTCCCATAAAAATGTTTCATTTTATTTTCATGACACTGTGAGGTGAACAAACCAGATAAATCGTAAAATTTTAGAGCAAGAAGGAACCATAGAGAACACTCAGTATAAAGTTTCCATGACTTAATAGTCAGGGTATGTTTTTGGCGAAAGTAACAAGTAACAGAAGATCCAATTTCAAATGAACCAAACACAAAAGATCTCTCCTACACTGTCTCTATGACATAACAAGAAATATGCAAGTAATCTGGTACCAGGGTTGGTTCATCAATTTGCCAATGAAGTCATCAAAAAACCAGGCATTCTCTACATTTTGTTCATCATCCTTGTATGATATATGAACCTATATTATTAGTCAGGGATTTACACAGAAAAAGAACCTATAGGTTGTGTACATAGAGAGAAAGAGATTTATTTGGCTCACATGATCATGAAAGCCGACAAGTCCAAAATCTGCAGAGCTGATGTTCCAGCTAAGTTCAAAAACCAGAAGCTGCTACAGAGCCAGAATAAGCCAACGTCCCAGACCAAAGACCAGCAGGAAGAATTCTCTCCTACTCACCGTTTGTCTTTTGTCCTATTCAGGTCTTCAGTTGATTGAAGAGGCCCACGTACATTAGGGAGGGCAATGTTTCACTCAGTCTACTGACTCAAATATTAAGTGCGTCCAAAAACATTCTCACGAAATCAGCCCAAATAATTTTTGACCAAATATTTAGGCACCCCATGGCCTAGTCAAGTTGACACCTAAACTTAACTATCACAACACCCATATTACGGAAATAATGAGATAGGCTGCAACAGACTCCAGGCATCAATTCCTCACTCATTTACAAAAGCCTAAATTAAGGAATGTATATCCTTTTCTCATGATCCATTCTTTTTTTTTCATTTTATGTTATTTTTAAGAGAAAGAGAAAGAGAAAGAGAAAGAGAAAGAGAAAGAGAAAGAGAAAGAGCAAGAGCAAGAGCAAGAGCAAGAGCAAGAGCGTGTGTGTGAGCAGGGGAGGGGCAGAGAGACAGGGTGGGACAGAGGACCTGAAGCATGCTCTGTGCTGACAGAAGAGAGTCCAATGCGGGGCTTGAATTCACAAACCATGAGATCATGACCTAAGCCGAAGTCAGACACTTAACCAACGGAGCCACCCAGGTGCCCCTCTCATGATCCATTCTTAACAGCAATGAATCTTCCTAGATAAGTTTTCTTCCTATCTTACTGGACATAATGGTATTCCTTGTCCATTACCAGGCCAATTACTGTCAGGTGGCTGGAATTCATATGATCACCTTTGAGAAATCAAGATGAAGCATTTGGCTGTCCAGGGTCAAAAGAATATTAGTGCCCTCTTTACAAGGAAATTGTGAAGAAAAATGATCATTCTGTAGGCACTAAATAACATCTGACTCATTGATGAAAATAAGACCCCCTTCATCTGAAAAGCATATTTATGGATTCATGGGCATTCTCTTGATATAATTATTATATGTGTTAACTTTTTTTTGAAAAAAATTTCAGTTTATTTATTTATTCTGAGGTGAGTAAGGGGCAGAGAGAGAGGGAGAGAGAGAATACCAAGCAGACTCCACACTGTTGGCATTGGCCAACAGAGGGCTCTATCCTGCTAACCGTGAGATCATGACCAGAGCTGAAATCAAGAGTCAGAAGCTTAAACGACTGAGCCACCCAGGCACCCTATAACCTTAAAGTTAGTGATTTTGAGATTGCTTATTCAAACTCTTCTCTCTAGTAACATCTCCTAGCAATAATTTCTCCTTCTAAATAGGCTTGACAGTCATATAAACTCTACTGCAACATTTATAAGGATTGAGAAGTTCTTGTTTTATTTTGCTAAACAATTCTAATTATTAAGTAGGTCTTTTCTATGTTCCCCCGTAATTCAAAGCAATATATTGAGTGTCCACCATGGGCTCCCTATAACTTCCAACTGGTACATTTTGACTGCCTTCTGGGGAAGCACAGGAAAGTTCTAATTTTCTTTCCATATGACTGTGTCCCTTCACAAGCACGGCCAAAAAAAAAAAATCAAGTAGTTTGCTAAAAATCACAAAGCTACTTACTGGCAGCATTAAAACAACTTCTCTCTCTTACATGACACAATATTCTGCTTTTTCATGTATTGACTTTCCTCCAACTCTTGAACAGTGCTTGTTGAATTATTCTAATGTTTCAAGTTTTTAAAACAGAGTAGATGATATTAAATAAGGAACTATGGCTAAATTATCTACTGTTGGAACCCATACTCTATGTTTGAGCAGAATTTCTTTTGTCGATGATGAAATGCAATTCTCATTCCCCTTTCCTTCTCTTTATGTATTTCAAACTAAAATTCTGTTTCTCCACTGGTGGTTGTGTCCTTGAGCTTAGATTTAGTGGTAGCAGCCAAATGGAAGTTGAATTGTTGGATCCTGTTCTCATGAAAAGGAAGGTAAGAATCATCAGGAGAGCAGTAATCTAGAATAACAACTAGAGGTGACCTTTACATCTACAGAAACAGACTCTGGGTCTTATGAAAGACTCAGTGTTTCTTTGCACCCCAGCAAGAGAACATGCTATTTGCTGTAACACTTTCCACTGTCTAAAACCATAGCTATTCATTACAGAACACTAATAAATTATATCAAGATGCTAATTTTTTAATTGATTGGCATAAAAATATATGTTGATTATGATATGATTAAGATGTATTTTGAGGTTTGAATTTTCCTTTTCTATCAACCTTACAGAGAAATATGGTCTAAGAACATCCAAGTACAGGAAGATGAATCCTGAAGAAGTTGAGTCAGCCTTTGAAGGGAAATGGGACTTCTTCATTTTTACCAAAGTTAGTCATTCACATAACCATGTTCCTTGGATTTCAGTGAGAAGTAAGGCACAAACAACCAAATCATTCCATTTTCCCCCATTTGTTTTGATTAATGATTTCTCAGTGCTTACACTACCCGTTTTCTGGTGGTGCAAGGTAGACAAGCATGCATTTTAAGATATCATTATGAAATATATACACTACACTCTGGCTACTGGGTTTCCTTTGGGATGATGAAAATATACTGGAATTAATGGTGATTGTTGTATAGCTTTGTGATATACTGAAAACCACTGAGTTGTAAAAAAATAATAATATCATAATATTAACAATAATCATATAACTCACAGACTGTGTCTAATCCTTCCAGGAAACATCTCTCCTCTTCTTCATTCCCTGACTGCCTTTTGTTAATCCATATGCTTCTCTGTGTCAGACTAACACTTACCTTTATCCAATGATGCATTCATCTAACAAATCTTTTACCTTGCAGATTTCTTGTGTATACAGTTGGCCCTTGAACAATGCAAGGGTTAGGGGTACTGACACCTCCATGCAGGTAAAAATCTGCATATAACTTTTGACCCCCTATAAATTTAACTATTAATAGCCTACTATTGATCAGAAGCCTTACCAATAATATTAGTTGATTAGTACACATTTTGTATATGTATTATACACTGTATTCCTATAATCAAATAAGCCCGAAAAAGGAAAATGTTGCTAATAAAATTGTAAGAGAAGCTTTTTATTTTGATGAGAACAAACAGAAGGTTACTGGAAGGGTTGTGGGAAGGGGGATGGGCTAAACAGGTAAGGGGCATTAAGGAATCTACTCTTGAAATCATTGTTGCACTATATGCTAATTAACTTGGACGTATATTTAAAAAAATAAATTAAATTTAAAAAATTGTCAGAGAAAATAGATTGACAGTTCAGCACTGTAAACGTTTGCAGCCTTATGTTCTTCAAAGGTCAATTGCAGTAGTTTTCTATTTTCTTGCTCAGTTTCTCCTTCTTTGGAAAACTGCCACTTTCCCAATCCATGTAGTTCTGAATAATGCAATACGCAGGGTGCCTGGGTGGCTCAGTTGGTTAAGCATCCTACTTCAGCTCAGGTCATGATCTCATGGTTCGTGGGTTTGAGCCCCGCGTCAGGCTCTGTGCTGACGGCTCAGAGCCTGGAGCCTGCCTTGGATTCTGTGTCCCCCTCTGTCTCTCTGCCGCTCCCCTGATCTCTCTCTCTCTCAAAATAAATAAACATTAAAAATAATAATAATACAATACTCAAACCTTAGCAATGGGAATAGACACAGAACCTGGTCCTGGTCAATCGAAATCTGTCCATGCCATTTACCTGGAAACATCTGGAAGAAGAAAGCCTCTCTTTTCCTCTGTTGTTTAAGTCTTAAAGGTGACATGAACTCAAGGCGAGTCTGACTGTGGGTAAATCCAACAAAGACAAACAGATCCAAGAGATACAGAGATAAAGATGGAGATGGAAAAGGAGATGAAAAGATAAGAATGCACAAAATTGTCTGAAACGTGAATCCTCTTTGCAAGAAGCTAGATCCTTCCCCTACCCTTCACATTTCTGAAAGGTATGTACTAATATACATTCCCCCACTCTATACACATTTCCGCACCAGGCTAGTTTCACTTGGGGTTTTTCTTATTCGGAAACAAAATCATCCACATTGGATGAATAAAATACAGTTCTTGCTTTTCGAAAATCTGGAAGACTAGGGGTAGAATCAAGCCTATATAAAGATACGTGTGAATAAAGTATGAAAAAGATGCAAAAAAATGTGTCTAAGTATCCTGGGAGAAGGGTGGAGAAGTTCATGTGCAATTGTCACTGAGGCGATCAAGGAACACTTCAAGCAAGAAGTGTTTGACACTAAGGCTGATCCTTGAAGTATGAATAGGAAGTTATCAGAAGAGCTAGCTCAGAAAAAGTAAGACCCAGCATGAGAAAATCAACTGACCATGAAGCAGCTTTATGTATAGAGAAAAATAAAACACAATGAGACAGTTACAGTATGGCAACCACGTTTGTGTGTGGCTGGAGGCAATGCTAATGGTTAAGCAGAAGCCACATCATATAAGTCCTTGTTTACTCCCTTAAGGCACTTGGATTGTATCATATGAGAAGCGGAAGCTAATAAAGAATTTTAGACAGAGGAGCAACATTATAACATGTTTCAGTAATTGGATGGGATGACACATAAGGCAGAGAGAACAGTTTTCAAGCAATTGTAACAGTATGGAAGAGACAAGATTAAGGCCATGTACTAGGACGTAATGGAAGGAAAGGGAGAAAAAGATATGAACTTGAGAATGTCTACTCTTCTTACCTCTCTCTTGGCTTATGGGAGGCCAAGTCTGTGCAGAATCAGTAAACTGGGTCTTTCACTTGACCTCTTGGGACTCTATTCTACCTCATTTCTCCCTATCTGGCCCAGCACCTGACATATACACCCACATCCCTGCTGACAGGAAAAATCAGGTTTAGAGAGAGTAATGGTGTGTATATCAGAAGGGGTGGCCGACCCTGTACAAAATTTTGAATAATACTCTTACACAAGGTCACCCTCCACCACTCTGAAATACTGATTGCTCTCTAGGGGGAACAGAGCAATGACTTATACTCAGTGTCTTTCCCTCTTACGGTATCATATTATCACAAGAGCAATCACTTGTAAAGCCCTATTCTATGACTGATTGCATCTGTGACAGAGGATTCTGAGTGTTTTTCAAATGGCTCTTTAGAAGTAGGATTGCTAGGGGTGCTCGGGTGGCTCGGTCAGTTAAGTGTCCAACTTCAGCTCAGGTCATGATCTCACAGTTCTTGAGTTCGAGCCCTGCATCAGGCTCTCTGCTGTCAGCGCAGAACCCACTTTGGATCTTCTGTCTCCCTCTCTGTCTCTGCCCCTCCCCTGCCCAGTTACTCTCTCTCAGAAATAAGTAAACATAAAAAAAAAAGAATCCAGATTGCTACTTGATGGATATATGAACCTGAAGCATCAGAGACAGGATCATGAAAGGAATACTAGAAAGCAGTGTGCAGATGCTAAGGCCAGACATCCGTTTTCTCAGTATACAGCCACTGAGCAATGGTATTTGAGACTACGGCAGTAAGTAGGCATGCAACGCACACTGAGATCAATGGAAACTAAGGTAGAAATACTAACATGGTGAACTGTGGATGTACCAATTAGTTGAGCAAAAAGCAACAACTGATAACGGAGACAACACAGAATTTCCTGGAGAGACTTGGAATCAAACATTGGTTCAACCACTGAATGGTTTTATAACTTCAAATGAGTTTCCCCAAGCTCTCTCTGGCCTGGTTTTTGCAACTGCCTCCTTCATAGGGTTATGATGCCTCCTTCATAGAGCTATTTTGAAAAATTAAACAAAATAACGTAGGTGTGACTAATATGGAAATTAGAACATGGATGGTGTCCAAAATATGTTAAATTCATAGAGTAGTTCCCATATAAACCTATGACAAGAAATGAAATGGTATTTTGGGGGAGCAAGATGTTGCTGTTGTTTTCTCCTGCCAAATGCATGTGTCCCATAACCTGGGGATGCACAGAATGGAAGGGTGAGGAAAGCAGCTTAGCAAAGAGGCCAGAGGATTTTTTTCCAAATTTTGGCTGTCACTGCACATCCAACATTCTCTTTTAAGTATGCTGCCTAAAAATATAAATTCATTTTTATTATTGTCCCTCTAAATGTGTCCTTCCTCTCCAGCATGGAGGCTCAAAGTCCCCAAAGTATCTTTGACCTCTTCCTATTCTATTCAACAAGATGTCAAGCTAGGAGACTTTATTCCATACTGACACTATCAAAGATTCTTTTCCTGACACCAAGATAGAATGTTTTAGGTTTTAGAGGAATAAATTTTAGCATAAAGTAGGCTATTCAAAAAGTCTATAGGCATGAAGTCATCAATCATAAAGGACCTGTTTTGAACCACTTCAAATACAAGCCTAAGGGACTGGATACCGCTTTACAGCAAGATGCTAAGTGAGAGGAGAATGGTAATTCTGTTAAAAATTTTTATTCCTCTTTGCAGAGTAAGTGTGTTTGGAGAAGTAAAGTTAAAGCAAATACTATTCCGAGAGACTAAGGAATGCTACCTGCCTGACCTTACATTGCTGAGACACTGAAGGAACCCTGCCACGTTTGAGGATACTTTCCAATTTGCTTTCTACGTCAGGGGAAGTATATTGCTTGACTTTGGGTGCTGTCCAGTAATAGCCACGCAGTGGAAACA
Source organism: Acinonyx jubatus (assembly GCF_027475565.1). Taxonomy (NCBI): domain Eukaryota; kingdom Metazoa; phylum Chordata; class Mammalia; order Carnivora; family Felidae; genus Acinonyx; species Acinonyx jubatus. Next base: position 13,598,625 of record NC_069385.1, on the reverse strand, counting down.
GCACAGGGACTCAGGGCCAATGACCCCAGTATTTTTTTTTTAATGTTTCAAGCTTTTGTTTAAATTTTGGTTAGTTAACATATAGTATCATATTAGTTTCAGGAGTAGAATTTAGTGGTTCATCACTTACATACAACACTCAGTGCTCATCACAACAAGTGCCCTCCTTAATGCCCATCACCCAGTTAGCCCAACCCCCAACCAACTCCCTCCCCACCAAACCAGTCAACCCTCATTTTGTTCTCTATCATTAAGAGTCTCGTATGGTTTGCTTCCCTCTCTTTCTTCCCCTTCCCATATGTGCACCTGTTTTCCTAAATTCCATATGTGGTATTTGTCTTTCTCTGACTGACTTATTTTGCTTGGCATAATACTTTCTAGTTCCATCTACATTGTTGTAAGTGGCAAGATTTCATTATTTTTGATGGCTGAGTAATATTCCATTGTGCATATATAAACCACATGTTCTTTATCCATTCATCAATGGATGGACATTTGGGGTCTTTCCATAATTTGGCTATTGTTGATAATGCTGCTATAAACATTGGGGTGCATGTGCCCCTTTGAGTCAGTATTTTTGTACCTTTGCACAAATACCTAGCAGTGTAATTACTGGGTCACATTTTATTTTTAGCTCTTTGAGGAACCTCCATAATGTTTTCCAGAGTGGATGTGCCGGTTTTCATTCTCACCAACAGTGCAAGAAGGTCCCCCCTTCTCCACAGCCTAGCCAACATCTGTTGTTTCCTGTGTTGTTGACTTCAGCCATTCTGACAGTTGTGAGGTGGCATCTCATCATCTCATCGTGGTTTTGATTTGTATTTCGGTGGTGATGAGTGATGTTGAGTATCTTTTCATATGTCTGTTAGCATGTCTTCCTTGGAAAAATGTTTACTCATGACCCCAGTATTTGTTAATTTCAGTACTCCACCTCTTTTAATCTCCTTATTGTCCGCCTATAGAAAGTACTGGTAAGGTTTTCCATGCTGGAGAACTGTCAGTCACAGGGCTCATTTTATCATTATTTCACATTAAATATCAGTGAAAATAACCTTTCTACCCAAAAATGTTAGGTGATGCTCTCTGATTTAATTTTACAAACGTGAAATAGGTCGCGTTAGTGGCAGCAGTGGTATGAGGGACACTGGCAAGTTGTGTAGTAGCTAATGTCTCATCTTAAGTACCAGACTCACAGGAAAAAACACAAACCCTTTACACTTGTGTGTATTTGTATTTACTCCCCATTTTTTTCCTCTTCCAGCAAATTATATTACCTGCAGGAGAACTTAAGAATATATCAGCCTTTCCAGAATGAGGCTCTATTCCTGTACAAATAAGATGACCTAAATCCCCGGTGGAAGGTTCCAGTGTGTGAATCAGAAGGTGGCCTGGAGACATATGTACATTCAAAGGAAATTACCGTGAGCCATGACCTCACAGCAGCACAAGACCCTTCAGAGAAAGAAAACATTTTCAGTTTCAATATATGAAGTGTTTTCAAGGGAATTTAATCTGTGATCATGGAGAAGAAAATTCCGAATGCATATAAGTTTTCCTTCACAAGTAAGGTGATGAGGTTTGCAGGACAGGCTCGATGCATTTACTTTTTTTTTGTAAAAAAAAAAAATTGCCTCAAGAAGTGACCATTTAGTAGAAAAAAATGTATTTGAACCACCGCCAACCTAAGAAACTAATGCGTGTCCATAGCCAGGATGAGAAAAACGCTGTAGGAAAAATATACAATGTGAACCTCTCTGGCTGTGCAATAATTTAAAAATACAAAAAATTTCCATTTTAAATATGTCATCTAGTGTGCTGCTATCCATTTAGAAACTGCTCGATAAATATTTAATAGTTGGCTCATTGTCATGGAGTAGATTGAGGCCAAACTAATTTTGTGAAAATAAGAAAGAATAACTATGAAATATGTCTTAAAAGCTGGGAACAGCTTAAGGCGACTTCAGGTTGAACTCTGGAATGATTTCGGAATTCACAGAGGGAAAAATGTGCCACAACATACAGAAGAAACAGAAGGGCAGCAAGAGTGGGACATTATCCAGGCACATGTTATATTAGACATTGGAAAATAAATGATTGTAGAAAAAAAAAGCAATCAGTTCCAATCGCAAAAGTAGCTGTTATGTGCTTATCAGCATATTATGTTCTAGGGAGAAAGAAGCATAATCAAGTCTTTGCCTGAAGGATCTTATAGGTGAAGTATAATTGCTCCGGATGTAAGGCACATCCTAACAGACGGAAAACTCTGAGATGCTAAAGGTAGCTGTGTCTCCTGAAGCATGAACCAGGTAAATCTGAAACCACAGGCTTCCATTAAAATAGTGACTCAGAAACTCTATTTGGATGCAACATACTTTGTACCCTAAAATGCGTAAACAAGATTATGGAAAAAGAAAACATAATAACCCTTTTAAATCCAAAGCAAGCGAAAAACTGTTAAACCCGGTATCCATTATTTGGGAGTAGCGACAAGGAGAACTAAGCTACCTTGTCTGTGAAGAATGAATTTTATGGATGAAGAGGAAAGGTTTTGCACACAATGGAACATTGTTTAAACTGGACTCACTTTCTGCAGCTTTTCTCACTCAGTGTAATTTGAATTCATTGGCGGGGTGGGGGAAACATAAAGGGACATTTTTGACTTGGAAGAAAATTTCCTCCATCAATATTGAGATGGTCTTCCCAAATCGATATTGAATTATAGAACGAACTAATATAAGAGGGAGGGATGTCCTATTGCAGAAAGAGACCCTGACCGCCACTTCTGTTAGGGGACCTATTTCCTTAGGGGCTTGCTGAGGGCATAGTGTTTGTATGCACCCATCAAAACCCATGTTGTATCCGATTCTATGTTCGGAAATATGAGGGAAAAGAAAGTAGAGTGGTTTCCCTTGTTTTGGCTTCAAACTGGATATGTTAACATATCCTAAGGGATACAGTTGTTGAAATAGAAGGATTGAGTTATTGGTGCATGCGCAGGCATGGGCGTGCATACGTGGGCGGGTGGGTGTGTTCTTGCCAGAAGTCTTCAGTGTATGTGTGGCCTTTCTCCCTGGTATGTGAGCAGATGCTCTATAATACAATATTTCTTTCATGCTCACCTTAGATTCTTTTTAAATCTTCTTTGCTACCATATCCCTTTATCTTATTTTTTGGATTTAATTTTCCCTTCAGTACCTCCATCTGCTTTACTCTACCTCTCTTCTCTTCCTCTACCTTTAAGACCCTAATAATGGCTCATTCCGCGGGTTGGAGAGTTCATAGGGGGTCAAGTTAAAGGGAACATGATCCTTTTGCATAATTTCTGTTCAACCCCCACGTGTTTTATACATTACATTGAACTAAACACGTGTCAAGCAATTTTATAAAAGGCAGCTCACTGACGGGCATATTTATGTGAGCCTGCCTCTGGTTACTCATAAGGGTACTTATAAGGGTAATACTCATATTACTCATAAGGGTAATAACAGTCCACCTGTTTTGTATGGCCAAGATTGTTCTTTGGAAGTCTTACCATGGTAGCTGTAAAGCTGCCGAAGTAAAGCCTTTGCCGAGGAAAGTATTTATTTTAAAAATCATTTATAGGCTCCTCTTTCCTCTTCAAATAAAGGGTCACCAAATACACTTTTAAAAGCCAGATCCTTTAAAAAATATTACCAGAATTCTTTGGTCCAGAACAATATCCAAAACTTTACAGCCAAAAATCGTCTTGTGAACTCTAGACTCAGAGAGCTAATGGCCTCTGGGCACATTTTAGTGGGTGCTTAGGTGGTGTTTCCTGGTAATAGCCTGAGATGCTACCTTAGTTCTCTAGGGCTGCCATAACAGAATACCACAGACTGGGTGACATAAAAAACAGAAATTTACTTTCTCATAGTTCTAGAGGCTAAAACCCCACGATCAAAGTACCTGCCAATTCCATCTCTCATGAAGGCTCTCTTCCTGCTTGTAGATAACCACCTTCTTAGTCACATGCTCACATGGCTTTTCCTCGGTGCATGTGTGCAGAGAATGAGAGCAAGTTCTCTGGTGTCTCTTAAAAGGACTTAAAAGGACACTAATCATCAGATCAGAGCACCACCCTTATGAACTCACTGAATCTTAATTACTTCCTTAGAGGCCCCGTCCCCAAATTCAGCTACACTAGGGGTTACAGCTTCAACACATAAATTTTAGGAGAACAAAAGTGTTCCATCCATAAAAGAAGGGAAACTGAAGCCAGGGGGTTTAAGGAGGCACATTCTTGGGTTACATCCATAAGGAAGTATAGAAGGCTGGGCTGGGCAAAGGAGAAGCCGACCAGCAGTGTGGTTCCCACTGAGGCATCTGCCCATCTAAGGGGAGTTCTGGTGCTAGGATAGTCCTTCAGACCAGTCCCAAGTGGTAGAAACGGTCCATTGTTTGTATCCTCACAAGAGCCAGTCACTAGTCACAAGCTGCCCACTGGAAACGGCTTGAGCAATTCTTGTGCCTGAAGACAATTCCCAGTGAAGGATACAGCTTTGACCTATCAGCAGTTCATATTTCCACCTGCTGGGGGAGGGGTACACCAGCCCCGAAGAAGGTCTGTGAGTGAAGAACCACTGTCAGATTCATTTGCTGTTTGTAGGGAGTTTCCCTGTGTGGAAAGAGCTTTCCCAGGGTGTTGGTTGGGGAGCTCAAAAATAAATGGAAAGAAACCCAAGCTGGGTTGTTGTCCTTGATCTCAAGGCTGTAACCGATACCCATCATCTTCTCCTCCAGGACTCATGCCAGATCCCCTTTCCCCCTGGCCAACTCCTCTATTGGGCTAGCTGATGGCTCACCTGGTGGGATGACTGAGCCCCTCATCCCTGAGAGGTCTGAGTCCTAGTAGTTACCATGTCCTTCTCAGATAATGGCTACTGTACTTATGCATTTAATCTTAACACTGGATGACTTTAGTAGGTCACCTGAGCTCAAAACACATTCTACCCTTCCTCATCATGTAGCAACAGCCTTACCTGCTCCTGCCGGTCTGAGCCAGCTGCCCCTGTCACTGCTCACTCCTTTCTTTCACTGCTAGCCCCTCGTTATGAGAAGACCACAGTTGGAAGACATATCTTAAAATCTAGTGGGACTTTATTGTCTCTCCTGGTGAAATCATTACATATTTGAGAACCATGATCTTTAGACCCACAGAGCCTAAAACTGTTGTGACAGAAATCACAAATGCCCTAGAGAAAAACTGGGAGTGTTGGTAAGTGACATCATTTCTAACTCCATGCTTTGGTTCCCAGTCCCATGAATTCTAGCACACAGAGTACAATAAGATAGTCCTTAATTTTCAACGTATACCATGTCCTGAGATATGGCACTCCATCTTTATAAGGTATGATTTTCAAGCTGGCACCTCGGTTGCATGTTTAAAGCACCATTCCACTGATATATCAGACTGACAGCTTCTGGTTTGTGAGAACCACCAGTCTTCGTCCATTCAGGCTGATATAATAGAATACCATAGACTGGGCATCTTATAAGCAATTTATTTCTCACAGTTATGGAGGCTGGAAAATCCAAGCTAAAGGGGCCAGCAGATCTGATTCCTAGCTCAAAATGACCATTTTCTCTCTATGTTCTCACATGATGAGAGAGATGGGGGAACTTTCTGGGGTATTTTTTTAAGACCACTAATGCCATTCATAAAGGCTCCACCCTCATATCATAATCACCTCCCAAAGGCCTCATTTCCTAATGCCATAACATCGGGAATTAGGTTTCAATATATGGATTTTGGCAGGGAGGGGAACATACCATCCAGTCTACAGCACGTGTTGTAAAAAAAGTGGAAGTCTTGGTCCTGCGTGCACTACAGTGTCTGTATATAACTGTGTTACAATTTAGTTCACTTGATGTAAAGAGTGGTTAAGCAGGGTCCCATGTTAGCATATCAATGTCTAGAAATCTTTAATCATGATGCGTATCAAGGTCCTGCTATAGGAAAAGAAAACCCAACTCCAAACTATGTGTCAAACCCATTAAGGATGGATTACTGCCTCTTCAAGAGTGAAAGATATCCAATGCAGCCAACTTTTTAGTGAGTTAGCTTACCATGGAGGAATGGGCCATACTGAGGGCTAAATAATTTGCCTGCTACTTGCAAATTGGACTTTTTGCAGCAGTCATGGCAAAATCATCCTTGCTGAGTGAATGTCCATGCTGTTGGGTTTTAGATACCATTTCTGCCACCATGGCTACTCCATTTATGTGTCCATTATGGCCAGCTCTGTGACCAGTTGATAGATGCTGGTCCATATGTCATTGCTTTTCAGCATATACCACTGCTCCAGATGAACAAGTGACTAGTACTTTGGAGGTCTTGGTATTTTAATTCCTCTGATGGCCACTGTGATCTGTGAACTGTGATACAGAGATCTTCGTGTTCTGTGCCCACCCCTATATGTCCATTCATGTGCCTCTTCCTCTGACCATCTTGTCCAGGGCTTCTAATCTTTCTCTTTTCAGGCTCCAGACCAACTACCCAGGACATTAGCAGAGATTGTAAATCTTCTTTCTGACATAATAGAAAAGAATGCATCTCCAAGAGATGCTGTCTTTATCTATTCTAGTAAAGTTACCACATCTCACACAGCAGCTGCAACTATGTGTTGAAATTTATGGTTGTCCATTGTAAACTGCCATTATCCACCCAGTCTTAATAGAAGCCAGATCAGCGAATTTAAATGAGGATATAACAGTGACCTATTATATGAAATATAAATTTCATTATCAGTGAAAATATTACTGATTTCTGTCATTCCTCTTGGGATGTAATGTTCGTTTTGATTTGCTATTTTACTTGGAAAGCAGGTCATCTGCAAGCCACTATAATAGTGCCTCACACCATTTCCACCCCCAGCCCTGGGTCAAGACAACAACAGCTACCAACTATATCCATTCCAATTGCAAACTCAGGGACTATGTATTAAGACCAAGAAGGTCTGTAAACCCAGGGCCAGAATCTGTTTATAACCTGGCTTCTCCATGCCTTCCCTTCACTCAAACAGGGGGGCTAAAGCAGTATTTGTGTACTTGGGCCTCAATGTCAATTTAGACTCTCACAATCCCAGACACAGGAGGGTATTGCCCTTTTCCCAATGCTTAATTACCTGTATAAATAGCTAGAGATCCCTCTGGGGATCTTCCCCCTTGGGGAAGAGTAAAGGAATTCCTGCTGACTATGCTTGTCACAGTATTATAGATTCTTTCCTATTAGAGACCTGGCCTCTCCTTCAGTAGAGGGATTCCAGTTCTTAAACAATCTCAGGTCCAGAATCTGGCGATTGCATCCAGACATCTAATCATCTAACCCTTCGGTTGATTTCCTTTGGTTATAGCATTAAGCAATACTCTTGTTAGTGTCCCATCTACCTTGCCCCTAAACTCAGTGTCTATGACCACCTCCATAGTTCCTTGTGGATTGAGACTCTCTAGATACAATTTTGGTCCTTCTACTCATTGCAGTAACTGTGCTACCCCCTCCATGCTTCTGGCAGTTAAACACCTCACCTGATCTGTCTTATTTCAGGGAGTGCAGTTCTGCATCCCTGCTCTAGCCACAGACCTTCTCAATGATGGTAATGCCCCTCTCACCGACACAGCATCTTTAGTAAATGAGATGTCCTCTGTAGAACTTAGTAGGCAAGTGGGTTTTCCAACCTGATATACCTACCCTTGTACATCACTTTTCTGAGTCTATTGATCCTTTTTTTCTTTATCAATCCTGATAGTTCTATCATCTCCACTGCATTTAATGTGAGACATCACTTTTTAAAAAATTAATAAGGGCCATGTCTCAGAGTCCTTGGGCTGATAAACCCTATATCAGAGAAGAATGTCCTATATTTATGGGTTACCACTTGATCCAATATCACTGGTATCCTTTCCCATACAAACTCTTTCAGCTCCTCCTCGTATGTATTAGCAGATCCGGCAGGTCCACTGGTGAATAGCCCCCATCTTCCCTTAGCAGGCCCAGAACATCTCATCAAGCTACGCTAGGATTTGACCTCTGTTTTGGTCTATTTCCAAGCAAGAAGGTGAGTATGAATTCTCATTAGGGGCATACATTGTCTTGTAGGATGTCTACCTCATTTGAGACCTCTACATGATTTTCAACAAAATGCCAAAACAGGAGGATGCGTTAGAGGGACCTATCTCCTAATAAGGGGGAGTTGTCCAGTTCTGCAGGACCAGCCAGATAAGGGGAATCTGTGACTTCAAGATTCTCAACTTTGGACTTCCCAAATATTTTCATCCCAGTTTTCATGATTCCTCTCTTTAATTATGGGACTTGACCTTGATGAGGAGACTATCAAGATTGAGAATTCAACCTTTTTGGAATTCTTTTATGATTAGTTTCTGATCAGTGCCCTTAATCTTGTACCCTCTGCTTGTAGATTAGATGTTCCAGTTTTAAATGTTGCCTAAAGTAGATGATTAATCATCCTGAACCTGTAATAATCTCTTTTCAATGAACCAGTGGCGCTCATTAATCCAATTTCATAGTTCTTATAGTTTTCTCTTTTCCCTTTCAGGTACCAAAACTCATGCATCAGTCAGTGCACCTCTTTCCACCAATATCCCATTCTGGTTCTCCACAGGTGTATGTTTAACAGCTATATCATTTCAATATACCAGGGCCACTGGTTATAGGGTCTTCATTGCCAGATGACTGGCAAGTGATCCATCTCCAGAATTCCATTTTAGATTTGGCTTCCTAGGACCAGCACTAACAACTGCCTTCAGTTGGGCAACTTGTACACAGACTTTGAGACACAGAATTGTGCACAGAAATGTGTTGGGAAGTGATCTTAGGAGGTACAGATGCAAGGAAGTAAAAGAGGCATGACTGGGCATAGGGAGAAGTTCATCTACACTGAAGTTTTAACTGAGGCCTCAGACAATCCTAAGGGAAGATTTGGAGCTGGGAACATCCTTTGGGTTTATCTCACATAGAAGTAAAGGAGCAGGGTCTTAGTATTTCCACATCTACCACTGACCCATGGAAGACAGACCAGCTGTAATCAGAAGCAATATAGTTCCCTGAGGCTCAGGGCAATGTCTAGTGAAGGGCACAGCCATGAACAAACAGCAGCCACTATTCTCAGCAACTAGGGAGTGGAAGCATGGGCTCTGAAGACAGAATCTGGGCAGAATATCACAGTATCCACTATTTAACTACTTCTCACCCTTCAGAATTCAGTTCAATCATCACTTTATCTGGGAAGTTTTCCCTGACCTTGACCCAACTTTTCTCCCTGCAATATGCCACATTCTGCCAGACTACGTCAGATCTCCTTGTTATAGACATTCTTAACTTCCTGCATTTTTCTTTCACTGAACATGACATACATTTAATTATATGTTTGCTGGTCTGATTATTTGATTAAAATCTATCTTTTCCATGAATTATAAGCTCCTAAAGTGCTTACCTAGAGACTGTGATTTTTGTCCATTATTGAATCTCTAGTGCTTAGCAGAGGACCTATTACATATATTAACACTCATTCAATATTTACGTGAATGAATATGATGTTGATGGATTTCTGTCGTGGATGTCGCACACTGTAACAATGACACCATTATATGGTAAACTCACCCAGAAAGCTATTACAGAGAACAGATTTCTGCAAGAAAACACTCCAGTTCTTCTGTCAGAGAGGACTGTTTTCTTGCATAAAACTCAGAGCTTCTGGAGAGCAGCATCGGACGCTGTCAGACAGAGTGAAACAACTGCTCACTAGTCAGATTGTCTTGATATCTTCTGAAATCAATGATATGAGAGCTGTGACCACCAGATAACCCTCATCTTTATATTAAAAAAAAAACCAAGATGTACAGAAGTTCTGTTACAACAAAAAACTGCTTAGAAAACTGTCTGTTCTGCCTTGCCTGACTTCAATTCATATTTTAGTTCCATGTTTATGGAAAATGATACTACTAAAGGGGCACCTGGGTGGCTCAATCAGTTGAGCATCCAACTCTTGGTTTTGGCTCAGGTGACAATTTTGCAATTCATGAGTTCTAGCCCCGCATCAGGCTCCACGTTGCTGGTGCAGAGCCTGCTTGGGATTCTCTCTCTCTCCCTCTCTCTCTGCCTCTCTCTCTCTCTCAAGATAAATAAGTAAACTTAAAAAATATATATATATATATATATAACATATATATATATATATGACAAAATAATATGCAACTTCTAACAAGTTGGTAGGGCAACAAAAATTTGGGGATGCACTTTTTTTATATGTCAAAGGGCACCGTATGGTTCAATGTCAGTTTTCTTCTTATATATTGTCTCTAATACTGACTCACAGGGAATGTTTCCTTTGATTTATCTGAAGTGATTTTTAATTTTTTTTTGTTTTTACAAATAAAGATCATGTAGAAATTCCACTTATTCCTTTCCTATAATCATCTCTTTTATTTGTAATGAGATACACTCCCGCAGGAAAAAAATTGGGACACCATGAGGAAGGCTGATGCACTTTATAAGGCTGCTGGTTAAACATTAAACCAATGACTTCCACTGTAGTACTTCAGTAAACTCTGCATAACATGGCTATTTGGTATTTACTGAATACTTTTATGTCTACTGAATGCTTTCTAGCCTACTTTCTGGGATCCATGTACCAAAACTTTTAAGTTCATATTCAGACCATTTAAATCCACACTGAAACAAACTCAGTAAGTAATGGCAGGTTACAAGATTTAGTTATTGTGACATTCCTCTTGAAGTCGATCTGCACCATGAGTGAAAGAAACACTTCTACTGCAATCAGATCCCACGTTCTAGGTCAGTGAGTTCTAGATGATTCTTGCCAGATGGTTTAGGATGCCATTCCATGAAATACAAGCAAGGAAGCTTTGTTGTAAATTCTCCTTTATTCTGTAAAAATACTTTGGAGAGGAACTTCCTAACCGAGACGAATTTCATCTCCATCTGCCTCATAAGGTACATACTTCCATTTTAACCTTCTACCACCAGAGACACAGCTTGACATCTGCTATTTAAGAAGCACTGATTTCCAGAGACAGTTGTTCTAACAATGGCTCTGTGATCATCTCAAATAAAGGTAAAGGTTTTGTGAACAGAACGTTAATCCAAGCAGTCAATATCATGCTTTGTCACCCTGAATTAAATGGTTATATTGAAAGATTAGTGCAGAATACTAAGGATGCCCTGAAGCAAATTGCTAAAGGAAATTGGCCAACTGGGCCTGCCAAGTGTTCCATTGTGTAACGTGTCACCTCACGTTCCAGATGGTAGTAAGTCATTTTGAACTAAATGACCACATCTCAGTATTTACTTGAGGGTCTGATAAACAATGGACTATATTCCACATACTGTCCCATCACCTACATCACTTTATCACACAAGATTTAGTACGTGATGGGAATTATGAAACTGCAAGCACATTGTTTTTATTTAGCAAATGCATGTATAACAACACTGCATGACTCACAGTTCTAAATGCTTCAGCCTCAACTTATTTAGAAGATGGATTTGGAACACTGTCATCAAGAACACAGGTTCTATGCGATAGGACTTCAAGAACAAAAGTGGGGATACAGCCCATCTGCCTGTTAACCATTTGCCAAATTATCCTCTCCCAAAACACTCAACATCAAGGCCACTGCAAGCCAGAGCCCTTTGGGGTGGTTTATTAATGACATCACCTGACACTCAGAAAATTTACCACATGATGGACACAGTAAGGTGTCTTTGATTTCTCAACTACCAAGATTAAGAGAATCTATAATTATACAACTCTCCATATGATGAAGACTTAGACACACAAAACCATGTCCACATGGAGACTAAATTATAACAGTGCCCCCAAAAAACTAGAACTGATACATGTGCTGTTAGTAGTGTTTTGTTATTTTTGAGTTACTATTCCACAGTTCATCAATTTAGAGGGAACTGATTCCAGTTCTGCACACTTCTAGCCCCCCAAATAAGAATCATCTTTTCTAAAGTTTTCCTGATTTTTATTTCCCAGCTTCCCAAAAGATTATGATTATGTTGACCTGCCCCTTTTTAACTGCTGTTTTTCTGTAAGTCCTGAACACTACACTATGATTCTTACACCAATAATTACATCTCGGATTTTATGGCTCTTCATCCAGTTTTATTTACAGCATTGACCTCATAAATGGCGGCAGATCCATACATTCCTATCTCATCAACCTTTCTTGAGGCATGAGCTAGTATATTAAACAGTGTGTGGTTCTACCATTGCCATCACTAAAGCCCCTCTTTTGCCAGCAATCGACACACAGCTGTGGCACGGTCATAGTATGTGATATGGCAAAATCTCTGAAATGTTCAATGCATTTCCAAAATTGCTTGTGGCCTGGATTGCCTTTTCAAAAGTATTTTGTGCAGAGCATATAATTTTCTCTTGTTCCATGACATTAATGGATTGCTCGGTCTATAAACTGCTTTCCTTATTTAATACAAACACTCACTTAAATCGAACCTACCCGACTTTGACAGATGACATGCCAAGAGGACTCACAGATTTCACTGCAGCTGAAATAAGTGTGTGTGTTCATTTATTTCCAGTTATTTTCACTGTACAGTGCTCTGCTTGTCTATTCCAAAATAAAAACAGATGGTGTGCTTTCTCTTCCTTCAGGCTCTGCTAGCAGTTCTTTGTAAAATGCATGAAAGTTGTTTGCAAGTACATGTTTCTTTATAAAGTAAAAAACATGTAGTGAAGGTGTCCAACGACCTTACATCATAGTGAGGACTTAACTCACGATGTAACTGATAGGGTTTAGAGGGAGTGGAAGATTTTCAGCCGATTATTCTGATTTCTGTCTTGAACTGTATCCTACTTTCACACCGTTCCACTCAATGAGTTGCTTCATAAGAGTTAATGCCAGGAATTGAACGAAATTAAAACACTTATTTTCAAGTTTAAAGCAAACAACATAGCACTCTTTTTTTTTCTTTTTCAAAATTTTATTTAAATTCTAGTTAGTTTATATACAGTGTAATATTGGTTTCAAGGATAGAATTCAGTGATTCATTCAGCACCCAGTGCTCATCCCAATAAGCACCCTCCTTATCACTCATCTAGCCCATCCCCCACCTCTCTCCCTCTAGCAACCCTCAACTTGTTCTCTAACGTTAAGAGTCTCTTACGGTTTGCTTCCCTCTCTCTTTTAGCTCCCTTACCATATGTTCATCTGTTTTGTTTCCTAAATTCCACTTGAGTGGAATCATATGGTATTTGTCTTTATCTGACTATTTCACTTAGCATAATACACTTTAGCTCCATCCACATCATTGCAAATGGCAAGATTTCATTCTTGTTGATGGCTGAGTAATATTCCATTGTATATATACCACATCTTCTTTATCCATTCATCAGTCGATGGACACTTGGGCTCTTTCTATAGTTTGACTATTGTTGATAGTGCTGCCATAAACACTGGAGTGCATGTACTCCTTCGAATCTGTATTTTTGTAAACTTTGGGTAAATACTTAGTAAAATTGCTGTATCATAGGGTAGTTCTATTTTTAACTTTTTGAGGAACTTCTATACTGTTTTCTGAAGTGGCTGCACCAGTTTGCATTCCCACCAACAGTGTAAGAGGGTTGCACTTCCTGTAAATCCTCACCAACATCTGTTGTTTCCTCTGTTGTTAATTTTAGCCATTCTGACAGGTGTAAGGTGGTATCTCATCATGGACTTGTATTTGCCTTATGATCAGTGGTGTTGAGCATCTTTTCATGTATCTGTTGGCTATTCAGCTGTCTCCTTTGGGAAAATGTCTATTCATGTCTTCTGCCCATTTCTTAATTAGATTATTTGGTTTTGGGTGTTGAGTTTGGTAAGTTCTGTATAGAGTTCAGATACTAGCCCTTTGTCAGATATGTCACTTACAAACGTCTTCTGCCATTTTTAGCTGCCTTTTAGTTTTGTTGATTATTTCCTTCATTGTGCAGAAGCTTTTTATCTTGATGAAGTCCCAATAGTTCATTTTAGCTTTTGTTTCCCTTGCCTCTGGAGATGCATCCAGTAAGAAGCTGCTCAGGCCAAAGTCAAAGAGGTTGCTGGCTGTGTTCTCCTCTAGGATTGTGATGGTTTTCTGTCTCATGTTTAGGTCTTTCATCCACTTTGAGTTTATTTTTGTGGATGGTGTAAGAAAATGGTCTAGTTTCATTCCTCTGCATGTCGCCATCCAGTTTTCCCAGCACCATTTGAACAGTATAGTACACTGAAAAACAAAGTGGACTGATTTCTCTAACACTGAGTGAAAGAACTTGATTTTTTAACATAGTAATATATATATATATATATATATATATATATATATATATATACATACATATATGTATGTATACACACACACACACACACACACACACACACACATATAAAATTTATTGTCAAATTGGTTTCCATACAACACCCAATTTTCATCCCAACAGGTGCTCTCTTCAATGCCCATCACCCACTTTCCCCTCTCCCCCACACCCCATCAACCCTCAGTTTGCTCTCAGTATTCAAGAGTCTCTTATGGTTTGCCTCCTTCCCTCTCTGTAACTTTCCCCCCCTTCTCCTCCCTCCTGGTCCTCTATTAAGTTTCTCAGGATTCACACAAGAGTGAAAACATATGGTATCTGTCTTTCTCTGCCTGACTTATTTCACTTAGCATAATATTCTCCAGTGCCATCCATGTTGCTACAAATGAACTATTGGGACCTCATGAAGATAAAAAGCTTCTGCACTGCAAAGGAAACCATCAACAAAACTAAAAGGGAACCGACAGAATGGGAAAATATATTTGCAAATGACATATCGGACAAAGGGCTAGTATCCAAAATCTATAAAGAACTCACCAAACTCCACACCCAAAAAACAAATAATCCAGTGAAGAAATGGGCAGAAGACATGAATAGATACTTATCTAAAGAAGACATCCGGATGGCCAACAGGCACATGAAAAGATGCTCAACGTCACTCCTCATCAGGGAAATACAAATCAAAACCACACTGAGATACCACCTCATGTTGGTCAGAGTGGCTAAAATGAACAAATCAGGAGACTATAGATGCTGGAGAGTGAAAGAACTTTAGAAAGCATGGATGATCCACTGTAACAATGCTTCAAACTACATATAGTATATTTAAATCTAACTAACTTTCACTTATAACAAGTCTTATCTCCTCTTGAGAAATGACTGACCTGACAAGGAATACCCTCTCTTAGGGCAAGCCTTCTGTGTGAATTGACGATGTAAATGACATGAGCTACATGAATAGCATTTGCCTGAATAACCACTACATCAGGTGTGGAGAGGCTCTGGTCATAAGATTATTATGTAAGTTACCTAATTATCAGAATACTTCTGTGTCCAAATCCCCCTGGATTACCACCATTGTGCTGATTTTACTAAAAAAAAAAAGTTTTAGAATTTTTCTTTCATTTGGTACTATAGCAACCAAATAGTCATTTCTAAAATATTATTTTGCCACCTTATTGGTACTTACTGTAATAAAAGGCAATTATATGTTTCAGCTTTCTGATGTCTCCCTGATGTCACAAGTTAATAAAAAACAAACAAACTAATTTTCTTCAAAGCCAGCAACATTCTGCTGACTCCAAAACTAGCTCATTAAGGGCTATGTGTTCTGATCTCTCTAGGTGTTAGAGATAAAAAAAAAAGCAAAGGAATGTAGCAGTAGTCAATCCTACCAAGCCCCGAGCAGAGACAGATGTTAGGAAAACTGGGGTCTTCTAGGCGATGTCTGAGGATACATCTTATATGCCAGCTCTCAAGGCATCCCAAATCTGGGGTGATCCCAAGTTTATTCTCACCTGAGAATTGATTATGATCATCCAGATAACAAAAAAAAGAGTGCCAATGATACAACCACTTTGGACAACAGTTTGGCAATTCCTCAAAATGCTAAGCACAGACTTACCATAAAACCCAGAAATTCTACTCCTAAGGACCACAAGAGTAATACAAACACATTGCCACACAAAAGTTATACAGGAATGTTGGTCAGAGTAGCATTTATTCGTAACAGCCATAAAGCGGAAACAACCCAAATATCCATAAACTGATGAACAAAATAAGGTATATCTATACAGTAGAATATTATCTGGGAGTAAAAATAAATGACATACTAATACACGGTACAACGTGGATGAACCTTGAAAACACTTTACTAAGTGAAAGAAGTCAGTCACAAAGGAACACTTATCATACGATTCCATTTGTATGAAATGTTTAGAATATGTGGCTCTGTAGAGACAGAAAATGGTTCGTGGTAACTTCAAGCTTGGCAAGTGGATCCCTACTGGGAAAGTCGGGATTGCCCTCTGATGGGTATGGGAGTTTCTTCTTAGGGTGATGAAATGATTTCAGTTAATTGTGGTGATGGTTGCACCAGTCAGTTAAGATACTAAGGATGACGGATATGTATGTTTCAAATCGGTCAATTTTACAGGATGTCATTTTGTGTCAATAAAGATATTAAAAGTGCGAACATTTATTGATAATTTACTATGTGTCAAACATTATATTGGGAAGTGTATGTACATAAACTTATTTAATTCTCTAAACAATTCTTTCATAGCTGAAGAAACCAAACCTTGGAGATCCTAAGGGACCTGCCCTGGCTCACACAACCAGGATGTAACTGATTCCACAATTACTAAACTATATAGTTCAGTCATCACTATACACGTTTGAAGGGGACAGTTGTGGCGGCACCTGGGTGGCTTAATCTGTTAAGCAGCTGACTCTTGGTTTCAGCTCAGGTCATGATTTCACAGTTCTTGAGTGCAAGCCCTGCATTGAGCTCCGTGCTGACAACGCAGAGCCTGCTTGGAATTCTCTCACTCGCTCTTTTCCCCTCCCCGGGTTCATGCTCTCTCTCAAAATAAATAAATAAACATGCAAGAAAAAGAAGGAGGCCGTTGTAAGAAGTTCAGCAGATCAGATGGCTTTCAAAGTACATGTAGCATTTTGCTAACACATAGCAACCCCTCAAAGCACTAAGCATCATTCTGGCACTTTTTCAAAGACCTACACAGTCTAAGTGGTATAATTTGTTGTTGCTGTTGTTGAAATGGTAATATGGTATAAATAGGTTCAAATATTTGTTTTTACAAATATTTAGAGGTATTCTTTTAACGCCAGAGCTTTAAAAGAACAATGAGATAATTGAGAAGACTCATGACATAATCTTTTCAATCTACTCAACACGTCATTAAAATATAATCGTATAGTATAAACTACAACCAATGCACATGAAAAGCTGGCATTAACTTCCAGCTGGGGATGGGGAAAGTCACAGGATAGTAAAGAAAAGAATCTAAAATAGTTTCCCTCTGGTCACACTTGGCTAAGAATTTCCCCAATTCTGCAGTGCCAAACACTGTGCTAAATCCTTTATTTACATTTGCACGTGCTTTCTTCACAATATCCCCAACATGTGTATTATTGTTACAACAGATAGAAGATTAAACTAAATATCAGAAAGGTAAATTACCAACGTCACACAGTTAGAAAGTAAAAGAGCCTAGATTTAACCTAAACCATCTGTGGTGCAGAAGGCAATGACCTCCCTTATCCAAGAAGCTATAATTATTACATGTACCATATTAGTCGCTAGAAATGAAGTGTCACAACACGAACTTAGAACACAAATCTTCTGTTACTAAGTCCAAATGGGAAAGAAGACAATTCTTGGTTCTCAATAAATTTTAGAAATCTTACGGTCTATCCTCTCATCCCAAACCACATTATTTCTTTCGCCAGATATTTGTCTACTCACCATTGACACAGGGCTTTTGGGCACGTGCACATCAAACCCCGTTCTCAATATTCTGTGTCATCAATTACCTAAACACCAGACCTCTAAGACATTAAGACGGTGTTCTATTTGATCCTGTACAAGGCAGGAGATCCTACTTGGTCAAAATGTCAAATGTCTTGATCTTCAATCACTTCTTGTTATTACTGTGGTTAAATTACCAGCCGCAGCTACTAACTTCGAAACTAACCAGGAATCAGTTCGGCCGGTTGCATCTGTTTTCCAGCTGGTCATAATGTAGGAACCATTGTCCTGTAAGTAACCTACATGGTTATTTTCTAAAGAGAAAATGGAAAATTATATAACAGTGTTTCAAATCTCACTTTTTTTCTGATTTATTCACAAGGGAGCAATCTTCATTTCCTAAGCACTATTATTACTTGACTACAAAGTTAAATCATTTCTGCACCTCTCTTCGATCTGTCTTCTCATACTGGATAATTGATTGGTTTGCCTGTATTTTCAATTGCATAATTTGAATGCAACGGAAAATGTGTGACTGCTGGGAGTGTTCAAGTTATAGGCAGAGTATTACATTTTTTTCAACTCCCTAGATATCTCAAATAAACCTCTTAAGCCTCAAAACTTCAAAGAGTGTACAAAATTAAACTGTTTCTTTTCTTAGGCATAATCATTGCTTGTGATATTGTTTAAAGAAAAATCTCAAAAACTTTCAATAGCAAAGAGTTACAAGTATTCCAATCAGAGCTATTTGAAGAATAAATTGAATTAATTGAAAAGAATTTACAGATATCCATAACATAAGGGAGGGATTCAGAGCAATAGGGTAATGGATGGATTTGGATACTGGCAGAGAATCCTCAGATTATCTTTGGATCCAGATAAATAATTAGAAAGTAAGAGATCATAATTATTAACAAAAATTAATTCTTATAATTCCCACATACATCTTATGGGACCCAGCCCATAGGTATGGGAGGCAGAAGAATTCCAAAACTAAAGTGCTATTTTCCCAAATCCAATCAAGCATGATCCATAGATTCCAGGAAATATGGTATTGAGCTCAAATGCATTTTAAGATATTCTATCTAGGGGTGCCTGGGTGGCTCAGTCAGTTAAATATCCAGCTCTTGATTTACGCTCAGGTCTTTTTTTATATAGAATATTCCTCAACACTACTTTACTTGATAATGATCAAATATTTTTCTTTATTTTTTTATTTTTATATATATTTTTTTAATATATGAAATTTATTGTCAGATTGGTTTCCATACAACACCCAGTGCTCATCCCAACAGGTGCCCTCCTCAATACCCATCACCCACCCTCCCCTCCCTCCCACCCCCCATCAACCCTCAGTTTGTTCTCAGTTTTTAAGAGTCTCTTATGCTTTGGCTCTCTCCCACTCTAACCTCTTTTTTTTTTCTTCCCCTCCCCCATGGGTTTCTGTTAAGTTTCTCAAGATCCACATAAGAGTGAAACCATATGGTATCTGTCTTTCTCTGTATGGCTTATTTCATTTAGCATCACACTCTCCAGTTCCATCCACGTTGCTACAAAGGGCCATATTTCATTCTTTGTCATTGCCATGTAGTACTCCATTGTGCATATAAACCACAATTTCTTTTTCCATTCATCAGTTGATGGACATTTAGGCTCTTTCCATAATTTGGCTATTGTTGAAAGTGCTGCTATAAACATTGGAGCACAAGTGCCCCTATTAAGCTCAGGTCTTGATTTCAGGATGGTGAGTTCAGGTTGAGTTCACCCTGAATTAGGGTGGGCATGGGACCTAGTTAAAAATATATTTTTTTAAAGATATTCTAGGGGCGCCTGGGTGGCTCAGTCGGTTGAGCGTCCAACTTCGGCTCAGGTCATGATCTCACAGTTTGTGGGTTCAAGCCCTGCACCAGGCTCTGTGCTGACCGCTTGCTCAGAGCCTGGAGCCTGATTCAGATTCTGTGTCTCCTTCTCTCTCTGCCCCTCCCCCGCTCACGCTTTGTGTCACTCTGTTTCTCAAAAATAAATAAATGTAAAAAAAAATTTTTTTAAAGATATTCTATTTACATTGGATCATGTTGATGGTTTCTTTCAAACCCATCCAAGATTTTTTCAAAAAAAAAATAGCAATAAAGAACACACCGTAAGGAATATGTATATAAGTTGTACTGTCATAAATGAGCAAGGTATTACATATGTCATCCTTTAGGTAATCATGAAACACACTTTCACATACAGTTTCTCTAAAGAAGAAAATTTAAAGTTAGAAAATATCACACGTATCACAGTCTGAATAATGTGTAACTGCTGGCCCCCTGGAAGTTCAACTCTTCATAGTGCAAAACTAGAACATGAAACATTGTATCCACTACGACATTCCCAGGATCTGAGAGATAAATTAATTCATGAGAACATATTTCCTCCTCATCACAGCCCTGGCTCTGTCACAGCAAGAAACTGGAGTCAAATAGTTCAAGGGAAAGTACTTAGCAGATAACTTTCAACGGTACGGGGCTCTCGGAAAATGAAAAATGTATATGTCATTGCTAACTTTAAAAGCATATGTGGCAAAGTTGGGACGAGCAAATTCTACTGATTTTGTGAATGCATTGCCAACGACCAGGTTTAGAGTAAATATATGACGCTGCTTTGTCCAATATGGTAGCCACTAGTCACATGCGGCTATTTAAATTTAAACTTAAATTTACACCAATTAAGATTCAATAAAATTTAAAATTCAGGTCCTCATAGTAGTGACATTTCGTGTGTTCAATGGCCACATTTGGCTGGTAGCTATGTTACTGGACAGTAATGTATAAAAAATGTTTCAATCAATGCAGAAAGTTCTGTTGGAAAAAAAATGGTATAGAGATGTCTTACTGTCTTGTTTTGTTACTAATATGCAGACTTCTGTTTGTGTAATCGATGAGTTTCTAAAAATATAAAAAGTTTGTGTAGTTACATAATCAAACTCTAAATGCAAGAAGGAAATTGATTATGTAGAGAAAGTTTCCTCCTAGAGTCTAAGCTCCATGAAGTCAGGTAATGTCAACATATTAACTAATGCATCCCCAACACCTAGAAGAGTGTTTCGCACACAGTAGGTGCTCATTATTTATTTGTTACATTACTTTATTTGTGTTGTGAGCAATTTCTGTTCAAGTATACTAAATGTTCATGTCGTCAGCATGTATCAACTAAAATTCGTGATAATTCAACGGACGTAGACTAAAATTTATGCATGAACTCTGAAGAAAGCATTTTAAAAGTAAATTAAGAGTAATATTATAAAGTATAAAAGAATAAACTGGCTAAATGGCTCCAGGGACTTTAACATCTCTATTTAGAATGTGTTAATTACAAAAGCATGTTCAATTAAAACTGACCTTAAAAGATTCTATTTGGCAAGTTTCTTACCACGAGTCCTTCTAATTACAAAAGATATTTAGAATGAAACTAGTCCATGAGATAGACATCTGTAATTTAGATTGACCTTTCCACAAATAGTCTTTAATTACTGAAATTATGCTTTATGAGATATTTTACTATATCATTTATTCTGTCACTGTGTTAAAGGCAAATGGGAAAACATAGTTAAAGTCTTAGTTGTATGTTGCTTAATAGTCCAAGAAAGCAATCTTTGATCTGCTACATAAGAGAGTGCAGTAGGAGCAGGAAATGGGAATAAGGCAGAGTGCGGTAATGACAGTGCATGGCTCTACAAATTAGGGCAGCTCACTCAGCGACTGTTGATTTGCACAGTGTATGTCAAGCACATTTCTAGTTCTGCGATTGCATGTGAGTTGATTAAGTAGGCTCGGAGCTCCAAGGGGTTTATGTGTATGGTGAGCATCTTCTTTTGCCTACTCAGCATGAGTCCCTCTCCTGCTGTAATAGCATTCTGATTTTTTCCCATGATGCTGTGCTTGGCTCCCAGTTTGAAGCAATCTTGACAGACATGTCCGACCATCCCCTGCAAATCCGGAGATGGTACCCTGAACCAAATTAAGTCAATCAGAAACTGTCTCCCTGGAATTTTCATCTTCAGCAAAATCATACAGAATCTGAAGAGCACAGATGTCTGTTCTTCTCAGTGAAAATGTCCTGCTAAGACTGCCAGCTTCTACGTATAAATCCATGTACTTTTCCTATCTTTCCTTTTTGAGACTGGGTCTTCGTTTTTTTTCCTCTGATTCTTTGAGCTACTGTATTCTTCCACCATCCCCCTTTTCATATAATTTTAGCTAGATTACTCAAGTGTGAGTAAGAAAAAACTCTCCTGGTATAATGTCTACCAAAAGATTACTTAACTAAAATACAATTATGATGCAATATATGAAAGTTCTAGGTCTGAACTTTGCCATTTGTTTTCTGTAGAATGGGGCTAATAACACATACTTTGTAGGGTGGTTTCTGATTAAATTGAGATTGGTGCAAAATAACAAATTGAGTACACACATTAGGGTCTCCTTTTACAAAGATTCAGCACAAATTATTCCCAAACACAGAAAAGATATTAATATTTTTGTAGGGGAGAACCACTATGGCTATTTTATGACCTAAGTTTCATTAGACCTTTACTACATACTCCAAAGTCCTGGTACTTGTGTTATTAATTACGTGCCATTTATTTTTGAGTAATGCAACCTTTCTTTGCCGTATTCTTTGATTAGATACTGAGACAGAACAACAATTTCCTTTAACTATACTTTTACAGCTGCCATCACTAATCCTGCATTGACACGGTAACCGTAAAACCAAGGTCAGCTCTTGAGAGTGTTACTGACTTAAGCAAATATTTATTAGGACTCTGATATGTACCACGTTTCCAACAATGCAAGAGGTCAGAGTAGTGGTAGCTAGAGGTAAATAAAACAAAGTCACTTGAGAAGGTCTTCCTCAAGCAAGAATGAGAGATGAGATGTGAATCACATATGCTACCATAAATGCAACTAACAATAAGGCATTTATAAAATGTTAAATAAAGGACATAAAGGGCCATGACAGTGCACAGATGAGAATGCTATATATTCGTACTTACTCAACATCAAGTTATGTGGTATCTTCTTTTTAAAAAACGTTTTTTTAAAGTTAGACCCAAAGAGGAAACCCCCAGAAGCTCTTGGGACCCCTCCTAAGGGGCTACTCATACTTTTCTCAGCTTCTTTATCCACCCCACTGACACTCTTTCTTTTCCTGTGTGTTTGATAAGACTTGAGGACTGACCTCCACATGTAGGGAAAGGCATGGTCGTTCATGTAGCACTGGATACTCCAGGAGAACCCAGTCTGTCCTAGGGGCAGAAGTCCTGGGACTCTGAACTCTAGACTGTAGTTAAAAATAGACGGTGGAAACTATTAACACAGGGAGACAATTAAAAATTTTTAGACAAGGCAAAACTAAATAAATCATGCTTGCCAACAAATGCCCTGCCCCCCCTCCCCAAAATCAAAGTGAGTACTATGGTCTCAGCTAAAATCACAGTGTGAATGGCAGTGGCAGCATCAGTGAATTGGGCAGTTTGTGGAAAGTACTACTGAGCAAACGCACTGTCTCTCATTGACCCAGGTATGGGCACCTTAAGAAGGGCTTGTTGAAATCCAGTTGCCTGAGATACACACAAAAACAACTAGTTATCCAAGTGGAAATATCCAGTAAATAGTCGGTTACCCAAATATAGATTTGGGGGCAAAGTTTTCAGAAGGAATATATATTTAGAATTGACCATTGTTTTAATAGTACTTAATTCATTTGATTGGATGAAATCACGGAGTCTGAGCTTCCCCTGAAAAGAGCCTGAAATCAGGACTTACAGGCAAGTAGTTTATTTAAGACGCAGTCAGTCCCAGGGAATAGGATGAAATACCATGGAGAAGAAAAGAGGGAAGGGAAAAAAAAAGCCAATACAATAATACATTATCAAGTCAGTTACCAGCGTAGACAATCAGCTTCATTCCAGTAGTGCCTTCTGAAAATCATTTAAAATACTTCATGGTGTTGCCCCACCTGTGGACTAATGGGAGAGATATTTACCTATCAGCTTCTACACTCCAGTGGTTGAGGGTGTATCGAAAGGGTGGGGAGGTTAACTCACAGAAACTTCCAGGCTGAGCTAGAGTGATGGATAGGCAGGTCCCAACGCTGATAATAGAAGCCCCAGGGTAGAAAGTAAAGATGAGTTAATTGCTGCAGCATGAAGTAGCAGACACCCACACGGGGAATACTGCCATGGTCATGGCTGGAATTAGAAGTGAGGCTGAGAGGAAGTGAGGAAGCCATAAGAGACCACTAAGAAGTAAGAGCCATGAGGCCTACTCAGAAGCACTCCAATGATTACACCTTGAGGAGATAAAGAACACATAGTAGACAAAGGAGCAGCCAGAGATGGAGAAGAATTTCCTATTCAGTGTCAGGCCAGGGTGATGAGGGTCTTGGGAGATGGTCCAAAGAACTGTTTGAAAACAGAACTGTTGGGGCGCCTGGGTGGCTCAGTCAGTTAAGGGTTCAACTCTTGATTTCAGTTCAGGTCATGATCTCACATTTGGTGAGATAGAGCCCCATGTTGGCCTTGACACTGTGAGTAGAGAGCTTGCTTGGGATTCTCTCTCTTCCTCTCTCTCTCTGCCTCTTTCCTGCTCACATTCATGTGTGCATGTGCACATGCTCTCTCTCAAAATAAATACACCTAGAAAAAAAGGAAAAGAAAACAGAACTTTCTGTTTTTTAATGGAACCATTATATCTACTTGGCCAGTGGTTGATACGATGAATGTTGTGCCAAAAGCAGTTCGTATCTAATTTGTAATGCTTTAACAAATGCCTTATAATTGAGTCAAATATGAATTGATGTTTACAGTGGTGAACATGGTCTATGTTTTGCTTTACTGTTATTATGATATATGCTCATTTTTTAACTCAAAACTTTGGGCAGTTAATTATCACCATTCTAGCATTCAGAAAAAAAGACTGTTCAGTGTTCAGTTAGTCACTTTCTTAAATGAAGAACACAAAACACATAAACTACATAGACAAAAATATTAGATTTTCCTTCATTCTGTTATTATTAGAATATCTATCTCATTATTTAACTATCATCTACTCTGTATGTATGGATGCTCCAGAGTGAATATTCCTAAATATATAGCTGAATGTATTTCAAAATAGGAAGTAAAGTTGAAAGGGTCAAAGGAACATTTAAGGTCTAGCAGTGTTCATACAGAAGCTCCCATTTAAAAAAATAATCTGGAGGGAGACAAGATGGCAGAACAGCATGGAAGTTTTTTGTGTGTCTCACGTCCATTAAATACAGCCAGACCAACACTAAACCATCCTACACACCTAGAAAACTGATTGGAGGATTAACGTAAAAATCTGCACAATCTGAACCACAGAATTCAGCAGGTACACAGCACAGAGAGGTGAACTTGGGGGGAGAGAAGCCACGGAGGGCAGGGAGCTGCTTTTGTGTGCGGAGAGAGGATGGAGACGGCAGGGGGGAGGGGGAGGAGAATACAGGAAAAGCACCCCTCTCCAAAAGCAACTGGAGGGAAAGTGGAAAATTGGAAACAGCCGCACAGACTGAAATAAAAAGGGAGAAAGGAGAAAGGAGAGAGTTTAAATTCCATTAAGACTGTAAACAAGGGGAGCGCAGTCTGCAACTCTGCAGCTCGATACCTGGTGGAGCTCTGGTGGGAATGGCAAATCCCCAGGAGCAAAGTGGAGTCCGGGAGGTTCTTGGGCCACTGGGGAGAAGCGGTTCCACAGCTGGAAGGACATTTGGTAGAGACTGTTGGGGCCACCTGGTCCCAGCGGTCCCCAGAAAATGGCCACATTCACCGGTGTGGGAACAAGGTCATTAAGGGTGAAGCCTGGTGCCAGATGCGTTTTGTGATTTTCCATAATCCCTGAAATGCTGCTACACTATCTCGTGAACTTTTTCTGGGGTGGGCTGGCACCTGGCCACAGTCTCTGGGTACTGGCAGCAGCACAGTCTCACGAACTTTCCTAGGTGCATCCTACATTCAGCCATTGCTCCATGAGACCCTCCCCAGAGGGGCGGAACAGGTCAAAGCTGCAGTCCCTCAGAAGTAAGGGGCCGGGGAAAACAGCCGCATCTGAGACAAAACTTGGGAGAGACGTATTAGCTGGGGCTTGGTCATGGACAGTGTAAAAGTGGGCAGTGGACGAAAGTTGAAGACAAAGGACGGTGTATGATTGCTGATTGGGAAGAAGAGTTCCGATACTAGAGACTGGGTAGCTGGGTGACACCATTTTTACCGCTCCTGCGCATGGGCATACACACCTACGAACACCACAACAATCCACCCCAGTAGGCTAGCAGCACCATCTAGTGGAGAATGGGGCCGTTACACTAAGCCCCGCCCAACTGGGCCACCTCGCTCTTCAAGCACACAAGTTTCACCACCTGCTTAGTTTATGGACTATAAAGTGCTTCATAGGCTGACTTCTAGGGGAAAATGAAGTAATTTCAGTCATAATTCAATCTGTTAGCAGATCCATCTATTCAATTTTCTTTTTTTTCTCTTTTTCACTTTTCTTGAATACAGAAAGAGAAAAAATTCATTTTTATTTTCAGTTTTTATTAAAAATATTTTTCTTTCCTTTTTTTACTACATTTTGTACTTTGTGTAAATTTTTTCAAAGTCTATTTTACTTCCATCATTTTATTTTAGTCTACTACAGTGTATTCACTTTTTCAAATATTCAAACGATTTTCCTTTTTTGCTCTCTTTCGTTTCTTTTCTTTTTCTTGAACACAGAAAGATAAAAAAATCATTTTTATTTTAATTTTTATTAAAATATTTTTCTTTAATTTTTTTCTACTATATTCTTTACTTTTGTGTAAATTTTTTTCAAATTCTATCTTACTTAGATCATTCCATTTTAGTCTATTTCAGTGTATTCATTTTTTCAAATTTTCAAATGATTTCCTTTTTTTCTCTTTCTTTTTTTTTCTTTCCCCCTTTTTCTCTAATCTGTCAAGCCACTGTCAAAACCCAGGCCAACACACACCTAGGATCTAGCGTCATTTATTCAATTTTGTGTGTTTTTAATTTTTTAATTTTAATTTTTTTTAATTTTAATTTTTTCTACCTCATTAATTCCTTTTCTACCTTCAAAATGATGAAACGAAGAAATTCACCCCAAAATAAAGAGCAGGAAGAAATGATAGCCAGGCATTTAACCAACACAGATACAAGCAAGATATCTGAACCAGAATTTAGAATCACAATCATAAGAATACTAGCTGGAGTCAAAAATAGATTAGAATCCCTTTCTGCAGAGATAAAAGAAGTAAAAACTAGTCAGGATGAAATAAAAAATGCTATAACTGAGCTGCTGCCATGGATGCCGTGGCAGCAAGGATGGATGAGGCAGGACAGAGAATCAGAGATACAGGACAAACTTATGGAGAATACTGAAGCAGAAGAAAAGAGGGAGATTAAGGCAAAAGAGCATGATTTAAGGATTAGATAAATCAGTGATAAGGATAATCCACTAAAAAGGAACAATATCAGAATCATAGGGGTCCCAGAAGAGGAAGAGAGGGAAATAGGGGTAGAAGGCTTATGTGAGGAAATCATAGCAGAAAACTTTCCTAACCTGGGGAAAGACACAGACATCAAAATCCAGGAAGCACAGAAGACTCCCATTAGATTCAACAAAAACTGACCATCAACAAGGCATATCATAGTCAAATTCACAAAAAAGTCAGACAAGGAGAGAATCATGAAAGCAGCAAGGGGGAAAAAGTCCCTAACATACAAGGGAAGACAGATCAGGTTTGCAGCAGACCTATCTACAGAAACCTGGCAGGCCAGAAAGGAGTGGCAGAATATATTCAGAGTGCTGAATCAGAAAAATATGCAGCCAAGAATTCTTTATCCAGCAAGGCTGTCATTCAAAATAGAAGAGGAGATAAAAAGTTTCCCAGACAGACAAAAATTAAAGAAGTTTGTGACCACTAAACCAGCCCTACAAGAAATTTTAAGGGGGACTATCTAAGGGGAGAGAAGATGAAAATATAAATAAATAAATAAATAAATAAATAAATAAATACCAAAAGCAAAAAAGATTAGAAAGGACCAGAGAACACCACCAGAAACCCCAACTCTGCAAGCAACATAATGTCAATAAATTCATATCTTTCAGTAATCACTCTAAACGTCAATGGACCCAGTGCTCCAATCAAAAGACACAGGGTAACAGAATGGATAAGAAAACAAGATCCATCTATATGCTGTTTACAAGAGACCCACTTTAGACCTAAAGACACCTTCAGATTGAAAGTCAGGGGATGAAGAACCATCTATAATGCTAATGGTTAACAAAAGAAAGCTGGAGTAGCCATACTTATAACAGACAATCTAGACTTTAAAATAAAGACTGTATCAGGAGATGCAGAAGGGCATTATATCATAATCAAGGGCTCTATCCACCAAGAAGACCTAACAATTGTAAACATTTATGTGCCAAATGTGGAAGGACCCAAATATATTAATCAATTAATCACAAACATAAAGAAACTCATTGATAGTAATACGATAATAGTAGGAGACTTCAATACCCCACTCACAGCAATTGACAGATCAACTAATCAAAAAATCAACAAGGAAACAATGGCTTTGAATGACACACGGGCCAGATGGACTTAACAGATATATTCAGAACATTTCATGCTAAAGCAGCAGAATATACATTCTTCTCCAGTGCACATGGAACATTCTCCAGAATGGACCACATAATAGGGCACAAATCAGCCCTCAGCAAGTACAATAAGATCGAGATCCTACCATGCATATTTTCAGACCACAACACAATGAAACTTGAAATCAACCACAAGAAAAAATTTGGAAAGGTAACAAATACTTGGACATTGAAGAACATCCTATGAAAGAATGAATGGGCTAACCAAAAAGTTAAAGAGGAACTGAGAAAGTTCATGGAAGCCGATGAAAACGGTAACACCACAACCCAAATCCTCTGGGACGCAGCAAAGGCAGTCATAAGAGGAAAGTATATAGCAATCCAGGCCTTCCCAAAGAAGGAAGAAAGATCTCAGATACACAACCTAACCTTACGCCTTAAGGAGCTGGAAAAAGAACAGCAAATAAAACCCCAAACCAGCAGAAAACAGGAAATAAAGATTAGAGCAGAAATTAATGCTACCGAAACAAACAAAACAAAACAGTAGAACAGATTAAGGAAACCAGAAGCTGGTTCTTTGAAAGAATTAATAAAATGGATAAACCACTAGCCAGTTTGATCAAAAAGAAAAAGGAAAGGACCCAAATAAATAAAATCAAGAATGAAACAGGAGAGATCACAACCAACACAGCAGCAATAAAAACAATAATAAGAGAATATTATGAGCGATTATATGCCAATAAAATGGGCAATCTGGAAGAAATGGACAAATTCCTAGAAATATATACACTACCACAACTGATTCAGGAAGAAATCGAAAATTTGAACAGACCCATAACCAGTATGTAAATTGAATTAGTAATCAAAAATCCGCCAAAAAACAAGAGTCCAGGGCCAGATGGCTTTCCAGGCGAATTCTACCAAACATTTAAGGAAGAGTTAACACCTATTCTCTTGAAGGTGTTCCAAAAAATAGAAATGGAAGGAAAACTTCCAAACTCATTCTATGAAGCCAGCATTACCTTGATCCCAAAACCAGACAGAGACCCCACTAAAAAGGAGAATTATAGACCAATTTCCCTGATGAACATGGATGCCAAAATCTTCAACAAGATATTAGCCAACCGGATCCAACAATACATTAAAAAAATTATTCACCACGACCAAGTGGGATTTATACCTGGGATTCAGGGCTGGTTCAATATCTGCAAAACAATTAACGTGATTCATCACATCAATAAAAGAAAGGACAAGAACCATATGATCCAAGAACCAAGGACAAGAACCAAATGCAGAGAAAGCATTTGACAAAATACAGCATCCTTTCTTGATAAAAACCCTCAAGAAAGTAGGGATAGAAGGATCATAACTCAAGATCATAAAAGCCATATATAAATGACCCAACACTGATATCATCCTCAATGGGGAAAAACTGAGAGCTTTCCCCCTAAGGTCAGGAACAAGACAGGGATGTCCACTTTGCTACTGTTATTCAAGGTAGTATTGGAAGTCTTAGCCTCTGCAATCAGACAACACAAAGAAACAAAAGGCATCCAAATCAGCCAGGAGGAGGTCAAACTTTCACTCTTTGCAGATGACATGATACCCTATATGGAAAACCCAAAAGATTCCACCAAAAAACTGCCAGAATTGATTCATGAATTCAGCAAAGTTGCAGGATATAAAATCAATGCACAGAAATCAGTTGCATTACTATACACCAGCAATGAAGCAACAGAAAGAGAAATCAAGGCAACGATCCCATTTACAGTTGTACAAAAAAACCATAAAATACCTAGGAATAAATCTAACCAAAGAGGGGAAAAACCTATACACTGAAAACTATAGAAAGCTTATGAAAGAAATTGAAGAAGACACAAAAAAATGGAAAAAGATTCCATGCTCTTGGATAGGATCAACAAATATTGTTAAAATGTTGATACTACCCAAAGTCATCTACATATTTAATACAATTCCTATCAAAATAACACCAGCATTCTTCACAGAGCTAGAACAAACAATCCTAAAATTTGTATGGAACCAGAAAAGACCCTGAATAGCCAAAGAGACCTTGAAAAAGAAAACCAAAGCAGGAGGCATCACAATCCCAGGCTTCAAGCTATACTACAAAGTTGTAATCATCAAGACAGTATCATACTGGCACAAGAACAGACACTCAGATCAATGAAACAGAATAGAGAACCTGGAAATGGACCCACAGATGTATGGGAACTAATCTTTGACAAAGCAGGAAACAATATCCAACGGAATAAAGACAGTCTGTTCAGTAAGTGGTGCTGGCAAAACTGATAGTAACATGCAGAAGAATGAACCTGGACCACTTTGTTGCACGAGACACAAAAATAAACTCAAAATGGATGAAAGACCTCAATGTAAGACAGGAAGCCATCAAAATCCTCGAGGAGAAAGCAGGCAAAAACCTCTTTGATCTTGCCCGCAGCAACTTCTTACTCAACACGTCTCCGGAAGCAAGGGAAACAAGCAAAAATGAACTACTGGGACCTCATCAAAATAAAAAGCTTCTGCACAGCGAGGGAAACAATCAGCAAAACTAAAAGACAACCAACAGAATGGGAGAAGATATTTGCAAATGACATATCAGAGAAAGGGTTGGTATGCAAAATCTATAAAGAACTTACCAAACTCAACACCCAAAAAACAAATAATCCAGTGAAGAAATGGGCAAAAGACATGAATAGCCACTTCTCCAAAGAAGACATCCAGATGGCCAACTGACACATGAAAAAAATGCTCCACATCACTCAACATCAGGGAAATACATATCAAAACCACAATGAGATACCACCTTACACCTGTCAAATGGCTAACATTAACAACTCAGGCAACAACAGATGTTGGCAAGGATGCAGAGAAAGAGGATCTCTTTTGCATTGTTGGTGGGAATGCAAGCTGGTGCAGCCACTCTGGAAAACAGTATGGAGGTTCCTCAAAAAACTAAGAATAGAACTACCCTATGACCCAGAAATTGCACTACTAGGCATTTATCCATGGGATACAGGTGTGCTGTTTTGAAGGATACCCCCCTATAAACACACACCCCCATGTTTATAGCAGCACTGTCAACAATAGCCAAAGTATTGAAAGAGCCCAAATGTCCATCGATGGATGAATGGATAAAGAAGACGTGGTATATATATATATATATATATATATATATATATATATATACACATACACACACACACACACACACACACACACACACAATGGAGTATTATTTGGCAATCAAAAAGAATGAAATCTTGCCATTTGCAACTACATGGATGGAACTGGAGGGTATTATGCTAAGTGAAATTAGTCAGTCAGAGAAAGACAAATATCATATGACTTCACTCATATGAGGACTTTAGGAGACAAAACAGATGAACATAAGGGAAGGGAAATAAAAATAATATAAAAACAGAGATGGGGACAAACCATAAGAGACTCATAAATATGGAGAACAAACAGAGGATTACTAGTGGGGGTGTGGGCGAGGGGATGGGCTAAATGGGCTTTAAGGAATCTACTCCTGAAATCATTGTTGCACTATATGCTAATTAATTTGTATGTAAATTTTTAAAAAATTAATAAATAAAAAATAAGATAAATAAAAATAAATATAAATAACTAATCTAAAAATAAACTTGACAAAAAAGTATGCAAAACCTCTTAAGAATTATTATATAACTATTGAGGAACATACACACAAAAGAAACACAGAACAAAAATGGAAAACATCTATTTTTGAATGAGGTATCCAGGAGGGTTCTTTCAGGGATCAGAAGGCATATTTAAAGAGGTAATTGAAAAAAACACAAATGGCTTTAAGAGGAACAAATTAGGGAGACAAACACCCTGCATTTAGCAACGATGGGAGCCATCATCTCCTGTAGGCCTGAAAGATCAACAGGAGGAAGCAGTTGTCTGGAGGTGGACTGATAGAAAAGGAGGGACGTTCCATAAGGGCTAAGGGATGTAGGAACTGACGTGGGTGGCTTGAGTTAAAGGAAAGGAGGAAACAGGAAACCAGACCTCAATCTTCCGTTGAACCCCGGTGTTCTCACAGCATCTTCCATTGCCTATATCGATTTGAAATGCACTCTATCATTTGACATGGTCCATTAAGGTCAGCCTCCCAGGGCATATAACAGAATAGAGAATGAGGGAAATTGGATGTAAGGACACAAATGGAGATTATAATGCACAATAAACTAAATTATATAAATTAACCACAAGCTTTTCTCTAAATGTAACATAAAGCCAATCAAGTTCCACAATTTTTTTAACTTGAAAATGATTCTAAAAATTAATCTAGAATAATAAATACATGATCCTAGCAGCTTGGCTAATTCTAAAATAAATGAATAATGGAGTACAAGGGTTATTTTCTCTACATAATATAAAAGCTATTATGTTGCTACATAATGAAATTAATTGATGCTGGTGGAAGAATAGGCTGATAAATTATTTTGATAAAATATACAGTCCAATTATAAATTCAAGAATATATTAAAATAATGGCATTAAGATGGAGAGAAAAATAATTAAAAAAATATCATCTAAGACAACTAGGTATAATTATGGAGAAAAACAACTCGAGTGTTTATCTTATTTTTCATACCAAAATAGGTTAAATATGGATTAAATATTGAAGTATATTAGAAAAACTATGGACTTATTGAAAATATGGTATATTAAATAATAGGTAAAGATTCTGGGAGGAAGATGGCGGCGTAGGAGGACGCTGGGCTCACCGCGTCCTGCTGATCACTTAGATTCCACCCACACCTGCCTAATAACCCAGAAAACCACCAGAAGACTAGCACAACAGATTCTCCGGAGCCAAGCGCAGACGAGAGGCCCACGGAAGAGGGTAGGAAGGGCGGAGGGGCGGGGCGCGCTACACAGACTGGCGGGAGGGAGCTGGGGTGGAGGGACGGCCCACCAGCCAAGCAGAGCCCCAGAGTCTGGCTGGCAAAAGCGGAGGGGCCGAGAACCAGTTCCTGCCAGCAAACTTGCTTGCACCACACAAACACCCAACGCTGTGCTTCTGCAGATCCATCCCTCCGGCAGCAGGTCTCACTCACTCCCGGTGCGGCAGGGCCCCCCCCGAAGCGGATCACCAAAGGAAAAGTAAGCGGAGCCTACCCCTCCCGCCCCTGTGCACCTTGCCAATCCACCCCAGCTAATATGCCAGATCCCTAGCACCACAAGCCTGGCAGTGTGCAAGTAGCCCAGATGGGCCACCCCACCCCACAGTGAATCCCGCCCCTAGGAGAGGGAAAGAGAAGACACACACCAGTCTGACTGTGGCCCCAGTGGGGGGCTGGGCGCAGACATCAGGTCTGACTGCGGCCCCGCCCACCAATGCAAGTTATTCAAGACAGCACAGGGGAAGTGCCCCTCGGTTCCACACCACTCCAGAGACTATCCAAAATGACGAAACGGAAGAATTCCCCTCAAAAAAAGTCCCAGAAATAATGACAGCTAATGAACTGATCAAAAACGATTTAAACAATGTAACAGAAAGTGAATTTAGAATAATAGTCATAAAATTAATCGCTGGGCTTGAAAACAGTATAGAGGACAGCAGAGAATCTCTTGCTACAGAGATCAAGGGACTAAGGAACAGCCAGGAGGAGCTGAAAAACGCTTTAAATGAAATGCAAAATAAAATGGAAACGACAACGGCTCGGATTGAAGAGGCAGAGGAGAGAATAGGTGAACTAGAAGATAAAGTTATGGAAAAAGAGGAAGCTGAGAAAAAGAGAGAGAAAAAAATCCAGGAGTATGAGGGGAAAATTAGAGAACTAAGCGATGCACTAAAGAGAAATAATATACGCATATTTGGTATTCCAGAGGCAGAAGAGAGAGGGAAAGGTGCTGAAGGTGTACTTGAAGAAATAATAGCTGAGAACTTCCCTGACCTGGGGAAGGAAAAAGGCATTGAAATCCAAGAGGCACAGAGCACTCCCTTCAGACGTAACTTGAATAGATCTGCACGATATATCATAGTGAAACTGGCAAAATACAAGGATAAACAGAAAATTCTGAAAGCAGCTAGGGATAAACGTGCTCTAACATATAAAGGGAGACTGATAAGACTCATGACGGATCTCTCTACTGAAACTTGGCAGGCCAGAAAGGAATGGCAGGAAATCTTCCATGTGATGAACAGAAAAAATATGCAGCCGAGAATCCAGCAAGTCTGTCATTTAGAATAGAAGGAGAGATAAAGGTCTTCCCAAACAACAAAAACTGAAGGAATTCGTCACCACTAAACCAGCCCTACAAGAGATCCTAAGGGGGATCCTGTGAGACAAAGTACCAGAGACATTGCTACAAGCATGAAACCTACAGACATCACAGTGACTCTAAACTCATATCTTTCTATAATAACACTGAATGTAAATGGACTAAATGCACCAATCAAAAGACATAGGGTATCAAAATGGATAAAAACATAAGATCCATCTATTTTATGTCTACAAGAGACTCATTTTAGACCTGAGGACACCTTCAGATTGAAAGTGAGGGGATGGAGAACTATTTATCATGCTACTGGAAGTCAAAAGAGAGCTGGAGTAGCCATACTTATATCAGACAAACTAGACTTTAAATTAAAGGCTGTAACAAGAGATGAAGAAGGGCATTATATAATAATCACAGGGTCTATCCATCAGGAAGAGATAACAATTATAAATGTCTATGCACCAAATATAGGAGCCCCCAAATATATAAAACAATTACTAACAAACATAAGCAACCTTATTGATAAGAATGTGGTAATTGCAGGGGACTTTAACACCCCACTTACAGAAATGGATAGATCATCTAGACACACGGTCAATAAAGAAACAAGGGCCCTGAATGATACATTGGATCAGATGGACTTGACAGATATATTTAGAACTCTGCATCCCAAAGCAACAGAATATACTTTCTTCTCGAGTGCACATGGAACACTCTCCAAGATAGATCACAAACTGGGTCACAAAACAGCCCTTCATAAGTATACAAGAATTGAAATCATACCATGCATACTTTCAGACCACAATGCTATGAAGCTTGAAATCAACCACAGGAAAAATCTGGAAAACCTCCAAAAGCATGGTGGTTAAAGAACACCCTCCTAAAGAATGAGTGGGTCAACCAGGCAATTAGGGAAGAAATTTAAATACATATGGAAACAAATGAAAATAAAAATACAACAATCCAAACGCTTTGGGACGCAGCGAAGGCAGTCCTGAGAGGAAAATACATTGCAATCCAGGCCTATCTCAAGAAACAAGAAAAACCCCAAACACAAAATCTAACAGCACACCTAAAGGAAATAGAAGCAGAATAGCAAAGACACCCTAAACCCAGCAGAAGAAGAGAAATAATAAAGATCAGAGCAGAAATAAACAATATAGAATCTAAAAAACTGTAGAGAAGATCAATGAAACCAAGAGTTGGTTTTTGGAAAAAATAAACAAAATTGATAACCCTCTAGCCAGGTTTCTCAAAAAGAAAAGGGAGATGACCCAAATAGATAAAATCATGAATGAAAATGGAATTATTACAACCAATCCCTCAGAGATACAAGCAATTATCAGGGAATACTATGAAAAATTATATGCCAACAAACTGGACAACCTGGAAGAAATGGACAAATTCGTAAACACCCACACTCTTCCAAAACTCAATCAGGAGGAAATAGAAAGCTTGAACAGACCCATAACCAGCGAAGAAATTGAATCGGTTATCAAAAATCTCCCAACAAATAAGAGTCCAGGACCAGATGGCTTCCCAGGGGAGTTCTACCAGACGTTCAAAGCAGAGATAATACCTATCCTTCTCAAGCTATTCCAAAAAATAGAAAGGGAAGGAAAACTTCCAGACTCATTCTATGAAGCCAGTATTGCTTTGATTCCTAAACCAGACAGAGACCCAGTAAAAAAAGAGAACTACAGGCCAATATCCCTGATGATTGTGGATGCAAAAATTCTCAATAAGATACTAGCAAATCGAATTCAACAGCATATAAAAAGAATTATTCACCATGATCAAGTGGGATTCATTCCTGGGATGCAGAACCATATGATCCTGTCAATCGATGCAGAAAAGGCCTTTGACAAAATTCAGCATCCTTTCTTAATAAAAACCCTCGAGAAACTCTGGATAGAAGGAACATACTTAAAGATCACAAAAGCCATTTATGAAAAGCCCACAGCTAACATCATCCTCAGTGGGGAAAAACTGAGAGCTTTCTCCCTGAGATCAGGAACACGACAGGGATGTCCATTCTCACCGCTGTTGTTTAACATAGTGTTGGAAGTTCTAGCATCAGCAATCAGACAACAAAAGGAAATCAAAGGCATCAAAATTGGCAAAGATGAAGTTAAGCTTTCACTTTTTGCAGATGACATGATATACATGGAAAATCCGATAGACTCCACCAGAAGTCTGCTAGAACTGATACATGAATTCAGCAAAGTTGCAGGATACAAAATCATTGTACAGAAATCAGTTGCATTCTTATACACTAATAATGAAGCAACAGAAAGACAAATATAGAAACTGATCCCATTCACAATTGCACCAAGAAGCATAAAATACCTAGGAATAAATCTAACCAAAGAGGTACAAGATCTGTATGCTGAAAACTATAAAAGCTTATGAAGGAAATTGAAGAAGATATAAAGAAATGGAAAAACATTTCATGCTCATGGGTTGAAAGAATAAATATTGTCAAAATGTCAATACTACCCAAAGCTATCTACACATTCAATGCAATCCCAATCAAAATTGCACCAGCATTCTTCTCGAAGCTAGAACAAGCAATCCTAAAATTCATATGGAACCACAAAAGGCCCCGAATAGCCAAAGTAATTTTGAAGAAGAAGACCAAAGCAGGAGGCATCACAATCCCAGACTTTAGCCTCTACTACAAAGCTGTCATCATCAAGACAGCATGGTATTGGCACAAAAACAGACACATAGACCAATGGAACAGAATAGGAACCCCAGAACTAGACCCACAAAAGTATGGCTAACTAATCTTTGACAAAGCAGGAAAGAATATCCAATGGAAAAAAGACAGTCTCTTTAACAAATGGTGCTGGGAGAACTGGACAGCAACATGCAGAAGAATGAAACTAGACCACTTTCTCACACCATTCACAAAAATAACCTCAAAATGGATAAAGGACCTGAATGTGAGACAGGAAACCATCAAAACCCTAGAGGAGAAAGCAGGAAAAGACCTCTCTGATCTCAGCCGCAGCAATTTCTTACTTGACACATCCCCAAAGGCAAGGGAATTAAAAGCAAAAATGAACTATTGGGACTTCATGAAAATAAAAACTTCTGCACAGCAAAGAAACAATCAACAAAACTAAAAGGCAACCAACAGAATGAGAAAAGATATTTGCAAATGACATATCGGACAAAGGGCTAGTATCCAAAACCTATAAAGAGCTCACCAAACTCCACACCCAAAAAACAAATAATCCAGTGAAGAAATGGGCAGAAAACATGAATAGACACTCCTCTAAAGAAGACATCCGGATGGCCAACAGGCACATGAAAAGATGCTCAACGTCGCTCCTCATCAGGGAAATACAATCAAAACCACACTCAGATATCACCTCATGCCAGTCAGAGTGACCAAATGAACAAAACAGGAGACTATAGATGCTGGAGAGGATGTGGAGAAACGGGAACCCTCTTTCACTGTTGGTGGGAATGCAAAGTGGTGCAGCCGCTCTGGAAAACAGTGTGGAGGTTCCTCAAAAAATTAAAAATAGACCTACCCTATGACCCAGCAGTAGCACTGCTAGGAATTTACTGAAGGGATACAGGAGTGCTCATGCATAGGGGCACTTGTACCCCAATGTTTATAGCAGCACTCTCAACAACAGCCAAATTATGGAAAGAGCGTAAATGTCCATCAACTGATGAATGGATAAAGAAATTGTGGTTTATATGCACAATGGAGTACTATGTGGGAATGAGAAAGAATGAACTATGGCCCTTTTGTAGCAACGTGGATGGAACTGGAGAGTGTGATGCTAAGTGAAATAAGCCATACAGAGAAAGACAGATACCATGTGTTCGCTCTTATGTGGATCCTAAGAAACTTAACAGGAACCCATGGGGGAGGGGAAGAAAAAAAAAGAGGTTAGAGTAGGAGAGAGCCAAAGCATAAGAGACTCTTAAAAACTGAGAACAAACTGAAGGCTGATGGGGGGTGGGAAGGAGGGGAGGGTGAATGATGGGTATTGAGGAGGGCACCTGTTGGGATGAGCACTGGGTGTTGTATGGAAACCAATTTGACAATAAATTTCATATATTAAAAAAAATAATAACAATAGGTAAAGTATAAATTCATTGCATGAAAATGTTGACATAAGGAAGAAATTACTCTGCTTCTCATCTAACCCAACCCAGCATCTTATACCTAGGACCTTTCTAGGTAAATCACATAATGCAAAATTTAATAAAAATGACCAGAATGTATTTAAATTTCTGTAGAGTCAAAATCAACATAAATGTGGCAAGATGCAAATCAATGAGATAGGAAGTGATAATTACAATATATTTGATATACAAGAAGTACTATTTTCAAAGAAAAATAAAGAGTCCAATAAGAAAACTTTTGTCAAAGAATTCAATAAGAATAAAATATAAATGAATAAAGTAAATTTAAGAACTGAATTCTATTGGAACCAAGGAAATATAAGTTGCATGTACAATAAAACATTCTTTGAGCCTTAGTATGATATATTATTAATAATGATGGGAAAGATTGACTCTGTTAAAAGTGGGTGATAGGAAAAAAATATCTCGAAAATAACTTGGTCAGAGTTTTAAAATGTTTAAATTTCATTTTAATGTTTAATTAGTTTAATATTATAACTCTGAAAGCTTCTCTTCAAAGATCAGGAACATGACAAGAGTGCCCCCACTGACCAATCCTATTCAACAAAGTGCCAAAAAACCTAGCCACAGCTAGTAAGCAAGAAAAAGAAATAAAAGATATCAGAATTGGGGAAAAAAAGAAATAAAATTGTCTATATTTGAAAATGACATAATTTTATATACAGAAAATTTTGAAGACTGAATCAAAACACTGGTAGATGTAATCAATGAATTCAGTAATGTTGCAAGCTACAAAGTTAACATATAAAAATAGTAGCATTTGTGGGGCTCTTGGATTGTTCAGTCAGTGGAGCATCTGACTCGTGATTTCAGCTTAGGTCAGGATCTCAAGGTGGTGGGATTGAGGCCTGCATCAGACTCTGCACTGAGCATAGAACCTGCTTAACACACTCTCTCTCTCTCTCTTTCTGTCTCCCTCTGCCCCTCTCCCCCAGCTTGTATTCTCCCTCTCTATCAAAAATTTAAAAAAAAGATAAAGTAAATCAAATTTAAAAATAGCACTCCTATACACTAACAAAAAAAATTTCTGAAAAAGAAATAAGGATATAAATCCCATTCACAATAGCATCAAAACCAATAAAATACATAGAAGTAAATTTAACTAAGGAGATAAAAGATCTCTAGTCTGAAAACGACAAGACATTGGTGAAAGAAATCAAAGAAGATATAAATAATAATAAGATACATTCTCTGTTCACGGATTGAAAGAATTAATATTGTCAGAATGTTAACACTACCAAAAGCCAACCCTAGATGCAATGCAATCCCTATCAAGATTCCAATGGTATTTTTTACAGAAGTAGAAAAAACACTCCTAAAATTTATATGCAACCTCAAAAGACCCCCAAAGAAAATTCTAGTCAAAGAAATTCTAAGAAAGAACAACTCAGGAGGCATCACATTTTCTGTTATAAAACTATGTTATTAAGCTAAAGTTACCAAACAGTAAGATAGTGGCATAAAAACAGACAAATAGACCAACGGAACAGAATTGAGAGCCCCAAAATTAACCCAAGTGTATATGGTCAACTAACATTTGACAAATGTGCTAGGAATACCCAAAGGAGCAAAGGTACTGTCTTCAATAAATAATGCTGGGATAGTTGGATATGCACACATAAAGAAATGAAATTGTGTCCATATCTATAGCACTCACAAAAATTAACTTGGAATACATTAAAGACCTAAATGTAACACTTGAAACCCGAAAGCATAGGGACAAAGCTTCTTGACATGAGTCTTGATAATGATTTTTTGGATATTACACCTAAAAGCACAGGCAACAAAATCAGAAATAAACAAGTGGGATTACATCAAACTAAAAGTT
This sequence comes from Acinonyx jubatus, assembly GCF_027475565.1. NCBI lineage: Eukaryota > Metazoa > Chordata > Mammalia > Carnivora > Felidae > Acinonyx > Acinonyx jubatus. The sequence goes on along the minus strand of NC_069385.1, from coordinate 13,557,834 downwards.
TCTGCACAACAAAATAAACCATCAATAAAGTCAAAAAAACAAGCTACAGAATAGAAAAAAAATATTTGCAAACCATATATTTGCTAAAAGTTTAATTCCAAATACAAGAACTAATACTACTTAATAGTAAAAAAATAGGGGCACCTGGGTGGCGCAGTTGGTTAAGCGTCCGACTTCAGCCAGGTCATGATCTCAGGGTCCGTGGGTTCGAGCCCCGCGTCGGGCTCAGGGCTGATGGCTCAGAGCCTGGAGCCTGTTTCCGATTCTGTGTCTCCCTCTCTCTCTGCCCCTCCCCCGTTCATGCTCTGTCTCACTCTGTCCCAAAAATAAATAAAAAACGTTGAAAAAAAAATTAAAAAAAAAATAGTAAAAATAGTTTTTTAATAGTAAAAAAAAAAAAACAACAGAAAACAAACGAATACAAATAATTCAATTAAAAAATGGGCAAAGGACCTGAACAGAAATTTCTGTTATAGGAAAGGCCAATGAGTACATGAAAAGATGCTCAACACCACTAATCATCAGGGAAATGCAAATTAAAACCACAATGAGGTATCACCTCATGCCTATTAGAATGGCCATCATTAAAAAGACAATAATAAATGTTGGTGAAGATGCGGAGAAAAGGGAACACCACTACACTGTAGTGGGATTCTAAATTGGTGCAGCAACTATGGAAACCAGTGTGGAGAATCCTCAAAAAATTAAAAGTGGAATTACCAAGCAATCCAGCCATTCCACTTGAATATTTCCAAAGGAAAGGAAAACATTAATTTGTATGGATATCAGCACTCCTATGTTCACTGCAGTGTTATTTGCAATAGCCAAGACATCGAAACAATCTAAGCAGTCCATCAATTGATTGAATGGATAAAGAAATCATGGTACATATATACAATGGAATACTATTCAACAATAAAAAGAATGAAATCTTGCCATTTGTGACAATATGGATGGATGTTGAAGGCATTATGCTATGTGAAATAAGTCAAACATAGTAAGACAAATACTATACTATCTCACTTATATGTGGAATCTAAAAATAAAAAAGTTTCCATGAGGTAATCTGGCAATTTATCCTAAGTAATTATGAATATGTGTGAAGTTATGACTATAAGCATATTTCAGAAATTCTACAAACATGATTAGATCATGTGACATTAAATAGAGTATATCTGTACAATGTACTTCCATACAATTGAATATAATATAGTAGAAGCAGATTTATGTCACACAAAGATGTTCACAAAATTTGTGAGTTGAAAAGGCAAATGAACAAGAATGACATTACTTCAGACCACAACGCGGATTAGATATTCTCACAATTTTTGCTATGAACTGCTTTTTAACTGGATGAACACTCAATGGCATTTCAACTGCACTGTTGAAGTGACAAGAATGACAAGGACCAAAACAGAGAACTGTTTAATATGAGTGGTGGGCACTGCTTGTGAATGGGGCCCCTCAGTGCTGTGCCAATCTGAAGTCTGTCTGACCATACTCTGTTCATCAGCAGGATGGAGACAGTAGGGCATACCTGGGGTAAGACTTTGACCAAAGAGGTAGAGCCCCACCTGCTCATAAGCAGATGAAGAAATGCTCATCAGGCCTTGAGTTTGTGCAGTGTAAGCAACTGAGCCAGAGAATCTATATGAATCCAGATTCTAGACAGAGCCACCAAGTTACTGAAAGGGCAAGCTAAGAAAAAATTCACTGTCCCTCAAAGAAAGCCAGCAAGGAAACAAGAAGAATTGATAAATAAATTGTGGAACAGAATGTGAGTGCATGAGAAATGAATGAACTTTAGCTACATGTACTAGACAGTATACTGCTTAAGAACGTGCCAAGGATATAATGACCACAAATTCATAATGGTTTTTACCCGTGGAGTAACAGACAGAAAACAGACTGGGAAGGTCCATACAGGGGATTTCAACAATGTTAGTAAAGTTTTTGTTTTTGTTTTCAATGAGGTGGCAGATCCACAAGTGAATATTTTATTCTTCTTCTTATATCTTTATATATTTTATGTATTAACAAATTATTTACATCTCCATGTCTATGCATGAAGTGCTTTATTTAAAAATGATTAAAATTCCGTGTGTGTGTGTGTGTGTGTGTGTGTGCATTTGTGAATGTATGTGAGGTGGAGAGAGGAATGTGTATGCACACACTCTCGGAGAAAGCAGAGCTTTTACAGTAAAGAGCATTTAAAATGTTACCTCTAGACAATGTGACTTGGGATTTTTTTTTTCTTTTATCATGTGTATCTTTGTTGTATTATTTATGGTGAATATGTGTAACCTTTAAAATAATTTTAAAAGGTCTGGGAAAACATTTATTGTTAAATCAACATTTTAGTCATTTTGTGTTTTTAAAACATTTTAATTGTTTAAAAACCCTTTTCAAATATTCAAATATATGTGAGATTTATTGATTGGGTTAAAGTAAAATGATAATAGGAAAATCCATTAGACTGGATCCTGTGTTTCTTAGTAACATGGAAAACTTCCAATATAATGAAATTAGAGAAAAAGGAATTAGGAAAAATTATGGATGAACAGAATCTAAGTTGAAATAATATTTATAGCTCCAAACCAAAAAAATTAAATATATTTAATTTGACGAATGGAAATTCTGTGACATTTTTCTGGAAAGTGACTTGTGAACAAAGAGGGGGCTTTTTTAATAAGCCTTGTTCACATAGCCTGATGAAACCTGCCTTTCATTTCCGTCCCAACCACACTACACTCGAGCAAAGAACATAGGATCAACTATAATATGTAACTTGTATACAGTCTCTATACCATCTATCAGACTTTCTTCATTTCTGCAAGTGGTTCTGCATTTCCGTATAGCTCCATAAAATGCAAGTCTATGCGAGGAAGCGTTTAGGTTAGCATACATACTGTAACAACACTCAGATGAGAAACCAAGAGTGTATTTATTTTATTTTATTTTTTACTTCTACCAAACATTTTATTTATTTATTTATTTATTTATTTATTTATTTATTTATTTATTTATTTAAATTCAAGTTAGTTAACATACAGTGTAGTATTGGTTTCAGGAGTAGAACCAGTGATTCATCCCTTACATACAACACCCAGTGCTCATCCCAAAAAGTGCCCTTCGCCCATCTAGCCCATCCTCCCACCTACCTACCCCCCCCAAACTCTCGTATTTAAGAGTCTCTTATGGTTTAACTCCCTGTTTTTATTTTCCGTTCCCTTCCCTAAGTTAATCTATTGTGTTTCTTAAATTCCATGAGTGAATTCATAAATGTAAATGAGTGAAATCATATGATATTTGTCTTTCTCTAACTTATTTTGCTTAGCATAATACACTCTAGTTCCATCTACATGTATAATAGAATACTACTCGGTGATCAAAAAGAATGTACTGTATTTATTTTTTATGGAATGACTTAATTGCATTAAACATTCTGTAGATAAAATGCAGATAAAAAGCATTTTGTAATAATAAATAATAAAAATAAAACAATACAAATAACAATAATAAAACATAATAATACACATTCAACACTTTTTAACCTGAAGCTTTTAACTAGGTCTAAATATTTGTATATATGATTGCATATAGGGGTGCCTAAGTGGCTTAGTCTGTTGAGCATCCGACTTCAACTCAGATCATGATTTCACTGTTAGTGAGTTCAAGCCCGCATCGGGCTCTGTGCTGTGTGAACTGTCAGTTCAGAGCCTGGAGCCTGCTTCAGAGTCTGTCTTCTTCTCTCTCTGCCTCTCCCCTGCTCATACTCTATCTCTCTCTCTCTCTCTCTATTTCAAAAATAAATAAACACTGAAAAAAAAAGAGTGCATATAATCCGAGTGTTTTAATGTTTGTTTAATGATACACATTCCAGCTAAAAGTTCTAAATATATATTTAAATTATATATATATATATTATATTTAAGTCATACATATAAACTTTTGCATTCATAACCAAGTTGCAAGAAAATTAGGAATACTTCCAGGGACAAAGTGTAGATAGAACTGAAAGCTTCCACAGCAAACCAGTAAGCAAAACACAATTCCGGAATGCGTGGGTGGCTCAGTTAAGCATCCAACTCTTGGCTTCATCTCAGGTCATGATCTCAAGGTTTGTGGGTTCGAGCCGTGTGGGAGCTGACAGTGTGGAGCCTGCTTGTGACTCTCTCGCTCCCTCTCTCTCTCTGCCCCCACCCCTGCTTGCACTCTATCTCTCAAAATAAATAAACATTAAAAAATTTAAACAAAAAACAACCAACCCAATTTCAATAGCAGGATCATGATGATGTTGGTCTTAGTAAGTGGCGATGCAGGTTTTTATGCCTGTCCAAGAAAAAGAGATGAGGTGTCCTCAGATATGTGGGTAGTAGGGATTGAGACCTGCACAGACTTCCAATTTCCTTGAATTAATTGGAACTTCAAAACTGCAAATTAATTGTGAAATTTCTCATGAGTGGGTTAAGACAGAAATCTTCATGTTCAGAATTACAGTGAGTTCCTAGTTCACACATTATTTCTTAAAAAATAAGGGGAAAAACAAAAGCCAAAGTAAATATGTCAAAATAACAAGAGTTAATGAGACTGGATGCTGTGTACATGGATACTCAGTTTTGTTATATTCTGTAAATTTTTATAAGCTTTCAATAATTCTTTAAAATTAAAAAAAAAACTACCTCTAGTCTTTTTCTTACCAAGCAAAAACACACAATGCTTTTTTGCAAGGCATCAGCTGTAGCCATTGTTTGTGGAGTCCAGTTAGTCTCTGAGAAGTCAAAAGTGTTCACTGCAACGAACACGTGGATAAAGCAGCTTTGGCACAGTGATAAGATGCAACATCCACTTATCATCATGTTTCATTTTGATCATCACCTTTGTGAGTCTGAGATCCTCTTTGTGTAAACAAGTAACAATCTCACAGGGTCACTGTGAGAGTCGATTTGAAAAGTGTACTTGGTAAACTTTCACGTTCTAAAGTCATATTATACAGCGGGAAATCACACACCCTGTCTGACAACCCAGGTTCTTCTACCATTTCTGCCATTTAAAAGCTCTTTGGTCTTAGGCAATTTGTTTATGGTGCCTTGGCTTCTTCACCTTAAAGCAAAGATTAATAGAAAATACGCAATAGAAAAACATACATTTTTTATGAAGGTCAAATAAGATACTAGATACGAACTCAATGCTTAGTGGCAAGACAGTCTCAGCACTCCCCTCAGCTTGACTAAACTGTAAACGCATTCTTCCTGACTCTAGCTCCTGACTTCCCTCTTCTTACAGCATTTACTTCACACACTTTCTGTTGTAAGTTTTTCCCCTGCCCTCTTGAGATGTAGTAAATCTTTTCCCAACTCCTTGGCAGTTTTACAACCCAGGAATATTCTTTTCAAGGACCTGGGAACCATTCTTGGAAACGTAGTTATTAAAGAAGATAGTACCCTTATCTCTCAGTCTCCATGGGAGGGCAAGAGCTTAACTTCAAAAGCAACAATTAGCTAACACAGATGGCCTAACCCACTGACCAATTACCCTCCTACATTTTCCAGCACTTTCACACTAGCTCACTCCAGCAGAGTTGGGTTCAATCCTTCGAATTGCAATAGTCTTGAATAAAGTGTTCCTTGCCTATTTAACTTGTCCAATGTAAATTTTCTTTGACACCAGTGCATAGTAGAAATAATAATAATAATTGGTAATTATTATTGGTGTAAAATAATAACTAATGCAACTCTTTTTTAATGTTTATTTATTTATTTTGAAAGAGAGAGTGCACGGGGGAGGGACAAAGACAGAGGGAGAGAGAGAATCCCAAATAGGCTCCATGCAGCCAGCTCAGAGCCTGATGCTGGGCTCAAAGCCACAATCCATGCATGAGATCATGACCCAAGCAGAAATCAAGAACTGGTCACTCAACTGACTGAGCCACTCAGGCTCTCTGTAATGCAACCCTTTTTATAAATAAAAAGATGTCTAAAGTGTTAACATTTATGGTCATTGCTCTATATGCTGTTGTTTATAAATGAAGGGCTTTCTAGATTGAATTGGTTAAGGTTTATATGTCAGTTCCTTAGTTTTAATAAACTTATTTAAAAATGAAAAGAAACATGGCAAAAGAATATTTTTCAGGCTTAGAGTTTTACTTAATTGACTTCAAATCTCTTTGCTAACTACATGAATACTGGACTAGGTACTAGGTACATTTTCTGGAATTTTTCATTGTTCGAGAAAATAAATCAAATGCTACAAGCAAATGGAAGGAAAAGAGGATAAAGAGCAGAGGATAAAGTGGATCTGGTGTCATAATTTAATAATTCATCTTTAGGAGCAAATTACCCTTGTGATTAAACCCCAAATCTCTCCTTTTTCTGTCATCCTTTATCACTGGGACTTATTACCTCCATAAGACTTTTTATCCACCTCCTAATCACTTTCTGTACATTTGTCTTTTGCCCCCATTAGAATGTAAACTTCCCAAAAATTCTGTTTTTCTAAACTCCATGTTTTGTACAACTAACTCTGCTATTAAACATGCATTTAAAGAAATGAAAATTACTGTTTGCTGAATTCTCAAGTGGAAAAAAAAGAACAATCAACACTGATGGTCTGTGAGGAGCAAGAAAACTGCACACACTGTTCAGGCCACCACAGTCCTTCTCTACCACTCCTCTCACGTGTCCTCAAAACAAAAGGCAACTATTCAAATATCATGAAAGGTTTTAGGCTCATTGTGCCAACCTTGCCAACAGACACTGCCTGACTGCGTGAGATTTTGATCACTTAGGAAAGAGACAAGGCAAATTACTTTCCTGATCAAACTCTACCTCTTAGAGGTTGTGACCGCAAAAGATGCTTACATTACAATGTATTGTTTCCAATTAATGCAAAGTATCTATTTTCTTGTCTATTTCTATGCTAATTTGTAATTGCAGAGGTATTAACTAATCAGCACCCTACTAAGCATTTGAATATGACAGCAAAGGAATATTTTGCAAAATTAAACAGCCACATTGATATTATATTTTGGGAGGTGTGTGTGTGTGTATGTGTGTTTGTGTGTGTGTGTGTGTTCCACTGTAACATGAATCAAACAAATAATGATACTTTTCCCTACATTAGCAACCAGATGGATTGTGAATACTGGACTGATAACTATTTTTATTTTGTAGAGATACAGAATACTTACTCTTTCAGGTGAATAGAAAAATTCAGCTTTATTTGGTACTCAAATTCTAATAGGTAATTTTTTTATATTTGTTTTAATGTTTATTTCTGAGAGAGAGACAGAGCGCGAGCAAGGGAAGAGCAGAAAGAGAGGGAGACACAGAATCCGAAGCAGGCTCCAGGCTCTGAGTTGTCAGCACAGAGCCTGACACGGGGCTGGAACTCATGAACAGCGAGATCATGACCTGAGCTGAAGTCGGACGCTTAACCAACTGAGCCATCCAGGTGCCCCTCTAATAAGTAATTTTTAATATTTGAGAAGAAAATAACTTATTAAAAGAATTTGAATATTACAATCATTTTACTTACATATTTGATAAACACATATTTAAGTTTTATATCCCATGAGTGCTTTTTTTTAGTCCTTTAGATCATCGAGAGTGATTATAATTTGATGAAGTTACAGAAAGAAAAATACAAGAGTGGAACTAAGGAAACAAAAAGAGCTGGAATTGAAAACAGAAAATCTTCAAAGAGACAGTTGGCTTAAATTTTAAAAACTGGAATCAATGAAAGTAAAGAAACTTCTGATGAGCATGGTCAATACACAATTTGAGCAGAGTTTTCCTAACTTGTTTATTTAGTGAAGATTGAATTATTGATCATACGATGAAATTAAACAAGACATTATTCTCATCAGATTCACGACTCAACCAGCTCAGATGAAATGACTGCAATGCCAACTTCTTTGCTAAGTGAACATTTAATTAATTACTGATCAAAATAATGAAATAAAGAATTATTTATATCAACTTCACAACTCAGAAGCAACCATTTCAACTACAGCCTGCTCCTTAGAAAATGAAGAAAATTACATTCATGAAATCAACAAGTTGAAAAAGCGAGAAAACTCTGGAGTTTTTCTTATTTATTTGATGACGACCCATGAAAAGGGCTGCCATGTCTGTGTGACAATGTAAGAATTTTTCTAATAAATCAATGATTTTCCATTAGGTACCCATGGAAGGAAGTTTAGTATTTTAAAGTTATTTGCTCCAAAGTTATTTTACAAGGAGAAACAAACTATGGAAACTGGCTTTTACATTCTATGTTTGGAACTCCAAGTTCTAAACTTAAAGGCACACGCATCAGGCACAGAATTTAACGTCTGAATTCTATGTGGTTTGTAAATACTTCTATTTCACAGGTGTGAAAGCAGACTCAAAAGGCTTAGACAATCTGCTTAAAATGCTGAATAGAAAACAATTACTTTCAGATAAATAAGTATATATTTAAGCCTAATTCTAATGTTTTCTTCCCTAGCTGTCATTAATTAGTCGTTATTGACTCAAGAAAAGATACTTGCAATGTGCGTTTTATTAAAAAAAATCTTTAAGATGTGTCTGTGTGTGTGTGTGTGTGTGTGTGTGTGTTTTAACGTTTATGGGTCATAGTGATGTCATAGAAAGAATACAGTAAAACCTTGGTGTGCAAGCTTAATTCATTCCGGAAACATGCTTGTAATCCAAAGCCCTGGTATATCAAAGCAAGTTTCCCTATAGGAATTAATGGAAACTCAGATGATTTGTTCCACAACTCAAAAATATTCATATAAAAATGATCACAATACTGTTGTATAATAGAAAATAATAAAGAAAATACAAAATATAAATAAAAACAAACAAATGAACCCGCACTTACCTCTGAAAACCTTCCTGGCTGGTGTGAGGGAGACAAGAGAGAGGAGGGTTATTGTGTAGGACGACTTTCACGATCACTAGCAGAATCACTACTATCTATTGGCTTTTTCTTTTCGTGCAGCTTTACCAAGGAGCCTATCCAATGACACTTGCTTTTGCCTCCTTTTGAAGATTTCACAGAATGTGACATAGCATTGTCATTGAAAAGATTCATCACTGGCACTGCTACAGCCTTATTCAGGTGGTGATTTTCTACAAAATTTTGCATTATTTCTCACATTTTACACATCTCCCTAATTTCATTTAAAGTGAGGGATTCCTAGGGGTGCCTGGGTGGCTCAGTCAGTTAAGCATCAGACTTGGACTCAGGTCATGATCTCAAAGGTTCATGGGTTCAAGAGCCACATCAGACTCGGAGCCTGGAGCCTGCTTCAGATTCTGTGTCTCCCTCTTTCTCTGTCCCTCCCCCGCTGTCTCTCTCTCTCTCTCTCTCAAAAATAAATATTTTTTTTAAGTGAGGAATTCCTCCCCCTTTTTCTCCTCCTCCTCTGCAGACGTGATGCAGATGTAGACTTCTTATAAAATCTTGCAATTTCAGCCACACTCATACCCTGTTTGTACTTCTCTATGATTTCCTTCCTAACTTCTACCTTAACCATGTTCTTACCACTTTCTTTTTAACCTTTTTCTGCACAGGGCCATTGTATTCGCTCACATGGATGTTGACTACAGTGCAGTATTAATGCATTCCCGTCATATACTGTATTTAATGTAACTGGCAACAAGGCAGCAGAAGAAAGAGTCTATATCTGCAGGCAGCCTGACCTGGAAGGAAGCAAAGCATTCCTAAGCTTACTCTGGTATGGAAAAGCAAAGGAATGTCCACAGGCGCTTCGAAGTGACAAAAATATACTAGTGGCAGTTATGGGCATCTTCTAATGTTCTGAAAAATTCACTGATTTCTGCCAAACACCTCAGCTTGAGACCCAGCATCCCAGAATAGGAGACAATCACCCACAATCTCACAGAGACAGAGAGAGAGAAGAACCATTGGCTCAGCTGTGATCATGTGATGTTCGGCATCACTACTCGTATTCTTGTTCATTTATCAAGTAAAAATTTATTAGAAATGTTTGCTCATCTTGCAGAACGGTCACAGAACAAGTTACTCACAATCCAAGGTTTTACTGTATTTTATTTATGTTCAGAAAACCTGACTTTGAGGTTCTGGCCCACAACTTAATTATTACAAGAACTTAAGTAATGTTACTTTTAAAATTATACACATTTTATATGTGGAAATGCAGAATCTGCCTAATGTTTATCAAAACTAAACTGTTTCTGGGGCGGCTGGCTGGCTTAGTCAGTTAAGTGTCCAACTTCGGCTCAGGTCATGGACTCGCAGGTTCACGAGTTTGAGACCCGGGTCGGGCTCTGTGCTGAAAGCTCAGAGCCTGGAGCCTTGTTCAGATTCTGTCTCCCTCTCTCTCTGCCCCTCCCCTGCTCGTACTTTGTCGCTTTCTCTCTCAAAAATAAATAAAACATGAAAAAAATATATCAAAAAAAACCTAAACTGTTTCTGTATAGGGACGGGTTTTTAGGTATGATCCCTGCCTCCCTCAAAAACATTAAAAACCCAAATAATATAACAAATTGTTATTTCACAGATAATGTGGGGAATACTGGGTTAAACAAGGTTTAATGGGGGGGGGGACTGTTGTCTTAAGATTCTGAAACTTACAAAATCTATGCACACTATGAACATCTGATAGGGCTACAACATGAAGTTTTCATTCTAAATTGTTTCACTGAGAAACTTTTCTGCCTGAAACATGTGATATTATCACCTGGAAGAGAATCTCTAAGAACACAAGATTAAGAAATTATTACGCAAGAAAAAGCGTAAGTTTGGTAGATAGACTACAGTGTGATGGCTAGTCTACCACTTACTACAACTTCACTAATTTATTCGATCATCTTGAGTCACTTCCCTGATTTTACAACAGAGAAAATCATCCCAACTCCATTGTGTTGGCATGAGAGTAAGCGAGATAATATAGGAGTGACAAGCTGAATAATGCCAACTTCCCAGCCCCCTCAGGGTGCCCACATCCTAATCCTCAGAACCTGTGAATATATTACATTGCTCAGAAAATGGGACTCCGCTGATATGATTAAAATAAGAATCTGGAGATGGGGAGATTATCTCAGTTTAATGGGTTGGAACCAATGTAATCACAAAGGGGAAAGCAAAAGAATCAGAGAGAGAAAAGCAATACGACAAGTGAAGCAGAGAGGGAGAGACTAGAGTTCTAAAGGGACCTTGAATCTAGTAAGGGCGAGGAGCCAAGGAATCCAGTGCCTTTGGAAAACGGACAAGGCCAGGAAATGGACTCTCCATTACAGCTTCCAGAAGGAACTCAGCCCTGCCAATACCTTGATTTCAAGACTTCTGATCTCTACAACTGTCAGATAACTTACTTGTGCTGTTTTAAGACACTAAATTTGTGGTAATTTGTAATAACATTGTAGAAAACTGAAACCAACATGAAGCTCTAAGCACAGGGCTAAAGTGAAATGAGGAGTAATCAGGTCTACGTTGAAGAGTTCTGGTGAATGTCAAATCTGATCACGCGTATGAGAAATCTTTGTGACTCGTAGAGTGCTAAATAAACGTTAGCTCTTGTTGCATGGCTCAGAAAACTTGTCTCTCCACAGTGGGGGCCACTTGCCTTTAAAATGCCAACAACCAACCACCTGAAGAAGTAAATAAGTTAGTGGCAATAGAGCACTTTAGCAGCATGGAGTGACCTAGAAGGTACACTTAATTTCTACATGTACGGATCACAAATGCATAACAAAGAATGTGGGCACAGAGGCCCAAGGGTATTCCAGGCTGGGAAACAAGGGTCTGGCCTGATTAGATGGAAGCACTCACTGTGCTAAAAACAGGATAAACAGGTATTTATGCCCAACTTCTTTCCTCCAGACCTGCCTGTTCTTAGCCACCTGGAGAATAAGTGTATTCTGGAAGCAGACGACTCAGCACTTATCAGTCAAAGCATGAACTCATGTTGCCAACGATGGCCTGCACCTTAAATAAATGCCTTTCTATGGTGTTTGCTATAAAACGAAATTTCCAGGATTTAACATCTTTTAAATTGCCTGTACAACTCAAGTAATTCTGTATTTAAATAACTTTTAGGATAATAGTTTGTACTTAACTACGTGATGCTCTCAAACATCCAAAAATGTTAATTAAAAAAATTCTGTTAGCTTCCTGTCTGTTTTTTTATATGCAAGTTCTTACAATTTTAATAAAAAATAAATACCAATAACTGAAGAACTCTAATATAGATATTTTATTAAAATGGATTCTGTTAAATTTTATCTGTTTCCAGGGAACAGAATCAAAGATCTTTACAATGAAAGTTGGTTTTTTTAATCCTGACCTCATTTTCAAAGACATTGAGTTGATTTCACAGAAATATCCTAACAAATTCCACTTCTAAGACAGTTCAGAAAATACATTTTCATGTTCTCCTTCTCAGTTTTTCTTCTCCCTCCTGAGCCAGAACATTATTAGAAATAAGGATGATGCCACAGGAGAGATGGCATTAGATGGAGAAGTGGAAGAACCATCCTAATTACTTTCCTTTCCATTTTGAGATCTGAGGCAGACACACGTCAGTTGAAATTCTTTGTCTGGCACCTTCCAGAATAAACAGAAGTTAAGGTTACTGTTTTTGAATTTTTGGTAGTATTGAATTTTTGGTAGTAGCATTTGGACATTGAGATCGATATCCATCGATGGATTTACTTATCGATCTATTACCTATCTATTGATTTTTGTTCTATCTCTATTGATCAATAGATAGGAAATAGATGGATAGAACAAAAAATGCATGCTAAGGCTCTGACACAAGATTATAGATGATGTAACTATAATAAATGAAACCTCCAAATAAGTTACAAGATGCTCGTGGGAGTTCTAAACAAGGGATGCCGTGGATGTCACTTGTGGGCTCTGGAGCTCTCATTCCACCATTTCAGGTCCTGAGTCAACCACAATGTGCACGTAACACAGAGACCATTTGGTTCTGCTAAGCATTTGCTCCCTACCAAAAACTCTTAGGCTCCCACTAGAGATACAGATCTTCATCCTTGGGCACCACTGTTGCAAGCCAGACTGTAAACCTTTCCCAGGCGAGGTGGTGACAGATGACACATCGTGAAGTCCCTGAGACAGTGCCGTGGTGGATACATTTTTTCCACACGGGAGCACTGTCTGTGAATATAGTTAACAAACGTGGGTTCTAGCTAATTAAATAGTTCACAATTAGAGAAATAGTTTACTACAATGCAAGTCATTACCTTCCATTTTCTTTGCTCAAATGTTACTAATTTTGTTCAATTTCTAGGAAATGAAACGGTTGTAACCCACACCATTAATCATTTCTTTCTGATAGCTTTAGACAGAATCGCACATATCTAATGTCAGCCCCAAACTGTGTGGAAGACTACTTAGAATGTTTTCAGATTAAATTCAGACTGAGACTGGACAGACTCTGAATCTCATGTGACTTTTATCATATAAGGTCTTCAGTTATCTACAGATTAACCAGCAAAATGGTACCCGAGGATATAAAACCTGAATTATAATTGATAAATGAAGTTTAAATATCTATAACCAATATTTTTACTTTTCACTTTTCTTTGTTCATCTTCCCCAAAGTTCAAGGTCTATGTCTCATGATATGCGATACAATCCATACAATTGTATAAAAATTGGTTGCGTAAGATTACAGAACAACTCAAACAGTGCCTTCCCTACATCCAACTTCATCCTTTAAAGAAAGTCAATGGACAAAGAAGCGATCAAGGGCTGGTGCCATACTGTTGACACCGTCAATCTGCAGACCAAACCAACATCCTCCACAGGTGTCCAGATATTCCGGATCTTCCAAAGTGTGTCGAGTTCCTATTCCCCTGCATGGCTGGCAATATCCAAAGTTTACTCCCAGCTACTAAGCACCCAACCATTTTACTAGTACCTTCCCATAATATCCCTGAAAGTCCAACTTCTTACAACTGAAAATGCTTTTTCATGGTTCTTCCAGGCTGATCTCAGTGTCAAAATTGACTTCAAAAATTGTATAACTCACCCCAAGAGGGACTTTCTGAACCACGTTCTCAGAAACTTGAAACACTGTCAAAATTAAACCTTTTTGTAAAAATATGTACCTTACCAGAAACACATTAGGTGCACAAACCACTTTGGCAAACAGCGACGGTATTCAATGTATGTTAACATGTAGTTACACCGAAAGAAATCCTCTGAGTAATCAAATCTACATAAGAAATACTTCTATTACTAATGTTCTAAATATGAGAGCTCTTGAAATGCCCAAGTAATTGACTTGTGTTTGAAAGGGATCATTTTCAAAGGCTGTTTCTTAAGTCTTAAACTCATTGGCAGACATGCAAGTTGCTCTTCTGATTTTGACTGGGAAAGTGACCCTTGATCTCCTGGAAATGACAAGGCATTTACTGAGGGGTTCATTATTATATATCATGGATGACCTGAAATAATAATAATCACAAACCAAATGCTGCTGATACTTGATAGAGGTTTCAATTCTGCCGGTTGTGTCCTGGTATATTTGTCAAATGGTATTTGGCCATGTTTCTGCATTGTAAGTATTATGTTATTTGTGTAAAATAGCTATAGCTTTTTGTCTTTATGTCTTTGAATTAATCATTTCTCTGATCCTCCACTGCAAAATGAGAAATAGTGGAAAGGAAGTGTTTGTCCATGTTGTCCATGTTCATAAGCAGTGGAATTAATTTTGGCCTCTCCGGAATTAGATTTTCTTATAAGACATTATGGCCCTCTTTGGGCAAGCCCACCTCAATTCTGTATTTTGTAAAATCAAGTAAAGTGTCTTCATCACATCTTGATGTTCTCAGGTCAGGTCAGAAAAAGCAAGCTGAGGTTGGGGATGGGGACTCAGACAGAAGATTCATAGCATTGCAAATTATTTCCATCATCAACCCCTTCTCACCTTTTCCTTTCTCTTCGCCCTTTTTATCAAAAGTGACATACTCTCCTATGACAAAATGAGCAACTTTTGCATTTTCTGTGTAACACAAAATTCACTACAGAAGGCAATATGTTACCTTAATAGGGATAATTCAGAAAATGCAAAGAATACTAATATTATCACCATTTACACATAAACAGAAGTTAAAATTGCCAACAATGGCTTCAGAACAATTTTTAAAATGTTATTTAAGAAATCAGGAATAGGGGCGCCTGGGTGGCTCAGTCGGTTAAGCGTCGACTTCGGCTCAGGTCATGATCTCACGGTCCATGAGTTCGAGCCCCACGTCAGGCTCTGTGCTGACAGCTCAGAGCCTGGAGCCTGTTTCAGATTCTGTGTCCCCCTCTCTCTCTGACCCTCCCCCATTCATGCTCTGTCTCTCTCTGTCTCAAAAATAAATAAACATTTAAAAAAAATTTTTTTTTAAAAAGAAATCAGGAATAATTAATTTTAAATTTGTAAGTGTACAATTTGGTCAATGTTAACATATGTAGATATCTGTGAAATAACCACAACCAAGGTAACACATATTACCATCATTCCCCAATGGCCTTTTTAAAATTCATCCCCAAATAACCAATCACCATAGATGGATTAATACAGTCTAATTAGGATATCAATATAGATTAGTTTGTATTTTTTAATTTGCATATAAATGAAATTGTATCTTGTTTACATTTTGAAAGGGGTAAATCTGGCTTCTTTCACTCAGAATAATGATTTTTTTAGACTCCATAAAGACTTCATATCAAAGTTTTTTTCTTTTATTGCTAATAGCAGTCTATCATGTGGATATACCACAGCTCATTTATCCATATACTTATTGATGGATATTAAATTGCTTTAATGAACATTCACGTACAATTCTTTTGCACATACGGTTGTTTCTTTAACGAGAAATGAAGAATAAGTCATTATTAAATAAACTAAAGCCCCCTGGGTCGCCCTCTTTCATATCATTTAACTTCCTTACTTCTTCAAGGTGGCAAATACAAGGTTAGTCTATATGTAGTCCAATTTTTTATAATTTCTCTATGAATATGTACTTAAAAAATAATATAGTTAGTTCTTGAAAAAAAAATAAGCCTTTAATTTTGTAGGGCAGTTGTAGGTTTACAGCAAAATTGAGAGGAAGGCACAGACAGTTCCCATATACCCCTGTCCTCACATATGCATAGACTCCTTTATCAATATCCTCCTCCAGATTGGTACATTTGATACAATTAATAACTGATGAACCTATATTTGACACATTATAATCACCCAAAGTCCATAGTTTGCATTAGAGTTCACTCTTGGTGTTGTACAATTTTGGGGTTTAGATAAATGTATAATAACACGTATCCATCGTTATAATAGCATACAGAGTATTTTCACTGCACTAAGATTCATCTGTGTTTTCATCTATTCATCCCTCCATGCCAGTAACCCCTGGCAACTGTTGTTTTTTTTTTCTTTGTTTACTATTTTCACAGTTTTACCCTTTCCATAATGTCACATAGTTGGGAGTCATGTAGTATGATAGCCTTTTCAGATTGGCTTCTTTCATTGAGTAACATACATTTAACACTTCTGAATATCTTTTCACAGCTTGATAGCTCATTTATTTTTAGTGCTAAATAAGAACTCATTGTCTGGATGTGCCACGGTTTATGTATCTATTCACCTACTGAAGGACACCTGGGCTACTTCCAAGTTTTAGCAATTAGAATAAAGCAGCTGTAAATATCCAAGTGCAAGGTTGTTGTTTTTTTTTAATAGACACAAGTTTTCAACTCCTCTGGATAAATGCCAGGGAGCACAATTGCTGGACTGTCTAGTAAGAATATATCGAGTTTTATAAGAAACTGCCAAACTGTCTTTCAGAGTGGCTGTGAATTTTGCACTCCCACCAGCAGTGAGCATCATTTCCTATTGTTGCACACCATTGTCACAAGCGTGTGGCCAGTGTTCTGAATATCTAGTTTTGGGGATATTTTTGGGCTACATAAATGCCAGATAGTAGACTATAACTTACTTATTACTCACTTATAAAGCAACTTTATTTACTCTACCATATTTTTAAGATATAGCCATGCTCATGTGTATTAATCCAGCCCTCAGTCCTCAAGGTGTAGATAACAGAACAGAGGCATCAGCATCTTCTAGGAGCTTATCAGAAATGCAGACTCTCTGACTCTGCCCCAGACCTTCTGAGTCAGAATATATGATTTAACAAGAACCCCAGGTGATTTGTATGCTCATTAAAATTTCAAAAGTAATTATATAGCTTTTTTTATTTAATTAAAGCATAGACAGTACATTATAAAAACACGCCACAATGTATTTATCAGTTTTCCCACTGGTGGGCATTTGAGTATTTACCACTATTTTTGTTATAAAAAGTTTTTGCACTCATCTTTCCCCATATCTCCTTGTTCACTCATGTGAGCATATCCTTAGGAAGTACCTAGAAATAAAATTGCTCTTTTGGTAGATGCAAACATGTTCAACTCAACCAGGTGTTACAAAATTACTTCTTAGAGTGGTTGTGTTCATTTAGAAGCCACCACGAATTTGTGTTTCCAACTCCTTACATCCTGGCAAATACTTGGTATTATCAGACTTTTAAAATTTTTACCATTCAGAATCACTTACAGTGTATATTAACTAGCCAAAAGTTAAATAATGTAAAAAAAATAAAGGCAAAAAATTTTTTACCTTTCTGATCAGTATAAAAGACTAGATCATCGTTGCTTTATTTCTATATCTCATTAGTGAAGTTGAGCAAGTTTCCTGTATTTATTACCCATTCTTTCTTTTTCTTCCTTAAGTGCATTGTCTATATATTTCATTGGGCTATTCATCAGTTTTTTACTGATTTGTGGAAATTCTTTATATAGTCTGGATCCTAATCCTTTGTGACTCACATGTAATATTTATTTCTAGTGTGTATGAGATGTTTTCTCCTTATTTCTGGTGTCTTTTGCTATACCTAAAGATTAATGCTTTAATTTTAATGTGGGCACACTTGCAATCTTTTCCTTTATGGCTTGAATTCCCAAAGTAACTAAAATATTCTGCTATGCTCCTTTATAAGCTTGTCAATGCTTTATTGTCATATAGGAACTCTCCTGTTCATCTAGAATTTATTTTTTGTGTACGATAGGAGGCAGGGATCTAGGCTTTTCCTTCAAGATGGATGAAATGAATAGAAGGAGGAAAACTAGTCAGTTTTTTCCCACTCATCTGTAAAGTTATCCCAAATGTATTTCAAATTGTCATATATGTAACTATCATCTTATACACTTTCATTCTGCCTAATGACCTAATTATTTATCTTTGCAGAAATGTCAAGTGGTCTAAATTGCTATGATTCTTAAGATAGAATTTTATATCTCAAAAGTCAAATAACCTGACTTGGTTCCTATTTGTTAGAACTGCATTAGCTATTTTGCTAATATTTTGCTTTTCTACATGCCCTTCAGGGTCACCTTGTACTTTAAAAGAGAACAGAGATAATTTTCAAAGAAACAATAGTTAAACTGGCAACAGAATTTATCAACAGCAAGAGATATTAATTTCAATTGCCCTGAAGACATTAGATCCTAGCCACATATTAGAACAATGGAATAAAATCTTGAAAGTGTTGAAGGAAGATTATTGTAATTCTGGACTATTCTATCCAGAAAAAAATATCATTTATTCATGGGGGAAAGTAAATATACTTCCATATATTTAAATGCTAAAAGAATTTAGTGACCACAGATTCTTTTTGTGTGTGTGTTTATTCATTAGAGAGAGACTGAGAGAGAGAGAGAGAGAGAGAGAGAGAGAGAGAGAATGCAAGCAGGGGAGGGGCAGAGAGACAGAGGGAGAGAGAGAACTTCAAGCAGGCTCTGCTCTGTCAGCAACCCGATATGGGACTCGGGGTCAGGAAATGTCTTAAATTAGTGGCCAGAGGAATATTGAGACTCAGTCACTTGCCCAACAGCAGATTAATTCATATCATGCCTGAAATCCTTTCTCAACTTCTAGCCATCACTGACACCCATTTTCATACAAACCCGAGTCCCAAGCACATTTTGTTGTTGCTTTTAAGCCCCCTTGTACCTACCTCACTGCCCTCAAGGTATTAATCCTTGGTCACCTATGTCAGCTTCTGGAACGTGGCAAGGTGTTTGCCTTTCAAGTCTGTAATGGCTGTTTTCTCTGTTCTTGCTCTACTCTAGTGCAAACTGAGATGTTTATTTTATTTGGAAGTAGCTTATCTTTTAATAGGGAAGGCTCAAAACACACCCAGAATATTTCACTTGAAGAGAAGTCCAAGCTATTACTTTTGCTTGCCTCAATGACGCTACACCTAAGATAACTTGATAGGTCCCTGCTGAGCCACACCCCATGCAAGCCTACAGAATCTTGCCAGCAATGCCTTGAAATCACTTTCGAAAAACTTCTTTGGACACCTCATTTTAGAAACACTCTTCTCAGTGATGCTGCAGTAAACTCCATTAAAATTCTAGAACTGCCTCAGTCTTCCTCTTCCTATGTTGATTAAGGAGAATTGTACCTCAAGGTCCCTCAAGGAGTCTCCCAGATGTCCCACAAGTGATCTCTGGACACTTATATCCTTGCTACTTCCTACCCAAATCTGTATTACATAGTAATTTAACAGTCTGATCAACACTGATTTTAATCTGGACATTCTCATGTGATATTGGCAAAGTATTCAATCTTGTTAAGCTTCAGGTCTCCAATTTGTTAAAATGAAAATTATGATGTACACACGGAACTCTTATATGAAAATCAGAGATATGTAACTACGTGATCAGAAATGTAAAATACTGGGGCACCTGGGTGGCTCAGCTGGTTGAGCCTCCAACTTCAGTTCAGGTCATGATCTTGCAGTCTGTGAGTTCAAGCCCTGTGTTGGCTGTGTGCTGACAGCTCAGAGCCTGGAGCCTGCTTCAGATTCTGTGCCTCCCTTTCTCTCTGCCCCCCCCCCCACCCCTGCTCATGCTCGCTCTCTCTCTCTCTCTCTCAAAATGAATAAATGTTAAAAAAAAATTAAAGAAATGGAAAATACCTACTGCTGTTGTTTTCACTATTTTTTTTTTCTTCTCTAAGGAGAGAGAGATACAGAGCATGGGCTGGGGAGGAACAGAGAGAGAAGGAGACACAGAATTCAAAGCAGGCTCCAGGCTCTGAGCTGTCAGCACAGAGCCTGATGCAGGGCTTGAACTCACAAACCATGAGATCATGACCTGAGCCAAAGTCAGAGGTTTAAACGACTGAGCCACCCAGGCACCCCAGTTTTCACTATTATAGCTTTTCACCTGTCCCCTAAAGATTCTTCCCGCACCTTTGGGGTGGTGTTATTTCTCCACATTTGGAACCTAATGACTTGGTATAGTTTGAAGTGTCCTTCTCTAGCTGAGCAGCTCATAAGGTCATATGTCTCCATTTCTATAATTTTGAAGCAAGTGGCATTACAGGATAAGCTTTAAAAAATTAAACACAATATCAGGGCTCCTGAGTGGCTCAGTTGGTTACCCATCCAACTCTTGATTTAGGATCATGTCATGATCTCATGGTTTCATAAGTTTGAGCCCCACGTCGGGCTCTGTGCTGATAGTACAGTCTGCTTGGGATCCTCTCTCTCTCTCCTTCTCTCTTTACTCCTCCCCTACTCATGCTGTCTCTGTCTCTCTGAAAATAAATAAATAAACTTAAAAAAATAAACAGAGGATATCAAAACATCTACACAGATGCCATCTGAGGTTTCTCCAAAGATTTTATGGATTCTTCACAGAAAATCATGAAGTTAAATATCTAGATGCAATTCCCTAAACATTTTATCTTCAGTAGATAAGAATAAACCGGGGATGCATAGATGGAGTTTGTCAAAGTTAACCATAGAGAAGGAAATGGAGCCTTTAGAACTATATTTCTAAACTCGATTTTGTTACCCAATTTTCTTATCTTTCTCAAAGTGTAGTCATGGGAAAGAAATTGTTTTCATTTGTAAAAAGAAAAATCGAGTTGTTAAGTTTCTGTCTTGAGGAAATATCAGCAGCAATGCTGAACCTGTGGCTTAGAATAACAACACTTAGAAACCTTTACTTGTATATCTTTATATATAAAGACACAAATGATGCTGCTGTGATAAAATGCCGGCATCTGGATTTATCAGGTCTCAACACATTGGTATATCTGGACTGGCTGAAAGTATTGGACCTAAATGTCAGGAGGAAGTATACAGACAACACAATTCAGATAAACAGTGGGAAGGAGAAGCTAATGGGCAAAAGAAAACCTTACAATTTTAAAAGAGAAAGCCTTGCAAAATTTCTAGCATCTTGAAAAATATTTAAAAGAATCATTTATATTTATATTTGCAGTTTATATCCTGATTCACATTTTTTGGTAGAGTGCTGCATTTTTTTAAACTTTGAGATTGGTGCCAAACACAAAATTGCAAAACATTGGGAGTCTCAAGGAAATATCACTATTGATTATGTGGGCATTAAAATGATAATAAGGACACAAGATAACAGCTCTGTGCCCATAAATCTGATAGCTTAGATGAAATAGGCCAGTTCCTTAAAAGATGCAAACTACTAAAATTCACCTAAGGACAAATAGACACCTGAATATCTGTTGCTGAAACTGGATCAAAAATCAAATATTTCGGGGTGCCTGGGTGGCTCAGTTGGTTGAGCGTCCAACTTCGGCTCAGGTCATGATCTCGCGGTTGGAGGGTTCAAGCCCTGGGTCAGGCTCTGTGCTTTCAGCTCAGAGCCTGGAGCATGCTTTGGATTCTGTGTCCCCCTCTCTCTCCGCCCCACCCCTGCTTGTGCTCTGTCTCTGTCTTTCAAAAATGAATACGCATTTTAAAAAATCAAATATTTCAATGAAAGAAAACACCAGGCTCAGACAGTTATCCTGAAAACTTCCAGGTATTTCAGGAAGAAATAATAGCATTCTCTACAATCTTTTCCAAAACATGGAAGCATAGAAGGAACTTTCTAACCATTTTCCAAAGACATTATTACCCTAAGACCAAAGTCAGACAAGGACATTAAACAAAAGAAAACTGCTGACTAGTATCTCCTATGAATAATGTAAAACCCCTTAAAAAATACCAACCAAGTTTGCCAAGCAATATATAAAGCAGATAAACATCATGACTACATGGAGTTTATTCCAGCTACATACATAAGATTCATCTACATTTACAGATCAACCAATGTAATTTATCATATTAACAGAGTGAACAAGATAAACCATGTGATAATATCAATAAGTGTAGAAAAGTCACTTAATAAAATTCATCACTCTTTTATGCTAAAAACTCTTAAAAATAGAATAAAAGGGAAATTTCCTGACTTAATTAACAGAATATATGGAAAACCTACAAATAATGTCATACTTAATGGGTAAAGACTGTTTTTTTCAAAGATCAGGAATAAAGCAGGATGTTCTCTCTCACCACCTCTATTCAATATTATAACAGAATGCCTAGCAATTGCAACAGGACAAGAAAAAGGAATTTAAAGTTATATTTATCAGGAGGGAGGAAATAATACTGTATTTATTCCCAGATGACATAACTATGTAGAATTGCAAGGTAGCCACAATAAAAACTGGGAAATAATAAGTGACTACACAGTGTACAAGTTCAATAATATGCAAAAGACAATTGTTTTCCTATATGCTAGCAATAGAATTTGAAATTTAAATTAAAAAATGTATGTACCATTTATAATAGAGCCCAGAAATGAAATACTTACTTATAAATCTAAAAGATACATATATATATGTATATATATAGGGTTGCTTGGGTGGCTCAGTTGGCTGAGCATCTAACTTGATTACCACTCAGGTCATGATCCCAGGGTCATGGGATCAAGCCCCACATCAGGCTCCATGCTAAGCATGGAGCTTGCTTAAGATTCTCTTTCTCCCTCTGTCCCTATCTATCCCCTGCTGGTGTGTGCTCTCTGTCTCTAAAATAATGTGCGCACGCGTGCATGCGCGCGCACACACACACACACACACACACACACACACAGGATGTGCATATGGAAAACTACAAAACACTGATGAGATAAATCAATGAAGATCTAAATAAATGGACTAATACTACATGTTTGTATTGGAAGACTGAACATTATTAAGATGCCAATTCTTTTCAACTTGATCTGTAAATCGGCACATCCCAAACAAAATACCTACAAGCTATTTTGATGATGTTAATAAACCGATTTTAAAAGTATGGGGGAAAAGAAGAACAAAGTTGGAGGACTCATGCTACCCTGTGCTGTATCTACTCTAATCAAGACAATGCAGTATTGGTAAATAAATAAATAACTGCATAGATCAATGGAACGATAAGATGCCCTACAAATAGACTCCGAGTGAACTGATTCTTTAGAAAGACACAAGACAGGGGTGCCAGGTGGCTCAGTCAGTTAAGAGTCTAACTTTTGATTTTTGGCTCAGGTCATGATCTCAGAGTCATAAAACTGAGCCCCATGTCAGGCTCCACATGGAGCCTGCTTAGTATTCCCTCTCTCCCTCTACCCCTTTCCCCTGCTCTTCCTCTCCCTCTCTCTCTCTCTCTCTCTCTCTCAAAATAAATAATAAATTTTTTTTTTAAAAAAAGGAAAATCGGGGCGCCTGGGTGGCTCAGTCGGTTGAGCGACCAACTTCAGCTCAGGTCATGATCTCACAGTTTGTGAGTTCAAGCCCCATGTCAGGCTCTTCGCTGACAGCTCAGAGCCTGGAGTCTGCTTCAGATTCTGTCTCATTCTCTCTCTGCCCCTCCCCCACCTGTGCTGTGTCTCTCTCTGTCTCTCAAAAATAAATAAATGAAAAAAATAAAAAAAAAAGGAAAATCCAGTTTGCAATCTCGGGTTTTCCTCTTTAAAACAAAGACACAAGACAATGCAGTGGAGAAAGTATAGATAGTCTTTTCAACAAATGGTTCTGATAAACCTAGATATCCCATACCTAACAAAAAAATAATTCACAATGAATCACAAACCTACATTTATAACACAATATTATAAAGCTACTGGAAGAAAACATTAAAAAAAACTAGCTTACCTTGTGTTTGGCAATGAGTTTTTACATACAAAACCAAAGGCATAATCCATGAAAGAAAAATCAAATAGGTTAGACTTTGTAAAAAGTAAAAAACTTCTGTGAAAGGTACTGTTACAGACAAACCACAGACTGGAGAAAATATTTGCAAAACACATAGTCAACTAAGGACTTGTATCCAAATATACCCTTTTAAAGAAGTCTTACAATTCAACAATAAGAAAACTCAATTTAAAAATTGGCCAAACATATGGACATCTCACCCAAGAAGATAACAAGCACATGAAAAGATGCTCAATCATTTGTCATTGTGAAATACCAATTAAGACAGTACGCATATTTTGGAACTTCTCCAGTCCGAAAAACTGACAATACCAATTACTGGCCTGGATGGAGAGCAATGGGAACTCTCCTTCTTTGCTGGTTGGGATGCAAAATGGTAAACACTTTAAAAGACAGTCCAGCAATTTATTATAAAGCTAAACATAGTGTTACTCCTATTTGCACTACTAGCTCTTTATCAAATGATTTATAAACTTATGTCCACACAAAACCTTTATGCAAATTCATATATCAGCCTATTCACAATACCAAACTCTGGAAGTAACTAAGATGCCCTTCATTAGATGAATTCATAAACTGTGGTACATCCACATAATGAACTACATCAGTGATAAAAGAAAATGAGCTAGCAAGCCATGCAAACACACAAAGAATCTTAAAGCATATTGCTAGATGAAATAAGCCAATCTGAAAAGACTATATTTAGCACCATTGCATTGACATGACATTATGGAAAAGGTAAAACTATAGAGACAATTAAAATATCAGTGATGGAAGGGAGAGCATTGAACAGCTGAAATTAAGTAAATGGTTGGTTGACTGTTAATCTAGGGTCTCCTACCATTGGATTGGGAGATCACAGAGAAGCAAGGAAAGAAGGCTAGAATGATCCATGTAATGATGGATTACATTTGGACACATCAGTATAGACTCATGTCTAGTTTAACATAGTTTCAGATTGATATATATAGAAATGGTTATGGATATGAAAATATAGACTAGTCTACACATATATTTCCTTGCTTCTCCAGCAAAGATGGCCTAAAAAGAATGACACTCCAGCAGCAATAAGCAGAGCTAGTGCTCAGCTCTTAGTTTCTAATACAATTCTTCAATAAAAGTAACAAGGATTTCTTGGAGAAATGAATAAATTCAAGCCAGTACAGGAACTATGCAAGATAAACCTGGAGCATCTTGTGGTGCCAGAAAGTAAGGAAGTGAAGAAGAAGAAGAAGAAGAAGAAGAAGAAGAAGAAGAAGAAGACAAAGGAGGAGAAGGAGAAGGAGAAGAAAAGGAAAGAAAAGAAAAGGAAAGAAAAGAAGCCAATAATAACAGGGGTGTTGAATGGACATAGTCACCAAATGAAAGAGCTTTAATGGTGAAAAGTGGAACAATTTGAAAAACACATAATGAGATAGTATTGGATTATAACCTAAAGCATAAAATAAATATCCTTGAGTTCATACTGATATAAATAAATGATTGAATGAATAAATAAATAAGAATAGACAAATCTCTTATGCAGAAAATTTTTGAGTAATTTAGGTAGATACCCCACTATCAAGGAGGGTATGAGGGCACTCCTTAAATGCAGGTTATGCATAGTGACTTCCTTCCAAAGAGCACAGTATGGTAAAAGGGTTGAGTAAATAGAAATAGAATAATAACTTCACAGTAGAGAAACACCACCTCAGCTAGGTGATCAAGGTCAACATCAACAAAGAATAAGTCATGTTGATCATATATACCATTGAAATTACATAATGAAAGAGACAATTTCTCTCCAAACCCATAAGCCTGATCTAATCATAACACACACACACACACACACACACACACACACACACAAATATCAGACACATCTCACTTGTTAGACATTCTACAAAATACCTGATCAATAACCCTGAAAATGTTCAAGGTCATGTAAAAGAAAACGTGAAAAAACTCTCATAGCTAGAGAACCCTATGGAGACATGACAACTAAATGTAATATGGCATCTTCGGTGGGATCTTGGAATAGAAGAAAGACAATTGGGTAAAAAACTAAGGAAATGTGAAAAAGGGACATAAGTTAATAATATATTGATGTTGGTTTATTAGTTGTCACAAATGTACCATACTAATGTAAGATGTTAGTAATAAGGGAAATTGGGTGTAGGTATATGGAAACTTTCTGCCCTATCTTCGCAACTTTTCTGTGAATTTAAAACCATTCTAAAAATAAAAAGATTGCTTAAAAACACAGTGAAAAAATTTTAGTTGTCTCACTTCTTTCTGGAGAGAAGGTAGATGTACATAACATCAAATATAAGTATAAAATAAGTAATTATTCCAAATGAAATAAATTTTAAGGAAAGTTTAGTTTTGTGCTAACCTCATCTAATATCCAAATACTATACAATGTTTTATTTCCAGCAGTGTGTTTCCTTAAGATTGTAAGTAAGTCTGGCTCAGCCTCACATACCTCAGCACTAGCAAACTAGAGATTGGAATCAAAGTCAAAATATTAAAAGGGAAATTATTACAAATCTCTAATTAAAAAGACAAATATTTCCAGCAAGTAGCTAATCACTTATAATTCCTAGACTATTGAGGCTGAATCAATTCTGACAAGCACTTTCACTTGGCAAACATGGAAGAACATTGTTATATAAAAATATATGTTATAAAGTAGCCAAGTTGAATAGCATCTTGGTAGTTTTCAACTTTGCAAACTGTTTCCAACTACAGAGCACTAACTAAAGAGTAACACGCTTACCATGAAGAGTTGCCTATGTATGTTATCACGTTGTTTTCTGTGACATCTGCATAATAAGTTAATGAAACCAAGTGCATTGGTATCAAAATGAATGTGATTCCACCTTTCCATGTCCAGATGAGTAAAAGAGAGGTGGGATATATAGAAATGTACTTTTATTTCGTGTATGAGAAATCCGTTAAACAATTTAAAAAATGAATAAAAAGAAAAAAACATTTTCAGGATTTTTTTAATTTTTTTTTTTTTTTTGAGTGAGAGACAGAGAAAGAAAGAGCGACAGAGTGCGAACAGGGGAGGGACAGAGAGAGAGAGGGAGACACAGAATCTGAAGCAGGATCCAGGCTCTGAGCTGTCAGCACAGAGCCTGACGGGGGTCTCGAACTCACAAACTCTGAGATCATGACCTGAGCCAAAGTTAGACGCTTAACTGACTGAGCCACCCAGGCGCCCCTTCAAAAAAATTTTTTAATCTCATGAATTAGTCAATTAAAGGTATGTAATTAATGCAGTGTAGTATAAATCAAAAGGATTTAAAGAGTAATCCTAATAATTCTTGTAAGACCCCTGGTTTACAAATAAAAAAGGAATTAGAGACTGGAGGGGGGAGAGAGGCAAGAAGAGAGGATGGAAGGGGAAGGAAGAAGGGAGGGAAGAGAAGAAGAGAGGATAACTCATGGGTGCGGCAACTTCAAATCACCATTAGGAAATGATTATTCACGTGAAAGCAAATACTCTTCATCCAATCCACTTTCATTTCTAGGAGTTTAAACATATTTTAAAAGTTGTATTTATTTATTTTGAGAGAGAGAGAAAAACAGCACAAGTAGGGGAGAGGCAGAGGGAAAGAGAGAAAATCCCAAGCAGGCTGACAGAGTCCAATGTGGGACTTGAACTCATGAACTGTGACATCATGACCTGAGTCGAAACCAAGAGTTGGATGCTTAACTGACTAAACCACCCGGGCACCCCTCTAAAAGTTTAAAAACATCTTTAGAAAGCTGGACAAGGTGACAAAGTAAGGTGATTCCTTGGTTTGTTGCTGTGACCTCACAGTCAACTCATAGACAGAGACTCTTGGCAGGACCGGGACTGGGAACTTAGGAAGCAGGTGGCTTCTGTGCTAGGCAGATGTCTACACTCGGAAGTGGTGGTAGGACCAGATTCCTGGAAGTCTAATACCAATTGTTTCTGAGGCTGTATGCTAAATGCTGTATATCATTCCACACCACACACCTACTAGACCCATGAGGCAGTTCAGAAGACTGAGGCTCAGAGAGATTGAGAAACACTATTAACACCATAGAGCTGACAAGTGATAGAGGCAGCCACTTTCTACCAATAACCTAACTGCTTCTTCTCCCCAAGGGGGACACGTTATTGTGCTTTATTTCAGGGTGGACCACCAGGTCAGAAATCCACATGACCATACGCTGCCATCCCATTAACCTAAACATCCAGGTTTAGTCATGATACCTGCACTTCCTGGAACAAATCAGTCTTGCTTTGTTCTCTCTTAAACCTCTCCAGGAATTTCAATGTCAGTATATTTATGTGTCTTATGTCACCATGAAAAAGGGTCAATTTTGTAAGCCCTGGGCCCTTGGAGAAAAAATGATCCAGAGAGTACATTTTCTAAGATGGTTCTCCAGGGTTTTCCCAGGACTCTTTCCCCACTAAATCATCTTGTCCCTTGAAGTCATGGGAATCCTGGAAGTTTTTATTACAAATTCCACAAGAATTCAATCATTTCATTGATTGCCAATACCACGTGGTTTCCCATTTCCTAACAGACACATATCTTAAAATCATAGGAAGGGAAATTATTTACCCCGGGAACCACTGGTAACTATTACCATTCAGTCAGCCATGAAAATAATCTCCAACCTAATTGTCCAAAGGCATGAGAAAGTAGCTCAGCTCTAAGGGGGATAGGTTGTATTCCTATTTTTAATCAATCTACCGTCTTGTTTTTAATGGGAATCTATCAGAGATAAATTGTACGTTTACCTCAGATATGTATGCTATTTCTCTTAGTTTAGAAATGGGGAAAAGTAAGGGGGGAAAAAAGCAGTACGTAGACTGTTTCAGCTGGAAAGGACTTTAGCAATCAGTTAGTTGACCCATTATTCTACAAATAAGGAGAGAAGTATGTACATTTTAAGTAACTTTCTCTAGTTCACACAACAAATCAATGGCAGGACCAGAACTATGGTCTAGGACTAACTCTTAAAACCATGTAATGAAATCTAGTCATGGAAAGAAGAGTAAATGAATACAACCATAAGGAACCTTTTCCCTACTGACACCTGTAGGAGATGACAGAATCCTTTTAACACCATGCACTGAATTAAAGATTTTCCAAACTCACGAGTGGGTTAGTTGTTAAGTATCTACCTTCATACTATTATAAAATGACTTTAAATATTAAGCCCATAGTCTGTCAGGTATATTGTGTGCCTGGACTATCCTAATAAGGAGGTATTCTTTTTTTTTTTTTTTTTTGTAATGACAAATAGAAATTTCTCTTTTTTTAAGTTTATTTATTTATTTTGAGAGAGAGATGGAGAAAGCACACATGGGGGAGGGGCAGAGAGAAGGTGAGACAGAATCCCAAGCAGGCTCTTTGCCATCAGCGCAGAGCCCAACATGGGGCTCGAACCCACATACTGTGAGATCATGACCTGAGCCAAGATCAAGAGTCAGACACTTAACTGACTGAGACCACCCAGGTGCCCCAATAAGGAAGTATTCTTATCCCCAATTATAGTTGGGTCTCCCTCAGAGATCTGTGTTATTTTCCTGTTTCCAATCTTCAACTAGGGTTTTGTCTTATGAGCTGTAATTTCTCTTATCGTTTTTTTGACTCTTTATCTTTTTGACTTTCCTAGTTTTTCACTACAGGAAAATCATATGCTTCATATCTCGAACCCCAAAAAGCCCAAATAGTTCCTGCTGATCTCTTCCTGGATGTTGCATTTCCCTTTATCTCTTCTTGAATTAGCCAAAGATGTACTTTTGTGTGTGTGTAATCATATCATTGTAGGTATGTTTCTTGTCAGTTAACGTATATGTGAAAGGTATTACAATTTTCTAGAAGTACCATTTTAGAACAACTTATTACAACCTAGTGAAATGTGCACAGTTAAATATATATTTTAATGTGCTGCCTCCATTTGTGTAGGAATACTTAGCTTCAACTCAGTTCTTTTTACAACTTACTCTTTTTTTAAGCGTATTTACTTCCACTTAGTTACAGAGTAAGTCAGTGGGGCTAGAATTTCTGAAATACATTTGATTGTACAACCTTCTATTTTTGTCCTATGCAGGAAATAAGAAAAAAAAATAGAAACTTTTATTCAACCCACTAGTATCTGCAAATATCCACGAGAGTCACAAAAGAATGTACATAAGCAAGTTTCAACCTTCAACCTGCCTTTCACCTTCCTGAGAACAATTGTTTTGTTATGAGTGCTAGAATAGAAAAGAGACCTTGAACATATTTAATGTCTTATCTCTCCTACTTCCAAATGAATTGTGAGCATTTTTAGTTGCTTCTTCCAGAGCCATTTCACATCTCTGCTATTGATCATCTAGTCTGAGCACAGTTGGCCATCCTCAGCTTTACGACAAAGTTCTGATTAGCCTGAAATTATCCCACTGTTATTGGATATGGCATAATAGAGACCTAAGGCCATCAGCGAATGACAATCCTCCTGACCCACACCAGTTGACCCACACCAGTATATGCTTTCCCCGATTCCAATTACAATGAACTCAGTACTTTTGTTGAAAAATGTGTATTCTTCTGGAATCACATGGTGTTCAGATGTAAAACATGGAACCACTGGAGACATTTTACTAACATGATGATGAGGATGATGTCAATACAGAGATGAGATCATGGTCCAGAAAACTGTAAAGAACTAGAACAGGGTTGTTCAAACTGAGTCTCAGGCTTTCCCTGGATATTTATAATCATATTATCCAACAAATTCCTATTCATGCTCCAACCATTTGAACTATTAGTTTTTTATTACTGCAAATGAAAACATTCTAAGTGATGCACCCTGTTAAAAGCTAGGCACAAAGAACCAGGCTAAGAGTATGGGAGGAGAGGGGGCAGAGAGAGGCTGAACCTGTGTACTCAAAAAACCTAGAACTACTGATGAAAATAATATATCATTTGCAAATATCTCCTCCCATACTGTCAGTTGCCTTTTAGTTTTGTTGATTATTTCCTTTGCTGTGCAGAAGCTTCTTATCTTGATATGGTCCCAATAGTTCATTTTTCCTTTTGTTTCCCTTGCCTCCAGAAACATTCTAGTAAGAAGTTGCTATGGCCAAGGTCAAAGAGGTTTCTGCTTGTTTTCTCCTCTATGATTTTGATGGTTTACTGTCTCACATTAGGTCTCTCATCCATTTTAAATTTATTTTTGTGTATGGTGTAAGAAAGTGGCCCAGGTTTATTCTTCTGCATGTCACTATCCAGTTTTCCCAACATCATTTGGTGAAGACGCTATCTTTTTTTCCATTGGATATTCTTTCCTTCTTTGTTGAAGATTAGTTGGCCATACATTTGTGGGCCCATTTCTGGTTCTCTATTCTGTTCCATTGATCTATGTGTCTGTTTTTGTGCCAGCACCATACTGTCTTGATGATTACAGCTTGTAATACAGCTCAAAGTTGGGAATTGTGATGCCTCTAGTGTTGATTTTCTTTTTAAATATTACTTTGGCTCTTTGTCATCTTTTCTGGTTCCATAGAATTTTAGAATTGTTTGTTCTAGCTCTGTGAAGAATGTTGGCATTATTTTGATAGGGTTTGCATTGAATGTATATATTTCTTTGGGTAGTATAGTTATTTTAACAACATTTGTTCTTCCAGTCCATGAGCATGGAATATTTCTTCTTTCCTTTGTAACTTCTTCAATTTCATTCATAAGCATTCTATAGTTTTCAATGTACAGATATTTTACCTCTTTGATTAGGTTTACTCCTAGATATCTTATGGATTTTGGTGCAATTATAAATGCCATCAGACAATACCCAAATTATGGAAAGAGCCCAAATGACCATCGAATGATGAATGGATAAAGAAGATGTGGTAAAAATATATACAATGGAACATCACTCGGCTATCAAAAAGAATGAAATCTTGCCATTTGCAAGAATGTAGATAGAACTAGAGTGTATTATGGTAAGTGAAATAAGTAAGAGAAAGACAAATATCATATGATTTCACTCATATGTGGTATTTAAGAAACACAACAGATGAACATAAGGAAAGGGAAGGAAAAATAAGATAAAAACAGAGAGGGAGGCAAAACGTAAGATACTCCTAAATACAGAGAACAAACTGAGGGTTGCTGGAGGGGTATTGGTGAAACGATGGGCTAAATGGGCAAGAGGCATTAAGGAGAGCACTTATTGGGATGAGCACTGTGTGTTATATGGAAGTCATAAATCATTGGGTTCAACTCCTCAAACCAATTCTACACAGTGTGTCAACTAACTTGAATTTAAATAAACATATTTTTAAAAAGAAAATAATATATTAAAATAATTCTTGCAATGAATCCATCTTTCAGCTAAAAACAGTCTCAGAAAGGTACCTAAGTCTGTTGGCTGAGTTTGCCTTGATCTCAGAAAGCTCATGAATAAAGTTTTTCATCATAGAATGGATTAGTGAACAGAATGAAGTAGAAGAAACACTGTAGTATCATCATGACTTTTATTTAATAAGCAGAGATAAGGGAAGGGAAGTGATTAATGCTTTCAGCTAAGTAGCTGCCCATTCATTCATTCATTCATTCAATATGATGGTGAAAGCAGACATATAAATGTAAAATTGCTATAAATGATAGTTTTATTGCATAGATAAAAGGACAGTTAGCCTAGTTATTGAGGTTATGGAATACTTCCCAAGAAAGTGTCAACGTAACTGAGATCTAAAGAGTATGCATGTCAAAACTCATGCAGCAAAGATTTTTAGCATGTTTGAATGATACGCCATCATTTTGCCAGAACCTTGAGGCCTGCTTTGCACATATATGTGTGTATGCATACACATGCATGAAAAAACTGTGAAGTTTTATAAACATCATTTTTATTAAATTAAATTTTAAATGTTTATGTGCTTCGAATGTAAGAAAATAGGTTTCAGTCTTTGTGAAACTGGGTCACTTGTTTGGCTGTCCCCAAACCATTATTCCTAAACCATAGTCTGACCACATTTGGCTAATGTTAGAATGTGTCATGCTCAGTATTCATATGCACATGTCTGTGTGTAATTATATTTTGAGATACTTATTGATATTCTTGTTCAGGTCCCAATGAGCTTGGGTTTGAATGAAACCTAAAGCTTTTCCTTTCCAAATTACAACGTTTCACATATAGAGAATCCTCATTGCAGAAACAATATAGAAGGAAATAAATCAAATTCATTCACTTTTCAAGCATTTAGAGAATAATTGCCATGTCCAAATAATGAAATTTTTCTCTTTGTAAAAGTAGTACATTTACATTGTAGGAATTTTAAAAATATAGGTAGCACCCAAGAATATATACCCCATCCATAATTCTACCATCCAGAGATTTCAACATTCATATTTTGTTGATTTATTAATATTTTGTTGATAAATTTCCTGTTTATGTACCTATCTATCTGATCATCTTGTGCATAGTATTTTGTAAACTACTTCTCTCCTATTCTCCTTGTAATTAAATATTCTTCTACAATATTTAAAAAGTCCATATGAAATATATATATATATATATATATATATATATATATATATATATATACACACACATATAACTACCATTAAAAAATATACTATAAGGCCATGTCATTATTGCTTTGGGTATTTTTTTTAATTTTTTTTTTAAATATGTTTTAGTGTTTATTATTTATTTTGAGAGAGAGAAAGAGAACAAGTGAGAGAAGGGAAGAGAGAGCTGCAGAGAGAGAATCCAAAACAGGCTCTACACTGTCAGCACAGAGCCTGACTCGGGGCTCTGTGAACCACCAGATCCTGACCTGAGCCGGAGTTAAGAGTCAGACGCTTAACCAAGTGAACCACCCAGACGCCCCTTGGGTATTATAGATGAATAAAACATTTTATATTACCACCTAACTTAAAAATAGTATTTGGATTTAAATGCACAATACACACATATTTTTTATGGGGCCTGTGAGTGGTAGTTTCAGCTATTTTGTGCTATTCACCTCAGGTCCTATGTTAATGTCGACCTCCACTTGTCTTTTCTATGGAAACCACCAGATAGTCTACACTGACTAGATATTAGGAAAATAAACCATAAGAATATTGTTTTAAAAAATGTCCTCCCTTAGTGGAAGCACTGGCTCAACAGGTCACACTGCAAATATCGCTGTTAAAAACATTGCAGGTTGGGGCGCCTGGGTGGCTCAGTCGGTTAAGCAGCTGACTTCAGCTCAGGTCACGATCTCACTCTGTGAGTTTGAGCCCCGCGTCGGGCTCTGTGCTGACGGCTCAGAGCCTGGAGCCTGCTTTGGATTCTGTGTCTCCCTCTCTCTGACCCTCCCCCGTTCATGCTCTGTCTCTCTCTGTCTCAAAAATAAATAAACGTTAAAAAAAAATTAAAAAAAAAAAACATTGCAGGTTTCACTCCTTTGGGAAACCAATGAAAAAGAAAAAAAGGGGAAAGCAGAAACAAGTTCTCCACTTGCCTAAATGAAGGTTAATGGCTTTTAAAAAATTATTCTTCAAGGGACACCTGGGTGGCTCAGTCAGTTAAGCATCCAACTTCGGCTCAGGTCATGATCTCACCGCTTGTGGGTTGGAGCCCCCCGTGGGGCTCTATGTTGACAACTCAGAGCCTGCAGCCTGCTTCGGATTTTGTTGTCTCCCTTTCTCTCTGCCCCTCCTCTCTCTCTCTCTCTCTCAAATAAATAAACATTAAAAATTTTTGTTTATTCTTCAAGAAAAAGACACAGACTTTCCAATAAATTACATCAAGAATCCATTAATCACGACATTCCATGCATACAGGTAAGAAGATAACAAAATTCAAATAACCCAAAATTCAAGCATCAAATTACTGCTGAAGTTTCTTAGTAAAGTTACATTTATCATTTTTATTAAATTTTATCTTCTTTATTCACTGCTATAAGCCATGAGGACAGTGCTTGGCACCTAGTAAGCACTCAATAACTATTTATTGATTAAAGCTAAAAATTAATTTAGAGTTTCTTTCAGAACCTCTCATATCCATGGCCCTTAAAATATCAGCATGTGAGGAAATATGCCTTATAACTTTGCAGTCTCTTTTCTTTGTCTATCTTCTATTTTTTTCTTCAAACATTATACCTGTGGGACTAGAAAAAATACACTTGAAGGCCAGCAGTAATCAAAGTATAGGTTTTTATAGAAACCCAAAACAAAATGCCTTCATATTTTTTCTTCTGCAAAGACACAACAGGAGATCCAAATTTACATAAGAGGATAAATACTGTTCAAATAATTATATGTCCATTTTATGTGCAAAATACATGATATGTATTCTAAATCTCATTTGTTTTAGCTGTGAACTTCTTTTGACATTTCTATTTTTTTCTTAAATATCCCATTTGCTACGCTGGTAAGTGTTTTGTTATTATTGTATTTGCTGTTATCACACTGCATGATTATTTCATAATTATCTTTGGTTATCTTTAAATGCTTCGTTGATATGTGTCAAATTCATCTATCAAGCAATAACCAAAAGTAAATACATGAATTAACAAATAATATTTTAAATCCCATTTTCATGACATTTATATTCACATCACCAAGTAACATCTATATGTACAATAGAAATCCTAGAACATGTGCATTAAAAATGGCTGTTGCCTGCTAAGAATTTTAGAAATTATCCTGGAATCAGCCCCACTGCAGGTTGTGTTGGTTTATTTATTGTGTTTAAAACTGAGCTCCTGCTTTCACACTCTCAGAAAATATTTGTATGTAGAAATCAATACTTCAAATTCTCTAGGAGCACCTGTACTAAACAGGCTTTCTCCTTTCACATAGAGTAAGTGATCAGCTTCAGCAGGACAAGTATTGAATACCGGGAGCTCAAGAGAGCCTGTGGGTGGTTTGAGAAATGGGGTCATTCTCAGAATACTCCAGACCTATTTAGCGCTGTGGGAGGTGGTAATAAAGCAGAGACACAAATAACTAATTAGTAAAGGTGACTGTGAGTCACGATTCACATTACTGTGAATAATCAATGATCTTTATATTTTACTTAATTTTTTTGCCTATTATTTTTGTGGCAAGATAAGTTGAATGGAGAGATTTACAGGAATGGCTTACTTAGGAAGCTAAAGAAACACTTGATAAGACACAAGCGAGTTGTAATACCATTGCTACATACCCAACCACCAAAATGGATATATTGATATGCAGCCTCAAAAAAATTGAAAATTTGACATCTAATAGCTTCTTAGAGCTACTTATAGAAAAATAAGACCTCCCATGACCTGCTCCTCTAGAGATAATTCAGAGTAATAATACGTGGTTTTCTTATCCTCCCCTGAATACGTCCTTTAGATTCTAACATTTCACCTTTGCTTAAGATGTTTTATCTGTCTGGAAGGTCCTTTCATGTGATTGTTTAAAGACACACAGCACACATGTACCTCATAAGAAGCCCATTCCCCCTATTCAAAGCATTCTCTTCTCTCTCCCTTGGTGATTCATGTCCTGTTTTGTTGTTGTTGTTTTAAATTCCTGTATAAAAGCATTGCCCACAAACCTGCCTTGAATAAGCTTTCTTTCAAAGCACATGTTGGCTGCTCATTTTGATTCTATGAAATCCAACACAATGATTCCCTGAAACTAAAATTGGCAGTCAGATGAGAAAATGTGAAGAAAGCATATGCTCCATGTAGATTAGGGAATCGTGGGAGAAGAAAGGATACAGTGTCTTCTTGGGTATTAATCAGTAATAAATTGAATTTCAAATGGAGTAGGAAGATGATATTACATAGTATTTTAAAATATATTTGGCATAACTATTTTATATACAAATATAAATACCTATTACATTAGACCTCATGAAACTGTGACCTCATGAAAAGTGAAAACAATGTTGATGTTGAATAATTTGCAGGGATATACAAATTTAGGCAATGGTTCTTGATTTTGATTCCAGAGACCCTCTGGCAATCCAATAAAAGCTAAAATAAGTATACACATGTACAAACTCTCTCTCTCTTTCACGGTAGTTGTCTCCATCTCCCTCTCTTTATCTCTCTCTCTCTCTCTCTCACACACACACACACACATGCACACAAAACTTTTTCCATACTTTCAGACAATTCACAGCCAGGAAATCCCAGCCGAAACCCGGTTCCAGGCAGTGCCTTCGAACATCATGAGCCACCATCCACTGAGGTGAAGTAAAGACCACGGAGTCTACTACTTGTTTTCTTACTCATCATTAGAAAATGTCTTTGTGTAATAGTGTAGTGATACTTGGACATGTTATGAGGGTAGAGCGATTATGTGTATATAACAACATCTTACAAAGAACATTTTTTAACTGAAAATCCAAGAAAAGCTTCCAAAGCAAGATGCAGAATTTATGGTAAATGTTTGGACATCTAGTTTTGAGACACAAAACTCTCCCACTCCTTGAAGGTATAAAAGAATCAGGGACTGGAGATCAGAGGAGGACTTTGAAGAGCATTTCATTTCAGAAAACTGCAGGTGTGGGATACGTCCTTAAGCTAATAAAAGCACTTCACTAAGATCATTTAGGGCTGATCACTCCTTGACCATTTGGGGATAATGTGGAGGAAGTACTCATTCTAATTTATGTAAAAATGTGAAAGGCTAGTTGACCGTTTTAATGTTAGAATATAACAGAGGGTGGCTGCAACGGGCATTCAGTGCTCCTAGTTCTCATTGAGACAAAGAGTAAATATTTTCTACAGGTCAAGTGTTAGCCACATGCAAAAGAGAGCTTATCTTGAGTCTTTTTCTACGAGACCTTATAGAAAAGCAGACAGATTCCAGTAATAACAAGCTGGAGTTATCGTTGGATGGTCAGGAGCTGAGGAAAGAGTACGTAATCAGCAGAAATAGAGACACATTCAGCCTCACCAAAGAAATTGAAAGTGAGAGATGCCCAACATTGGGAGGGACCCCATAAGTCTCACAAAAACACTCCATGAAAGTCAGTTTTGAACACCTGCCTTATTTGGTGAGTGTCTACGTTAGATCACCATCATAACATGAGTCCCTTAGAATTCTCACCTCTCCTTGCCTCCCTTCTGTCCTCTTGCTCAAACTCTGGAAGGGACAGGTTCCTCAATAACAAAAGCTTATAAGTAACTAGAAAGAAAAATAGGCCAGTTTTATTTTAGTTATAAATTTAGTTTCAAAAAATCCTGACTATATTATAAAAATAATACATCATGATCAATTACAGTATATTCAGAAATGCAAGAATTATTCAACATTTTAAAAAAAAATTTGCAATGAGGGACACCTGGGTGGCTCAGCCAGTTAAGCCATGATCAGCTCAGGTCATGATCTCACGGTTTGTGAGTTCAAGCCCCGCATTGGGCTCTGTGCTGACAGCTCAGAGCCTGGAGCCTGCTAAGGATTCTGTGTCTCCCTCTCTCTGTGCCCATCCCCTGATCACATTCTGTCTGTCTGTCTCTCTCAAAAATTAATATTAAAATTTTTTTTAATCTAGCAATGTAATATACCTTGCCAATGTTCAAAAGAAGAAAAATTAAAATAGTCATTTTATCAGGAGTCAAAATGTATTTAATGAAAACTAATACCTGTTTATAAATTAAAGCTCTTAGAAAACTAGAGACATAAGGGAGCTTTTTCACTTGTTAAAACCTATCAAATCCCCTCAGAAAACATTTTACTTTGTAGAAAAACTATAAAAGGTAGGAAACAAGAATAGGATTCCTCACCATATAATTTACCCTAGAACTGGAGATCCTGGCCAATGCAATAAGAGGACAGGGAAAAAATACATAAGGCTGGAAGGGGAAAAGATCTAATCATGTTCTCAGTATGTCATTATTTATGTATTAAACCCAAGATAATCAAAAGAGATTACAATCAAGTTATAATCAGAGTCATAAGTTTGCTATATGTATCAAGGTGCAAATCAAGAATGTTCTTCTAGGGTCGCCTGCGTGGTTCAGTCATTTAAATGTCTGACTCTTGATTTCAACTGAGGTCATGATTCATGGTCATGAGATGGAGCCCTGCATAGGCTCTATTTTGGGCGTGGAGACTGCTTGGGATTCTCTCTCTCCCTTCCCCTGTGCCGCTCCACCCCGCACCCCCCCCACCTCTCTCTCTCTCTCTCTCTCTCTCTCTCACACACACACACACACACACACACACACACACACAAAGTTCTTCTATATATTGTCATCATTAAATGATTGGTTAGTTTTATGTATCGACTTGACCAGGCTGTAGTATCCAGTTCTTTAATCAAAAACTAATCCAGGTGCTGCTGTGAAGATATTTTGTACATGTGGTTAACATCTCCATTCAGTTGGCTTCAAGTAAAGGAGATTACCCTTAATAATATGGGTATCTAATCAGTTGAAGGCCCTAAGAGAAGAAACTGAAGGTTACCCCCCAGGAAATTTTACCTCAAGACAGCAGCATCTACACCTGCCTGAGTGTCTAGCTTGCAAGCCTGCCCAGTGGATTTTAGGTTCCCAGGCTCCACAATCGTGTGAGCCGATCTCATCCATAAATAAGTAAATAAGTAAATAAATCCTGTTGGTTCCGCTTCTCTGGAACACTCTGATACAGTAAATGAAATAGAAAATGAGATACATTTTATAATGATAAGAAAAAATCTGTATTTTATTGAGGAACTGACTTTATAAAAGTAAGTTAGGCCAACAATGAAGAAAAATTTTAACTCTGCCAAAAGACATAACGGAAGTGACATAATAGGTTGATGGGTGGGATTTCTTAGTATTTTTAAAATGTTATTTCCTCCCAGATAATTTATCAATGCAATTACAACTTTAATCTCAGACAGAATTTTAGGGAAATGTGAAAAAATCATTCCAAAAATGAATGTGGAATAATAAAAGTCTACAAATAGCTAAGAAAGTGTTGAAAAATAATAATACATAGAGAAAAGCCACACTATCAGATATGAATACAGATCAGAAAGCCACCGGTGTTACATATGTGCAGTTCTTGCCTAGGAAATGACAAACAGATCAATGGAATCAGGCAGAGTCCCTACAGGATCATATGTATGTGATGAATCATGAGTTAGGGCATCACAAGGAAGAGAACAGGTAATACATTAGATAATACTGAGAAAACTGGCTCACCACAAGAGGAAAAGAATAAGAATTTTTGCTGCAACATGATCTATACAAATATAAATGCATGATATCTAACTGTTAGAGGGAAAGTTATAAAACACTTAAAAGAAAATTTAAGAAGCTTGCTTTGGGAGATTGAGTTGGGAAAGCATTTCTTTAACAAGACTCCAAAAGCCCAATTTACAGGGCTAATTTCAGTTTATGAATAGCATAATTTAGTTACACAGAGCAATCCAGTTAGTAGGCAACTTTTACAACTTAATCCCACATAAAGATAAAAGTTGATAGAATTGTATACAATTAATCTGTAAAAGTAGAATAAAAAATTCCATTTTTTGAAATTTAGACTGTAAATGATTCCCAAAGCCCAGCAGTGAGCTGGATTCATAAATCAATGCTTTTGATGCTCAGAAACCTTCTGAATCTTACCAAATCACTATCCAATTGCATCTAT
Source organism: Acinonyx jubatus (assembly GCF_027475565.1). Taxonomy (NCBI): domain Eukaryota; kingdom Metazoa; phylum Chordata; class Mammalia; order Carnivora; family Felidae; genus Acinonyx; species Acinonyx jubatus. The sequence goes on along the minus strand of NC_069385.1, from coordinate 13,517,142 downwards.
TCTTGATAGTGACCCAGACAGAACTCTTCCTCTCCCCTTATCAGGACAAGTTCTAGGTGTGGAGGTAGAGTTCACATTTTCTGTCTTAAACCCCTCCTCAATTTTCTGAACCTTCTCAGATGTGATGTTTCAATTAATCTGTGCCAACACAGGAGACTATGGGGGAAATGTTCACAGGTCCTCAGAGAGGTAGCCATGTGTTAGCATAAAAAGAATGAGACCCATGATCAAATGACTCAGTTTCTAGAGCCATCTGTCCCATTTACCAGCATTATGGCCTTAGAAAAGTCACTCGATGCTGTATACACATGGGTAAAAATAGAAGGATGATTTCTTACAAGGTTCCTTCTAGTTCCGACAACTATGATTCTCCCATTATCCAGTGACCCTACTGTGGGAGTTAAACATCATGGGAACCCAAAGTGGAAGATATTTGGAAGTGAGTCCTATGGACTCTCAAATTGGAATACAAGGTTAATCACCTCTACCTTCTAGAACAATAGCTGGCCCTATCCTTAGCAGAATAGGAAAGTTTCTGTATCTCTTAGGATTCTTTGGTTGTAGACAACAGGAAAAAAATGGCTAAATTAAGCAACAAAATTTTTAAAAAAGGACTAATTGGAAGCAAATGTGATAAAGACATAGAATTAACAAAACAGCTGGTAAACTAGGTTTCCCAAAGGACAGTAACTAGAGAACATCTAGGCACAGAGAGAACAGAGAGGAAAGAAGGTCTCACATCACCATATGAATAATTCTGCACCAACTGCTTCCTAGGCTGGTTTGTCCCCACCTGGAAAGAGACCCTGATTGGCCTAGTTAGGTCACATGCTTACTACCTCTCTGCCAGGGGAAACCATGGCATCTCTACTGAAATGCTGGGCAAGGCTGCTGACAATAAAAGAGCAAGTTCCTTTTCCCCCGAGGGAATCGGAACACAGCGACCAGGCAAAAAGGAAACACATGCTGGATAAGCAAAAACACCACATCTCACTATAATCAAGAGACACCTCTGGTAATAGGGACTGTCACCCTTGGAGCCTTTGCTCATATTGGAAGCCACCTGCTGTCAGGCCTAATAAAACAGTGGGAATAATGGCTGCTCTGTAGCCCATCGTCATCTGTAATGGTCATTTAGTAGCCGGGACTTGTTAGGAAGCCGTGACTCTTTTCACTCTTCTCATTTTTACTTGTCTCTCTTCAAACAAAGAATCTAAGAATATATATATATTCCTAGAATATATAGGAAAGTCAGTCTTGGTGATTTATTTTCCACAGCTTTAAACAGATAGAGAATAAGAACGCAAAACAGAATGACGTAGAAGTTTATTTCAAAGAAAGAATGGAAGCTTTCAAGGTCATAACAAGTAGAAAATCCCCCATAGATGTAGCTCTGCTTTCTTGTGACAAAATCCTTTTCTGGAATTAAAGGTCTGCCATGCTGGCAAGAAAATGTGCTTGGAAGGATCCAGAATTATTCCACCATCTCAGTGAGAAAAGATCTGGAGGCTGCACAAGATATTCGTGCCAACTGTACCCAAATGTGTCTCTACTCAAATAAGTACTTTTCTTTGCTTTAATAAATTGAAATTTGATTATAAGAATTACTGAATAGTACAAGCTAAGTTTTATTCCCATGGTTTCTTGGGGATTTAATTCCCATTTAATTTTGGCTACTTGATTACTTTTTTTTAATGGGACCAAAGTGTGGCCATGGAATGCAGAATGTTTCTGCAGATGCCCCATGGCCTTATCCACTGGCTAACTATGCACCCAACTGAACCCACTGAGAATCCTGCCCCGTGAAACACCCAGCCTATAGCTGCTTTCTGTCCATACAGTACTGGTGGTTTTCTTTGAAGAAGTTCTTTTCACTCATACTTCAGAAATAAGGGGAAGCCAAGCCCCAGAAAAAAAATATTTACTGATAACCACTATCAAAGTACTATCATGCTCTTGGAGGTACATTCCCCGCCCCTCCCCCTGACCACATCTTCTTATTTTTTACCCCAGTCTATTCCTTTGTTTGCAATGAAGACAAGGAAAGAGGAATTGGGGTAAAAAAAATATATGGCTTAATTAAGGAGAGGATTTGAAATGTAGTTTTTTCATGTGTTAGTATGAATGAAGATTCTCTCTGGGGTTTAAGCCTGGTCTGATTTTTATTTATTTTTTAAGCCTGGTCTGATTTTTAAAATACATGATGACACATGGATACAATATATTACAAATACCAAGTTCTTATTGAAAGCAAGCTTTTACTAGCTCTGTGACTTAAAAAAATTTAAAATTTGTTTAATGTTGATTTATTTTTGAGAGAGAGATACAGAAAGAGAGAGAGAGAGAGAGAATGCAAGTTGGGGGAAGGGAGAGAGGGAGACAAAGAATCTGAAACAGGTTCAGGCTCTGAGCTGTCAGCACAGAGCCCGATGTGGGGCTCGAACCCACGGACTGCGAGATCATGACCTGGGACAAAGTTGGATGCTTAACTGATGGAACTACCCAGGTGCCCCTGGCATATCATTTAAACTTCTTTTAGCCTGGCTTTTCTTAACTGTAGAGTAAGTACCTACCTTACCCATCTCAGAGGTCAAGTTGAAATGACAGATGTGAAAATACTAAGCCAAAGTGAAATGAAATGGAATTATTTCTGTGAAGCTAGCCTGAGGTGATACAAATAACACAGACATTGTAGTTAGAACACCTTGGTCCGGTTTAAGATCTGTTTTTAAATTTGTACTTATTTTGGTGGTTTTGATTGCAAGAACTAGCAATAAATACTACAGAAATCATTAGGAATGGTTTATAGTCAGGCTGAAACAGGTTCAAGTCTAGATTCTGCCACCTAATAACATTTTTTAATAGATAAGTACCTTTTCCTCTTTAAAACTCAGTTTCTTCTCTAATAAAATGAGAATAATGTTCTCTACCAACACCAAAATTAAACTTCTCATAAACCCAGAAAAGGGAAGAGAACACCATAACCGAGACATGGAAGCAACCTAAGTGTCCATTGATATAGGAATGGATGAAAGAGACTGTGTGTGTGTGTGTGTGTGTGTGTGTGTACACACACAATAGAATATTAGCCACAAAAAAAAAAAAGAATGAAATCCCTCCATTTGCAGAAACACTGGCAAAGCTAGAAGGTATTATGCTAAGTGAAATAACACAGAGAAAGACAGATACTATATGATTTCACTTACATGTGGAATCTAAAAACAAAACAAAACAAACAGAAACAATCCCATAGATACAGAACTAACCAACAGTTTGTTTTAGCAGAGTGGGGAGCAGTTAAGGGACAGGAGAAATAGATGTGGGGGATTAAGAAGCAAAAATTTCCAGTTACAGAATAAACAAGCCACGGGGATGCAATGGACAGCATAGGGAATTTAGTCAGTAATACGGTAATAACTATATGGTAACAGATGGTAACTAGACTTACCAGGGGGATTATTTTATGACGTTTAAAAATATTGAATCATTGGGGTGCCTGGGTGGCTCAGTCGGTTAAGCATCTGACTTCTGCTTAGATCATGATCTCATGGTTTGCGAGTCTGAGCCCCACATCGGGCTCTCTGCGGTCAGCGCAAAGCCCGCTTCAGACCCTCTGTTTCCCTTTCTCTCTGCCCCTTCCCCATGTGCTCTCTTTCTCTCTCTCTCAAAAATAAATAAACATTAAAAAACATATTAGATCGCTATGATGTACACCTGAAACTGATAGGACACTGTAATGTCAATTATAGATCAATTAAATTAAAAAAAAAAAAGAAAGAAAGTGAAAATGAAGAAGATAAGGCAGCTTCGGATGCATATGGAGTTGTGAAAATTTACAAAGGTGGAGAGAAAGAACACAAAAAGGTTAACAGTGACTGCAGGGTCTGAAAACCAAAAAATAAGCAAGTGTTTTAAATGGGCATGAGAATTCTGCTCAGCATAAAAAAAAATTTTTTTAAAAGCCTCACATCTAGCAGGCTATAAAGGCAACTTTAGAAATCAAAACCAGTAAACACCGTGACATTTTGCAAGGACATCAGAATGGATCAGGGTATTTTGTCACCACTCAGAAATGAAAAGCAAGAAAATGTGTGCATGAGACGCTCCTCAGCCTAGGTGAAGAGCAGGTATAAATATGTCAACGTGGTGGCCTCCCGGGATCACGTGCGCTTTTTTCACAGTAAGTTTCCAGTGGGCTTTTCTTGAGGCTCAGAGAACTTGTCTTTAGCCGTTTGTAAGCTTTGCATTCCGTAATAGAGCCTGGAGATAGCGCAAGACAAACTTTGGAAATGAAAGCCACATGCAGCTAACGCACTATCTCTCGCGGCAATATTAAAGTATTAATGAGGCAAGTATTTCAGAACAAAGCTGAGTGATATGTTAGATGCGTCTTGTGGAAAATAATTCATGTTATTTTTTTTTCTGAAAAGAATTGAAGCAATAAGCCATATCTAATTCAAGTTATAAATAAATTCGCTCTGGACATTTGAGTGCAAAAGACGTATACCTTAAAGAAATAAAGCTATGGGGCGCCTGGGTGGCTCAGCCGGTTAAGCGTCCGACATCAGCCCAGGTCATGATCTCACGTTCGTTCGTGAGTTCAAGCCCCGCATCCGGCTCTGTGCTGACAGCTTGGAGCCTGGAGCCTGCTTCAGATTCTGTGTCTCCCTCTCTCTCTCTCTGCACCTCCCCAGTTCATGCTTGCACTCTGTCTCTGTCAAAAATAAATTAACTTTTAAAAAATTTTTTAAAAAGAAAGAAAGCTAGACCTTATGTTAATGATGGTGGTGATGATATAGCGAGGTTATAGTAAGGACACAAATGAGTAAGCAGCCAGCTCCAGTCCAATATCCAGGCATCAGGAAAATCAAAGCATATTTCATGAAGAATCCAGAGAAGTCTAGAGATGTCAGGCACCCAGGGGCCCATTTTCATGCCTGTGTCCACCCCCAGAGTGGATGTTTGCTTATTTCTGACTTGTCACCACTCACTTTTCTTTTCATCTATTCTCTTTTCTTTGTCTTGACTTCTGTTTCACCCATAACTCTGTCTTCCCCATGATTTTGCCTCACCGAGCCCATAAGACTGTGCTCTGTCTCACGGTCTCCCTGTGTCTTTTCCTTCCACACCAGCAACTCTGTTTCACAACTGACATCCCCAGGGCAGGTAGTGTGATTTCTATCCTCATTTTCTCCCATCAGCCATGGCACAGATTTCTAGCTGGTCTTTGGGTCATATGGCCACTTTTTGCCCTATTAGTTACCCACAGGAAGGTCACATGGTCTCCACGGCAGGGCATCTGGATGAGAAATTTGCACTTAGGATTGTGCCCTGGTGCCTAAGACCTCTCTCAAAGATTATGGAGATCTGAGTGAGTCATTTACATCCTTAAGCTCTCCATGCTTACCTCACGAGATTTTTGAAATCATCATATGAGATGATTTATGTGAAAGCCATTCGAAATCTCTAAAGTAATCTATATCATATAAATGTGCAAAATTTAATTTTGTAACCATTTAGCTCTGTATATTAATGATTGAATAACTTCTGGTCAATGCTCTAGGATAAGGTACTTGCTAAAGATTCCCTCAAACAAGCCAACAGTCTGAGGTTAGAACTTTTTTTTTATGTTTGTTTGTTTATTTGTTTGTTTGTTTACAAAGATAGGGAGAATCCCAAGCAGGTTTCATGCTGCCAAGCAGAGAACCCGACACAGGGCTTGATCTCATAAACCATGAGATCATGATTGGAGCCAAAATAGAGAGTCAGATGCTTAACTGACTGCGCCACCCAGGTGCTCCATGAGGTTAAAACTCCTTGTTTACTTCAGCTGAGACAAAAAATTCTGTGATTCTCTTCAGTACATATGGAACTACACTAAGCCACTTAGCCCCATGCTGAACACTGCCCAGATCCAGGAGGAGCATGCCACACAAAGCCTTTCCGCAGAAGGTTTAAAACCAGGTCTTAAAAATATTTTTCCATGGTTCTAATACTCACTTATCAATTGTTAGCTTCCAAAAGACACTAAATAAGGCCCTATCCTCAAGGTTTGCCCATTTTAAAGGGCTGAAAAATGAAGCACATGATGCTTTAAAATATAAAAAACCAACTATTGGGTTTTTTTGCATGTGTGAGTGTTCAGCCAACAGTCCCCACACAACACCACTCTCACGTCCGACAACAAATGCAAGTTTGGAAGATTCCCAAAGTTACCCTCATTTTCAATAATTCTCTGGAAGGACTCACCGAGCTCACTGAAAGCATGTGTTTACAGTGATGGCTTATTACAGGGAAAGAATGCAAATTAAAATTATCTAGGGAAAGAAGTACACAGGGAAGAGTCCAGGAAAGGTACCAGATGCAGAGCTTCGGTGGTGCTCTCTCCCTGAGCAAGGACACAGTACTTTCCCAGCATGACAATATGCTTGGAGTATTGCTAGCCAGGGAAGCCCACATGACCTTGGCCATCAGGAGATTTTTACCACCGTTGGATCGTGTTACTGTCCACGCACTTGATCTTTAGTTGCCACGCTCCCACAAAGAGCAGGCTGGTACCTTTAGCTTTCAGCTCCTTTTGGAGGCAAAACCAATACCACCTAACCCAAATCCCCATCATAATATCACATCATTAGGCTGCCAGTGGTCAAAGCCTCCAGTCAAAGACACTTCGAACAGGCAAGAAATCGTAAGGACAGAGAGGTTGCTGCTTGACAGCGGAGGGTAAAAGCCAGACCTCTCCTTGAGTAAGCTTACTTTTTCACTACATAATAAGTAAGTGTAATAAGAGGGATTAACTCAACCAGAATTATAATAAAATGACCCTCAGGGACGTTAGTGACCAATAATGAGACAAGGACAGAATCACATGAAGTTGATATGATGGATGCAAAGTCTACAAATATGAACTAAGATAATCTAAGAGAGGCCAACAAAGCAGGCCCTTCTGTTTGCAATCGGTCTTCCCATTGATTTGTTTAGACTTTTTTTTAAGGTCTAATTTACATTCCATGAAATTCACCCATTTTAATTATATAATTCAATACTCTTTCTTAAAATTTCAGAGCTGTGAAAACATCACTACAATCCGGTTTTAGAACATTTCCATCACTCAAGAAAGATTCCTTGTGTCAATTTTTAATCAATCCCTATTCTTACTCCCAGCCCTAGGAAATCCTTGATTTGCTTTCTGTCTCTATAGATGTGACTTTACCGGACATTGCACATAAATGGTATTGTACAATATGTAGTTTTTTGCATTAGATGTCTTAATACGATGGGTTTTTATATTAATTCATATTATAACATGAATCAGTGCTTTATTCATTTTTATTGCTGAGTTATATTCTTCTATATGGATAGACTACATTTTGTTTATCCATTTGCTAGTGGATGGCCCTTTGGATTCTTCTCACTTCTCACAATTATAGATAATATTGTTATCATACACAAGTCTTTATGTGGATATGTTTATATTCATCTTGGATAGATATCTAGGAGTGGAATCTTCAGGTTTTATGGTAAGGTTAGGTCTAACTTTTTTTTGTTGTCACTTTATTATGTGAGAGACAGAAAGAGAGAGTGTGAGCACAGGGGAAGGGCAGAGAGAGAGAGGGAGAGAGAGAATCCCAAGCAGGCTTCATGCTGTCAGCACAGAACTCGATGCAGGACTCAGACTCATGAACCACCATGAGATCATGACCCAAGGCGAAATCAAGAGCCGGATGCTTAAACGACTGGGCCACCCAGGCGCCCTATGTATAACTTTTTAAAGAAATGGTAAGGCTGTTTTTTTAAATGGTTTACGGTCCCACCTGCAAAGTATGAGGGTTCCAGTTTCTACACATCCTTGCCAACATTTATTATTGTCTGCTTTTTTTTATTAAAGGTATTTTAGTGCATAAGAAGTGACTTGTTTATTTTTCAAACTAACTGTAACTGCCCTGGTGAAAGGTCATTATTATTAAGGTGCATATCCAAGAAATGAATAAATTCAGTAAAAGGGCCTCTGCCTCTGCCTTTACTCTAGAGAGACCTTGCTCTCCTTATTCTTTTCATCCAAAACTTTCATATCTTATACCTGTTGTTTATGGTTATCAATGGTGACTACAGCATAAATTATTATCCCTCTTCAGATGACTGGCTGGTCTATTTATCTTTGTGGTAGCAAATATAATGTTATTTCTCTATAAAATTGCCAATATTTACTAAAACAGACCCTAACAAAAGTGGAATGGGTAAACTATAAACAGGAATTATGGCAGGGAAGATGTAACTGAGAAACATATTACTGCATTTAGATAAATGATCAAATAACATTATCATATCAGCAGAACAACCTTGTAAACTTAATAATATGATTGACTGGGACGTCTGGGTGGCTTAGTCGGTTAAGGAGCCAAGTTGGGCTCGGGTCATGATCTCACAGTTCATGAGTTTGAGCCCCACGTCGGGCTCTGTGCTGACAGTTCAGAGCCTGGAGCCTGCTTCAGATTCTGTGCCTCCCTTGCTCTCCTCCCCTCCTCCACTCACACTCTGTGTGTGTGTGTGTCTCTCTCTCTCTCTCTCAGAACTAAATAAACATTAAAAAGAAGAAGAAGAAGAAATGACCTTTCAGGGATCAGAGAGGCTGTTGCAGCTATAGCTCAGGAGGTCTTGGGCATTGACTCCATGTGTCCCCCACCATGAAGACGTTGCCTTACTGATGCTAAGCGTAAAGCAAGAGCCAGGCCAGCCAACTATTTGTAAACGGTACCTCAATTCAGTGGTTTCCGGCTGCATGCCATCTATTCCCAAGGGTATATTTGGCAATGTCTGGAGTCAGTTTTCGCTGTCACACCTGATGGGTTAAACGCTGCTAAACACCTGCAATTCACAGGACAGCAAAGAATCATCGGGTCCAAAGTCAGTAGCTCAGAGTGGAGAAATCTGCCTCAAGTGGCAGCATGCAGATGATTTGCATAAATTCTCCCTGAGTCGTAGTGCAGGGCCCAAAATGAAAGCGCAGCAGAGCACAAAGAATTGACCTTTTCCTGAAATGGCTGGCAGTTTCACCTGCAATTGTATATATTTATGCATTTAGGCCCTGCATCGTCCCATTACTATCAATAACATTTTTGTAGTCCTGGTGAGTTAAATCCTAAACCTAATCTAATCTCCTGATGGATGGAGGAATGTGAGTGTTGGGGGTACGTGTGGGTGGCCTCTTCCTGACAATCAGTAGCACACCTAACACACTGAAACTACCACAAAAAGTTAAAGTCCATAGGTGGTCTGAGAGATATTTTAGGTGTTTCCAGATCCTTCCTTCTTGCCTTTTCTGCAAAACTGTTTCATCAACAGCGAAACGAACTGCTTTGAGTTTTAACCCTCTGTCTCCTAACTAACTTCTTTCAAACTTAAAAGAAAAAAAAAACACATGGGTTGCCTGGGTGGCTCAGTCGGTTAAGCGTCCAACTTCGGTCCAGGTCATAAGCTCACAGTTCATGAGACGGAGCCCCACATCGGGCTCTGTGCTGTCAGAGCAGAGCCCATCTGTCCCCCTCTCTCTGCCCCTCCCCCACTCACACACGTGCACTCTTTGTCTCAAAAATAAATAAACATTAAAAAAAACACATAATAACATGTCCTAAAATGCAGTTTGCAGGGAGGAAGATGGGAAATAAAAGATGCTAAAAACACAAACTGCACAGACAACCCCTGCAAAATCTCTAAATAGACTGTAAAAATGTATTATGCTTGGAATGATTCTATTCAAGGTATTTTGTAACACAGTTTTCTGCTCACTGTGAACTTCCCCCAAATTATTTTATATTTTTGGCCTATCCCATTTTTCGAGTCAGAGAAAGGTCCATTTTCCATTATGCAAATTAACCTTTATGATTTTCAGACTCTCAGTCAATCAAGCTTCACGTGGTAATGCATATGTTAGACCCCTTCTGTCACAGGCTTTATTTTTAATAATTTCCGTTTTCCCCACTAAAAACTGCTGGGAAATGGTGTAGAACACACCTCAGATTTGTCCTTCCTTGAGAGACAAGGAAAGGGAAGCGGGCCATTTATCCTCGAGGCCGAGGCCATCACTGGCTGAGGACGGTGCTGGGAGCCTCACTTCCTGAGCTCCTCCAGCCGTCCCTACAGGCAGACGGGGTGCTTGCTGCACGACTCCTTCTGCAGGACTGGGAAGTGAGTTCTCACATGTTCTTAGGAGACCAAGACCGGGCATGCAGAGTACCTGCCAAATAACTCACCCGAATGCATGCATGTTAAGAGAAAATGTGGAGAGAGTGTAAAGGCATATTCACTATTTTTTCTATTTGTTTGCACAGAGTCAGGTATACCTTCTTTTCCTAAACAGTAACTTACATCACATTACTTTTAGCAAAGTTCTAAACTGATCCGCTAAGGAAAAGCAGCACTAACGTAACTCCCCCGATTGACCTATGAACTTGGGGGAGATGGGAGGTAGGACAATTGCACTTTCCTCATCTTGCTTACCACGGAGAAAACAGAGAAGGATGATTTACCAAGATTTCTAAACATGTTTGTTATTTACATTTGCAATTCTCTCTTTATAGAAAAGTGAATGGATGGGGGTCTTGGTTTTCTGGGGTGGTTTTCACCATTGCTTCCACCCCCACTACGTTGAATGCTTTCTCATCCCTTGACATGGAAATCTTGGAAATATTGGAAAGATTCTGTAACTTTCTGGTCACTCTCAGTTATCGAAGTCCAGTCTAATTTCAAGCACCAAGCACATAACTCAGCTGAAATCTTAGCTCTTCCTTTCCTACTCCTTGTTCATCTTCAAGAACAGATTTGAGTTGTGACCTGAGTTGCTTGGAGTGATGGGGGAGAATGGGATCTGGTCTCTCTTCCTGCTCTCCCTTTTTCCTGCTTAGATCTTTTTTGAGGGTGACATACAAAAGGAGAGCTACTGAGGTTCATCTGATATAGTTACCCGACGCTGCTGCTGGGCACCGGACCCTGGTCTTGCTCTGGTTTGAGCTCATTCTCTTGCTGCTGGTGACCTCCATGATGCTGGCAGTCCACCTGTCGTGGTACATCTTTCTTAGGGCAACGTTCACCCAGTGTTCACCCACTCTTCTTCTGTCAAAGGTGCCCCATTCAGAGATGGCAGCCATGTCTCCCGTTAGCTAGGACAGGGGTTCATGCCCGTAATTACTTCACTGGAAGGGACAAAACCACCTTGTGAGGCTTATTAGTCACCTGGGTGCATACTCCCTCATTGAATCTTTGTGTCTCCTCTCATGGAACCATAGGAATGGCACAAATCCTGTTTTGGACTCCTCCCAAGAACACAGAGGACTGACACCCTAGTTTGGGGAACTAGCTGACCCCCATCTCCTTCCCATAGTACACCACAGTCCCTTCTTACAGCATTGTCACAGGTTACTACATGAAGTCTCCCACATTTAAAATCACAAGACCATAAATGGGCACAGTCTTAATGTTTACATATGTCCCTAAAGTCTAGGGAAACACTGCTGGGCTCATCCAAGAACTTGCATGTTCCCTTTTACTCCAAGGAAAGTACCAGGGTGGCCATGGAGATTCTGAAAATAAATAAATATCCACCCTCGGATTGAGATGTAATTGTTCCTTTATTATCAACACCGTTTACATCTATGACTGATTTCCTTAGAGCTCCTCTCATTTCCTTGGAAAGAAACAGTTTTTTTCTGAGAGCACTACTTCTCAATGTCTCCGACGATGATTGACTTAGACTCCCCTCTCTCTATAGTGTAAAGACAGGGACATTCAATATAGTTAGACTATTTCTGCCGCCTCTTGCCCAAATGGAAGAGAAGGACTTGACCTCAATTGTTCTGTCTTTGGAATCTAGAGCACAGCTTCTCAAACTTCAATGTGCATACCTATCACTTGAGAATGTCGCTAAAATACAGATCCTGATCCATTAAATCTGGACTGAGGCCTCATATTCTGCATTTCTGACAAGCTCCCAGGTGATGCTGATGCTGCTGACTTACAACCCTCACTTTGAGTGGCACCTTTTGACCACAGCCCTGCACGCTCTAGTTATGAGTTCCAAGGAGAGATGGAGAAGGGAGGCATACGTGGAAGGCAGGGAAGGACAATTTGTTTTCTATTTAAAATCCTTTTGTATAAGTAAGAATTTAAAAACATACCTTTTTTTCGTTTTTATTTATTTTTTCTAAAAAAAAAACAAAAAACAAAACACAAAAGGTTAAGAACACCAAAGCATAAAACTAACTTTAAAAATTGTCATAATTATTGGAGGGACTTTGAGTAATTTTTTTCTTTAATTTTTATGTGGAGTCTTCAATTCTGTTTTTTCTAATGCAGGTGAAGATACAGGCCCATGAGCTGCGGCTGCAAGCAGTTCACTCATGCCCTTTTCACTTTGAGATATCTTTGTTTGCCAAATAGTCAATAGAAAAGAAATTTTAAATGCCTTGTTAGACTTTTGGGGTTGTACTCTAGGACTCCATCAAATTACTTTTGGATCTTTATTTAGTAAAGATAGAAGTCAACCAGTCCACATGCCTTTAGAATAGAACATAAAAGCATTGAAACTCCCCTGGTCCTTCTGCCAAGTAAAGACTTATTAAATATTAGAAAGACTTCCCTAACGGGTTATTTAACTTAAGAAAATACACTGATGCTCCAATCCTCTCAGTGTTTTGATCCGTATTCCTGAAGCTCCACAGGGTCCATACTTCTCATATCAACCTGTCAGGATTTTCATTCCTATCTCCTTTCCCATATGCGATTCCCCTAACGCAGGTCTTTTCTTATTTGTTCTTTATGCTTTTTTTTTTCCATTCCTCCATATTCACTATCTTATATGTGCTGCCTAGGATTCATGCTCACAGACTTTAGCCGATCTCTTTGTCATTTCTGATTCAGGTTGGCCCTAGGTTCCCTGTACACTCAGCGCCATCTCTGGTCATACGCTGGAACTGCAAGCCAGGAAAATTCCTGTGTCATTCTTAAAGCCAGCTCGCTGTCAGTAAAGGCGTTGGGGCTGCATTTTTTTTTTTTTTTTCTGCATCTGCTAAAGAATCTGGCAATATCTTGTTGCCACACTCTCTAATGTTAGAGTAGTCAGTGCCAAACTAATGCATTTATAACCTTCTCACACCCCCAAACAAGTGGAAAGTTTTAACTGAGAACCCATGAACGTGTTTGAGGCAAGGCTACATACAAGTAAATGTCAGGTGAAGACTTGAGATATGTCTTCATTTTCAAAATCCTCAATTATTGGGATGTTTTGGATATACTCATCTTGCAGAGTTGCAGTGGGTACTTGTTTATGCAAATAATTGCCTCAGTTCTTAATTTTTGTGTGTTTCAGGCACCTTTTTGTATTTATACATTATAATTTTGTCTGACCTCATGTTCAGTCTTTTCTCTGTGTTTTCTCCACTTTTTCTTTTTTTTTTTGCCCATATTTCTGTTTGTGCCCTTTCTTCCCTTTTCTCCATTTTCCTTGGATTTTTCCCTCCTCTGGGCCAAAACTTCTATGGGTAAACCATGCCTAAGCATTTAAAAAATAGGCACTGTGTTTTGCTATAGTTAGATCAAGCATAAACCAAATTGTACTATTTGTAAATAATAGCTAATATGTGAACAAGATGTTATCATTTTCATTTCCTCAGAATATTTTTGCTAAACTCGGGCATTTTGTGTTTAAACTATAAAGAGCGGTACTTGTTCTTCTTGTTATAGTTATTTCCCTCATGCTCTGAATACTCTAGAAGGAAAGAATGAACACTGTAATCATAAAGAGGCAAAGTATTAATTTCTGATCTTCTTGCTCAGAAAGGAAGTTACTGAAAATTGCTTGCCAAAATAAAGAAACATAAACTTCTGAACATTGAAAATGACGCTGTGCTTAAATAAAAGTACAAGAGAACGTGAGAGAATTTGAAAATGTAAAACTGGCTATGTTAAATGATTGAATGACATCTGCTATGTATTTGCATAAAAAGAATACCCTTAAAATGTGTTCATCACAGTGGGCACATGCAAAAATTAAACAGTTCTTTAAAAGTTTTGTTGACTCTGAAACTGATTGACCTTTTATAACTCTGATCTGGCTCCTTCATTGCAGCCCAAACCACTCAAGGATAAAGATCTTCACATTTTGTCATTCCAGCAGATAGCAAATTGCATTGTTATTCAAGATTCGCTTTTATTTTATTTTATTTTATTTTATTTTATTTTATTTTATTTTTTTAAGAGAGGGAGAGAATGAGAGTAAGAGTGCACACAAGTGGTGGGGAGGGGCAGAGGGGGAGAGAGAGAGAGAGAGAGAGACAGAGAGAGAGAAAGAGAGAGAGAGAGAGAGACTCCATGCTCAGCACAGAGCTGGATGCGGGGCTCTATCCCACCACCCCAGGATCATGACCTGAGCCGAAATCAAGAGTTGGACGCTCAACCAACTGAGCCACCCAGGTGGCCTTCAAGATTCACTTTTGATGACGACCTGCAAATTAGCCATAGGTGTTCCTTCATTTAGGTATGATATTTTAAGCTTCCAGACTGCAGAGTGATTTTTCCTATATAGCAAAACTTTCCATGCAACAGCCAATCTACCATTTCTGAAATACAACAGTCAAGACAGCAATAATATTTGTCTTCTGTATTACATTACTTGGAGGGGGAGAAATCCTGTCTCTTGAGAATCTGTTAAATATTAGGTGTGGAATCTGTTTGCAGCTTGTGTCCAAGCACAGGTAACTCTTGTTTAAGAAGGGTCAGACCTTGGGGCACCTGGGTGGCTCAATCAGTTGAGTGTTTGACACTTTGGCTCAGGTCATGATCTCACAGTTCATGAGTTCGAGCCCTACGTGGGGCTCTGTGCTGACAGCTGGGAAGCTGGAGCCTGCTTCAGATTCTGTGTTTCCCTCTCTCTCTTCCCCTCCCCCAGTCATGCTCTGTCTCTCAAAAATAAATAAAATGTTTTTTAAAAAAGGCAGTCAGACATAGGCACAAGTGACAGATAAAGTTTGGCCTTTGTTTTTTCATTTGACAAAACTTCTGAGTACTTATTTTGCTCAAAGTACTGTGCTACCTGCTGGGCTAAGTGACAGATGGGCAGAGTCCAAACACGTAAGAGGCTCATACAGCAATACACATTATTTTACATGCATTATATAGACATACATGCATGTAAAATGCATGCGCGTGTGTATATACACATACATAAATTACTATATAACAAAACAGTATATAAAAATTATCACGTCGATTTTGTAGTCATATCATTCAAAGGAGAGCCCACTCTACCTCCTGGCTACACCATAGGCTGACACCTTATAGTTGCCTCGTTTAAGTACCTGGTTTCTCAAGTTTCTTACCTCTGTTAAGCATGGTGGGATTTATGTCAGGGAGTTAGTTACTAAAATGTAACTAGCATTAGCCTGTTTCTGTTGTTAGATTGTAACTTGCTTATCTTGGGATCCATATCTTCAGAGTCCTGCTGGTAGGATAGCTTCATTTCCAAGCTAAGATGTTATTGTTCAACATAACAAATCTTTATGTTTTGACATTTTCTTAAAAAAATAATCGAATTTTAACTAACTTTTTTAGGGCCTCACATAAAGAAGTATGTCTTCTGGAAATTTTGACCCTGATTTCAGGTAGTAAACAAATATATTTTGGGACTAGGGGAGATTGTAGACTCCATCAACCCATACTACAAAGGAGTCTATCTTTGTATATGATTATTTTTGATTGCCAAAATGTTAGTCAATTAGATATAGCTATGGGATTTAGCTTTTCTATAGCTATAAAATGCAGAGTCAGATCTATGCTATCACATAAGATGAATTGATATATAAATAATTCAGGGATTAATTTCTAAATTAAAATGGCACAAGTAATTTTTAAATTAAAATAATGCTAAGATTTCATTTGCATGCAGACTCTAAAAAGCAAAACAAACACGCAAAAAGCAGAAACATCTATACATACAGAGATGGTGGTTGCCAGAGGGGAGGGAGGAGGGAGTTAGCAAAATGGGTGAAGAGGAGCGGGGGATACAGGCTTCCAGTTATGGAATGAATATGTCACAGGGATGAAAGGTATAGCACAGGGAGTACCGTCAATTGTATCATAGTAGCATTGTGTGGTGACAGATAGTAGCTACACCTGCAGTGAGCACAGCACAACTATAGACTTGTCTATTCACAATGCTATACGCTTGAAACTAATGTAAAACAACAACAATAAAGTAAAATAAATAAAACAAAACAAAATAAAATCATGCAAATGTTAGAGATAACGTCTACCTCAACACTATTGAAAATTTTAAGAATGTAATTGTTTTGCACTTTTCTAATTTTCAATGTTTTACCAGAAAGATTGTTTATCTAGAAAAAGACTGATTATCCAGATTATCTATCCAGAATGTGGTCTGTCATTGTCTGTTAGAGAGCTTAGTGATTGCTTCTATGATATATAACTTTAAAAGGTCAAGTTGAAATTTTCTGGAACTAAGGCATTAGCAAGAGCATGCCCTCTACTTCAGTGGTCAATGGATGAAATCAGATATTATCTGAAGGTTGTTTGTTAGTTTGTTTGCTTGCTTTTGAGAGAAAGAGAGAGATGTACACAAGCAGGGGAGAATGGCAGAGGGCAAGAGAGGGAGAATTTTCAGCAGGGTCCACACTCAGCAGCACAGAGCACGACACAGGACTCCATCCCACGATCCTAGCAGCATCATGACCTGAGCTAAAATCAAGAGTCAGACACTCAGACACCAACTGAGCCACCCAGGAGCCCCCAGAAATTATCTTGTTTTACCCATTTATCTTTTGTCATTTTATTTAAAAAAAAAAAAAGGTCATAACCACAAGGTAGATCTGCTTCCCCAAAGCTCCACACCTAGAATTTGACAGTAGGTAAATGACAGACACCTGTCTAGTTAGTGCGGTTAAAGACACACACTGGTGAGCTAATAAAACCCAGGAGAATCCAGAAGAAAATCAAGAAGAAGGAGATATTAAACAAGCCAATCTATAGAACCTCTGTATTAAAATAATACAGGTTTGCTGCATGGTTCATAATACACAAATAATGTACAATAAAAGGACCATCTTAAATTGTGGATATTTAAACAAGCCAATCTATAGAACCTCTGTATTAAAATAATACAGGTTTGTTGCATGGTTCATAATACACAAATAATGTACGATAAAAGGACCATCTTAAATTGTGGATATTGGTTTTTTTTATTGATGATAAAGGGAAAACTGGATAGCCATATGCATAAAAAGTAAAATTGGATCCATTAGTTTGGATACAAGAGGATAGTTTTCATGTGGAAACAAAGATTGAAATAAGGATTAAACAAAAAGTGAAACCATACAAGTACTAGAAGAAACGTAGATAAATTACTCTGTAACCTAAAAAAGGAAAAACTCACCAATATAAGATCTAAAATCCAGAGACAAAAAGAAATATAAAAATCTGATCATATTAAAATAAGAAACAACCTCATAATGATTAAGAATACCATAAACAAAATAACAAATTGCTTGTTTGCGACTTCAATCGTAGGTAAGTAATTAATATCTCTAATATATTAAGTGCTTCTAGAATAAGAAAAAGCTGATGGCCCCTTAAAGATCAGCTACAGAGATTAATAGATAATTCACAGACATAAGAACTACAAATGGCTTTAGCTATGTGAATAAGTACTCAACCTCAGTCATAATGAGAATATGCAGATCAAAACTATACCAAGAGAGCATTTTCTAATTTGGAAGAAAATCAGAAAACATACACTGTTGGCAAAACTGTGGGAAAAGAGGCAATTTCATATATCTTTAGGGAGAATGCAATAAGGAGCAACTGCTATTGAAAATAATTTGGAAATAGCTAGCAAAATTACATAGCATTGATATTTTGACCCAGCAATCTCAGTTGCTTGAATCTATATCAGGCATTAATGGGGGGGGGGGGGGGGGCAGGGAAGGCTTCTGCATAAGCCTGTACATTGCAGGAATATTTGTTAGACCAACTTAAACACACATCAGTAGGGAGCTGGTTGAATTAAATGATATATCCACACAACGGATTACTGTGTAGCTACAAAAACAAATGAGGAGTTTCTCTATACTACTAGGGATCACTCTTAGGGAAATATTCTTCAAAGAAAAAAGCAAGGTGCAAAACAGTTGATATATATAGTATTATTATATAATATATATAATATGCCATAATTTATCTTTTTAAAAAACCCTAACATAATTATATATATATATATATATATATATATGTGTGTGTGTGTGTGTGTGTGTGTGTGTGTGTAAGCTTAATATTAAAAAATGAAAATAAATAAACATTTTAAAAATAGATACATATATAAGTGGAGGAGGAATTATTTGCAAGCAAATAGAGGTAGACGCTAGACTCCTTTAAATATATTTTGTTTTGATTTTTAAATTGTGAAAATATTTTACATTTTTTTTAATTATTTTATTTTGGAGGCACCTGGGTGGCTCGGTCAGTCGACTATCCAGCTCTTGATTTTGGCTCAGTACATGGTCCCAGGGTTATGGGATTGAGTCCCCACATCAGTCTTTGCACTGAACATGGAGCCTGCTTAAGACTCTCTCCCTCTCTCTCTCTCTCTGCCCCTCTCCCCCATTCCTGTGTTCTCCTCTCTCTAAAATATATATATACATATATATATATTTTTTTTTTTTACATTTTTATTTATTTTTGAGACAGAGAGACAGAGCATGAACGGAGGAGGGGTAGAGAGAGAGGGAGACACAGAATCGGAAGCAGGCTCCAGGCTCTGAGCCATCAGCCCAGAGCCCGACGCGGGGCTCAAACTCATGGGCAGCGAGATCGTGACCTGAGCTGAAGTCGGACGCTTAACCGACTGAGCCACCCAGGCGCCCCATTATTTTTAAAATTCTCAAAATACCTTGGGGTGCCTGAGTGGTTCGTCAGCTAAGCTTCCAACTCTTGATTTTGGCTCAAGTCATGATCTCATGATTGTGAGATCGAGCCCTGCATTAGGCTCTGTGCTGAGCATGTACCCTGATTCAGACTCTGTCTGCCCCATCCCAACCTCAAAAATAAATAAATAAACTTTAGAAAAAAATATCAAAACATCTTAAGAAACTTTAATGAAACAAATGAGCCTCTTTGTATATATAGTTGGTGGTAATTTAACTGCACAGGTAAGAACTGTACTGACTTAAAACACATTAAAGATTTACCATCAATACATATACCCTAAGAACAAAAAGTCAAGAACTAGAAAAATAAATTGAGTTGTTTATGGAAATCGTATGTTGTTAAGTAGTTTTATATTGTAATTCTGACACGAATGTATCCAATTATCAGGTAAATTAAATAAACAGCTGTTATCCTACCCTAGCCAAAATCCTTTAGTACTGGGATTCTTAGTGTAGTTGTTAAGAGATACAGATAAAAGGTGTAAGAGACTAAGTAAAACTCCATAATTATGACTGGTTTGGAAGTATATCTGTGACACATGATATTCCTTATCTTTAGTTAAAGAAATAATACAGCTCATTGGAGAAATGGCTGATTTCAGACCTGGGCTGGAAATAAAGAAAGCAGAGTCTAAAATGTTTTGTTACACCAGATACAAAGAAGAGAAAAGATTTGTAGGGTCACCAAAAGAACTTAGGATCCAACTTAAGGAGGATCTCATTGACCAAAAATGAGAAGATTTGAACATCAATGAGAAAAATAACTAAAATGGATTGAAAACCATGACATAGGTTTCCAAATAAAATCTTAAAATTCCAAATAAAATGTTGGTCAGTTAATGTTTTTGAAAACTGGCACATGTTGTGAAAACTGGTAAATAAAGATATATAAGCTTCATGATGGATAGCCAAGAGATGTTTTTATTCATAAAATTAATCTAGCTACCAAATGAGGAAGAAATGATAACATTGCAATATGACCGTTTGACAACCCCTAATGCATTTATGAATCAACAGTGTACACAGCTCATTGTACCATAAAAATAGAGGTAACCAGGTATGTGCTTCAGATGGAAGACCATTTTCAGTAGGGTTGTCCAAAAAAAAAAAAAGAGTCATATATTATTAAGTCTCTAGATCCAACTAGCAACATGAACAAAAAGAAGAACACTGGAGAGCATAGAAGGATCAGCAAAATCCTGCTAATTGAAAATTCTCTTGGACAAATAACCTAATTTTTTCCACAGTTAAGTTGCAAGGGGAAAAACCTGGAGATAGAACCTATAGGAGACAGACACATAAACCATTTGCACTGTTTGGACTTTATTCAATCCAGATTCAAGTAGCAAACCATAAAAGATTTAAAAGTTAGAAAACTTCTGTAACTGTTAACACATGGAACAGCTGGAAATTGAACACTTTCTGTATATCATAGAATCAAGAAGTTATTGGTAATTCTTTTAGGTCATGTTATTGTTAGTGGTTAAAAAGAGCTATCTTTAAGAGATGTATGCTGAAGGATTTACAGAAGGAGTAATGGCTAATGGAATTGCTTCAAAATAATACAGGAGGAATGAGATATTCCTGAAAAATGTTGGCCATGGATTAATAGTTGAAACTGAGTAATGGTTACAGGGGTTTCCTTATACTCTTCAGTCTACATTAAAAAAAAAAGTGAGAACAACATGCCTGATCATCTCGAAGGACAAACAGAACTTAAATTAGAGGTTAAAGGAAAGTTTCTTCGAGAGGAGTAAGTGTAAAAATGTAAGGGAGCAAAATTCAGGAAACAAGTCATTTGTATGGTTGGTGCTTAGCGTTTGAAGAGCAGAGGGAGTACAAGGTTAATGGTGACAGAAGTTGGATCTTGGAGGATTCTGTACCCTATGAAAAAGCTGTACTTTATTGCAAGGGGAGTGAGGAGCCATTAAAAATTTTTAAGCAAGAGAGAACATCACTGGAATTTGATCTGGAAAGCTCAGATAGCGACTGTGAGAATTGATTAAAGTGAGGACAGATAACAGCAGAGCAAGCCTGTTACAGTAATTCGGGGGGGGGGAAATTTAATGAAGATAAAATTGACAGGACTTCGTGATTGGATATGAGATCGGAAATAAAGAAAAAGAGTCTAGGATGACTCAGATATTTGGTTGTGTTACCTATATGAGTGGGGATGCAATTAAATTAAATAAAATAGAATTAATTATTCGGGGTTTTGGAGACTCTTAATGCCTCTTGAGCTAATAAGATGTCTGGGTATCACAAAACAAGAACCATAAGTCACAAGTAGGAGGTCATTCTGGTAACAGTGTTCACTTCATGTGAAAATCAACAGTCACAGAACTTGGTTCTTTGAATCATGCAAATGATTCTTTATGTGATGGTAGATAGACATTTAAACATTCTGCACCCCAATCTTGCAATTTTGACAGTATAGTTAACAATATTCCTTTCTATTACTTAGTAAAGACATACAAAAAAAGTTTTAAGTTCTGGATTTTAAAAATGACATTTCTATTTCACCCAAATAGATAGATAAAGAGGATTACAAGTACACTTACTTACCTTGATGAGTACTGAGTAATGTATAGAATTGTTGAATCATTGTATCATACACCTGAAACTAATATAACAAATGACATTTTTAACTGATGGACACTTGATAGTGTTGACATTTAAATACATAGTGAATTCTACCGATTTACTACAATTTTCTGAATTGCTCTCTCTAAAAGGTTATGTTTTAAAAAGCTGTCTTCTGGTCTGTCCTCTGGGTTAGTATGCAAATATGTTTTAAATACTAGAATTATGATTCTGGACGTTAAAAGCGATGGGTAAAACAGTAAAGCAGTGTGAGTTCCTAAAATGGTCTATAGCAATATGACTGGTTCCACGGCTGGGTCACTAACTTTGATGGCTCCAAAAATAGAAGGGCAAGTCCACATGATGTGTTTCAAATCTATATTCAGATATTAAAAAGTTACAGAAAAATAATTCTCTGGTCCCTGGAAACTATTTGCTATGAACAGACACACACACACACACACACACACACACACACACACACACACACCATTCATACAGGGGGATGTGAAATTATAATCAATATTTGGTTATTTTCATTTTATATATATAAATGTTTATTTAAACATGTAAAATGAACAGCGGACATGCTTAGCCAGGGAATTTTAAGCATTAGAAAACTATTCTATTCACTAAAATAAAAAAAACACAATTATAATATTTTTCAAGCTTCAATAAAAACCTTAAGCCATTGTCTGAATTTTCTCCTTTTACAGAGGAAGGTTTGAAATATTTTATACTGAGAAGATTCTAAGAATCGCTGAGAACAAAGAATGTATATTAAAATATGGTTGAATGCTATCTTCTAGACTCAGCAAATGATGTTCAAGTAACATTGGCTATCTGATAAGTGGCATTTTGTCTTACAATCAGGATAATGGTAGCTTTAGAATACAAGTAATATTCTGGGTTCTAGGATGGTGAGAAGACAAACTTTGATTTCTGTAACTTTCTATTCTTTGACATAATTATGTATGAATTTCCCACCTCCATTTCAAATCTTTAAAGATATAAATGCTATATATACTAAAGAGTTCTTCATGGCTCATTTTCCTCTTGTTTAAGGTCTTGAGCTCTACATGTCAGCTACATACCAAGCAGCTGTTGCTAGGATGTATCTGTTTCCATAGTGATAGATGAGCTCTTCAAATGCATGCAGAATTCCCCTTCTTCTTCACTACCCCTGTCTCCCTTGTCCATGTGTAAATCAGTGTCCAAATCTCTAACTTTGACACAATTATTTGAAGTGATAATAGCTTGCACTTAACATCCATGGTATGTATACAGTATGATACAGTCTTGGCTTTATTTTTCCTTTAAGCTCTGCATTCTTTTCTCAACTCTGTAGACTACAGAAATTCCTATGACCTGGGGATGAACACTGTGCCAAATTAATAAAGATCAAACACAGTTGCTGCCAATGCGCTTTACAGAAACAGCAATTAATAGGAGAAAACAACTGAGTGCAAATTGACTCTTTCTTATTTTTTTGAAAAAAAAAAAACAAGTTCAATAGAGAATGAAGAATGTGTTACAAAAATAACAGGTATAATACTCCACATGGGTTTCAGCCAGTCCATTTTGGACTCCATCTCAAATTCCACGTATCAGTTGAGGTTGACTGGCTCAGAATGTGTCTGGGTTTTCCAAAGGTCTTTCGTTCTTGGTGTGAAGTGTCACCCAAATTTGACTGTACTGAGCTGGCACTATGGCTGTAGTTGTGGTAACTCCTACTGGATCTAGAATCCTCGCTATAGATGTTACTGTCTGATGCTGTTGTTCAGGAACCTGCTTAAAAATTAGCAGGCTCAATAACGTCACTCAACCAACTGACAGAAGTTTCTGAAGAAATAGACGAGCAACAAAGCTATCGCCAGACACCTTTTATTAGATTCCATAACTCCTGCCCAGTGCTAAACAGACCAAGAACTTTGCAATATCTGAGAGAAATAGAAAAAATAAAGATAAGTGGAGCTGAAAAAAATCTCTACAAATAATATTTGGATAGACTCTTGGGATCAAACCCTTGTTTGAGGAACACAGAATGACACTGGTTTCTTTACTTAACTTCATACTTCCTGAGGGTAAACAACATCAATTTCTGTTTCATGTTGCCATTTAGATGCAGGCTCTGTCTTCTGTGCAGAAGCATTCCTGCTTCTCTACTCATCCATCATCCTCAGTGGTAGAAGGGAAGAAACACAATGCTTAAACAATATATTCTTATGCTCCAATTGTCTATGATAAAAGAATCTATATTGATTAGATAAGTATTAAATTCATTAACAATTATTCTTTCATTATATTCGCCAATAAAAATACCCTGATTTTTGTATTGTGTCTCTGGCATCACTACTACCTATGGAGAAAAAGGAATAATAGCTTTGAAAATTATCTTCTTAATATAATTTATCTTTTATAAAATCCATTTGGAGGCACAAAATGATATTTTATCCCATTTCTATAAATATATTAGGAAAGAAGTTGGAAAGATGAAGCAATATGTTAGGAAAGATTGTGTCATCTTTTTTTTCTTATCTGTAATATCTTCAATGTTACTTTGGTAAAGGGAAGTAAAAAACAAGTTGTATCTTTAAAAACTACCTATTACCTAATTTATAATTGTTAATCAATAATTTCCCAAATTCTCATCAGACATATCAGAAATAGAATCCTCTTCCAATTATGGATTTGATTTTACAATTATTAACAGAGTAGAGCTTAGGAAGTGATTTCTGTGTCTTCTCAGAATGATGGGGAACTACAACCAATTCAAAACAGCTGGTGATTGTTTTTGCCAGCATTTCACATCCTGATGTCTTGGGTCATGTCCATTTCTGCTTTGTCCTCTTAGTGAGAAAACAGAAGATAATTTTCAATACTGATTATATTCCTCGCTATGAATTCAATTAAGAAAAAAATGGAACTATCTCAGATCATTTTGATAAATGTTCCTGATAATTTTCTTCTGTATTAATATTTATATCAAATATAGAAAGAGAAAACAATGATTTAGAAATACTGAATTCAAATTATTTTCCCAAATGTAAGGTTTCATTCATGTTCAAGGTTTAATCATTCATTAAACAAAGTGTAGAGCTATCACAATCCAGACTTTGGCTAAGCACTTAGGTCCCAGAGACGAATAATATATAGTCTCTGCCTTCAAGTAATTCTGTTTAGTGTTTTCTGCAATAATGATTATTACTATACTACATATATTAAACTATTACTATAATTATTTATTTATTCTTATAATAATAATTACTATAATTATTTAACCATTATTATATATTAAATTATTACTATACTACATATATTAAATAATAATAATAATACATGACTATAATAATGACTCTTATAGTTCATTTAGAATTGGTTTCACAAAGCCTTAAAATGTTTCTCCTTATTTCTTGAACATTGCAATCTTAAAAAAGATGATTATATCACAAATCCACTTTTAAAAATACATCAAAATGATAACAATAGTTATCTCTGGTGGTGGTATTACAGGTGATTTTTTTCTTCATTTTGCTTATTTTCTACTTTTCTTTATAGTAAACACATAAAATTTTCAAGTTTGACAGAACTGAAATATTAGAATAAAGGAGAAAGTCTGTAAGTTTTAGAAAACCTAATAGTGGGAAATTACTAGAAGATAAATCTGGTAAGAATAAAGAAAAAGAAGGAAAGGAAAGAAATTTCTCCAGAGAAGACTTGAGTAGCCTCCCTTGACTTGAGAAGTCTTGAAGCCCTATGTCTAGCATTAGATATTCTGAGAATAATAAATACCCTCTCTTGACACTACATATTTCTAATGGTAAGTTATCAAAAACTTGCATCTCAGCTTGATGTACAAGACATCAAAAGATTCTTATGCTTTCAAAAACCACAAAACCATGCCTGAATCCTAAGTGAAAATAATAGGGGCATTTGTGTGAAACTCTATCATAACACAACACAAACTCAGTTATTTCACTACTGAACATGGAAGCTACTGGTCAACATGTGTTTAAAAATAAACCACAGAGGAGAAGATGGCGGTGTAGGAGGACCTGGACTCACCGCATCCTGCTGATCACTTAGATTCCACCCACATCTGCCTAAATAACCAAGAAAACTGCCAGAAGACTAGCAGGACGGACTCTCCAGAGCCAAGTGTAGACGAGAGAGCCACGGAAGAGGGTAGGAAGGGCAGAGAGGCAGTGCGCGCTCCACGGACTGGCAGGAGGAAGCCGGGGTGGTGGAGGGGCAGCCTGCCGAGCAGGGCAGAGCCCCCGAGTCTGGCTTGCAAAAGCAGAGGGGCCAGAAGGAGTGTGTTCTGATAGCCAGCAGGACTCAATATCTGGAATGTTATTAGTCAACAGCTCTGCTCAGAGAGCAGGAGGGCTAAAGGACAATGGGAGGGAGAATTGTTGAGCCCCAGCTCAGCGGGGAACAAAGGCGCTGGGAAGCACCATCTTCCTTGCCCATCCCCCAGCCAAAATCCCAAAGGGAACTAGTTCCCGTCACAAGTCTCAAACTTGCTTGCACCGCACAAACACCCAACGCTGTGCTTCTGCAGATCCATCCTTCCAACCGGTCTGTCTCCCTCCCGGTGCCACAGGGCCCCTCCCAAAGCGGACCACCAAAGGCAATGTGAGCTAAGCCTGCCCCTCCCGCCCTGTGCACCTTGCGGATCCACCCCGGCTAATATGCCAGATCCCATCAAAGCAGCACCACAAGGCTGGCAGTGTGCAAGTAGCCCAGACAGAGGCCACACCACTCCACAGTGAGTCCTGGCCCTGGGAGAGGGGAAGATAAGGTACACACCAGTCTGACTATGGCCCCAGCGGTGGGCTGGGGGCAGACATCAGGTCTGACTGCGGCCCCGCCCACCAACACAAGTTACTCCAGACAGCACAGGGGAAGTCCCCTACAGTTCCCTGTCACCCCAGGGACTATCCAAAAAGATGAAACAAAAGAATTCTCCTCAAAAGAAACTCCAGGAAGTATCAACAGCTAACGGACTGATCAAAAATGATTTAAGCAATATAACGGACCATGAATTTAGAACAATAGTCATAAAATTAATCGCTGGGCTGGAAAAAAGCATAGAGGACAGCAGAGAATCTATTGCTACAGAGATCAAGGGACTAAGAAATAGTCATGAGGAGCTAAAAATGCTATAAATGAGGTGCAAAATAAAATGGAGGCGACCACAGCTCAGATTGAAGAGACAGAGGAGAGAATAGGTGAATTAGAAGATAAAATTATGGAAATAGAGGAAGCTGAGAAAAAGAGAGATAAAAAAATCCAGGAGTATGAGGGGAGAATTAGAGAACTAAGTGATGTAATGAAATGGAACAATATCTGTATCATAGGAATTCCAGAAGAGGAAGAGAGAGAGAAAGGGGCTGAAGGTGTACTTGAATAAATCATGGCTGAGAACTTCCCTGATCTGGGGAAGGAAAAAGTCATTGAAATCCAAGAGAACTCCCTTCAGACGTAACTTGAATTGATTTTCTACACAACATATCATAGTGAAACTGGCAAAATACAAGGATAAAGAGAAAATTCTGAAAGCAGCTAGGGATAAACATGCTCTAACATATAAAGGGAGACCGATAAGACTAGTGGCACATCTATCTACTGAAACTTGGCAGGCCAGAAAGGAATGGCAGGAAATCTTCCATGTGATGAACAGAAAATATACACAGCCAAGAATCCTTTATCTAGCAAGTCTGTCATTCAGAATAGAAGGAGAGATAAAGGTCTTCCCAAACAAACAAAAACTGAAGGAATTCATCACCACTAAACCAGCCCTACAAGAGATCCTAAAGGGGATTCTGGGAGTGAAATGTTGCAAGGACCGCAAAGTACCAGAGACATCACTACAAGCATGAAACCTACCAACTGATGTCAATGACTCTAAACCCATATCTTTCTATAATAACACTGAATGTAAATGGACTAAATGCACCAACCAAAAGACATAGGGTATCAGAATGGATAAAAAAACAAGACCCATCGATTTGCTGTCTACAAGAGACTCATTTTCGACCTGAGGACAGCTTCAGATTGAGAGTGAGGGGATGGAAAACTATCTATCATGCTACTGGAAGTCAAAAGAGAGCTGGAGTAGCCATACTTATATCAGACAAACTAGACTTTAAATTAAAGGCTGTAACAAGAGATGAAGAAGGGCATTATATAATAATCACAGGGTCTATCCATCAGGAAGAGATAACAATTATAAATGTCTATGCACCAAATATGGGAGCCCCCAAATATATAAAACAATTAATCACAAACATAAGCAAGCTTATTGATAAGAATGTGGTAACTGCAGGGGACTTTAATATTCCACTTACAACAATGGATAGATCATCTAGACACAGGATCAATAAAGAAACAAGGGCCCTGAATGATACATTGGATCAGATGGACTTGACAGATATATTTAGAACTCTGCATCCCAAAGCAACAGAATATACTTTCTTCTCGAGTGCACATGGAACCTTCTCCAAGATATCTCCAAGATAGATCACATACTGGGTCACAAAACAGCCCTTCATAAGTATACAAGAATTGGGATCATACCATGCATACTTTCAGACCACAATGCTATGAAGCTTGAAATCAACCACAGGAAAAAGTCTGGAAAACCTCCAAAAGCATGGAGGTTAAAGAACACCCTACTAAAGAATGAATCGGCCAACCAGGCAATTAGGGAAGAAATTTAAAAATATATGGAAACAAATGAAAATGAAAATACAACAATCCAAATGCTTTGGGATGCAGCAAAGGCAGTCCTGAGAAGAAAATACATTACAATCCAGGCCTATCTCAAGAAACAAGAAAAATCCCAAATACAAAATCTAACAGCACACCTAAAGGAAATAGAAGCAGAACAGCAAAGACACCCCAAACCCAGCAGAAGAAGAGAAATAATAAGGATAAGAGAAGAAATAAACAATATAGAATCTTAAAAAACTGTAGAGCAGATCAACGAAACCAAGAGTTGGTTTTTTGAAAAAATAAACAAAATTGATAAGCCTCTAGCCAGGCTTCTCAAAAAGAAAAGAGAGAGGATCCAAGTCGATAAAATAATGAATGAAAATGTATTTATTACAATCAATCCTGCAGAAATACAAGGATTCACATAAGAGTGAAAACATATGGTATCTGTCTTTCTCTGCCTGACTTATTTCACTTAGCATAATACTTTCCAGTTCCATCCACGTTGCTGCAAATGAACTATTGGGACCTCATGAAGATAAAATGCTTCTGCACTGCAAAGGAAACAATCAACAAAACTAAAAGGCAACCGACAGAATGGGAAAAGATATTTGCAAACGACATATCAGACAAAGGGCTAATATCCAAAATCTATAAAGAGCTCACCAAACTCCACACCCAAAAAACAAATAATCCAGTGAAGAAATGGGCAGAAAACATGAATAGACACTTCTCTAAAGAAGACATCCAGATGGCCAACAGGCACATGAGAAGATGCTCAACATCACTCCTCATCAGGGAAATACAAATCAAAACCACACTCAGGTACCACCTCACACTGGTCAGAGTGGCTAAAATGAACAAATCAGGAGACTATATATGCTGGCAAGGATGTGGAGAAATGGGAACCTTCTAGCACTGTTGGTGGGAATGCAAACTGGTGCAGCCGCTCTGGAAAACAGTGTGGAGGTTCCTCAAAAAATTAAAAATAGATCTACTCTATGACCCAGCAATAGCACTGCTAGGAATTTACTGAAGGGATACAGGAGTGCTGATGCATAGGGGCACTTGTACCCCAATGTTTATAGCAGCACTTTCAACAATAGCCAAACTACGGAAAGAACCTAAATGTCCACCAACTGATGAATGGATAAAGGAATTGGGTTTATATACACAATGGAATACTATGTGGCAATGAGAAGGAATGAAATATGGCCTTTTGTAGCAACGTGGATGGAACTGGAGAGCGTTATGTTAAGTGAAATAAGTCACACAGAGAAAGACAGATACCATATGTGTTCACTCTTATGTGGATCCTGTTTTCACTCTTATGTGGATCCTTATGTGGGTCTCAGAAGACCATGGGGGAGGGGAAGGAAAAAAAAGAGGTTAGAAAGGGAGGGACCCAAACCATAAGAGACTCTTAAAAACTGAGAACAAACTAAGGGTTGATAGGGGGTGGGAGGGAGAGGCGGGTGGGTAATGGGTATTGAGGAGGGCACCTGTTGGGATGAGCACTGGGTGTTGTATGGAAACCAATTTGACAATAAATTTCATATTTTAAAAAAATACAAAAATACTAAGGATCCAAGAGTTTAAGTAATGTGACCAAGGTTACACAACTAGTAAGTAGTGGCCCCTGGATTCTAAATCCTGTGCCCTTTCCACTATTATTAGGAGGGTGTATGGTATAGAGTTTAGGAATGCCATGGAGTCAGGCTGGATACTGGTTTGAATCTCAACTTTATGTGGGAAAAAAATTTTTAACACATCTGGGCCTTGGTGTCCTTATGTATAAAATATGATTAATAATCATATCACCTTCCAGTCATGTTTGTTACTAAGCAAAAATAAAAGTGCTTAGAAGTGTAAAAAAAATAATAAAATTAAAAAAAATAAAATAAAAGCAAACCACATATGGAAGTCAAGATGGGGTTGTGTGTGTGTATATATATTGCAAGGACACAGCAATGTCTTAGTTCACAGGAATGAAACGTTATGAATGGTAATCCAATTAAATATTAAAATTGCATTTCTCTGGGTGATTTGTCTTAAAAAATTGCTCCATGAGAACTCTTATCACAAAACATCCTTATTATTTCATTTGAGACTGGCCTAGATCTCCACTCCCAAGATATAGAGCAGGGTTTCTTGCCTCTGGGATTTTGTTCTTACTATTTGTTTTGCTAGAAATGATCTCCCTCCAAATTTTGCCTGGAGATAATCTCTCTGTTCTTTAAAGCTCAATTCTCATTGTATTCATTTCTATTATTCTCCCATGCATGAAACAAAGCTAGTACATAGTACAGAATAAATAAATATTTGATAAAGGAATTAGTAATTGAAATGTTAATCCCATATGGCTTTCACTTCAGTCAAAAGCATTTTTGCCTACCTCCAAATATCTCTAACATTGTGCTGGTATTTTTCATGGGCTACTTAAAGCACACTGCCTAAAACTGCTGTTTTATTCTTAGGTTCTCTGAGTGCAGAGATTATAAGTAATTATTGTTTTCATCCTTAATTTTATTTAAGACATTTTCCTCCAGGGGGAAAAAAAGCAGTCCCAAGTATAATAGAACAAAAAGGTGACATAAAATGGCAATCAGAGTGGAAAATAAATTTTTAGATGTAACTAATATGTTTCAGGAATTCTATTCAAAACTCTTATTTCGTCTACTTTATCTCAATTGATTTGGAAGTAGAAATAAAATATTTACCAAATATGTAAATGAAGAGAAACTTGAGGTAAGTGTGAATAATTTGGAAAACAGAATCTGTATCAAAAAAAATTGGGGAGGGGGGGTGGCAAGTGCCTGGGTGACTCAGTCCGTTAAACATCCAACTCTTGGTTTCCCTTCAGATCATGATCTCATAGTTTCATGAGTTCAAGCCCCACATTGAGCTCTGTGCTGACAATGTAGAGCCTGCTTGGGATTCTCTCTCTCTCTTTCTCTCTTTCTCCCTCCCCTTCTCATGCTGTCTCTATCTCTCTCAAATTAATCAACTTTAAAAAGCTTTAATAACAAAAAATAATCTTTTGGACTGCAATAATTGGGGTAAATCTAACACACTGGAATCTAACTGGTATGACATTATAGGACTACATTCATATCCAGATAAAACAATTGTACAAATTCCAGTTCCGAGTAATTTTGATTTGGCAGTGACTTGCATAAAGCCAACTTAGTTGGGTTTTTTCTACATTAAAATGAATACATGCCAAAAACATGATGTGAATGATCCAATATTGGATGTAATCCTACAATAAAGAGATAATTTATACAACAGGAAAAATGATATCATACTTACTATGTACTGGTAAGAATACCCTGAATATTCAGTTCTTAAAAGAGTTATAGAAACCTGGAAACCAAGAACAGAGGGGACATGGGCCCAGCAAGAACATGGTCCCAGAAACCATGTCATACAGAATTCTGAGATGTATTTAACCAGGAGAGAAGAGTCTAGAAGACACCATTGCTCACTGTCTTCAATCATAGAGGAATTATCAGGAAAGTCATCCCCATGAATTATCACAAAAGAATAAGTCACAGAAGGAGAGGTTAGGGCCCAAGTTAAAGTGGGAATGTAAACAGTCAGGGGTGTCCGGTCAGACCCAACTGATCCTGGGGAGATGAGGGTTTCCTGTCACTGACGATACCCACATCCCTGACAAAGGACCACATGATGTACACTACAGGACTAGGAGCACCATTTGAATGATTTAAACAGATAATCTTAGAGCAACTTTCCTTGCAAAGCTGAAATTCTAATGTAAAGCGCATACAGCATAATTTTCTAAGTGAGCTTCTAAGAAGTCTCTATCTCAGCTGTCCCCTATATTAGATCTCACCAAGATTAGGGATCATCCTCCTTCAAGTTCTCTTGCCCACTCAAAAGAGCTACTACTTAGAAATACTGTAAGATTTCTCTGTAGTGTGTTTTTATGCTGCAACATGGCAGCAAATGGAAAATCATCCAATATTTTTTAGTGACTGAAAGCCTCAAACATGAAGGGTCAGGCTGCAAAAAATAGAGGTGCCATAAAAAGAATGAAAAAATAACAAGACAGGACACCAAAATATGATCATTTCATCATGGGAACAACAGGTCTGTCAAAGCTGTGCACTGAAGCCAGGGACAAGTGAAAATGGACTTGATGTTCATCAAATAAGTGGGCAAATAAAGATGAAAGCTGGAATGAAATTTAATTTCTAAGTAGTCCCCTGCTAGCTTCTGGTAAATGACATTACAATCTCATTCTTCCTGAACTAGGGACTGACTCCTAATAAATATTAGTTTCCACCCATCTCTCAAGAAGATACTAGAATAATTTATTGGCATCAGCTTGGCTAAGGTTAATTCCCTGACACAACTTCTAGTTAGAGCTTTCGGATGGGCAGGAGTATATAGTAATAGCGTAGATCTGAAACATCAAATAATTTTTAATTAACTCTCAAGCACTGACTTATTCCTGAAATTGCAAAATTTTCTGTCTCTTATATACCATTCTATTATGGAAAAGGCACAAGGATTGGGATCAGGTAACCTGGGTCTGAGTCCCTACAGTTCTGTTAACCAGCTGTATGACATTGCTGAAGATGTATGATTTTTATGAGAGCTGGTTTCATCTTATGTGGAGAAAAATTGTCTTATAAAGGAGTATTTTCATTTTACTCTTTTAAGTTTATGTGCTTCCACTCTAAAAGGGCAACTTGGAAACACAATGGTAAGCTCAAGTTTGCAATATTTAACTATTACTTTAAAAAAGTATAACATATATGCAAGCAAAAGTTGTCTGCATTAAGTCCTTAAATTGCATTTTTAAAGCACTCTCTCTAACATTCTCCTAATGTGCATAAAGAAATGAAACCGCTTAAAGTAATTTAGTTGGCTGGCTTTGCATATAGGTTTGACTGGGTTCCATAGTTATTATTATATGTTTTATATATATTATATGTGATATAATATATATTATTATATTTGGCATCTTGTAATTTATCTGGCAACCCTAATTATGTGCCACATTCTGTTACATTTTCTGAACATATTACTAAGTCAGTTCTAAAGGACTTTCTGATTGATATAATATAATATTGTATTATAATATTAATGATAATATAATATAGCTTCCCTCAGATAAACTAGAAAATATAACAGTACCATCTATTCATGATATATTCTAAATTTGTTCAGTCACTTTATATATGCATTAAAGCCTAAAACATTCTTAATTTTAACTGCAGTACTTTAGAATCTATTATTGTACACTTTTCATTATGTTATGAAAACAATGAATGATATACCAAACACAGAGTAAACTAAATTATGAGCAGAAGAAATGCAAACCAACTTAAGAAGGTAAACTCTGTGAAAACACTTAAGCCTATATTAGCAAGATCCATGTGGATATAAAAAATAAATATATTTTTTCTATACCCATTCCAGTTTGTTTTTCATTTTTTAAATCTATTAACTTTATTTCTAAGAGACCATTAACTAGCAGAAACAAATTAGGTTCTGGTTCTGGTACCATCTATAAGAAACCACATAAACTTACACTTCTGTTTAAAACTGTGTAATTTAGAGCTCTATAATTCCCCAATTTTATTTATTTTCTAAGAAATTTTACTGCATAAGTATTTCCATAAATATAGAGGTGACTTACATTTATATAGATAATTTGACAACTGTCTTGCCTGAAGTTTTGCTGATGTAAAGGGCTTATAGATGGCATTTTTCCTAAGCAAGTGATACTTACTCCTCCTCAAATAAAGGTTGGCAAAGGAGTCAAAATAATCTTATGCCACAGATTCACATAAAAATATGTGTTTGTTGGTCTTTAGAAATTGTCATATCATGAGTTCTTCAGAAGAACTGGAGAGGGGCTTAAAAAGAATTCACCACTGACGAACAAATAGCAGAAAGTTTGTAGCGTCCTTAGCTTCAACTAGGACTGCACTTCAAGCTGCTCACCACTAATGGATGGATGGATGGATGGATGGATGGATGGATGGATGGATGGACAGAGAGATAGATGATAGATAGATAGATAGGCAGATAGATATGATAGATAGGCAGATAGAACAAACTCTTTTAAGGCTCTAATTTAATCCATACAATGGGTAAAAGTAATAATTGAAATCTGGTGGAGGTGTTTCCTCAGTCAGAGATTTTTATCCATTTTTAAAGTGGGTAACACTAAAAGAAACTGTGAATTAGAATTTCATGTATTCCTGGGAACCATGCCTCCTTTGCCCGTGAGACTTGGCTTTCCTTAAATGCTTTGTCAACTTAATTTCACTGTGAATCCTGACATGGTGTGAGTTTTCCTACTGCAGAAATTGGTTAATAAAATAAATCACTGACATTTCCTTTAGATTTAATACTGTATGTCAACTTTTGTCATAACTATACTGAAACCTCTGATGTCGCTTAGTATTATGTAAAATACTCACATATTATTATCCCCGGCAACTGGAAATTTTACTGTCCCAACTTTGGAACTAAATAATTTTGGACAAATGTTTGATAAATCCTTCACTATTCAAAATTTCCTTACTCATTCTCTGAAATCCAGTATCCAAATGGATTTGAATATCAGCATATCCCTTTTATATCTGAGGTTACTATTCAGAGTCTCATTAACCACACTCAGGAAATAAGGGATTTGACTATTATGATACATAAAAGATATCAGGGCACCTGGGTGGCCCAGTCAGTTAAGCATCAGACTCTTGATTTTGGCCCACATCATGATCTCACGGTCCTGAGATTGAGCCCCTGCTTAAGATTTTCTTTCTCTCCCTCTCCCTCTGCCCCTCCCCCACTTGTTCTCTCTCTGTCTCTCTCTCTCTCTCTCTCAAACAAAAAAATATTTATAGAGATAAAGGTAGAGATAGATATCCAGAAACAGACAGATGTAAATATCTCTACGTTGACAGACATCACGAAGTTCCCTAATGACACATTGGGAAAAACTAGAGAAAAGAAATTGTCAAATCTCCATCATAGTAAAGGTCAAGCTCAACATATACTGAATGACAATTATTTTATAACAAACACAATCCATAAACATAAAAATACATTAAAATGTTTATTAATTTCAATAACTTAAAAATCATTGAAATAATCCATTCCAGCATTTTTTTAAGTGACAGATGCTTTTTATCTTTATTTTTTTAAACATACAAACTGTTTGCATTATAGAAAATATGCATTCACATATATCTCCTATCACAAACATTCTAGGCTGGCTTTTCCTCCCAAGCTTAACTGAAAGGAAAAATGAAAAATCACTCATTATATCTCACTGCTAATGTAGAAAAAACTGGAAACTGGTCAAAGTAAATGAATATTACTAAAATTTCTTTTACAGACCTGAAGTTGATGTATCTTCTCTAATGCAAAAGATCTTGTTTTAACAATGTAAAGGGTAAATTTAATTTTAAAAAATTAAAAAGGGTAAATTTCATTAAAAATTGAAATTAAATTTAAAATTTAATTTAAAAGGTTTAATTAAAAACTATTATTATTATATAATAACCCAAAGAGGTTGCAATTCCATATATAAAGAACAATCACAGAAAGAAATGGAGGTTATTCAGAAGTAATTGATTAGGTTTTGGACAATTGGCATTTCTTATGCTAAATCAATGGTATTGATTCCTAAATTTATTGCATTGCAACAAAAAACCTTATGTATACTGTGAGTGCTCTAGTATATACTAAGGCTTCCTTTGAGACCTAGTACTTGATTGATTTTCTTGGGAGTGTTGTGCTTGTGGTAAAGATGAATTTATATTCTCTTTCTTCAATGCAGATTCTCTCTATATCTTTTAGATCAGTTCTATAAATCATTTTTTAAATCTTCCATATCTTGTACTTTTTGAGATTTACCTATTTCTTCTGATAGCTTATGTATTAAAAATACAATCTATAAACATAGAGATCATTTTAAAAGTGTGATATTATTTTAATAAAGTTAAAATATAAGAGAATACATTTCCACGACTGAAGTAGAGGACAGTTTCAAGGGTAAAACCTACTTCCAGTTCCAGCCATGATGGAGTAAACCCAGCACCCTTCAAGGCAAAATACATAAAGCACCCATTTTCAGGCCTTGAACAGCTGACACTGAAGGTCTGAGAGAAGGGAAACACACGAAATGATCTCACCATTCATCTTCACTACAAGTGTGACGACAACTGGTAAGCTGTGGCCCAGGGAAGAAGAGTCCCAAGAGGCAGGATCAGCCTCACAGAGGAAAAGAAACAGAAATCAGGTTCCAAGGACCTGGGGTGACTAGAACTCGGGTAAAAACTTCTCAGAAGGGCTGATTAAGAAATATCCCTATTGCAATTTTGGCCACAGACCAAGCTGTTCATCCCAAAGACAGACTGCAAGGCGGCAGGTAAGGAACAGATCCTGGGGGTCGTTGGCTGAATTAGATTCAGGCAATCACATTGTGTTGGCACAGGTTGTAGCCCTGACCATCCAAAGTGAGGAGAAAGCACTGAACACCTTGGCTTTTTATATGAGACTTCAAAAAAAGCCTCTTCTTAAAAGTAG
The DNA here is from genome assembly GCF_027475565.1 of Acinonyx jubatus. Lineage (NCBI taxonomy): Eukaryota > Metazoa > Chordata > Mammalia > Carnivora > Felidae > Acinonyx > Acinonyx jubatus. Next base: position 13,480,279 of record NC_069385.1, on the reverse strand, counting down.
GGCTAATTTGGAGAGGAAAAAAAATGATGTAGATCATTTAATACCGAAATCTGAAAGCTGAAAAATGAATTCTTCGGGAATCCGTGCAAAAATATCAAGTAATTGTTACAATGAGATTATAAAAACCAGGCTGGCTTTATACTTCTTCCCAGGTTTATTCAATTCTGGAAGCAACAAAACAAAGATTTCTCAACCTCAGCACTACTGATATTGTGGGTCAGATATTTCTTTGTTGTAGGAGAGCTGCCCTGTGCCTTTACCTATGAGCTCCATAGTTTACTGACCTCCACCCAAAAAAGACTCCAGATGCCTGAGGTTTTTGCTATGGTCTGAATGTTGATGTCCTTCCACAATTCATGTATTTAAATCCTAACCCCCAAGGTGATGGCATCAGGAGGTGATTAAGTCATGGGGTTGGAGCCCTCATGATTGGGATTAATGCCTTCATAAAAGAAGCCCCAAAAAACTCCCTTGCCCCCTTCCACATGTGAAGACACAGCGAGAGAGTGCCCTCTAAGAACCAGAAAGTGGGCCCTCCTCAGATTCCAAATCTGTCAGTGCCTTGATCCTATACTTCCCAGCTTCCAGAACTGAGGTTGAGAACCAGTGCCATGAAGCTACCAGTTGATAATATTTTGTTACAGAAGCTCAAATGTACTAAGACAAATCCATGTGATCGGAGGTGGGGTTAAAACTGCCCTCTAGTTCAGAACTACTGAGCTAGAATAACAAAGCCCAGAGGGAAGGTATGACTAAGATCACTCTACGAGGATGGCATACAATCTAAAAAAAAAAAAAGAAACCTAGGGGGTCATTCTTAAATAACTTGAGTCATTCTTAATAAAAACAGAACTCAGGAATAGAATGCAGGTGACCAAGCAATAGGAGGACATGTCATAGTCAAGTCTGGTGCCTTATGATTGTTGACTGTTTTCTAATGATAAGGAATAAATCTAAGCAGCCATGGGAGATATGGTCACAGAAGATAAAAGCAATACATTGGGAGAAACTAAAATCACACTTTGATAAGTAAAACCTATGAGACACTTTTGTGTTACTGTGAAATAGTAACAGAAAATAAGTTGAAAGATATGTGTAATTTCCTCATATTTCTTAAAGGAAATTCAGCAGTCACCTCCTGTAATGGATAAATCAAGGATGAATGGTGTAAGCCAATGCAATAAACTTACTAAAACAGGAGAAATAAAATCTATGAAAGGAAGCAGGCAGAAGTACAATTGTGTTGATTTTCTCATCTTTGAGATAGAACATTAATAGATGCATCTACAGTGGTTGTATGAAAAGATCAAGGGTTAGGTGTCATGGATACAAAGATATCTAGTAGAAGAGTAAAAACAATGAACCTTAAAACTGGAGTCACACATGAACTCACACATTCACTCTGCCTGCCACACAGAAAACAAAATAGAAAAAAAAAAAAGGAAATCCAACTAGCAAAAATAAGTGTCTAGGAAACGTTCTAAACAGAAAGTAAAACGAGATTTTGGGGCACCTGGGAAGCTCAGTCGGTTAAGCATCCGACTTCAGCTCAGGTCATGATCTCATAGTTGATGAGTTCAAGCCCTGCGTCAGGCTCTGTGATGACAGCTCAGAGCCTGGAACCTGCTTTGGATACTGTGTCTCCCTCTCTCTCTGCCCCTGTTCTGTTTGCACTCTGTCTCTGTATCTCAAAAATAAATAAAAATGTTAAAAAAGATTCAAAAAACAAAACAAATGAGACTTAAAACTTAAGATTAGTTATCCCAGTTTTATGAGGAATCTGAAATAGAAGATAAACTCTATTGAAACATAAAGATTCATACCTGAACCAATAAACTAAAACAAGCTATGTGTTTTGTACAAATGACACAATGAAAACCAAGTGTCTCAGACAGATTGCAGGTAAAAGGGTAAAAATGTTAAATCAAGCAAAGAATAACAAAAAGAATTTTGAAATTGCAATAATAATAAGGTTGAATTCACAGCAGATATTGTTAAATAAATCAAAGAGGGACAGTACATTTGTCAATTAATATAGATAGGGAGATTTGACCTTTCTACAATATTCTTTCTTAAAAAGCAAGATGCTATGAAATGTATTTAAATTTCCTTTAGCATTCTTAAAAGAGTGTTTGCCTTTCTTGTATTAATAAAAAAATTAGATTTTTAAAATTAAATAAATCTTTTGCTACATCAATCTAACATTAGACTCTGTCTTACAGAAGTAAATCTCCATTATGTGAGGATTTGTATGTAATGTTGTCTATCTTGGCTGGGTTAGAAGATTGAAAGTCAAATGCACATGCGTCTGCAAGTGGGTAGCTGCATAAATTATGGTATATCCAACTATAAGCTACAAGGAACTACTAAAAACAATGAGTTGTATAAAATCTACCAGGGGCTGCTCTCTAAGCTGCAGATTTATACATAATGGATACTTCTTTTTTATTATTTTTTAATGTTTATTTATTTTTGGGAGAGAGAGAGACAGGGCACAAGTGGGGGAGGGCGGAGAGAGAGGGAGACACAGAATCCTAAGCAAGCTCCAGGATCCAAGCTCTGAGCTCTGAGCTGTCCACACAGATCCCGACATAGGGCTCCAACTCACGAACCCTGAGATCATGACCTGAGCCAAAGTCAGACACTTAACCAACTGAACCCCCCCCCCCCGTGCCACTATAATGGATAGTTCTTAAACACACACACAACACAATACCCATACTCTATACATGCTTGTTTCTGTTTGATTGATCACAGAGCAACTTGTGGAATATATACATCAAACTGTTCATATCGCTTATTTCTGGGAGGGAGATTTTACAGGCTTGGTAAAAAGATTTTATTTTGTTCTGAAAGAATCTCTTAATCCTTTGATTTGTTGTATAAAGCAAGTATTGCCTGGCAATTTAAAACACAAAGTCTTAAGATCTCAAAAAGCAAATCAAAATAAAACCCTACTCCCTGAAGGACCTATGTATTAGTGTGAACATAGAGATGCATAGTGTTGTTATAGATGAGGAAGCGGTCATTTGATGCCACAGTTTCATGTGGGTGTTTTTCTACTAAAAGGTTAGGATAGGTAAACTTTGTGTGGCAAGAATCAGACTGTCAACCAGTTAGCTTTGGCAGGTCATATGGAATCTGTCATAACTACTCAACTCTATGGTCTGAAAGCAGCCAGAAGCACTAAGTAAACAAATGACTGTGGCTGTGCACTTTATTTGTGGACACTGAAAGCTAAATTTCATGTAATTTTTGTGTGCCACAAAATATTCTTCTTTTGATATTTTTTCAACTATTTAAAAATGTAAAGGTCATCCTAGGCTTGGGATGCCTTAGCTCATAGGCTGCCCCTAAGTGAGCTTTGGATCATAGTTTCCAACCTTGTACTAGGGAGTTCAAGGGGAAGCAGAAATATACCTACTGGAATTGGGTCCTGTTGTCCAAGCCACTGCCTTTGGGATGCAGAGGAGCTGGTACAGAACTTATACAATGTGATTTGATATGTGGATTCTGAAAAATATCTCCCCATGTTCTTTCTGGATGAAATGCACTTGATTATTTTATCTGCTCTAATTCTATACTTAGTCTCATTGTTTGCCAGGGGAAAAAAAAGCTAAAATTCTAAGAGACAGAAATGCATTAGGCTATGCTATCTCTCATTGTGTGGAATTGTGAAAATGACTTTCTCCTAACAACTATACCCAGAAAATGGAAGTTGTAATGGGTTAGAAGGGAGAAGAGATGTCCCCCTTTTAGATAATAAATCACCACTGAGAAAGGCTGTGTGGGCTGTAGGGTGGGTGCGGAGTGGCCAAGGAGAGACAGGGAGTGAGGTATAGGACAAGAGAGGTGGTGTGGTCCCTTGGCTGTAGAAGCAAAAACAATATAAAACATAAAACAACATATTCAACTGTTGGCCCCAGACCGCATCCTGATTTTACTACTAAGATTAAAACTGAATAAAACAAAGGCATTTGAAGGAAGGAAAGATAAAAGGCAAGAATCATTTCCATGTTTATTCAAATTTATGGCAAGGAATTACTCAGATGCCTTTCAGTCAGAGGACAAACCAATGCATCATGCATTTGAGAGTATGGGGCAGTGGGTTATGACTTAGAGAGGTAAACCAGGATTTCATAAAGTAGGAATGTTGGAAAACTGCAAATAAACTTAAGGAAGAATGTGTTAATGTTAATAAAGAAGGCTCATTTTTTGCAAGACTAGTTAAAGTCCTAAATATTCTCATATGCTTTGTTAACCTCTACAGGGAGCTAGACTGTATCTTCTTTCCCAGATATATTTGAAAACAAGGTGTGTGTGTGTGTGTGTGTGTGTGTGTGTGTGTGTGTGTGTGTGTGTGTGAGAGAGAGAGAGAGAGAGAGAGAGACCTCTCAGGATTAGCTCCCACAAAACATACTTTGGAAAATACTACTTTAGTTATAATATTCTATGATAAAATTTGCCCTAAGACAATAAAAGTCAACAGGCACACACAAACTATATAATGTAGGAAGAGAAACAAAATTTAAAATATGCATTTTAGGGGGTGCCTGGCTAGCTCAGTCAGGAGAGTGTGGGACTCTTGATTTTGAGGTCTTAAGTTTGAGCTCCACGTTGGGCCAAGAGATTTCTTTGAAATTATAATAACAAAATATAAATTCATGCACACTTTCATGCATTTAACCAAAATGCCTTCCTGTTGCACAAATTGTGGGAGATACTCACATAAACACTTTCTTAAAAGCAAAGGCTTCAAACTACCAAACATATTTCACATTCTAAAAGTTTATACTCTGAGTAACTCAGGATGTACTTACTAAAAGAAACTAATAAAAATGATAGCTTAGTTTCCCAGCCAAGTTTACTAATTTTTTAGATAAAGTTGAAATAAAATTACTGATGATACAGTAAAATTTTTAAAAAATCATTGTTAAAACCTGTCATTAAATAAAACAAAAATGTGGGGCGCCTGGGTGGCTCAGTCGGTTGAGCGGCCAACTTCGGCTCAAGTCACGATCTCGCGGTCCGTGAGTTCGAGGCCCGCGTCGGGCTCTGTGCCGACAGCTCAGAGCCTGGAGCCTGTTTCAGATTCTGTGTCTCCCTCTCTCTGACCCTCCCCCGTTCATGCTCTGTCTCTCTCTGTCTCAAAAATAAATAAATGTTAAAAAAAATTTAAAAAAAAATTTAAAAATGTAAAGATTTTTAAAATAGTATACTAAATCTGATGCTTCTGAAAAAATAAGTGAAAGTAGATATAATAGTTTTAAAAATTATAAAGGAAAGGTTTTTAATATATATTCCCAGACTATTTTTGTCTGCACACGTATTTATCAGAAAGAGATTTTGTCTTAAAAATATTCCATTTATCTCTTTCTATTTAAGTATAACAAACATAGAAAACACGTATAGAACAAATATTCATCTCAGTGAATTATCACAAAGTGAACACTCTGGTGACCATACCTCTCCCCACATACAACATGATCCTGACTTCTAACATAATGGCTACTTTCATGAGATTTTAACATTTATGAAAAGGGAAAATATGCTACATCTTCTTCTAGATATGGCTTTTTTAGGAAATACTATGTTTATGATATTTATCCATGTAATTCTGCCTTGCTGTAATTGGTTTTCCTTTATTGACGAAAAGCACACTACTGTGTGAATATGCCACCATTTAATTATCTTGTCTACCTTTATGTTCAGGTTTTGGCTCTTTCACATGGATTTCTGATGATACTTAGCAGTGCAATAGCTGAGTCACTGGGACTAAGTATATTCCAATTTAGTAGATAAGCCACAGTTTTGCAAATAGGTTATTCCCATTCACATTTCTATTAGCATTTCCATTGCTTCGCATCGTTATTCAGACTTGGTACTGCCACCTTGTGGAATTTAGCCATTCTGGGGTGGGTGTGTGTGTGTGTGTGTGTGTGTGTGTGTGTGTGATTATGTTTTCATTTACATTTCAGTAATCACCTTTCTGTATATTCATTGAACATTGGGTATCCTCTTTCCTGTTCAAGACACTTGCCTATTAATTTTACGGGATCATCCATCTTGATTATTTTCTTTTAATAATTCTTACTATGCTCTGAATATCAGCCCCATTCATTTTTCAATCTATTTTTTTTTATTTAGTATTTTGATGAGTTTTTCAGAGTAAGCTAAGCTCATCCTAAGAGAACAAATAACCTTCAATGAGCAGTGGATTCACACATGCATGTTAAGATTATGTCATTGGACGTGGGGACAGCTATTTTACCCCACAGAGTTCCTCAAAAGCCCACAGTGACCAACAGTCCACCATTTGAAATGCTGCTTATTACCATGGCAGGAAAAAAGAAAGAAAAGAGAAAAGCTCACACCAGAAGTGATACATGTCATTTTTGTTCACATGACAATACGCAGTTCTAGTCACTTGTACATACCTAACCTTGAGAAAGGTGGGAAATGTGCTCAACCAAACACCCAGGAAGGAAAGAATGCAATATTGGTGAGAACTAGTGATGAGAACTAGGGAAATACCTAGACATTTTCCCTTATCGTTAATGTAAGTCTGATTTTTCTTTTTGAATGTTTGTAGTACATCCCGGTTTGGGCATATATTTAGTAAGTACTTCCCAAAATTATTCACAGCGTGGCACACAAGAAAAATAATATTTCAGTGGTAAAATGGAATAAATATCAGAGATTTAGTCATACTAGTGACATCTGTATAGTTTTTGGTGGGAAAAAAATGTTACTTTTTTCTACTACTTCATTATTAGAAAAACAATATTTTCAGTCATATATTGCATGCCAAATTTCTATAAAACATTCAAACTATAACTTTTTGAAAATTTAAATGAAAAACTTGAACTGCTTCTGTAAACATGTCTTTTTAATATCCGATCTTATACTTGAAATGGTAAGATTAAGTTCCTGGTCAAGGCTTTTAAATGATGATATATTCAAGTTTTTATGTGATCATCAATAAAACTTTGTCCACAACAAGTTTGCAGAAAAAATAAAATTACTATAGTGGAAATTAAATTTGAAGATTCCAACAGCTCCTTTTTTTCTTTCAAAGTAAAATTAATTTTGAAATGGCTTATGGAAATGGGAATGGATTCTGAAATCCATTGTCAACTCAAGTATTTCAACTTACTGATGAAGTTTTCATTTGTAGAACACACATGTAATGCATTTTTAGAACAATATTCTATAGCCAGCATGAACATCATAAAATGGGTATACCAGCCACAAAAAGATAAAAGTATCTGTTATATGTTAAAAAAAAAGAAAGAAAGAAAGAAAGAAACAGAAATTCAGAGCCTCCTGGGTGGCTCAGTCTGTTAAGCGTCTGACTCTTGATTTCAGCAGAGGCCATGATCTCACAGTTTGTGACTTTAAGCCTCACATCAGGCTCTGCACTGACAGTGCAGAACCGATTTGGGTTTCTCTCTCTCTCTCTCCCTCTTTCTCTGCCCTTCCCCTGCTCATACTCTCTCTCTCTCTCTCAAAATAAATAAGTAAAAATAAAAGAAAATAAATAAAATAAAATAAAATAAAATAAAATAAAATAAAATAAAATAATAAAAACAGAAATTCAGAGACCGGGCAAGTGCACCCCCAAAAGCCCTTGTCTCCCCGCATACACCAACCTAGGACTGTCTGCATGAACCCTTGTATGCCTGAGATACCACCTCTCCTTGAAGCATACAAACCCCTTCTTCCTGATGGGCAGCAACATATCCCACAGCTGACTGCCGAAGAAGTTGTCAGGGTGGTTGACACTGACTGGTGTGTGGCAGTGAAGTCATTAGTGGCAGATTTTGCCCATCATCTGCAGAAAATGTGGGTGTATCACAATCCTGCTCTGAGGAGCTCTGGGGGAGCTTTGTGCCAAGGCAGGGGCAACTAGCAGGGAGACATGTTTGGCTAAGCTCTATATGGCTGGACTCTCTGGCTCTTTTCACAATTTTCTGGGCACTAATTAACTAGACCCAAATAGGAGGTCATAATGACATTTGCCCAATTTAACACAAGAGAAAACTGGGGCACAGAGAGATCAAATGTCTTATGCACAGCGACACAGATTGCTAAGTGGGCAGTTAGGATTTGAAACAAGGGAATGTGGCTCCACACACTGGGGATGGTCACTGATTTTCTCAAGGTGAAACAAAAATGGCACAATTGAGAACCATGGATATGTTGTGTTGATATTAACAATCTCCAGCGTATGACCTGTTGATCTACAGAGCAAAGACGTCTGCAGATGTGCACTGAAAGAAAATAATGGCCTTTCACAATTCATCATGACTCTGCCTTTTCCTTGCTTAAAATAAACTCAGAACTAGTTTGTCTACAAGTTCAGTGTTAGATTGTAAGACAAAACCCTGACAATTATAGTTGTAGTTTGTACAGTACTTTTAATGCTTCAGCGTTTTAATATGGTATTAATTATATCAATAACATTGTGGCTTCTTTCAGATAAAACAAGTAGAATTTAGTTGCCAAAACTGGTCATTCGTTAAATTAGAGCTTAAGTAGAACGTTGTTTAGCAACACAATTTCCCTATTCTCTTGTAACAACACAAAAAGTCACAACTACACTCGGGAAATCACAAAGTACTTAAAGTAATACCACTATGAAGATTATTATTCAAGCATACTCTCAGTTTATCATCTTATATAAAATTTGAGTAGTCAATAAGAGTAATATATAAAGAGTATAAAGAGTAATATATAAAGAATGTAATTACAAAAAAAGAATATAAATAAATTACAGTAGCTATACCAAAAGATTTAGATCAGTAAAAATAAATCTGGTTAACTTTTCTGACACCCTGATCTTTAGAAATCAAAAGATTTACATGGATTTGTCCTTCGAACTGCAGCAGATTTAATGATATTTTAACTTTAATCAAAAACCCAAAATGAAGAAAATAGGACATAAGCTAAGCATAGATGGAGCCTTGACAAATTCCAGCAGCAGAATATGTTACAAACGATATTATTCTGATGTGGTTCTTGCTTTGTCCAATTTGTTCAGTTTTCACACGATTTAACTGCATGAATTGCAATTTGAAGGAAATAGAAAATAGTTTAGGTTATTTGGTTCTGTTTTGTGGGAGGTTATTTCATTCTTTTGGACTTCAGGCACATAGAATTGGAGCTACCGGCCAGTTTGTGGCTATAATGCCTGCTTCTCGCAGTTTTCTTTTTAAATTTCTTTTCATCTGCTTTATTTTTCCCTCCTGTAATGGCTTTGTGTACCATCCCTAACATCACCAACCCATTGTGTCACCATAAATTATGGACTACAATTTATAAAATGGTTTGGGGCTATTCACCTCTTCATGTTACTTTATAATTTTCATGCAAAATACTTCTGACTCATTCATCCTGCTTCCTATAGATAGAGTAGTTTTCGTTTTCACTGTGGCACAGTACTCCATCATTTGTGGTACGACATTTTACCTTCCCAGTCCCTACTGATGGTCATTTAGATGGTTTCCCATTCTGATTTTACTAGCAAAGCCGGACCATTTCTTCATGGATATGTAGAATGGTTTTTCTCAGAAGAACATCTCGGGGAACAGAGTCAGTGATGACATATGTACATACACAAATCCACTACAAATTACTCTGCAGAACCGTCAAACCTATTTATATTTCAGAAGCAGGAAGAGATTTTCCACTCTGATACCTAATTTCTGACCTAATACCTAATACCTAATTTTCTGACCCTAATTTCGATGGCAAAAAAAAAATTGCATTTCATTGCTTTTTTAATTTGAAATTTTTCCTCACTACTGTGATTGAATAATCTTTACTGTTTAGGTATTCATGTTTCTTTCCATGCATGTAATTCATCTGTTACATCTTTTCTTGGCTAATTAGAGATTTTCCTGTCTTCCATCTAAACTGAATTTCTTACACATTTAAGATTTCTTGCAAATATTAAGAACGCTTTTTAGTTGCAGACTATATCAGAATTATCTCCAAGTCTGTGTCTGTCAATTTTGTCCATGCTATTTGTATAACAGAAATCTTTACTTGTGTGGTATTCAAACCCACAAATATTGCCTTTTTGTATTTCTTGCACATTTTATTTTTTAATGTTTTGTTCAGGTCAAGGATGTATAAAGGGCACAAATTTTGAGTGGGCAGTTCGATCAATGTTTAAAAATGTTTATATATGTATAAACCCTTGTAATTGCCACTCAGGTAAAGATATAAAAATTTCTTGGGGAGCCTGGGTGACTCAGTCGGTTAAGCATCTGACTTCAGCTCAGGTCATGATCTCACAGTCAGTGGGTTCAGCTCCACATCAGGCTCTGTGCTGACAGCTCAGAGCTCAGAGCCTGCTTCAGATTCTGTGTCTCCCTCTCTCTCTGCCCCTGCCCCACTTTCTGTCTGTCTGTCTCTCTGTCTCTGTCTCTGTCTCTCTCAAAAATAAATAAACATTTTTTTAAAAATATATATATAAAATTTCTAGAATCCTAGAAACTTCCCTGTGTCTTTTCCCAGCCAAAACCCACTCCCCACCCTATGCCCATAGCTAGACTGCAACCATTCTATAGCCAGACATGAGTTTTGTTTCCTCTTCAACTACATGTAAATGGAATCCTAGCTTCTGTACTCTTGTCTAGTTTTATCCATTCATTGTTATGACAGTGAGATTTATCTCTGTTGTTGGCAGGTAGCGGTACTTCTATTTCGTAGAAATATGGTTCTTCATTGAATAAGTACACCATATTGTATCTACCCATTCTACTACTGATGGATGTTTGGGTTGTTTCCACCTTGGAACTACTATGAATAAGCTACTACATATTGTACAAACAAATTTTATACATATGTCTTTGAGTAGATATATGTACTCATTTCTCTTGAATGTATTTATATAACACATACGTAAGTGTATATAAAATTTCTGGGTCCAGAGTTGTGTATATATTTAGTATTAGTAATTATTGCAAACTTAGTTTCCAAAGTGATTGTCCCAATTTACATCCAAATTGCACGACTCTAATTGTACTACATTTTTGCCAAGAGTTTGTATTGTTGATGTGCTTAATTACCGGCATTCTCATGAGTGTGTGGCAGAATTGCATTTGTGTTTCTTCTTTTTTTTCTCAATATTTAACTTCATTTCTCTGGCTTATCAGTTGTTTAGAGGAGATAAGTGACTGGAATACCACAGTACTAAAGTTATTGCATATACACTATCAGTGTGGATGAGTCAATTTCCTGCTCCAAGACATTATTTAAGAAAATTTTCTAATCACATATAATAACCTTCGTCAACTTTATTTTCAGCATTTCTGTGTATGTAAAATTGCTTCATTTTAATGTATTAGTTGATGAATTAGATTACCAGATTTCCCAGTGCTGAATCTGTGTTATATAACTAGAATGAAACGCTGTTTATCATTCTGTCAACGTGTTGGTCATTCTTTTTGCTTAGAATTCTGTTTACTCAGAATGTTTCTATCGGTATCCATATGTGATCTTGGTTGAGCTACTTTAACGTGCTGTATTTCGGGAGCATTCATATGAAGGCTATAGTTGCCTCCTAGAAAAAATTGGAAATGTCTTCTGTTTCTCTCCTCTGGAGCTTTCAAATAATATTGATTAGATCTCATTCCAAGCAAGGTAGAATTCTTTTTGCCTCTCTCTAGCCTGGTGCTTTTTTCAGGAAGTAACACTGACAGCAATCCCCCTTTCTTCTATGGCATTTGACTTGTGTTTTCTTAAAGACAAGGCAGTAAACTGGCTGGAAGCACGGACTCTGGTGCTGGAAGCCCATGGTTAGAATTTTGGTTCTACTCCTTACTAGCTGTGTGACCTTAGGCAAATCACTTGTCCTTCTGTGCCTCCATGTCTTCATTGGAGAGTAGGAATGATAATACACACACACACACACACACACACACATACACACACACACACACATATATACATATATATACATATATATATGTATATATAATACACACACACACACACACACACACACGCAGGGTCCTACCTCATAAGGTTGTTGCGAAGATTAAAAGAATTATTATGTAAAACCCTCAGAAGAGTATGTGGCACAGAACTATTAGAACTATTATTTCAACACTTCTGAGGGCAATTAAGACAATTTACATTCTGGTAGAAAACATATTTCATCACAATAAAATGTATAACATGGATGGAAATATTTCTTTTACATCTATACATTTCCTTTGTATCTTTTATCATTTCCCCATTATCATTTTTTATACTTTATTGATCTATTCCTCTTTTTTCCTTGATTGATTTTGCTAACAAGTTTATGGTCTTGCTTTTTTCCCTTCCAAATAACTGGCACAAGATTTATTCATTATTTCCAATGATTTTCATTTTCTCATTTATTATTTCCTGCTTTTATCTTTATTTGCTTCTCCCTTTTGTTTCCTCAGGTTAATTTTAATTTTTCAAAGTCATTATGCTGAATGCCTAATATTTTCCTTTCATTTTTCTTGAGTATTTAGTCACAGTTATTTTATTCCATCTGTATGCCAAAGGTTCAGAAATGTAGTCTTTTCATTATGTTTAAGTTCCAGATATTTTGCAATTTTGGTGTAAAGTTCCTCTTTTACCAAATGATTCTTTAGGAGAGGCTTTTATCTATTCATTTTGTTTTTCTGCTCTTTCAATTTTATTTTAATAAATATTTGCCTTATTCTCCAGGTCTTTTGTGAATAAATTAATTTTTATTGAATTTTTATCAGAAAATGTTCAAACGGCATCTCCCACTCTGTGACTTGTTTTTACTTTTTCTAGTGATGCCTTTTAATGAACGGGGTTCTTAGATTTAACTTAGGGAAATCTGTCAAATGATTTACTTATTATTGTCACTTTATAAGTATTATTTTTTATTTTTACTACCCAGAGTTCATATAGGTTCAGCCTACATCTTTTCTAAAGTTTTCGTTTTGCTTTTTACATTAAATGATTTAATCTACTGAAATCAATTTTTGTGTAAATGAGGTTCATTTTCACAATACTGTCTATTCAATTTCCCTTCTTTAATTCCACTTCTCATATCCATTGTGTCCATATTGATTTGTCAGTTTGTCTCTCTTTTCATGAAGTCCAATGCCAAAAATACCTAACTACCATATCTTTCTAAAGGTTTGGTGACCAGTAGGGCATTTTCCTACCATCATCTTTAGAAATACCCTGTCCAATTTCACTCACATATCCTACTGAAATTTTAACCCCATTGAAATTTTGATTTGAATTGAATTCAACTGACAGATCAATTTGGGAAGAATCAACATTTTTATAACCTAAACCACAATATATTTCTCCATTTATTTTCTTGACTGCTTTACAGAAAATATTTACATTTTTTCCCATACAGTACTTGCATATTCTTTGCTAGCATTAAATCTAGGTAATTTATATATTAGTCTAAAATAGCATTTTATTGGGGTGCCTGAGTGGCTCAGTGGGTTAAGCATCCAACTCTTGATTTTGGCCCAAGTCATAATTTCACACTTCTTGAGACAGAGCCCCACATTGGGCTCTGTACTGAGCATGGAGACTGCTTGGGATTCTCCTTTCTCTTTTAGACCCTCTCCCACTTGGACTTTCTCCTCCCTCTTTCTAAAAGGAAAAGAAAAAAAGAAAAGAAAAGAAAAGAAAAGGAAAAGAAAAGAAAAGGAAAAAGAGGAAAGAAAAGAAAAGGAATGAAGAGAAAAGAGAAGAAAAGAAAAAAGAAAAAAGAAAAGAAAAGAAAAGAAAGGAAAGGAAAGAAAAAAGAAAAAAGAAAGAAACTACATTTTACCAACTTAATTTCTGGTATATAGAATCCAATGAATTTTTATATATTGATGTTATATTCAGCTATGTTATTGAATCTCTTATTTCTTCTAATGATTTCAAAGTATAACCTTTGAGTTTTATACGTAAATCACAAAAAATCTGAAAATAATTAAAGTTTCTTTCTTTTTAATCTTCCGATCCTTTATTTTCTTATCTTATAGTAGTAGTAGTAATCTTGTCTTATTCCTGAAACAAAACAATTTTTTAAAATATTCTACCATTCAGAATGGTTTGCTTTTGGTTTATGTTAGGTATCTTTTGTCAGGTAAAGGGAAGCCTTATTTTCTAGTTTAATAAGAATTTTTATCATGTGTGGAAGTTGAATTTCATCAACGCTTTTTCATCCATGTGTTAGTATGGTCACATGTCTTTTTCTTTTTACTATGTTAATTGGTAAAAGATATTTCTGGACACTAATGCCTTCCTGGGATAAATTCAACTTGCTTACGATATGTTCTTTTTTCTCTTGTAGATTTTGCTTTGAAATTTTGAATCTTTATTGAGATAGGCCTAAAATTGTCTGATATGGAAATCAAGTTTCTATCAAATCTGAAGTATGAACTGGGAGTATTCTCTTCTTCCATTCTTACAATAGTTTGTATAAGATTGCAATACTCTATTTCTTAAGAATTTATTAGAATCAGCCTGTAAAGCTATCAGGCTCAAGTGTCATCCTTGTGGAAAATTTTTTAATGGAAGAGTTAATTTCCTGAATGATTATAGGGGAATTTAGGATTTCTATTTATTTTTTTTTATTTTTTTTAACATTTATTTATTTTTGAGACAGAGACAGAGCTTGAATGGGGGAGGGTCAGAGAGAGAGGGAGACACAATCTGAAACAGGCTCAGGGCTCCGGGCTGTCAGCACAGAGCCCAACGCGGGTCTCGAACCCACGGACTGTGAGATCATGACCTGAGCCGAAGTCGGACGCTTAACTAACTGAGCCACCCAGATGCCCCACGATTTCTATTAATTTTTAATAAATTATAGTAAATTACATTTCTTCCCATTTTATCCATCTAATCTTATTTTATTTGCCTAATATTTTTCTTGCTAAAATTTTACAAATATTTTCTATTTTTTTTTCAAAGAATTAACTTTAGGTTTGTTGAGATTTCTTATGTCATCTTTAGTTTCTATTTTATTAATTTCTACCATAAACTTTTTATATCCTTTTTCAACCTCTAAAAATTTTTGTTCTGATATATAGATAGGAAAATTTTATATGTATTACATATATATACACATTTAAGTTCTACTCTCAGCAAAATTTTTTTAACATTTTATTTATTTTTCAGACAGGGAGAGACAGAGCATGAACAGGGGAGGGTCAGAGAGAGGGAGACACAGAATCTGAAACAGGCTCCAGGCTTTGAGCTGTCAGCACAGAGCCCGACGCGGGGCCTGAACTCACGGACCGCGAGATCATGACCTGGGCCGAAGTTGGCCGCTTAACCGACTGAGCCACCCAGGTGCCCCCAGCAAATTTTAATAATGCAATACAGTACTATCAACTATTCTTACTATGTTCTGTATTCAATCCTCAGACATTATTCATTTTATAGTGGAAAGTTGTTCTGTTCTTATTCTGGCCTCTTAGATTGGCTACTTACCTCACCCATTTTTAACCTGTATGTGACTTGCTTTTTCTCTGATGGCTTTTAAGATTTTTCTTTACCTTTGTTTTCTGCCATTTCACCACAATTAATTTAAGTGTAAATTTCTTAGTGTCTATCCAGATTGGTGAATATTTCACTTTCTTAAAAACCTATAGGTTTTTGTTTTTTTTTTTAATTTATAAAATTTTCAGACATTATTTCTTCAAGTAGTTTCTTTTCCCCACTTTTTTCTATCCTCCTTTTTCTGGAAGTCCACTTAAAATATGTTGAGCCTTCTCATTCTTTCCTCCCTATATCCTACCTTTTCTCATATTTTTCGTCTCTTTGTCTCCCTGGGATGCAGTCTAGTTAATTCCTTCAAGTAGTGGCTGCAAGCACCTTCATTCTGTGCTATGTCTAACCTGCATTATTAGAGTTACTTCAACACTTTCTATTTCTAAAAATGTTATCTGCTTATCTTTCAGATCAATCTGTTATTTTCTAGTGTTTTTTTTTTGTTGTTGTTGTTGTTTACTTTCATGTCACCATCTATTTCTTTAAGCATTTCATCCATAGCTATGTTCTCTTTTCTGTGTCAGGGTTACTTACTCCAGGAAAGCCTGTCTGAATTCTTCTGCACTGACAGCAGTGATTTCTGGAATCACAATTTTTTCTGTCAGTGGCCAGGAGATTGTTTATAGCTGACTGGCAAATAAATGGTCAATTGTCAGACTATAATTTTTTTCTCTCCCTATAGACTTTTGTCAGATTTTTGTAACTTTAGAAGCCAATGTTATCAGAATATGTTCAGAGTTTTCTTTTTTTTCCATCATTCCTACCAGGAATTTGATTAGTCCTTTCTCTTTTTTTCTAAGTTTATTTATTTATTTTGTGACTCACATCACATGCTGACGTGAGTGAGGAAGGGTCAGAAGGAGAGGGAGAGAGAGAATCCCAAGCAGGCTCCATACATAGAGCCCAATGTGGAGCTCGATCCCATGAACTGAGAGATCATGACCTAGGCTGAAATCAAGAGTTGGATACTTATCCAACTGAGCCACCCAAGGCACCCCTGATTAGTCCTTTCAATCTATAGATTCAACTCTATCCTTAGCTCAGAGATCCTTTTCTTTTTTTAAGGGAGCGCATATCCTTAATCTGTTATTTCTTTTTTAAATTATCTACATGTTAGATTCCTGGATCTACCAACCAAATATTTCATCTTTTCCCTCATCATTGTTATCTCTGTGTCTTTACTCTGAATTTTGAGACAATTTATGCCTTTTAAACTCAAAGTCTTTAATTCAGTTTCCACAGTGATAATATGTTCCTCCATGTCATCTACTAAATGGATGTATTTGGGTAAAAACGTAGTTTCTAATACCAAAAAGGGAAAAAAATCATTTGTGTGCTGCATTTATATCTCCTTAAAAGATGGGGCAGGGGAGTCCCCCCAAAATTGTTTCCTGCCTATAAAATCAATTCTATTACACCAAATAATCTTATTTGTCTTCACTGATAATCATTTTTACCCTATTGGTAATTCCAATAGGATTGGATTCCCTTAGATGAGATGTATTATTCTTTGTCCAGTTGTCACAGACAGTGGAAAGCAAAGTGGCTGTAATCTAGAACTAGGTATGCTTCCTGCCAATGGACCTGGAAGAACCTCTCTTCTCCTCAGAATCTTGAACTTCACTGGCCTCGAGGACAGAAATGACTTATTCCTCCCCTCATCCCTTCTGCCCCTCCGGGTGTTGGGGAACCTAATATCCCTGATGGTTAAGTGTTGCTCCATCTATTGCTTTCCAAAGCTTATCCCAGAATTCCAGGCAAAGTTCAGAAGCTCTGCACAGTTCTGTCTGCATGGACCTCAAGAGAGCCCAAGGCTTTACTTGCACCTAATTTCCTATGGGCCTATTGCTGCTGTATTTTTGCTTTATTTTTAACTACTTTGTTCCTCATTTAGCTTTTATGAGAAAGAGAGGAATATTTTGAGAGCTGTACTTATTCAACCACCTAAATGGTACTTTTTTTTCCAAAAGCAGGTCAGTTGTTATTGTTATTTTCATAGCCCTTGCTCTATAAAAGTTTTCTCATGGCCCACAGGTTTCAAATTATTTTAAAGTCTCTGTCCTCTGCATACTGCTTCTCTAAGCACCTCAAGCCAGGGTTATTACAATTGCCAGCATTTAGTAGTCCTGGCCCTTATGGTTTCATTTAAATTAAATCATTTTAATTTTTCAAATCTCTTAGGAGATTTTTTATTTATTTCCTGTGGCAGACAGAATAGAATTAGAACCATAATCTCCATGTCTTCTGGAAAAAAAAACATACATATAAGGGAGAGAAAAAATATTTTCCTTTGCTACACACATCATCTTTGATCTACGGTAGCAGTTGTGTGTTCTCAGAGGCTTCGGCCTGTCTCTTTCAGAGCTCTAAGAATCCTGGAATACCTCTCCCTGCACAATGAAAGCTTCCCTATTACTGTCACATCGTGCCTGAGTTCCTCATCCAAGTCCAATATCCATAGATCAGAAACATACACAAAAGGGGAATAGGGGTGGAAAAAAGAAAAATACCCAAAAGTACATCAATCCTGTACATCATTTATGGGAAACGTGAAACATTCTGTGACAACTCAATGCAAGTTAATAGCATGTATCTGTTTCATACAGATAAGGAAATGCAGACTAGGAGTCTTTAACATTGCTTAATTTAGCAATAGTTATAATTCTAATTCCCAGTATTTATGTTGAGAGCCCAGAATATATCACTTCTATTCTGTTCCATTTGCAAAGGCAAGCATCCTCAGGCACCCCCTAGGCTTATATGGCCAAGCCTGTTACCCTCACTTATCACATCCCCAAATAACTTGGCCATACTTTTGTCTGAGTTTCACCTCAGCCTATGAGCATGCACCAGTCTCATTTCCAAAAGTTCAATTACTTGGACTAAGCAGTTTCTCTAGAGACATAGAACTGGGAAAATTCTGGGTGCTCTCACTGTTACTTCAAAAGCTAATTCTCATTCCATCGAATGAAATATTTATCCCCTAGGGGAGCTAGGGAAGCTGAAGAGCATGTTTCAATCGTCTGCCTATTATCACTTCCAGTGCTTATTCCATTAGACAATTCAGTGACTCAAAGCCAGATGTTTTTATCCCCAAGTGAAAAGTCCTACATTTGGTCTAAAATGACAAATACACTGCAGTGCGGAAAATGACATTCTGAAATTGGCCAAAGGGTTTTGTTTAACATCAGAGCACTTAGAGCATTTCTGAACTTTCCCCAAAATTTTATCTTTCACAAATACAGTCTTCGTATCAGTACGTGCTTCATGACATATCAATATTTATTGCCTGACCAGTAAGATTTCGTTTTCATACAGGTCTGGTTTTACTAAATTATGGCTCAAAAATAGATTGTCATGGTACTTCTTTTTTGGTGCTGAGGAAGATAAATCACATCTTCCTCTTACTTCTCCATGGGCTCCATCACTAATACCATCCCCCCACCCCGCCTTGCTTCCTCTATAACATTGGATAATTCTATTTACTTATTTTTAGTGCAGTAACTGATCTCTTTTTAAAATTTAGGCTGCTAGCATTTTTTTTACTTACCACTTGAATAATTGAATGATTATTTTTGAAAAATCAGTGAGATTATATATATATTATATACAAGAGAGAATTCATATATTATATACTATATATCTATCTCCAGGTTTTTCTGGACACCACTAATGTATGAAATTCAAGAGTTTGAAATCCTCCTGTAGCTCTGTGATTCCTTGCTGATAAATAAGGATTATGCCACAAAAAAAAAAAAAAAACCACCATTGTTGATGGAGGAAAATGTGTTGGCAGAGAATTCTGGGACAGCAAAACAGAATGATATCACACTGACAGTAATTCACAGTTAGCCAAAAAACAAGGAACCACCCTGAGGCCAGCTGAATGGCTTCAACAACTCAGCAGATGCAGAGCAAACACATTTTCTAACTCTAAAATGGAATCCTACCCTTTGAAATAACTCTGCCATATGGTGGTGTTGCTAAAACTTTTACAATGATCAAGACAATTCAGCAGTTTGCCTGTGCAGAGTCCAGTAAGGTGTCCTGACCGAGATCACACCTATCCTGAATCTATCCACAACAGATACGAAAATTTGTGGTGATTCACTAAGACTGCATACCCAAGCTCTATAGCAACCTTAATTCAGAACAATTTCTACAATAACTTTTGGGCAAAACAGCAGAATATGTAACAACAGGGCAGAGGGTCAGGATCCAATCCCTCTTCAGTGGAGAAACAGAAACGCAGAACTTCCTAATTGCTTCCAGATGTCTAAAGCATTTACTCTCTTCAGATGACTATTTCACAAAATTTTATTTCTCCCCAAAATGACAACATCTCCTCCCCAAAACATCACTCAAGTGGCAAAATTAGAAATGCTCAACAGATAACTTCCTCATCCTATTCCACCACCAAATCCACCAAGATCAAACATCTGTTCTTTTACACACTGCTTCCTTTGGTGAATGGCCTTTCTTCCAGAGCACATCAATGCCTCTCCCTGTGTTCTGGATCCCAGCTCCTGAAATTACCTACTTATGTCCCTTGTCAGGATTTCCCTCTTCACTGGATTTTCTCATGACAAAATAAACATGGGACATCTTTTTCCTTTTAGAGAGTCCCTTGTTTGGGTGTCTGTGTTTTTTTTTTTTTTTTTTGAATGTTTATTTTGAGAGAGAGACAGTACACATGTGCAAGAAGGGGAGGAGCAGTGAGAGAAAGAGAGAGAGAGAGAGAGACAGAGACAGAGAGAGAGAGAGAGAGAATCCCAAGCGCAGAGGCCAACGCAGGGCCCAAACTGATGAACTGTGAGATCATGACCCGAGCCAAAACCAAGAGTCAGACTTTCAACTGGTTGAGCCACCCAGGCATCCCGTGTCTGACTCTCATGGTCATGAGTTCAAGCCCCACGTTGGGCTCCACATTGGGTGTGAAGCCTACTTAAAAAAAGAAAAAAGAAAGAAAAGAAAAGAAAAGAAAAGAAAAGAAAAGAAAAGAAAAGAAAAGAAAAGAGAAGAGAAGAGAAGAGAAGAGAAGAGAAGAGAAGAGAAGAGAAGAGAAAAGAAAAGAAAAGAAAAGAAAAGAAAAGAAAAGAAAAGGAAGAAAGGAAATCCCCTTACAATTCTACCTACCTCCAATTTTGAGGAATTTTGCTCCCTTTACTAGCAAAAATAACAAAAACTGTTTTGTCCTCATTGCCTTCATTTTTTCATCATCCACTCTCTCTTAACCTCATAATTTTAGGCCTTCATCTTTACTACTCCACTGAAATCAATCTTGCTCTTCGTCAATAAATACATTCATGTCGTCACATCCAAGGGTCATGACTGACCCTCTTCGTACATGCCCTCTCAGGAGCATTTGACCCAACACACTTTCTTCTTTCAAACACCTCTTCACTTGGATTTAAGGACATCATATTTTTCTGATTTTCCTCCTATCTCACTAATCATTTCTTCTTGATTTCCTCTGTCATCCGCACATTAGTGCCTCCAACAGGCTCCCTAGTATGGATCCAACTACTTACAAGGCAGTTCTACTAGATGTCCAGTAGTCATCTAAAAGCTAAACTTCTATTTACCCTACGTAAATAAACTTTTCTTTAAAAACTTTTTCACCTCTAGGTAGTATTGTTGTGATCCCAGTTGTTCCAACCAGTAACATAAAATACCTTGATTCTTCTCTTTATCTCACATCCAGCAACCTCTCAACAAATCCTGTTATCTCTGACTTCAGTCTCTTCTTATCTCCTGAAATTTTAGTTCAAGTTCACATCATCTCTCACCTGGACAACTGACTAGCCCTCTGACTGCTCTCGCTGCTTCTTTTTTTTTGCCTTTCCGCATCCCCGTTCTGATTATCTATTGTTGTATGACAAACTTTCTCAAAGCATAGTGACTTATAAAAATAAGGTTATTTTTTATTTTCATCTTTCTATTTGTTGACTGGGTTTAGCTGAGCAATTATCTGGTTGGTCTCAGTTGATGTCATTAACACAGTAGCTGCTGTATAGTGATTAAGATCTTGAAAACCTGGGCCTCTCTCTCTCCTTTGTAGTCTCAGGGCTTGTCCTCTCCATGTGATCTCTCCAGTACAGTAACCATATGTCTTACATGGTTATATATACTTCATTAGATAGATAGATAGATAGACTATTTGTTCTGCTTCTCTAGAGAACCCTGACTGATACAATGATGCACATTTTGCATACCGTGCATCCTTTTAGCTTAAATAGACTTTCCTATTATTAATGTCTCTTTGAATTCTCTTATCTGGTTTCATTTCAGTATGTCTTTGGAAAAAGAAAAGCAGTTTTTGACAGCCAGGAGGCAGCCTGGCACTCATAGCTAGGTCTTGGTGTTCTCCTGTGGAATGTAATTTCAGAGAACATCAACATCAGAAAAGGCCAATCTGTGACTCTTGTGGATCAACACAAAGACAAGACCATAACCATGTCTGAGTACAGACAAAAACATTAACATCCTCCAAACTGCAAAAATGTCTGAACATCCCCCGATCCTGGTTGATACAAATGACTACAATTTTAACCTTAATCTAGTCTTCTTTCCTTTTTGATAAGATTTATTAAGATAGAATTACCTCCACTCTCTGACAGTGTCCAATCCAGAACAAAGTCAGCTTCCTCAGTCTTCTTCAAAATTGATAAACCAAGCCCAAATCTTATTTTGAAAAGTTGTTTCTAAAACTCTCTTACTTAGATGACTCACAGTTCTTGATGGTGCAGATTTCCCCTTGTTGAAACGAGCAATAAACCCAAGTTGTTCAATTATTGTTATATTTCTGATAGTCTGGCTAGACAGTATTTGCAATCTTAACTTGTTATATATATTATCAGTGGCCTTAAATGATATCTGGATCAAATCAAGGTGCCACGCAATGCTTAAAAACAGCAGCATAAAATATGAAATTTTAAAAGACCAATAAAAGTTTTGTATCCTAAATAATTCTCAATGATACACTGATTGCCTTCAATGTTTATTTTAGTTTCTTATGGTTTAAAATCAATATTGAATATCAAAAGCACTCAGCAAATTGCTGTCTGGAAGTTATTAAATTAATCCCAAGTAGCTATATTGTTTCCTTTTCCTGAAGAAAACTGTAGGCTTGTAATCATTATAATTCTAGGTCCTGTGAGTATTCTGCAGCAATCAAACACTTATTAACTGCCACTGTTAATGCATCCATCAAAAAAATGTAGAATGTATAAATTTAAATTCAATTTAGGAGATAATGGAACAACACAGTTAAAAACTCAAATGATGAACAAAAAAGAGACAGAGAAAAGCCAAACATATTGAGGCACAGAAAAGAAAATGACAAACATACATCCAAATGCATTGAAAAAAAATGAAAATATCTCCTACTAGGCAAAATGGAGCAGTAGAGACTTAATTAACTCTCCCATTGAAACACTCAAAAACAGGATGAGATGTATAAAACAAAAACTTTCAAGACATTGGACCATGGCAACAAAGGGCAGGGATTCCTGAGAAATGTAAATTGAGGTAAACCCCACAATTGCTCGAGCTTATTGCTTTGAAATAGTTCCCAGTCAACTGCCACAGGAAGGGGCAACATAGGCAGAGAATCAGAGTTGTGACGTCGAACTAATAGTCCAAACAGTTAGATGTACCAAGCAGAGTCCTGGAGACGAGAGGGCTGCCCAGAAAAAGGACCCTGAAACCTGCAGAAGATCACTCTTGAGTATTCAACAGAGTACTGAACAGTGCGTGTGTGTGAAGAAGGTATTGGAAGGCTGGCGAAAGAACCACCCAAAAGAATTAGAGGGACCAGTACCTGATACTCACACATAGCTGAATACAGTGCCCGTTCCTACCAGCCAAATGGAAAAACATCATATTTCACGCAGCATTGAGTAAAATATTCACAAGGCCCTCTAATCTACCAGTCAAAAAACCACAAAGTACATGGTTTGGGACAGGAAATGATCTTCCTATAATTTTAGTTATCTGCTCAAAAATCAGCCTTTGTTTTTACTAATTTTCTCTATCATTTTGCTATCATCTGTTTCATTGATTTCTTCCCTGATTTGTATTATTTCCTTTCTTTTGCTTGCTTTGGGATTATTCATCCTTTCTAATATTCTGAAGTGGAAGCTGAGGTCATTGATTCGAGACCCTTTTAAGACTAGTGCTATTAGTTTCCCTTTAAGTACTGCTTTGTCTGCATTGCACAAATTTAACAAGATGTATTTTCATTTTTATTCACTTCAAGATACTTTTTCATTTTCCTTTTGAATTTTTTATCCTATGGGTTACTTAGAAGATCTCTAAGATTCTAAAAATATTACTTTTAATATTTCTTTCTAATTCAATTCCACTGTGCTCAGAGAACATCCTATGACTTGAATCTTTGAAAATCTATTGAGAGTCATTTTATGTTCTAGAATATGGTCTACATTGTTAAATGTTCCATGTGCAATTAACAGATTATTCAATTAGTCTTGGTGGGGGGGGTGTTCTATAAATGTCAATTTGTTCAAACTTGTTGAAAGTATTAAGTTCTCTACATCTTCACTGGTTTTCTGTCTACTTGTTTATTTAATATTAAGAGTAGATGATTAACTATTTAACTATAATTGTGAGTTTGTTTATTTTTCTTTACAGTTCTTTCGAGTTTTTCAGTTTTTACTTGAGGATCTACTATTAAATGCATAAATTGCATTTAATTAGGATTGTTAAGCTCTCTTCATGAATTGACCTCTTTATTATCATGAAATGGCTCTCTTTATTGCTGGTAATATTTATTCTGAAATCTACTATTTCTGATATTAATGTAGCCACTCCAGATTTCTTTCGATTACTGTTACCATGGTATATTTTCCCATAGTTTTACTTTAAATTTATTTGTCATTTTTTACAATATTTCTTTATACTTTTCCTTAGTCCCTTTATGTAAAGATTCCATTGCTTGAATTTTTTTCTACAGCTATCTGATATCTTCATTTTTTTCATTGTTTACCTCTATTTCATTATAAGTATTATCATTATATATGCCTGTTCACTGATTTCTTTCTTCTGCAATATCTAACCTACTGTTAATCTCATCCAGTGTATTTATTCTCTAAGACATTGTATCTTTCATCTTGAGAAGTTTAATATGGAGATATATACTTTTTCCATTTCTCTACCTAATATGCCTAATCATTCCCCAGCTTCTTGAACATGTGGATTATGATTACAATAACTGTTTTAACATCCTTACCTACTAATTCTGTCATGTGCATCATTTGGGAGTTGTTTTAGTCAATTTTTAGTTTTACTTCTCATTAAGGATCATATTTTTCTTCTCATTGGTACACCTGGTAATTTTCTATTGTTTGTCAACATTATAAATTTCACCTTGTATGTTGGATATTTTTGTATTTCTATAAATATTCTTTACCTTTATTCTTGGACAGAGATAAGTTATTTTATATGATTCTTTCAGGTCTTGATTTTCACCTTTGCTAGGCAAGACCAAAGCAGTATTTATCTATGGTGAATTTTCTCCACTATTGCAATAAAAGTCTTGATATCTGATGAATTAAGAGGTTTTTTACACTGGCTGGTGAAACTATTCTCAGTCCCAGTTCAAGTACTATTTTCTCTAATCTTTTAGGCGTTTTTTTCCTCTAGTCTCGGTGGCCTCACATGCATGTACTTACCAGAATACACCTATATAAAAAGACTTGAGAAGGAACTCTACAGGTCTCTCTAAATACAGCTGTCTCTTATCTGGTAATCTGCCATACAAATAAAACCATGTTGACCTCCATGGACTCCCCAGCCCTCTTCTCAGCTGAAGGAGACCAGCAAGTTCTTTCTGGGTTCTTACCTCCTTGTATTATATGAAATTTTTTTCAGGCAAGGAGTTGGGACAATGTTGAAATTCACCTTGTTTGTTTCCTATTTTTGAGGCATCACTATCCTTTGTTACCTGATGTCCAATATCTTAAAAACCACTTTCATATATATTTCACATTTCCTCAGTTATTTAGGAGGTTAAGTTATTTAAGAGGTTAATTGCATTTCCACTGAAAGCAGAAGTCCCAGACTTGAAGATTTCAATTTACAAAGGACTGATCCCAGATAGAAATGGACTCCAGCTTTAATGTAATATACCCTGATTCTTCCCAAGGATATAATTATTGGTACAAGAAAATGGATGATTACTAAGAATGGTAAGGATTGACATTATCTTAATATTTTTTTCATTTCATACACAGTAAAGGGAAGAAGAAAGACTTCTCACATTAAAGATATCTGAATCTGCCCCTACTTTTATTCTTTCAACCTCCATGGTCTATTAATTTTCCCATCAGCTATTTCAAAGGAAGAACATTTCACCAAATAGAGTGACTGGCCAGCTGTCATTCTGTATGGACACTGTTTTTTTTTTGCATTGAGAACAACACAGACAATCACTCTGGGAATAATTTGGGGAAGACTGTGAATAGTGTTCTGTTGTGTTTCCCTTTTTTACTACTGCTTTATGGACTTTATATTGTACTTGGGTTGAAGTTCACAGAAGTTTTAATAAATGTATACCCCAGGAACTCATAAACCATATCTGAAACTCTACAACTGTAATTGTTCTTTATTTTGCTATGCTCTAAGGAATTCTGACACACGCCCATATCTCAAAAAAAAAATTTCCCACTCTATTTAACTTATGTGTTTATTTAGGAAATATTTATTGAATGACTACTATGTCAAAATACTGTGTGAGACACCAAGGTTGTAATATATGAAACAAAAAATAGTCTTTTTATTAATGAAGTATATAATCTAGTGAAGAAATGGATAGCACAAGTAAGCAAATAAGTATTTAAATACAAGGTGTATTAGGTGCTGTGAAGGAAATCAACTAAGGCTATGCTACAAAATTTTTTAAAAATCAATTTTTATAATATAGAACCGTCTTATCTAAGACAGTAAGTTAGTTATAAAATGACCCACTGAATGAAAAGAATCAATCACACGAATAGCACAAAAGAGAATGGGCATGGGGATGTGTTTGTGCTGAAATATTAAAAAAGATTAACTTGATGTGTTCAAAGATATGAAATAAAGCCACTGTGGTTGAAGTATATAGCAAAGGGGACAGTAGAAGCAGATGAGGTCGAAAGAGAAGCAGAAGCCATATTGTACAGGTCCTAAATGCTACAGTCACTGAAGAGTTTAAAGCATGGGGACAGCAGGATCAACCTTATGTTCCTAGAAGACCACTCTAACTTCCATATGTATAACAGATCAGAGGAAGGCAACAGTAGAAGCAAAGATGTCAAGTGGGAGACTAACGCAGGAGTCCAGATAAGAACAATGGTGAAATACACTGAGGTGGTGGAGATGCATGGGGTAGATGACTATATGTTTGGACAGAGAGTTTGTGTCTGGATGGGGATGGAGGGGGGGGGGACAAGTTTCTGGTTTCAACAACTAAGTTAGAAATGATATCATCATTTACTGAGATGGTAAAAGACTAAGTGAGAAAAAGCTTTGGAAGTGAAATCAATTCATTTTGGGGCACAGTAAATTTGGAATGTTGGTGGGTTATCAAAATAGGGATGTCAAGTAGCCAGCTAAATAAAATGATTTGGGGGAGGAGTTTGAAATGGAACTATTATTTTGGTAGTTGTAAAAATTTCAATTATACTTAAAGGCATGGGATTTAATAAACTCATCTAAGGAGAGAATGTAATCAGAGGAACCTAGGACTTACCTCAAGTGTGATAGTTAATATTATGTGTCAATTTGACTAGATCACAGAATGCCCAGATTATCTGCTTAAACATTATTTCTGAGTGGGTCTGTGAGGATATTTCTAGAAGATATTGGCATTTGTATTGGTAGACTGAGTAAAATACATTGCCCTCCCCAGTATGGGTAGGCATCATCCAATCCACTGGGGACCTGAATAGAAGAAAAAGGAAAAAAGAAGAACTCTCTCTCTCTCTCTCTCTCTCTCTCTCTCTCTCTCTCTGAATATTGAACGGGAGCATTGACCTTCTGCTGTCTTCAGCACCTCTAGTTCCCAGGACTTTAGACTCAGACTAGAATCTACACCACTGGCTCTCTGGCTCTCAAGCCTTCAAACTATGCTACTGGTCTTCCTGGGTTTCCAGATTATAGATGGAAGATCATGAGGCTTCTCGGTCTCCACGATCAATAGATACAACACCAGATAGGCAGGTAGGTAGGTAGACTGATTCGATTTCTCTGGGGAACCTTGACCAACATACACCAAGGAACTCCAACACCTAAATTTCACACAGAGTAAGAGAAGAATCAGAGAAGAAGAGAGAGAACAGTGTGACAGAAAAGCCAAAAGAGAAAAGTATTTTGAGAAAGGTAATGTGAGTAGGTTGTGGAAAGACCTGTGCTGATCAGTCCTAAAGCCCAATCACTCTTGTGAAGAACAGTTTTTGCAAAGCATTAGAAGTGACAGCCAGGTTGAATAGGGTGAAAAGAAGTAAGAAGTGAGGAAGTAGAGACTGCATGTGTGACAAACTTGGAAAAATGATCTTGAAAGAAATATGTGTGTGTGTGTGTGCAAATAAAGATATATTTCCTCACTAAAATAGACCCTGAATATTTGCCATGGTACCAACTGGAAGCATATAAATAAGTTAGGGAAAGAAAGAAAAGCTTCCAAGCATCATCAAGGAAGGAAATATGCCTAGCGGTCCATAGTCTTGAAAGATATGTGGAAATCCATTCAGTCTATCAATATTTGTGCAAACCAACCTATTGCAAAAATTCATTAGTATCAGCACAGTGTTACAAAACACCTATCTAGCCAAAGATATTCTTTCTATTTAATAAGAAGAAATGGTTGACACAGATTCTTAAAAATTGCAGTAAGTTATGTGACCTTTGCCACTATGAAAGCTTTCTTTCTCTGACTGTATAAAACTACCATTAAAACAAACAAACAAACAAACAAACAAAAATACTACGTACAACCAGAACAAAATAGACCTCAGATTTAACTTCTAGGTGTGATTTTCCCATAATTTTACTTCAAAAAGAGCCAAATTCACAGGATATTTTCAGCAAATAAGAGAATTCGTTATGTCTCCCAATATGGGTGAGATACAGAGAGGTGAAAAGTCCATAAATAAGCGAAGGTGAATGGCTGTTGCAATGGCTGTTGCAAGGTGAATGTTGTTGCAAGGGAGCAATCAAGAAACTAGTCTTATTATTTACTATGAAAACATACAAAGTTTAAGTGAAGGGACTATTTTTTAATTTAAAAGTTTCCACCCAAGTAAGGACACAGAGCCTATTCCATTCATTCTTACTGAACACAATGAGGTTGACCTTATTATTTTAATTTTACAGATGAGGACACTAAGGTTTATGGAAGTTAAACATCTTACCCAAGGACACACAACTGGTGGGTACCAGAGCCAGGGTGTAAACCCAGCTTGTCCAACTCCAAAGCCCATGCTCCCAGAGATGTGGCATAGTGATTAGCAGTAGAGGGAAGAGGTTAGGACTGTAGGCTGGAAACCAGACTGCCTGAGTCTGACCCCTAACTCAACCCCAAATTAACTCTGTAAACTCGGGCAAGTTGTTTCTTCTACTCTAGGTCAGTTTTCTCACATATAAAAGGAAGATAATATTTACTTCATAGGATTGGTATGTAAATTAAATGAATTTAAACAAGACTTGGGCCATGGATTTCAATAAATGGCGGTCATTCGTATAGGAATAATTCTATCTTTAGTAAAGTCACCCTTGTAAGGGAGCGTTCCTAGTGACTTCAGGAAGCAAACATGCTTTCCGGTCAAATCACCCTAAGCCGCTTTTGATCTGACATCTGAACACAGACAACTAGAATTTTAATTTCAAAATACGGACAAAATTGTCCTTCTCTCATCATTGCTTACATGTTTGCTTGTTGTTCAGGCTTTCCCCTCCCCAGCCCCCAATAAGTCTTTGTCTGCCTGTAAAGAGAAGGATCGCAACTAAATCAATCAGCACCAAAGCTGGGAAATCTTCCAAGATCATTTGGAGAGTACCCACAAAGCTTAGGGAAGTGTGATCTGTCACAATATTGTAAGCTTTCACTACGTCTGCGTTCTAAAACTCACCGGAAAAAGCAAAGGCGAACAAGATGGAGCAGTGGGTCCGGAAGGGCTTCTCCGTGCCGTGTGCGGTAACGATTTTACCTGCGTTAATTGCCCTTTTCTTTTATGAACGAGAGAATTCAGTCCAGTAGATGTGGCAGAACTATGTTGTTCTGAGAAGACAGAAGAAGACGCCTATCTTTTATGTAATTGCAGCCCCTTGTTCCTGTGTTTGTTACATGCAATAAATGTCATTCTATGAGAAGGACCAGCGCTTGCATCCCATCAAAATCTTCCCCGAAAAACCTGGGGCATACATACCCTCTCATATTATGGCAGAAAAGCAACAGTACAAGGCACGTTACCGAAATAACATAGCCCAGGGGAGACAGAGCTGATTTGTTTTGTGGCAGAAACCTTTTCCACTGAATTTGCTACAAAAGCAGGTCTAAGGACTACTGAAGACTCATCTTTTGAATATGGTGCATTCTGCCTTGTCCCTGTGATGGAAGAGCTGACAAATGAGGGACAGCAAGCACAAAAGGAGTAATTAACAGCTTTGAGAGTTAAACAAAAAGACATGTATGTACGCATACCTGTGTTTCTCCAGAGTGGCTATGGAATAAGTAATATCTATGCCAAAGTATGGTTTTATAGAAATCATTTTAGAGTTCCTGTGGTTACTTATTGATTTTATTATACATTTGGAACCTTGGAAAACATAGGGAAATCTAGATTTCCTAGCTCTAGGAATTAAATATTTAGAAAAATCAGCTTAAGAGAAAAGACAAGAAAGAAAAGTTTCAACAGATGAAAAGTTTCATGCAAGTTTTTTTTCAATATAAATATAAACTGCATCCTGACTGTATGCTTATCTGTGTGCGTGTCTTCGTGCCCTCACACATGGTTATACACACGTACTGTGCACTCGCACGTGGTTATACACACATAGAACTCAAGGGCAAGCAATTTGAATTGAAGTAATACATACGTCTCAATTATCTGGATGCTACAAGAAAAAATAAAAAATATTCTGACCATAATAGTTTTCCATTTCAATCATGCATAGACCACTTTAAAAATGTTTAGGACATTTTTTATTTAAAATAAATCTTTGGCAGCTGTTGGAATGGAGAATAAAATAGGCCCATTGGTTTATTTATTTCACAGATGGACTTCTAATACAGATGGTGCTACTAAAATTATGTTACAGCAATGTTTGCACAGAGATGGGATTTAAATTCAAACATGGGGGGAAAATGTTCATTCAGAACAAAAAGGAATTGCACTTTAAGAGTCAAGATGAGGGACACCTGGGTGGCTCAGTCAGTTAAGCCTCTGACTTCGGCTCAGGTCATGATATCACAGTTCATGGACAGCTCAGAGCCTGGAGCCTGCTTCAGATTCTGTGTCTCCTTCTCTCTCTGCCCCTGCCCCGCTCATGCTCTCTCATGTCTCTCTGTCTCTCAAAAATAAATAAAAGTTAAAAAAAATTTTTTTAAAGAGTCAAGTTGAGACAACCTTTTAGGTAACTTAGACCATACTGTAACTATCAACAAAATAATTTAAGTTATTGAACTTCCATTTCCAAATGTAAAAACTTAATTCTCTCCTGATACCAGGAAGTCTCTGTCTTGAGGACACAGCTGGAAGAGACAAATAATTGCATCTTTAACACTTCTGTGATGAGATCAATTCAATAATACCAATGGAACTGACAATTTATAATCATTGCTTCAACAAGTGATTTAATATGGGCTAAATAATAAAACTATAACATGCTAACATTTTCACAAAGGTGGGTTTGAATATCTGACAAAGTTCTAAAATAATCCCAAGCAAGTAAAACTCAACAGAAATAAACATTTGTCTTCTAATTGCTGTCATGATGGAAATTTTCCATAACATACATTATTGAATTATACTACTCAAAGAGGAGCAGTAGGCAGATCCATCAGCTTCTGGTCTAGATTATCAATGGCTACATCTCTTTCTTCCTCCACGAGGTGCTGGGTAGACTTAAGCCGAAAATACACATTTGTGGAGCTCCCACTATTGGCAAAACAGTGGCATTTATGATGACATCTGATTTCCAGAACCCTTCCTGGGTATCATGGCTTTAAAGGGTTAATGTGGCAAATAATGCCATCCTCTAACACCTGTGAGCCTAGCCCAGAGTCTCACATTTAAAAGCAGGATTTGGGTCAAAACTGGCTTCAGGTTTTGATTACAGCTCAGGCAATTAAAAACGTTTTCTCTATCTTTAAACTATTCATCCTCAATAATGTTCAAAAATAACAGAGGCTAAATTAAATGTTTTCCAAAAATAAAAAAAAATGAGATAATTTTTTTAGTAATATATATTGCTCACTATCCTTAATCAGTTAGGCTTGTGCAAGAGGAGAGGAGAGCTTCAAGTCTGTGTTAACCCTGAGCCCCAAATATTTTGATTCCTGCCTTTTTAAGTCAGCCAATAATCCAGAGAAAATAAGAACAATGAAGATGGTTATGTGTAGAGTGCCAACCAGTTCCAGCCAGTATATTTTCAAATAATGACATATGGAATTCTAGGAGGAGTTAAAGACAGCTATGTGCATTTAATTTAAATCACAGTGTAAATGTGTGTGAGAGAGTGGTTTGAGAAAATCTATTAATGATGTCGTTCAAGTGTCAAATAATCAATGCATGTTAACAAAATATGTGGAAACAATTTGGGAATTTATTCATCTAACAAATGTTTATTGAGAAACTACTCTTGCCAGAAAAACTCCCTGCTTTCATAGAATTAGTATTGAATGGTAGAACACAATAAACATAAAAGTAACATATAATCAGTTGACCCCTGAAAGCATGGATTTGAACTTCACGGGTCCACTTATAGGTAGATTTTTTTTTCAATAAGTACAGTATAGTGTTGACATTTTCCTTGGAATTTTCTTAATAACATTTTCTTTGCTATAGCTTACTTTATTGTAAGAATCCAATACTTTATTGCAACAATGAATAATAATACAGCATACAAAATACGTGTTAATCAACTGTTTATATTATCAGGAAGGCTTCCATGATACAATTGGCTACTTGCAGTTAAGTTTGGGGTGAATCAAAGTTATACATGGATTTTCAACTATGTGGGTGTCAGCACCCCTAACTCCAGCATTGTTAAAGGGTCAACTGTAATTGGTGGATAGTGGTAAGTGTTAAATAAGGCTTAGCGCTATGAAGTAAAATCAAGTGGCAATGGTGTGTCTATAGTTAACTATTACTACCAAGTTGTGACATTCAGCAATAAGCGTTTATTGCACATGTGTCAACTATGCTGATCTGACTGGGGTTGGCTGACTATAGAGTGGTCAAGGTCAATCTTGGCCAAGGGATTGGGGCAATTTAGCTCTAATCCATGTTTCTCAAAAGTCCAGCAGGCCAGTCTGAGCAGGTTCTCAGGGCCTTGTAAGAAGAGTGGGAGAACATATAGAAACAGCCAAGGCTTCCTGAGACCTAGACTTGAAATGGGCACAGTGTCACTTCTAGTTCATTCTACTGGCCACAAAAAGTCATATTACTGAACTTGAGACTCAAAGAAGAGTATAGGTCATCCCACCCACTGGCTTCAAGAACGAACTGGAATTAATAGTAAGGGTATGGACACAGGGAGGAGTAAAAAAAAAATGGAGCCAGGGATACATGAACCACAGTGTGTACGCTACTTGAAAAGATTGGTCAGGAAAGGGGTTATTGATCTATTTGATCCAATTGATCAGACACCTTAAAAAGCCAAAGGAGTGAGACACTGTGATAAATGGGAGAAATAGTTCAAGTGCAAAGGTCTTGAGGCAGTAAGGAGGATATGAGGAGAAAGAGGTAGAAAATGAGGTTACAAAGATGATAGAAGGATGTGGTTTGAGGAATAGATATTATAGGGCCTTGTAAGCCTTTGAAAGAATGTTCATTTTTTTTTTGTAAGATGAAAGCCATTTAAAGATTATGAGATAAGGAGAAACAAACTTTATATTTAAGGGGACTACATCTCACAAAATGCAGGGCAGGCTAAAAATTGTCATGAAAATTGAAAAATTGAGAGCCATCGAGAAATATTGCCTACAGACAATAAGAATAATGGGTAAATTCTACATGTGGAATCATATATACAAAAGTACATACAGTAGTCCCCCATTACTCACAGAAATTGTGTTCTAAGACCCCTAGTGGATGCCTGAAACCCCAGATAGTACTGAATCCTATATGTACTGTATTTTTTCCTACACAAACATACCTATGATAAAGTTTATTTTATAAACTAGGCACAGTAAGAGATTAACAACAGCAATTAATAATAAAATAGAACTATATTAATATACTGTAATAAAAGTTATGTGAATATACTCTCCGCTTAAAATGTCTTACTGTACTGTCCTCACCCTTCTTCTTCTTCATGTAATGATATGAGACGATAAAATGCCCATGTGATGAGATAAAGTGAAAGAAATGGCATAGGCATTGTGACATAGCATTAGGAGCTTCTTGACCTTCTGACTATCTCAGAAGGAGGATCGTCTGCTTCCAGACTTTGGTTGACCACGAGTGACCACGGGAAGCAAAACTACACATAAGGGGTGACTACTATATATAGGACCTTAAAGGAATATTCAAAGTAAGGTTATTCACAACATTCTTGTGCTGAATTTAGAAAATAGCCCAACTAAACAGAGACTCCAGACTTCAGTATGAATTGTGGCCTTGGATTTATTACTGAGAGGCTCACTAAGCGCAGATATTCTCTATGTTATGTAGTATATGCATTTCTGAAAAGTTTTCTGGGACTTTGAATTTTAAACTGAAGTAATTTCCCAGTGCTATAATTTAAAACATGTAACCTCATGCAAAAATGAATTGAAATCCCCTAAAGTAAAAAACTTTACCATAGACAATAATGAAACTTAATAAAGTAACAGGTATAAAAAATTAACATACAGAAAGCTATACCGTGTATACACACACACACACATACATACATACACACACACACACACACACACGCACACACACAAGCATCCGACTTCAGCTCAGGTCATTCATGATCTCATGGTTCGTGGGTCTGAGCCCCGCTTCAGACTCTGTGCTGACAGCTCAGAGCCCAGAGCCTGCTTTGGATTCTGTATCTCCGCCTCTCTCTCTGTCCCTCCCCCTGCTCGCACTCTGTCTCTCTCTCTCTCAAAAATAAACAAACCTAAAAAAATTGTTTTGAAAAGAGTTTAAATTGCTTATAAAACATCTTTTAATAAGTTTTAGAACTGAATTTAAAGAATTTATATTGAAAGTCATTTTCAAATTTGGAAATTCTTTTTTTTTAATTTTTTTAAATATTGTTTTGAGAGAGAGAGAGAGGGTGTGTGTGTGTGTGTGTGTGTGTGTGTGTGTGTGTGTGAGCAGGGGAGAGCGGGGGACATAGGGGATCTGAAGCAGACTCTGTGCTGACAGCAGCAAGCCCAATGCGGGGCCCAAATTCACGAACCGTGAGATCATGACCTGATCCAAAGCCTGACATTTAACCGACTGAGCCACCCAGGTGCCCCTCAAGTCTGGAAATTCTAATTCAACTTTTGTTAACATAACATTAAGTTATTTTCTACAGCTAGTCATACATAAACAGATGCCTTGGTATGCGTGAAAGCATAGTACGTACGGACCTATCTTCACTGTGATAGGTGTTCCATCATTATACAGGGAAGAAGGAAATTGAGACTGATAGAAAGTTTTCTCAGTTGAAAACCAGGTTATCACCAAAACTAAAAAAGAGTTCTTTAGAAATAATAACCTCAATAGTAAATAATTGTATAAGGAAATAAAAATATGGTTGGGCTTCATTCTCTTAAGGGCTATGATCTCATTTATATGATTGAAAGCAAATATCCCGATATACCTCTCAATCTGGTTCTTCGTTGGACTGCCAATCTGATTTTAACACAAAATTGACTTGGTTTTTTACTAGCACTTATTATCTTCTGACGAATCATAAATTAGTCATTAACTAATTTATTCCTCCTTTCTCTCTCTCCAACTGCTCCCTACCCCCTCTTCCCTCCCTCCCTGTAGAATGCAAACTCCATTAATGCAGGGACTTGGCCATACTTTTATCTTTACCTGGTTCCAGTGCCTGACACATACAAGTTGCCCAATAAATATTTTTAAATAAATGAATGTGTGAATGTTATGGCCACATATCTATCTAAGAAGTGATATGGTCCTAGTGTGTTTGACGATGTGTATAAACCCAGGTATTTATGATGGACAGCTTAACCTCTAGGCTTTCAACTCATTCCACCCTCTCACAGAGCCTACTTTACTCACCTGTATAGAAAAATTCAAGATAGTACCTGCCTCATGAGGCTATTCCAGGTAAAGCACCTACCACAGTGCCTGGCATAAAATAGGCTCCCAGAAAATGTCTTACTCCTATTCATATGTTGTGAGAAGAGATTGAGAAAGGAAAGGGAATTGGCCCCCTAACATCTAATTTCCTGAAGTCTCTATTCTACTATGTTCCATTGTTAAGTTGTGGAACTATTCTCAATTTCAGTTGCTGAGTTAGTAAAATGGAAATGAAATGATTCCTAATCAGCTACCATACCCAGGTTCTTCCAAAAATCAAATCAGACAACTTAAATGGAATTGCTATGCTACTACGTGATGTGGAAAACAAAGGCAAATGAAAAATTAAATTTCCTTACAACTTACAACCCACTGACAAATCCTTGAAACAGACAGAGTGATCTTCTGGGAACTCAGCTGCCTCCGTGATGACACTTTGCTAAAGGCCAAAGGCAATCTTAGCTTAACATTATCCTGACCCACCCAGGATCCTGTGAGTCAACTTTAACATATAAAAATGTCTTTGGAAACTTATTGTATCTCTACCCTCCAAGATATAGGTTGGCAATCATCCTCCAAGCTTATGGCCCCCTGATATACATCTGAAGGGTCTCATGACTGAGTTTTCCTAAATAGTAACAAATGACCTTTTCCTAGCAGCAGCTAGCGCCTCCAGGTCCTGGAAACTTTACTTCCAAAATACCTTAGAGACATATGTTCTCCCTAACTTCCTCCAAGTTTGAAGGTATATCATCAATCACCCCTCACAACTGCAGTGCAGCTCTTTCTGCCCATGGGTCCTGTCCCCATGCTTTAAGAACACCATCTTTTTGCACCAAAGATGTCTCAAGAATTCTTTCTTGGCTGTCAGCTCCAAACCCCAACACTTCAAACCATGTCACTATACAACTGTGCTGTGTCATATGCCATCTACTCATTCAAACCATTTAGTCAAATAAGTCTACTGCTCTATCAAATAGTACATATTTCACACACCATGTGAAAAGCACTGAATTCTTCACCATGTGCAATGATTTAGCTGTTCATGGCACCGCCCAGGGAAGCCATAAATGGATCCAACATTGTCTTCTGACTTTAGTTTAGCATTTGGCTGCTGGCACCCACATGTAAACATGGAAGAGATTTTCTTCACAACACATCCCTAGGTTCAAAGTTCTTTCTCATTTTCCATTTTCCCCCAGAAACTCCCTTTCTTGTCTTTTCTGGTCATGCTCATCAAAAATATGGGAGTCCAAAAGCTATTATAGTTCTGGGAAATAATAAAAATAAACTAAGGTTACTTATTGACCAAGGACAAAGCATTAGATTTCTCTTTGAAGCATAGTGCCATTGTCTTACCCACACTTCAAGCCCAGGAATGAACACTCAAGTCCTGAAAAAACTACTATTCCCAGACCTATGATAACCTTTCTCTTTGTGGTTCATACATCTTGGAAAAAAGAGAGCATCTTCTATTTAGATGTAAGACCCACCCTCCTTAGATCCATCATTAAGCTCTTCTCCCAGGCATCCTACTCGCACCCCATTAATATCTCTCTCCTCTCTTTTTGAACTTGGAATTTCTCCCTCACAGAATTTTTTTTCATTATATATTTCTGACAATATGACCATCTTATTTGGCCCAGTTTATAGGTTCCTATTCTCTTTGTACAGGTCTCTAGATCCCTCCCATGGGGCTTCACTGAATTCAAATAAAAATTCATACATAAAATAATTCCCCCTTTATGCTTTGATCTTCCCTTAAAACATTTTAATATACATAAAACTGACATTTTTTAAGGTAGTACATATGCAACACGACAGCAAATTAATTTTTTTTTAAGTTAAGCCCTCTAGAACATAAATGAAAGTACTTTTTATATGGTTATTTTGTGAGGTTATATTTCTAGAAATACTTCCTGTTTCAAGGACCAATCTTCAAATTGCCTTCAAAAAATGTATAAACCAAATATTTTTTAAAAATTCAGCTCCATAGTCTAAGGCTGACTATCTCATTTTAAACCCCATGTAACATGACATAAACACAATACATAAACTTGGCTCTAAATGACTTTTTTATTACATGAGAAAATCAATCCTAACATCAAAGAAAGAAGACCAACATTTGCAGCTATATTGAGGGATACATTAATAATTATAAAAAAGCACAGTTCCAGATGAGATTATTCTATCCAGATGAGATGGGCTATCATTGGTAATTCTGAAGGCTTCTATCATAAAATGTTCTATCAGGAAATGAGAAAAATTCCCATTTATTTTTATATTCAGGAGTATTCCCTTAAATATTCAGAGTATACCTGACATTACCTTTCTGAGAGTCTCCTGATGTTACCCAGATATGTATTTACATTTAAGAAGACATATTAACATATTTACAGGGAAGTGTAAGCCCTGGTTTTTGATCTTGAAGTTCTTAAACTTGTTTAAAGAAATAACTTGACAAGTATTATGGAAACACTAGGATTTTAGAAATTTTCACTTATGCTGAGAAATACTGTAAAAATTCAAAATAGGACTATGTCTGGTGCCTTAAGGAATTAAAAAATTTTAATAGGAGTGTATTATCAAGTGTAAGCTTAGAAGTGTTAGCTTTCTTGAATCAAGTCTTACTATATGTCTGAATTCTTTCAAAAGAAATGCAGAGAAAAGTAAAATTATAAGCTAAAAATGAAAGAACAATAGATAGTTAATCAAAGATATGTGCTCAGCTTTCTTCTCACAAATTTTTTCTGGTAAAGACAATTTGGGGATATTTTCCTCACAGGATTTAGAAAGTACAGGGAGATTGAACAAGAGGTTTGGGTGATGCACGTTGTCCTACATCAAATTTTGTGCAATCTATTCACTGAAAAGAGGAAAATTATATGAATGTCAGAAGGATCCAGAGTTAAAAACAACTTTAAAAATATATGTATTGCTTTCATTGTTCCTGTTAAAAAAGGGGGTCACAGAAAAGACCAAAAAATAGGGCAAAGTTGTATTAACTTATCTCTCTGAACCTGCAAATGGATACAGACAAAGGCTAGAATATGTAATCCAAGATAATGGCCAGAAATTACAGCCACAAAGAATCCAAGTGCTACCTAATGCTAGGGTTTTTATAGACATTTGTTTTAATTTTATATTAAAAATAATAAAAGAGGCACCAAGGTGGCTCAGTTCGTTGAATGTCCCACTTCAGCTCAGGTCGTGATTTCACTGTTCATGAGTTCCAGCCCCATATTGGGCTTGCTGCTATCAGCACAGACCCTGCTTCTGATCCTCTCTCCCCCTCTCTCTCCACCCTTTCCTCCCTTGCACTCTCTTTCTCTAAAATAAATAAAATATTTTTTTTAAAAAAAGCAATAAGAAAAGAAAAATCTATAATAGTTTAATACCATCAAAAGCTCCATGAGGGTCTATATCTCTTGAAATCCTATTTCAAAAACACAGTCTCTGAATGTTAATATACAGATATTGGCATTTAGACAATTTTACATTATTATTTTGCTAAAAGTGTTTACGGGGAAAATGACCAATCAGTTGTTTGCCACAAGTGCATTAAGTTCTGAGATACTCTGCTCCCTATGTCCAGAATGCCTCTCACCATCGGCTCTTCACCATGTTCCTGGCAATCAGTTGTTACAGAATGTTCACTGAAGATTTTCTATATTCTATCTCTGACCAGTCTATATCATCCAATGGGGCCAAAACAGTGCCTTGCAGTCAGTCAACGAACACTTATTAAATACTTCCTGTGTGCCAGAGAAGAAAATGATCAAAATACAGAGACAAGAAAGAGTATGGCAAGTGCAGAAAACTATAAGTTGTTTAGTACTCACAGGGAGCAAAGTGCAAACAGTGAGTACCCCGGAGATGAAGCTAAAAGGGTTTATGCTGAAGGACTATATATAACAGGAAATTCAACTTTATCCTACAATAATAAGGAGCTAACAAACATGACCAATAGTGGCACAGTCAGATTTCCATTTGTAACATCTCTTTGGCAGCACTGTGTAAGGTGAATGCATAGAGAGAAAAAGAGAATCATTGAGATTACTATTCAACTCTACAGGAGTAATAAAAGCCTGAACTAGAAGACTGATAGCAAGAATGAGACGAAATTTAAAAGGTAGAATCAGCAATCACAGTAATTGAATCTGGGGATAAAAGGGGAGTGGGAGCAGTCGATGAACTTATTTAACAAGTATTTATACCATGTTTAATGCACCAAGGACTCTTGTAAGTGCTTCTATTAACAGCAACACATGTAATACCCATTAAAGCTCTAGTGAGAACTCAATTTTATAGATGAAAAAGCTGGCCACTAGCAGGTTAAGTAAATTGTCCACAGTTGCATTGCTTGTTTGCGATTAACATGGGATTTTACCAACAAACGGGGCACCAGAGTTCATGTGCCTAACCACTGCAGGATTCTGCCCACCTAGAAGTGCTGAGGATGGCTACCCAGTTTCTCAGTTGGGAGACTCCAGGGATAATGACACCATGAGGAGAAGTATGTTTGGACAAGATGGTAAAAATACATTCAAAGGATGGCATTTCTAGTACCTGTGAGTTGTTCAAGTGGAAAAGTCCACCAAACCCATGGGTATTAGAATCTGAAGCTTTAGATAAAGGTCAGAGCTGGAGATATAAATTGATTGGGTCCATCATCCTATAGGCAAAAACCAAGAATGATTTGATATTACTTTGGAAAAGCATGTTGAGAAGGTTAGTAGACCAGATGCTGAAAAACATCAGCATCTACAGAGCAAGTACGGGAAGAAAGAACTATTAAAATAAATTAAAAGGTGTGATCAGAGTGATAGGATAATCAAGAAATGGAGTTGAGGAGAGAGACAGTGAAGAGACTCAAGAAGACAAATCCTGTAAGACTGAAAATGCCAGGAGGTTAGCATTATGAAAGTCCCTAATGCCCTTAGAAATGAAGGTCAGATTTTAAAGTGTCGAGGAATATGAGGCTGTGAGAAAAGAGGGGAAAGATTAAGGGCAGAGCCTGGGTTAGAGATAAAAACATGAATAAAGTGCCATTTTAATGAGAATGGAATGGCATCCTTTTACTAACACCAAAGTAAAAGGGTCTTTTGTACAAAGGCCTATGTGTAATGGTTTGAATACAGAAATAACATGCTGTAAAAAAGCTGCCACCATCACTTTCTTTTTTTTTCTTAAGGTTTATTTTATTTTTGAGACAGAGAGAAACAGAGCATGAACGGGGGAGGGGCAGAGAGAGAGGGAGACACAGAATTGGAAGCAGGCTCCAGGCTCTGAGCCATCAGCCCAGAGCCCGACGCGGGTCTCGAACTCACGGACCGTGAGATGGTGACCTGAGCTGAAGTCAGACGCTTAACCGACTGAGCCACCCAGGCACCCCTGCCACCATCACTTTCTATGTGATCTATGAAGCATGGAGGTTCAAGGAGGGGGGAAATGAGGCAATGAATCAAGAAAAAGGAAACACAAAGTAGTATGTAGATAAGAATGCAGGTTAATGAAGTTGGTTTGGGTGAGTCATTAAAGGCTATGGTGCAAACGAATGATTTGCTCAAGGAATGACATGGCACTGACACACATGGTCAGTAGATTGACAGGAAACAGAAAACAAGAAATATTTATAAACGTCTGAATCAGTGGTTCTGAAAGTGTGGCTTATGGATTCCTGGAGGTCTCTAACTCTTTCAAGGGAGCCATGAGGTCAACACTATTATTACAATAACTCTAGAAAGTTATACAGCTTTTTCACCATGTTGAAATTTGCATCAATAGTACAAAAAAAAAGATGGGTAAAACTGCTAGCACCTTGGTAGGAATCGAGGCAGGAGCTGAAAACTGTGTTGCTATATTTTTCACGAATACACAGTCACAGAGAAGAAAAAAAATTCACTTTTAACATGTCGTTGACAGATCAGTAAAAATAATCGGTTTTATTAAATCTTGACCCTTGAGTATGTGTCTTTTTGATATTTCAGATGATGAAGTGGGAAGTGAAGCACTTTTGCTACATCCCAGGGTAGAACGGTTGTCCCCAGGAAAAGCATTTCTGTGATTTAGTGCAAACTAAACTTTTTCTATCACTTTAAGGAAAACTGAATATATTTCTTACCAATGATAAAATTCAGACTTTCAAGCAAAATTGGAAATTAGAAAACTTTTGTCTTCCATTGTAGTTTGACAACATCCCATATCTGAATAAATTTCCTAGAATACCAGTGGTGGCATTTTTTGATACCATACAGTAGACTGTTTCAGCATTCAGAAAATTGTCATAATCCAGTAAACCAACATTTTCCAAATCATCAGTGCATGGTGTTACAAAATCATGCATGAGTAGCAGATTCGCTCAAAGTGGAAGATAAACCAATGGCTTTTAATATAACAGAACACACACACACACAAATCACTATTTCAATTTCCACATTCCAACTAACCTTTAAGTAACTAGCATTTGCTAAATTCAGGTTTAGTATCAAAGAAAAATATCCACAATTATCTGCAGAGGCCACTAAAATACTCATCCCCTTTCCAACCGCATATTTGTGTAAGACTGTATTTTCTTCATATCCTCAACCAAACAACATATTGCAACTGAATGCATAAAGAAATGTCCTCTTCTAAACCAGACATTTAAAAATAATTGCATAGTATAAAACAATGCCACTCTTTCACTAAATATTTTACTTTGGAAAATATAGTATTTTTCTAAAAACTTATATTTACCTATAATAAGTTTACAGTTATTTTTTTAAGCTTTTAATGTTTATTTATTTTTGAGAAAGAGTGTGAGTGAGGGAGGGGCAGAGAGAGGGAGAGACACAGAATCTGAAGCAGGCACCAAGCTCTGAGCTATCAGCACAGAGCCCGACGTGGGGCTCGAACCCAGAACAGCAAGATCATGACCTGAGCCGAAGTTGGACGCTTAACTGACTGAGACACTCAGGCGCCCCAAAATGAATGGATGTTTCTAAAGTTTTTTTTGTTTTACTTTTTAATATGATAAGTTGTAATAATGATAGCCTACATAAAACAAAGTTTGTTTTGAATCCTCGATATTTTTTAAATGTGTAGAGTCCTGAGACCAAAAATATCTGAGAACTTTTTGTCCAAACATAAAGCAAAAAAAGAAATAGAGTAATGGCAGACCTCTATAACTGGAAATTGAAGAGGAAGACTCAAATAGAAACGAGAATCCAGATTTTAAGAAAGATATTTAGACCAATGAATCACTTAAACTAGCTGCTGAAACTAGCTCAAAAGAGTTAACTGGACCCATAAATACTACCTTCAGGTCCTTAAAGCAATCAGCTCTTTAAGGTCAATTTTATACTATTAAATATAGTGTAATGTTTCCACTAATTCTTCTTGCTAATATTCAAGCCACACACAACAAGATATAAAAAGCCAAAAGGCAAATTATAAATACTTTCACATACAATGGAATATTACTCGGCCATTAAGAAGAATGAAACCTTGTCATTTTTGGCAACATGGATGGACCTAGAGAGTTTTACGCTATGTGAAATAAGTCAAAGAAAGACGAATACTATATGATATCATTTATATGTCGTATCTAAAAAACAAACAAGTGAACAAGCAAAATAAAATAGAAACAAACTGATAGTTGCCAGAGGGGAGGAAGGTGAGGGGACAAGCCAAATGGGTGAAGGGGAGTAGGAAATACAGGCTTCCGGTTATAAAATAAATAAGTCACAAGGATGTAATGTACAACATAAGGTTTATGGTCAACGGCATTGTAAGAGCATTGTATGATGACAGATGGTAGCTACACTTGTGAGCACAGCATATAGAGTTCTCGAATTGTTCTGTTGTGCATCTGGAACTAACATAACTTGTGTGTCAACTATATTTCGATTTAAAAAAAAAAACAGGACAGCACCTGTACAATCCAAATAAAGAATTATCCAACCCCCTCAAAATGTGAATCACTATGTAGTACACCTAAAACTAATACATTGTATGTCGATTATAATTCAATAAGTAAATTTTTTAATGTTTTAAATAAATAAAGTCCAAGGCTTTTGTCCACCCTATCTCAGACATCTCTCTCTTAGGTTTATCAAGTTGAGGTAGTGTGAAATTATTTTTTATTTTTTGTTCTATTTTTACCATGTAAATAAGTGTACCTGTTCCATTTTATTGAATGTAAAAGCAACAATACAGTAATTAAGGATAATATTGTATCATAATGCAATTAAGTCCTTTAGTATACACATTTAGATATTATATGGCATAGAAAATATCAGTAAATAGGGGCGCCTGGGTGGCGCAGTCGGTTAAGCATCCGACTTCAGCCAGGTCACGATCTCGCGGTCCGTGAGTTCGAGCCCTGCGTCGGGCTCTGGGCTGATGGCTCAGAGCCTGGAGCCTGTTTCCGATTCTGTGTCTCCCTCTCTCTCTGCCCCTCCTCCGTTCATGCTCTGTCTCTCTCTGTCCCCAAAATAAATAAACGTTGAAAAAAAAATTAAAAAAAAGAAAATA
The DNA here is from genome assembly GCF_027475565.1 of Acinonyx jubatus. Classification (NCBI taxonomy): domain Eukaryota; kingdom Metazoa; phylum Chordata; class Mammalia; order Carnivora; family Felidae; genus Acinonyx; species Acinonyx jubatus. The sequence continues at coordinate 13,435,763 of NC_069385.1, read as the reverse complement.
TCAGTAAATAAACACATATTCTTCTAATGAAACCTTAGATGCCCCCTTTTTTCCAGAACATCAAACCACTGTAATACTTTTACGCATTGTATTTATGTATTCTTCATTAATAGCTGTTAATCTTGTGTTCCATTAACAGTCTCAAAAAAATCAGGACTAAGCTATTAAAATATGTGTGGGGTAAAGGCATTTATACGAATAAAGCCAATGTATTTTGAAATTCAAAGAAGAGGGGCTTTTAGCACTTGTTTAGAATCTATTCCATTACTAAATGCATTGCTTTGAAGCAAATATTTTTATGAAAAAAGTGTTTTGTGATAAGGTTTGATATCAATGTTAAATCTTGACTGGTGGATAAGTTTTTCCCTCTTCAGATAGAAAAATCTAGGCTAAACAAGAAATGTTAACAAAAAAGCACATATTCCTAATATATAGATTAAGGAAATTAAAAGCTTAAGGAAACTAAATATTATATGGCTAGAATCCATGTTATATAAAATAATTAAGCATGTAATAAATTGCCTTATGTATTTACATTTCACCCCCTTTTACAAGAGACCTGAGATTTCACAGCAGACTTAAGACCACTCTGGTATGAAACATGCAATTATGGAGAAAAGGGAGAACACCCCATAAAGCAACTAAAATATAACAGAAGCTGGAACATGAGGTCCTTTTACACTATATGCTAAGTGATACCAATTTTTATTCCCATAACAGCTCTTCCCTGGTTTTATCAAGGCTTTCCTAAGATATTTATTTGAAAGAGAAATTAAGTTTGTCCTGCATTTTCTCAAACTGTATAGTGAATAGATGGGAGATACTGAGATATAGATATTAACATAATTTAAGGAAAGACTTATGATGTCCAGAATATCCCACATTCAAAACAGAAATGATAATTTTCTCAATGAAACTTGAGAAAGAGTAGCAGAAAAGGAAAACATCAGATTTCAGTTAAAAATATATAGTTGAAGCCCAGAGTTCAAATTCCTACTCCATAGAATGAAAAACAAATAATGTTTCTAGAGAAAGACAGTGGGAATTTGTACTCTGTGACAGTAATTCTAAGAGAAAAGTCACATGGTTAGTCCATATGTCTATACACTGAGTCCTGGTTAGTTAACAGAATATACTGACTTTAAAAAAATAAATGTTATTATTATACTCATAAAGGTGTTTTGTTTTCAAGCTGTGCCATTTAAAAATCACCCAGATTATTTTAGATGAAGTATTGTCTTTCTCAGTTTGGGCTGCTATAATAAAATCCAGAAACTAAGTGGCTTACAGTCAAAAGAAATTTATTTCTCACAGTTCTGGAAGCTGAAAGCCCAAAATCAGGGTGACAGCATGGTCAGATTCTGGTAAGGGTCTCTTCCAGGTTGCAGATTGCCAAACTGCTCTTTTCTCATTGTATCCTCATATGGTGAAAAAAGAGCTAGAGAGTTCTCTGGAGTTTCTTTTATAAGGGCAATAATCCCATTCCTTTTATTTTTTTAATGTTTATTTGTTTGTTTTGAAAGAGAGAGACCAGGCAAGAGGCAGAGAGAGAGGGAGAGAATGCCAAGCAGGCTCCAAGCTGTGAGCATGAACCCGACACAGGACTCAATCCCATGAACCATGAGAATCTGATACTTAACCCATCGAGCCATTCAGGCACTCCAACAATCTCATTCCTGAAGGCTCAACCCTCATTACCTAATTGCCTCTCAAAGACCCTATGTCATAATACCACCACACTGAGTGTTAGGATTTTAACATATGAATTTGGGGGGGGGGACACAAACATTCCATCCATAACATTTATGAAACATATGCTGGGCACCTGGGTGGCTCAGTCAGTTGAGCCACGACTCTTGATTTAGGCTCAGGTCATGGGATTGAGCCCTGCATCAGGCTCTGCGCTGAGCATAGATACTACTTGGGACTCTCTCTCTCTCTCTCTCTCTCTCTCTCTCTCTTTCTCTCTGCCCCTCTCTCCTGCTCACTTGCTCTCTCAATAAAAATGACAAAAAAAAAACACATATACTAATTATGTCTCAATTAAATTAGTATATTATAGATGGAAATATATTACACATTTAATACATACAGAGGAAAAAGTCTACTATGTTTTAAATACCACATAGTGAACGGACCTACCCTCAGGAATCTTCTTGCACAGTGTATAAAGCTGAGAGAGTAAATAAAATATATAAAGTAGGAAGTAGGCATACAAAAGATGACAAAATCATATTCCAAAAGATTTTCTTAGATTTGAGTCATGAACTAGATCTAACAAGATGTCATTTTAAAATTAAAAATCTATTGTGTTGTGCTCAGATCACTCTAAACAACTATAAATTTATAGGACAGGAGAAACATGACTTATAAGGCATAAGAAGTAAGCTCCAATTGTATCTAACTTTTAAAACTGCAGAACTTGGACCAAAGTAGACCTTTAATAAATATCTATTGAACTCATTTGGCTCATGTTTAGGAAATGTCGTCAATATTAAACATAAGGACATAAGGAGAGTCAAGAAAGTAATGTGACTTCAAAAAAAAAAGTCAATGGGGCCTTCCAATAACTATATTGGTAGAAAGAAAAGTTTGTAATATTGCTAAGTTTTTATTGGTCAAGCCAAACTTAAGGCACTGTTTTTAGCTCTGGAGATGTACCTTAAGAACCGGGGTGGGGGGGGGGAGGGAAAAAAGGAAAGGAAAGGAAAGGAAAGGAAAGGAAAGGAAAGGAAAGGAAAGGAAAGGAAAGGAAAGGAAGAGTGAAAGGGAGGGAGAGAGGAAGGAAAAAGGAAATAAGGACATACAAACTATAATGTGACTAGAAAAAAGGCAAGGTTACAGAAAAAAACCAAAACTACATTTTATAAGGAACAGCCAAAAGAAAGTAATATTTAAATTGTAGAAGAGACTACTTAATTATTGTCAAATATATGAAGTGGAATAATAAGTTATCATTTATTAACTACTATTGTATTATATATATCATTTAATCCTGCTAACAGGCCTATGAGGTATTATTAACATTTTTTTTACTGATAAGAAAACTGTCACTCAGTGTGAGAAAGTAACATATTCAGATTCACACAATTAAAAGTTATAAATCTAAAATTCACAAAATGATTTGAGTCAAAGGCCAGGGCTTATTCCATTGTGCCTATTTGTCTTTCACATCAAGTAAAGCTTCGACTGCTTCTATGTGTCCTCAAGAGACTAAATAATGCCAGAGAGATTTCAGTTCATTGTGAGTGAATTGATATACAAGTTCATACAAGAATATGTGGTAAGGTATTTTTATTAGTCTTTGGGAAATCTCTGTAAACTTTTATTGCTGAAATTACACCCTTCAGTATAAAAGGATAAAAATAATACTGAACATTGGCCAAGTAACTTATGGTTAGTGGAGTTTACTAATGAGTTATCTGCTTTCAAGAAAATGATAAAAAAAAATTGGAATTAAATGTTCTTTCCAAGCTCCTTAACCTACTCCTCTCTCTGTTCCCCAAGAAGGTTGCTTTTTACAACCAATTGGGGATACCTAATCCCAATGCTTATTGTTAAAAGACATATACATACACAAATACACACATGTACAGATATGAGAATTACTTCAGAATTAGTATTAACTTACCAAAAAACAAAGAAACAAACAACAACAACAAAAACATCTTACCCCTGGTTGATTTAAATTTTATTTCTAAAATAAAAATATTTGGGGTCTTGGAAGTGAGGTATCAAATTTTTAAGTGTATCAATATTCTTCAACCTTGTGTGGATATCAACCAGTTCCAGATATCTATGAAATTCCTCTAGGAATCTCTATAGGAGGAAACAGACTGAAATAATGTGAATGCTTGATGTTGACACGCTTCTACTGAAAAGCACATGTTCATGTGCCTGGCAATAAAAGAGGTAATAAATAATTCTAAACAGATCTGTGAGAGTTAAGTGTGGAGGATCACCTTTATCTTTCGTTGACTTTCCTGAATGCCACAATCCCCTGATTGCTGTAACCAGTTCTTGTGCCTTTTCCCCACCAGGATAGAAATCAGTTGCAACTAAAGCTTCTGCTCTAGGAGAAATTAAAGGAATATGGACTGAATGGAATAAGTTTCCTACACAAAAGTTTGTTTCTCGCTTCTTTTTCAGAAAAAGGACATTTGTTTCAGACAGGTTTGTAGGGTTGAAAATTCTCGTTCAGTGATGTAAAAACACCTTTGCTATGTGTAGACACGCAGGACTGAGACAAGGGGACTAAAGACGAGGAATTTGTGCGCCCTATGCCAAAGATTTCAGCAGACTAGAGGGCTGGAAAAGGGTTGGGGGGTAAGGATTACTCAGGTTGCACCAGGCCAATGTGCTTCCTGTCCTATTGTATTATACAGAGAAAACGGCGCTAGGAAAATAGAGTGATGTCAGCCCCCTTTCTTATGCTTTACTGCTGCCAAGAACTAACTCTCTCTCCCCCCAACCCTTTCCTCCAACTCCCTTCCCCATTCTGCTCCTCCTTAGATGTGTTTGCAGGGACGAGTGCCGAATGGGGAGACAGACCCACTCATTAGATCGCTTTGCGCAAAATCCACCCCCCTTCTCTCTTCTCCCTCCCCTCCAGCCTCTGGATCCCGCACAGCCCTCCCTCCCCTCCCTACAGTGGTGTTGGGTTGAGGATGTGTCTCTACTACTAAGGCGAAAGGGGGCTACAAACAGTGGATAATATCAGATGCCCAGCTCTCCCCTTCTGCCTGAAGCTCCTCTCTGGCTGCACCAGGATTGGTCTCTGTAAGAAATAGCAGGAACTGTGGTAGCGGCGGCGAGAGGAAGCAGCTGAGACGCGTGGAACCTGGAAAAGTCTGGGTGCTCGCTGTTACCTCACAACGAGGTCCCAGCCAGGCGTCAGCACCATGGACAGCAGCACCGTCCCCACTAACGCCAGCAATTGCACTGATCCCTATTTGCACTCTTCAAGTTGCTCCCCAGCACCTAGCCCGGGTTCCTGGGTCAACTTCTCCCACCTAGATGGCAACCTGTCCGACCCATGCGGTCCTAACCGCACGGAGCTGGGCGGGAGCGACAGCTCGTGCCTTTCGACCGGCAGTCCTTCCATGATCACAGCCATCACCATCATGGCCCTCTACTCCATCGTGTGCGTCGTGGGTCTCTTCGGAAACTTCCTGGTCATGTATGTGATTGTCAGGTAAGGAAGGCGCCAGGGCTCCCAGCAGAGATTTCAGCAGCTAATAGGGGCTTAAAGGGACACCTGACCCCTGGGTAGTGTTTGGCGGGAGGATGAGAGAAGAGAGGTAAACAGGGGGGTATTATGGGAGCGACAGTGGATAGAGTGGTTGTTGTGAGTGCAAAAATCTACTTTTCTGTTTTTCTCTCCACTGTTAAAGAATCAAAAATTTCAGAAACAGAGAAGTTGCTTTGGTAGAAGCTGTAAAGCTCCGGGGGGGAAAAATAATAATAATAATAAGCTCTTAGAGCTCACTTACACTGAGCCAAGGGGGCTCTTGGGCACAGGAACCCACAGTCCCTTCCACAGGAGCTGTGGACACAGTAATTTGTGAATAATGAAAGAGAAATTTTAGTTAGATTTCCTAATTTGGGGGCCGATCTCCTTTTGAGTTCTTTTCAGAGAAGAACCTTGGCAACTCTCCTACCCCTGCTGGTTTCCGTGTACTTTGCTGCACCCCCTGCCCTCCTCTTTCCTTGTCACATTTGTCTCACTTCCCTCGTGGCCATCCTGAGGCCACACTCAGTGAGAAAGTTTTTCTTGTGTCTCTCCACAGTAAATAATGTTGTTTTGTTGTAATAAATATGACAGTTGGGCTGCCTAGACCATTTTGCAGTTGGCAGCTGTAGATCTGCTATGGGAGTCACAAACCGAATTGGGAATAGAGTGTGGTTCAGGAGAAATGCAGGGTATGACTGTTTTTCAAATCCTCTGAAAATGAGACCCAGTTAAAAGTGACCAAAAGCGACATAATTCTGGATTATAAACTATAATATAAAGAAGTTACAGTGGTTGCTCATGGGGAAAAAAGTGTCTTTACTCAGTGAAATTATTTCAAAAGAATTTGTGGGCCATATTCTGTTTACTCATATGCTCCAGGTTTGTTTGGCAAAGAGTGTACGAGTTTTCAATATTAACTGAGATTAATGTAGATTGCGTTAGTGCTGGTGTGTATATTCAAATCCTACATGCTAATATGGAATATGATATATTCATTTTTGTTAAAGTAAATAAATATTTTAACACCTTAAAATGGGGTTTTCTTCCTACTAGGGGTTATTTGTATGTAGTGAACATGGTATTTTCATATTTAGTTACAATATTCACTCCATCTATTCAGCAAGTATTGCAGGGCTTAATGGAGCTCCTCAATCATTAAACAATCATGTTCCCTATTATACTTTCATGATCAAGGTGCTGCAAGTTGCTTGTAATCGATTCTTTCTTATATGCCTGGTCTCTTTAATTAATGATTGTTAAAGAATAAAACTAATTTCTCTAATCTTTTGCTGAGGTATGAGATAAGTAGTGTCTCTAAGAAAAGAGCACCATCTATTGAGAAGAAGGCTAACAACAGAAGGGAAAATGCAGGAAGGAAATCAATGGAAGAATTTATTTTTGAAAACATTTACCTTGTAATAATCTAATACAAAGATTCAAAGATAAAAAAACAAGTCTAATTTGCAGTTATGATAATAAAAATAATAAATAAAGCATAATTAAAGGACTGCTTTATAAAGAGAGAATATGATTCTCATTTGTCCTAAGAAAATTCATAGAATCACAAGGTGATAAGGCTGGAAGGGACCCTAGAGATTACCTATGCTAGATGAGTAAACTGAGGCACAGAAAATAGCAGTGATTTCTTCAAGGACAGATAGTTCATTAGTTCTATAATACTGTTAGTTCGATATAGTATCTACATTAGCCAATATAATTTTCTTTTTATTAGAGTGGCAAATTATGATTTGAGTTAATTCGACTAAAAGACTGATGGAATAGATTTAGTTAGCCGTAATAATGAGGAAATAATAAAGTACCCCAAATTTATGTCTGAAATCATGGACACAATGAAGAGAAATTACTAAAGTGTCTAGAAATCCTGCTGTCTGAAGCATAATCTTTTATTTCCTTTTATTTCTTCTCTTGGTATTTTCCTTCCTTATTTTTCTCCCCTCTAGTTTATCCTTTTCTATAAAGAGAGAGCCAGTAAAGCAGCAATTTGGCTGTGAAATAAGAAGGCTGGTCTTATTTCAGTGTTTAAGAGATTGCTGGTTAGGTGAGTTTGTTTTAAAGGCATCTGACCTCTTGATGGCTTGGAGACGGATAGTGACATTGCATCTTAGTAAGAATATGATATTATGCTTTACTTCTCTGTTCTAACAAAATGCAGTATGATTTGAAAACTCATCCCCAACACCCACCTGTGGCAAGTTGGGTGTTTAATTCCACAGTCAGGTAACCCTCTGGAAATATGACTGTGAAACAGAAAAATAGACTGATGAAGTGATGAAGAAAGCATCTGGGGTTGAAGAAAATATGTTTATTTAGCTTAGAATATTTAATTGGACTGTCTCCAGGCTGTGGTGTTTTTACTACAAAAGTGATAGTTCGGAGATATTATTGCCCCTGTTAAAAAGGTGAGTAAAATGCTACCCCCATTAGAGTATTGAGGTAAAATGCTCACTTCCTGCTATTATTTAAAGTTCAACAAATACTTTTGAAAGGTCAAGTACAATTAATGGTCAAGTTGCAGTTTCCTAACCAGATTAAGGTAATATTTATTAGTATGTTTTAATACACCAAGTGAATCATGAGGCTCAGGTGACTATGGCAACCAAAACAACAACAAAAATAACTGCTAATGCAGATACCATGATTAATACTGCTCTGTTCTGTCTCAACTCCATCATCATCATACCTTCATCAACAACATTATTAAATAGTATAACTTAAGTAGGATTCTTACACAGTGCTGTTCTGAAAAACATGAGGGAGGAAAAGAGATACCATCACCATCATATGATCTAAAGATTTAAAATCCAGATGTCAAATGATAGAAATGTTATAGCTATTCATCACACAAAAACTTTTTTTGGGTTTAAAGAAAAAAATTACTTGCAAGATAATATTATAAAATTTACCACACAAATTCTAAAAACTGTGGTGATAAAATATTACAAAATGTATTATTGTCAAGAATATTTTTTAAAAAATCAACCAGAATAGTACACAGAGTTATAGCCACCAGGAATGTTTCATTTTTTGAGAGCGCTTATCCAAAGCACAGAATTAATCATAAATATAAAAGTTGATATTGTGCCAGATGTATTTATTTTTGTAAGTTTTTTTTCCAAAAAGATTTGTCCATGTAGTCGTGAACATTGTCTATGCAGACACTGTTAAGAAAGAAAGAAAGAAAGAAAGAAAGAAAGAAAGAAAGAAAGAAAGAAAGAAAGAGAAAGAAAGAAAGAAAGAAAGAAAGAAAGAAAGAAAGAAAGAAAGAAAGAAAGAACAGAAAGAAAAAAGAAAAAGTAGAGGGTTGGAAACTGTTAGATCTCTATGAGTTGTGTAAATCATCCTGACCAATAAAGTTCCAATGAAGAGTGCCAAATGAATGATATTGCCTTCATTTTTCAGATTACTTCTTAATTTGACTAGATAAATTCTCAATATGACCAGTTACCAGAGCAGAGAATGTATATATATGCAAGATGTTATTGTCATTTTTCTTTCACTAAAAAGTATTTCTGACTTTAAAACAAGTCCTATGAGCTCATACTTGTTTTATATACTAAATATTTGATTCAGATTTAAACTACAAAATGAACAGGCATGACTGATTAGAACAGAAGTATAAGCTTTTTTCCTCACTTCAGATATAAGTAGCTGAAAAAATAAGCAATAACAATGTTTTATCTAATATGTATATATTAGATATATATTTTATATATATATTATATATATATTTTTTATCTAATACACACACACACACACACACACACACACACACACACAAATACGTATATACATATGAGTTAATTTTAATACATAAGTCCCTGAATATGGTCACTAGTAATTTTAATAAAATAAAAAAAGATAATTGTTTATTTAGAAAGCTCAAATACTAACAAAGCTTGCTTTCTTTTTTAAAACTATAAAATATCCTAGTTAGAGGATGATTTTTTTTTTTTGAGGATGGATTTAAAGGAAAAAAAATCCTACTAAATAAAAATCTGTCCTTAACATAACGGTTTACATGAAAATATAAGAATTTAATTGTATTCCTTTTACTTGCAATACAGAGGTCCTGGTAGTATTTCTTACAGTGTCAACTTTAACTATTTCACATATAGGTGCTAATTCTACCATAACACTGTTCTTCACTGTGTCCTAAAAACACTATGTTGCTTTTCATTTCCTCTGTGGTAGGTTGTGTTTCTGTCATCTACAAAGAGTTATCACTGAGTTTCTTTTCTTTCTCTCCTTTCTTTCTTGAAAGAATGAGCTATCTCATATTTTATTAAATGTTTCCAGCACAAAGGAATGTATAGAGAGTAATAAGATTCTTCACCTTCAAAAATTATATGTATAATTATAATAATTATATATACTAGTAATATATATTATATATTACACACAATAATATATATTATATACTTTATATAATATACAACACATGACTGTATGTTTTATATATTATAAGTTGGGGCGCCTGGGTGGCTCAGTCGGTTAAGCATCCGACTTAGGCTCAGGTCATGATCTCATGGTTCGTGGGTTCGAGCCCCACATCAGGCTCTGTGCTGACAGGCCTGTTTCAGATTCTGTCGATCTCTCTCTCTCTCTCTGCCCCTCCCCCACTCGCGCTCTGTTTCCCTCTGTCTCAAAAATAAACATATATTATAAGTAATCCATAATATATAACAATTATATATACATAATAACCTATAATATGTAAATTATATTATACATATGCTACATATATATAAGAAGCAGCCTCATTTTTCCTATTATACTGACTCCCCAGAGACTATTATTATTGTAAATTTGGTGGTTATTATTCATAGGCATATTTTAAACTTTTATTTTTGCTGTGCTTCCATAAAGTATAATCTTTTAAACATGTTCTTTGAACTTTATATATTAAATGTTTATATTTTATATTAATGTGAATAGACATAATTTCACTATTTTCCCAGAGTTGTTCTAGTTCCAGCAGATCATAGAAATGAGATGGTAAAGAATTAACTCTCCTTAATACTGTTAACTTATCTCTAAATCTGTGTTAAAAATTATGGTGAAGATTTCTTCACAAGTGTTTTCCTGAACAAATATTTTCATTAATACTTACATGCAGTATTTGGGGAAAAACTTCTGGCAACTGCTACAATAAGTAAATCTTGTGAATAAAACCTAGGTATAATTTCTCTACTTCTAAGGAGGAAATAAAAATAATTGGTTTCTGACTACTTCAAAATGTCATTCATGCTAAATGCTAACAATCCTTACTTTGGGATTTTGAATGTCTTAGAGAACTCTTTACACATAAAAGTTTAAAATGTTATTTCTTCTAGAATTCCGCTTTAGGTATTAATTGAAATAAAATTATTTTGGTTAGCAGGAGCAGATAAACTGGTTTTGATAAATAATGTAAAACAGTGTGACATCTTAAAATATATTAACAATAAATACCAAGACTAAATGTTGTGTGAAGTTTGTAAAATATGTGAATTTCATATTTTTAATCTTCATAAAGATTAATGTATATTAATTAACTAAAACAACAATTTATGACTATAGTCTCCGAACTTGTGTTTAGATGTAGACACTTACTTCAAGAACCCCTAAGTCAATATATTGGAGTGCCTGGGTGGCTCAGTAGGTTGGGCAATTGACTCTTCCATGGGCATTCAGCTCAGGTCATGATCTCATAGTTCATGGGATCAAGCCCTGTATTGGGCTCCGTGATGAGAACACAGAGCTTGCAGAGGGATCAATCTCTCCCTCTCTCTCTGCCCCTCCCCTGCTCCTATGCACTTGTGATCTCTCTCTGTCTCAAAATAAATAAGTGAACTCTATTTAAAAAAACAAACTCATAAGCCAATATATAAAGGAAATCAAAGGAGCTATTCAGGATGAATCACATGCTGGGGCCACAGAGCACTGCTCAACTGCTAGCCCCATCCTACCCTCCATTGCTGTCCTCAGAGCACCTTCATGGAATTTCCAGAGCTCTCTCAGGTAATATTTTAAAATAGTGATTTTCATATTGTTTCAGACCTTTGTTGTACCTCACCTCTCATCCTGCTGTTCACCTTTGACTTCAGTGATTAGTATGGCAGTTAGTTTTGCCTGGATATATCTTGGTAACTTTCTACCCTAGCTGCATCTATAGCCCTTGTTTTCATCCCTGGAACTTCTCTGACTCTACCACCCTCCACAGAAATAAGCCTGGTATTCACAGGTGAGAATGTGTGAAGAAGTTGCCACCCACGAAAGACACCTTGACTGGGGAAATGGGAAGCTGTGGACAAATGGTCCCCTCTGCTTCCCTCTACCCTTAGGTACACAGTTCTGAGGAGCAGACCACAAGGCACATTAGAAACTCTGGTCTTCATTGTGACCATTTCAAGAACATGCTTTTCCTTCTTTCCTTTTTACCTTCTACTCCCCCACTTCTGTTCCCACTTCTATTCCCTGCAAATGCTCTCCAAAATGATTTACCTTCACAACAATTTCTGTCTCACTCTGTAAAGCGTATCATTCCTGCTATTTTTATGACTGGTTACAATGTGTTGGCACAGTAAAATCCAATTAATAAATAGGCCTTTGCCAATTCATTAAATATAGGTTTTCCTGAATAATTAAAAGTTCTTAAGAAAAATTCTAATCAGTATCCCATATTAGAACAATGAAGAGAATTCATGAGCGAAGCTTTTCCTTTTATTAGTTTTCCTGTTTCAGGATTCAGGAAAGGTTTTAGTAGATATTCCCTTAATGGACAGGAAGTAGGTAACAGTCATGTGTAGTGTTCAGATTCCTTCTTGAGTTCAGGGTGATGGTAGCAATATGCTCTCAGATATGTAAAAGAAATAAATAAAGCCTCCTGTGCCTTCTAATAAATTATCTGAAGACAAAAACTACCACCCCCTTCTCCACTGGTTCCAAGTTATATAATACCCATAAAAGTTCTCATGATAACTAAATTCAAGAAAATTTCAGGGTCCTCAAAATGAGCTGAAACAACAGATAAAAGAAATGTCGTATACAATAAACATCATGTAATGAGTTTGTCTTCGCATCTCCTTTCCCTAGTCATCCATTCTTGCTTCAGGCTGAGGGTCTTTGAATTCAAGATATACATTGTAGAATATAAAGGTCACATAGAAAAAATGTTTTTTTGCTTTGGCTCAGGACCCCAAGTGCCACTTGTGGCTCAATTTCAAACTGTTCTGTGCCTCATTCTCCTCATCTGTAAAATGTAAGAATTGAACTGAAAAACTCTTGAAGTCCCTTCTAGTACTAAGAATTCCTATGGCAACTTCAAGGACTACTTCTCCATAATTTTGCAGCTACACTATCTAGAGAAAAAAGAGTAATGATTTACCAAGTTAAATAATGTTGTTTTCAATTCCATCTCACCCTCTTGCATTTTAGATAAGCTCAAATGGATTCTGTCAGAGAGAGAAATTGCTGAGATGCCAGTTTGGTGTCAATTAATATAATGAGCCAGACCGAAGGCAACAGTCAAGGCTTCATTCACTTACTGTGAGAGTATAAGCAAGACACAAAACAAGATAAAAGTGTCCGCTCCCCAAGGTTCTGTTTTTCCCCCACATTAAGGCACCAGGTCACAAGAAGAGCTAGGAGCGGGAAAGTATTGAGTCAGAGAGAAGAGTTTCTTCAAGGACTCCTGATAAGGAAGTCTCAGCAGAGACACCTGGAAATAGCTTTGTCAAGGCCTACTCAATAAGAAGGCTCCAAATGGAGGCAGTTGGACTAGTGATGCATATACATCTTAGAGCATTGCTGTTGAGGTGGAAGAGGGGCATGAGTCCTTGAACACAAATTCCTCCAGATTATATACCAAGTCTCTTGTGGGGAGGACAGCTTCTCCCCATGAAGTCTACCAAGTAGAGCCTTTGTAGTTGCCTATGGTTGAGCCTCAAAGGTCACACAGTATATGGCCTGGACTCAGACTTCTCAGGTTCAGCTTAAACCCTGACACGTCTCTTTCCTCTCCTGTTCTCTCCCCCTCCACTCCTTTTCTCCTCTCCTCCCTCTCGAACTCCCCCTCTCCTCCTTTCCCCCTCCCTCCCTCTCTCTCGTTCTCTTTTTAATTCATGTAAAGATTATTTTAATATTTGCTTTCAGAAATTAATTATATTCAGGATGTTGCATTCTAAAGTAGGGCAGATAGGACTGTTACACATGAGGGAACCCTGGATGGGTTCAAATGAGAGAGAGATCATTCTGTTCTGGATATGAGTTTCTGCCCAGGCAAGAATATTGTCAAGTATGTTTTTTAAATTCGATCATGTGTTATCTTATTAGTTGCATATAAGTAGGTGTCCTAAAGAGATTCAAATGTAATCATTCACACTTAGTAAAAATTATTCTTTGTAATTTAAGGTTTAAATATATTAAACCAACATGATACATTCAGTCTCCAAATATGCTACATATTAATTTCTACTATAAATTTTTATTTTCCCCTGTCATCTACTTTTTCTAATAAAATCCTTATTCTTCAAGTCTCAACTTAAAGCCATTTCTCTTTGCAGCCTCCCCAAAGTACTTCTACAACCAAGTTCCCTGCACTGTAACCCATGATAAAGGCTCTGATTGTGAAAAGTCTGGACATTTTCTCATGCTTTTACAAAATGTCACTTGATAATCCTTGAAGACTTGATAGACAACTATCTCTCTGTGATAGTTAAGAAATGTGATAGTTGTTCAAAGTTGAACAACAGAAGCATGCATCTTTGAAACATTTTGTAATTCAAAGTTTTCAGCATTTCAGATTCACCTCAAAGTATTCAGATGTAAATTCTGATTCAGACAATTCTCTCAATTCACTGCTTTATTCATGGGTATTTAGCTTTTATAACTTGAATCATGAAAACTGATCTGTATCACTGGATTAATATCAGAAAATCATAAATTCACATACACACACATATATCTATGTGTGCATATATGTGTAAGTCCAAAAACATTAAATTGGAAATAGATTGTGCTCTTATGATTGAAATACAGAAAGATTTTAAAGCGTGAAATTACTAAAGTTAATACAGTTAGTTCTCAATATTCATGATAGTTATGTTTTATGAAGTCATTGTGATTAATAAATTAGACAAGACTGAAGCTTTGCTTCTAGGGAAGATTTAGGGTTACGTTCCTGTGAGCCACAGTCACATTTGCATCAGTTAATCAAAACATAACTTTCTGTTATTTGTGGTTCTGTATAAAGGCATCCATTTAATCTTTATTGTCGATTCATTAACATTGAATGCACAGTCAACAGCATTGTAACCAATGTCTGCATGAAACTCATCTAAGATATTAGACACATCACTGCCATCTTATACTTAGGCACACCAGACAGCACTTCAGCACTCTGTTTGAGGTCAATTTTAAATAGTAAGATTACCGACAAACAACGCAAAAATGCTATAAACGTGTCACAGAAAGGAGACATTTGTAGTCTGAGAGTTGAAATGGGAAGGCAGAGTGTTGCTTTGTTTGACCTCCGCTGAAAACTTGTCCATCAAAGCAACTCAAAGTTTCTGTCACTCTGTACATAACTGCAAATGACCATAAAAACACATCAGTATAGAGTTTAGGGTTAAAATAAAATTTAACAAGCAAGGTTGTTTGCAAATACAGAATCCATTAATAATGAGGATCAACTGCATATACAAATGTTTTCCCAGGAAATATTTTAAAAACAGAGCTGAAGAAAAAAATCAGAAAGCATGTTCCATATTAAATATGATTACAATTTCATGTCATGAAGGCACATTTTGTATTTTTAATCATTATTTATCATAATCAAAGGGAATAGCTTGAAGACAAAATGGGTTCCCATATGAATCAGTATATCACTAGATACCTATATTAGCACACAAATTTAAGAACATGCATGATGCACAAGAGTCCCTTTTTCTCCATATCCATGCCAGTATTTGTTATTTCTTGTCATACTGACATTCATGAAGTGATATCTCACTGTGGTTTTAATTTACATTTCCCAAATGCCTAAAGATGCTGAACATTTTTCCATGTACACATTGGCCTTTTGTATATCTTCTTTGGATAAATGTCTATTCAGGTCCTTTGCCCATTTTTTAATTGGGTTTTTTGTTACTGAGTTATATGAGTTCTTTATATATTTTGGATCTTAACCCCTTATCAGATATATGGCTTGAAAATATTTTTCCCATCCCATGGATCATCTTTTCACTTTGTAAATGATTTATTTTGTGTGTCTAGAAGCTTTTCAGTTTGATATAGTGCTGTTTGTTTATTTTTTATTTTGTTGCCTGTGTTTGAGTTGTCATATCTAAAAAATCATTACCAAGACCCATGTCAAGGAAACTTGTTCCTATGTTTTCTTATAGGAGTTTCATGGTTTCAGGTCTTACATATAAGTCTTTAGTCTATTTTGAGTTAATTTTTGAGAGTGGTGTAAGATATGGGTCCAGTTTCATTCTTTTACATGTGAATATCTGATTATCCCAGCACCACATATGGAAGAGACTGTCTTTTCACCATTGAGTATTCTTGACTCCATTGTCAAATATTAGTTAACCGTATATGTTTGGGTCTGTTTCTGAGCTCTTAATTCTGTTCCTTTGGTCTATT
Source organism: Acinonyx jubatus (assembly GCF_027475565.1). Taxonomy (NCBI): domain Eukaryota; kingdom Metazoa; phylum Chordata; class Mammalia; order Carnivora; family Felidae; genus Acinonyx; species Acinonyx jubatus. The sequence continues at coordinate 13,419,883 of NC_069385.1, read as the reverse complement.
TGTCTCTTATTATGCCAGTACCATACTGTTTTGATGACAATAGTTTTATAATATAGCTTGCAATCAGGATATGTGATGTCTGCTGTTTTGTTCTTCCTTCTCAAGATTTCTTTGGCCATTCAGGATCTTTTTTGGTTTCCTACAAATTTTAGAAGTGTTTTTTCTACTTCTGTAAAAATTCCATTGGGATCTTGATAGGGGTTGCATTGAATCTATAGACGGTTTTTGGTAATATTGACATTTTAACAATATTAAAATGTGTTGGGTTCTCCCAACACATAGTATGAGATACTTTTCCATTTATTTGTGTCCTCTTTGATTTCTTTCATCAACATCTTATAGTTTTCAGAGATATTTTTTTATCTCCTTAGTTAAATTTATTCCTAAGTATTTCATTGTTTTTGATGCAATTGTATATGAAATTATTTTCTTAATTTCTCTTCCTGATAGTTTGATATTAATGTATAGAAGTGCAGCAAATTTTTCTGGATATTTATTTTGTATCATGCAACTTTATTGAATTTATTTGTTAATTCTAACAGTTTTTTGGTGGAGTTTTTAGGATCATGCATATATATAGTATCATGTCTGCAAATAGTGACAGTTTTATTCTTCCTTTATAATTTGGATTTTTATATTTTTATTTCCTTTTCTTTTCTTTTTTCCTAATTGCTATGGCTATGACTTCCAATACTATGTTGAATAAAATGGCAAGAATGGGCATCCTTTTCTAATCTTTATTCCTGAGAAAAATTTTCAGTTTTTCATTATTGAGTACTATGTTAGCTTTGGGCCTGTCATATGTGGCCTTTATTACATTGAGGCACATTCCCTCTATACCCACTTTATTGAGATTTTTTATCACAAATGCGTGTTGGATTTTGTTAAATGTTTTATATGCATTTATTGAAATGATCACATGATATTATCCTTCATTTTGTTAATGTGATGTATGTGTCACGTTGATTATTTGCAGATGTTGTACCATCCTTGCATTCCTAAAATAAATCCCACTTGATCGTGGTGCATGATCCTTTTAAAGTATTGTTGAATTTGGCTTGCTAATATTTTGTTGGGGATTTTTGCATATGTTCATCAGGAATATTGGCCTGTAATTTTATTTTTCTGTGGTGTCTTTATCTGATTTTCATATCAGGGTAATGCTAGCCTTATAAAATAAATTTGGAAACATTCCCTTCTTTTCAATTTTTTGGAAAATTTTGAGAAAGACAGGTATTAATTATTCTTTGAATGTTGGGTAGAATTCACCAGGAAAGACTTTTGATCCTGGACTTTTTTTGTTGGGAGGTTTTTGATCAACGATTTGATCTCCTTGCTAGTAATCATTCTTCTCAGGTCTTCTATTTCATCATGAGTCAGTTTTGTTAGGTTGAATGTCTTTATGAATTTATCTATTTCTTCTAGGTTGTCCAATTTGTTGACTAAAATTGTTCAGAGTAGTCTATTATGATCTTTTTTATTTCCGTAATATGAGCTCTAACTTCTTTTTCACTTCTGATTCTATATCTATCTGTCTGTATGTCTGTCTATTTATCTTTCTCTTAGTGAGTCTAGCCAAAGGTTTGTGAATTTTGTTTATCTTTTCAGCTCTTACTTTTATTAATTTTTTCTATTGTTTTTTTAGTCTCTATTTCAATTATTTCCATGTTATCTTTGCTGTTTCCTTTCTTTACACTACCTTTGGGGTTTGTTTATTCTTTTTTTTTTCTAGCTTCTCTGGATGCAGAGTTAAATTGTTTATTTGGGCTTTCCTTGTTCCCTGAAATAGGACTGTACTGCTGTAAACTTCCCTTTTAAAATTGCTTTTGCTTCATCCCGTAGATTTTGGACTGTTGTATTTCCATTTTAATTTGTCTCCAGGTATTTTTTTTATTTCTCCTTTGATTTTTTTTTTACTCATTGATTTCAATAGCATGTTATCTAATATCCACACATTTGATTTTTCGAATTTTCTTCCTGTGATTGATTTCTAGTTTCATTATATATTTAACAGTCTATATCAAGTTAATAGCATCTTAAGTTTGAACATGTTCTAAAAGTTCTATATTTTTACTCCCGCCCCCATGTGTTCTGTTTCTGATACCATATTTTGCATCTTTTCTTTTGCCTATCCCTTAACTAATTATGATAGTTATAGTTAATTTTACTACTTTTGTCTATTAACTTTCATATTAACCTTGTAAGCGGTTAATCTACTGTTTACTATATATTTGCATTTATTAGTGAGATTTTTACTCCCATATGTTTTCCTGTTACTAATTAATGCATTTTCTTTTCAGCTAAAAAAAAATCCCTTTAATATTTCTTGTAAGTCAGTTTAGTGTTGACAAACTCCTTTAGTATTTGTTTGTTTGGAAAACATGATCTCCTTTTCAGTCTGAATAATAACCTTGCTGGGTAGAATATTCTCATTTGGAAGTTTTTTTTTCCTGTCAGCACTTTGACTATATCATGCTACTCCCTTCTGGCCTGCAAAGTTTCTACTGAAAAATTAACTGATAGTCTTATCAATTTCCTTTGTATGTAGCAAGTTGTTTTCTCTTGTTGCTTTTAAAATTTTTCTCTTTATATTTAACTTTTGACATTTTAATTATAATGTGTCTTAGTGTTATCTCTTTGGGTTCATCCTATTTGTAACTCTGTTTGCTTCCTGAGCCTAGATGTCTCTTTCCTTCACCAGGGAAGTTCAGGGAAGTTCACCAGGGAATTTTTCAGCCATTATTTATTTAAATAACTTTTCTACCTCTTTCTCTCCCTTCTACGTCTGGGGCCTCTGTATGTAGATGCCTTTTCTTTTGATATTGTCCCAAGGGTCCTTTAAACTATCTTCATTTTGTTTAATTCTTATTTCTTTTGTTCCTCTGATTGGGTAATTTCCGCTGCCCTATAGTCCAGGTTGCTGATCCATTTTCAGCTGGTTTTGTCTTGTTCTTTCATTTGGAATACATTCTTTTGTGTTCTCATTTTGGGCAGCTCTCTTTTTCTCCTTATTAGATGAAACAACTCTCTCTTCAAATCTTGAAAGAGTGGCCTTGTGTAGGACATGAACCTTATCATTCAACCTTGCCCTGGATTTTGGTTGTTTCTCAGACTTCTTTGATTGTCTAAGTAGCATGATTGGTTTTTGATGGGTCCTAGTTGTTGAGAGTATGCCAAGACCTGTCAGAGTTCCAAAGGTTTGGATCTCAGACAGAGCCTGGTTTTAGGCTAATTGTAAGCCAGATCCTCTGGCACCAGCTTTTAAGATGATAGATAGATGATAGATAGATAGATAGATAGATAGATAGATAGATAGAAATAGAGATAGAGATAATCTTATGTATATATAGATGGGTCTGCAATCATAAACCCTGCTGATTTCTAGACCAGGAAATTTGGAGGTATCCCCTCAGCAACACTGGCAAAAAAATGCATTAGTCATATATATAAAATCTCATTTCTTGGATGCATCAGGGAGCTGTAGCAAGGTCAAGGGAGGGCTCTAATATGGTATCTCCATGCCCACACTCCCTGGGTGCACTGCTGTAGCATCTGGATATGTGGCAAACCTGAAGCCTGAGCCTCAGGCTGAAGCTCCAGGACAAGAAAATAGGCATTTGTCTCATGAAGACTGGGGACATGTTTTAGTCAGCTGTTTGTTCAGTACCTAGGGATGGTAGGCTGCTAAGAACAGTCTCTCTGATTATCTCAGACTCATAAGGCTCAGAAACACAATTTCCACTGGCCAACAGAGCCAGGCACTCAAGAGGCCTGCCTTGTGTGGGCTGCACATGTCTACCATCTGTGGCAAGGCTGGCTGTGGTTGTGACATACCAGGACTGGGACAGGACAACCCACAGCTGAGATGCAATGTGAGGTACTTGTATGTCTAGCTATGGTGCATGAGGGGCAAGACACTCAGCGACAATGGCTGCAGTGTGAGGGAGTGAGGCTCCCACTAGAACTAACAGGCCAGAAGATGGGTGGTACCCACCAGCCCCGGCACCAATAAGGCAGAAGGTGAATGCAAATATGGCACCTGCCAGCACCTCCACCCCCAGAGTGAGTCTCAACAGGTTCTTGCCTTTCTGGCAGATGCTTTAAGGTTAACATAATGAGCCCCCTAATATGGATTAGTCGCCTTTCAAATTGTTGCTTTTTTTATGGGTCCCCTTGTAGTGGGTCTATGCTGAACCTTTTGAGTGGATTTCTGTTCCTCATAGCCCTATTGTTCTCCTGGAAGTAAGCCCTGTTTGTTTATGTTTTTCAAAGTTTATTTGTTTATTTTGAGAGGGGGGCAGTGCACACAAGCAGGGGAGGGGCAAAGGGAGGGGACAGAGAGAGAATCCCAAGCAGGCATGGGGCTTAAACTCAAAAACCATGAGATCATGACCTGAGCTGAAGTCAAGTGTCTGACACTTGACCAACTGAGCCACCTTGTCGCCCCCAGTCCTGTTTGTTTTTAAGGCCAAACTCTAACTCTTTGGTGGCTCATTTGTCTGATGCAGTTCTCAAGGGGTGCCTGATATGTGACAAGAAAACCCTCACTCATCAAGGGACAAGTTCTGTATTATAAGAACCCTCCTGACTATGGTCATTACACCTGGGGTGGGGTTTCTTGGAAGGCCATGTCTCTGCCTCTTCTACCCATATTGATGTAGCCTTTTTATCCTTTTTTGTGTAAACACTGTTCAGCTAGCTTTCAGTTCCTTTTCAGAAGGAAATGTTCCACATATAGCTGTGGGTCTGTTGTGTTTGTGGGAGGAGGTGAGTTCAGGATCCTCCGATACCACTACCTTTAACCCTCATCCCCCCAGAAAATCAGCAATATTCATTACCATCCTTAGCCAGTGATTAGGAAGCAAGTGCTTAGAAAATAGCATGCTGAAAAATTTCCCTCAATTGGACATGCTTTGTGGTTATCTTAAATCAGTGCAATTTTTTAGGCTCTCTCACAGTATTTTCATCTTCAACTATTTGAAGCTTTCAGGAAAAATTGAAACTGTCATCTGCAAATTCGTATTAACTTCTTAGCAAATACAAAATCTGTCCTCAAAGACACCTATGTCTGCACACCAGCCACTCTGCACCCACCCCCATGCACCCAGATGGTGACTGGCAGCTTCATTTCACTCAACCTCTCATTATGCCCTTTCAGGCACAAAAGCTCACTGGTTGGATTTTTTTTTCTTTTCTTTCTGATTTATGTAACTTGCTCATTTTAAAACAATTGTTTTCTGCAGTTCTCCAAGTTTCCTTTGAAAAATGTTATCTTTTGTGTTTTAGGACCAGGCTGGCTAGCTCGATAAAAAGGAGCACTAGTTATGCCAAAGTATTCTGTGGTGTTTGTAACCCCTTGGTTTCTTGTCCATGGTTTTACTCAATGGTTTTTCCAAGGACTCTCTGAAGTCTCTTTTCTGCCTAACTCCACATCTTTAATTTGGTTCCCATCTGTCTCCAAATGACTGAATCTTTGAATAGTTGTGCTCAGATAAAACTTTCTGGCATGTACAGGAATTCTTTAGATTAGCCAGATAGCTGCTGGGTCTAAGTCTGCAAGGAGAGCAAAGTTGAGGAGAGATTTAACTGGGCGATATATAGTCCAGCCAAAAATTCTAAGGTTCCCAGAATCTCTTAAATGAGAATGAGATCTACATTTTCTCAAGGAATCCAGACAGGTTAAAATAAATCATTATTTTTTTCCAATTAACTTATTAACTCATGGAACATCATAACTATTGCATAAGTCCTTGAAATATGCTTAGACACATAGAAGAAGGCCTCCCAGATCATCTATTCCAGTGGTGCTCTATCTTCGTTGCATATCAGAATCACCCGGGAAGCCTTAAAACAAAAATAAAAGCCTAGCTCCACCTAAGGCTATGGTTGATTAAATCAGAATCTCTGGGGTTAGTTTTTAGACATAGGCAAGAAGGCCTCTTAATGTGCAGCCAAGATTTAGAGGCACAGATCTGGTTCAACCTATTCACTTCATGGAAGAGGAAATGGCGTCTTATCTGTCCAGGAGGTTTACGAGGTCTGTTCATACGCCTTGCTTCTCTGAACTTTAAGTTGTTTATAGTAAAAGTAGTAAATTAAACCACCTCTCAGAAAAGCTAAAGTTCAGGGTGTTTTCAAAATTTCCCTAAAATTGACCAATTGGCTCTCTTCCCAATAGGCATGGTGGAGCGGGTAGAGTCCTAAGAAGACTCATGTTTGAATCTCTGCCCCTTGCTAGTTAACACTGTCACCCATCCTCCCTAAATCGTACTAGTAAAACTTTACTAGAGAAATAATAACCATATTCAATTTCACATGGATTTTAGGTCCAAATTAGATGAGATATATGGAAGTGTACGATGAACATTAAAAGTGCTATATAAAAGTAAGGAGTTTTGTTACTTGTTCCCCTCCTACTGAGAATTCATCTTCCCACCCATTAGGCTCACGCCATTAGCATGTAGTGTCTCAGCACTCACCTAGTGCTTTGCTTTCTCATAGGTCAGATATATTACCCATTATAATATTTTGAAATGCAGTTTATCTCTTTAGAATCACAGTTTCTGCAGAGGCAAGGCAAGGCACTGCATAGGTGTCACTGTTGTCATTCTCTTGGTTCCAATCAGTTCCTTCCCAACTGGATCATTCCAAAATCATCTTGCTGACTACCAAGATGATGTGAAGAGAAGTCTAAAGACAGAGCAGTGCAACTTACTTGGTTCCTTATTGATAAGTCTTTCCATACTGTCCACTGAATAAATTCAGTGGGTAAAAAAGATGCAAACCAATTATGGGGGAGAAGGGAAATAGCTATTTTGTTACTTAAATGTTTCACATTTAAGTTGAGGTTACTTAACTCAGGTCAGGGCATCTGAAGCAAAATTTAAGTCTAAATGCTGACTGCACGTGATGAAACCCTTTTTAGCCAGCAGCATTGTTTATTAACTTATAATACTGGTGTTCTCAAACACTAGCTTTGGAAATTTAGTCATTTAGATTCCATCTCTGAGAAGACTCCTAGCTTCTTTTATGAGTCTGTGTCACTCACTAATCATAGTAAAATTGGTCAGAAAGGTGGAGCTCTTCATAATGGATGCCTTAATGATGATACAGTGAGTCTGTGTGTCTATCTTTTCTAACACCTTCATGATGGATTTTTTTTCAGAACTTGCAAAGCAATGTCCATAAGCGTCCTAAGGATAGTAAATGGTATAAATAAGCAACCACAGGGTAGGAAATAACATCCATGGGGCTTAGTGTCTTCCAGAATGAAGATCATTCTAAGTACAAAAGCTGTGGAAAACAAGATCAATGAAAGGGAAGGTCTTCTTTGTTTCTGAACATTTTCCCACTGAAACAGTGGGTTCAGTGCCAACGAGAGGTTGAGCATTTTCTGGGGGAGTATTAAATGTTAATTGAAAAATTCTGCCAGCAGTATGACCTGAACATCAGAAACTGATTGTGCCTGCCAAGAAGAACAGGGGAAATTATTACAGACATTATAATTTCATACTTATTCAGCCCCCATTGGCTATGAAAAGGCAACCACATGAGTTGAATGAAATTAAGAATAGTGTGCTTCTGATGCTGCTGGTGATCCAAGGCCAAAGAAATAAGAGGTCCTATTAAAATCAGACAGTGTAAATTGAGATCCTGCAGTCTGTTCTTCTGAGAACAACAACAACAACAAAAAAGCTTATTTAACTTCTTTGCAAAATAAACGATACACATATCTAAATAATAAAGATTATACCTTACAATTTTAAAGGACTTTAAATTTTTCATTACACTGAGTAATTTGAGTTTCAAAAAATTTTTGTGATCATAGACAGGGAAAAAATTGTTAACTCGACTAATATTGAAGAGGATGAAACTGAGGCTCTGAGCATTTATTTGCTATGCTTATTGGCCACTCACCATGTACAAAGCACTCCCCTTGGGGGTTGTAGATATACCAGTGAGAAAACTGATACAGTGTTCCCTGTCCCCAAGTGTACAGTCTGGTGGAGAAGAAAATCAAATGATTTAGCCAGTTGATAAATGCCTAAGATAGGACCATAACAACTAACCTATGATCTTTAACCACACTATCAGGCAAACACTATTCCCAAGCTTTTTAACAATCAATCAGTATAGTTTTTCTTTCTCTATCACCAATCCCAGCAATGGGATAACTCCTGATTTAAGTGTTTATTCACTTTCCAAATTTTTTAAAGGTATTATTTATGTCTCAGAGACAAGAGAGAGAAAAGTGAGTGGACAGGGCCCCGGTTAATTTAATAAAACAATGAAAGAGAATCTTATCAACCATAATTTACAACTTTCTCAAAGCAGTTATTATAAACATTTTACAAATAATAAGGATATTACAGCAGAATAGTAGAGTCCTGAATGAATGGGATATAGGGGAAGAAAAATCTCAAGAATCATTGCTAAGAGATTCATTAGTGTCACTATACTGTAACCATGGCCATCTTCTTCTGAACATTTTGTAACATGCACACGCACAGGTGACAGAAAACTCAAGCTGGAAGTCAGACAGGAAACTTGTATTCTTTAAAATTACTATCCTTTGTGTGGAATTTAGGATATAAATATCAAAGGAAAAATTGATACCATCTTTTGAAAAGATTATTTCTCTGAACATAAGAGATGTTTCCTGCATACAAATAAATATGTCACATTTCCACAAAAGACATTGTTCCATGAGTCAATGCCACAAAGCGTATATTAAAACACATAAACCACACCAACGTTCATTTCCACAAGAGTATTATTTTCTCAACAATTTAGAAACTCAAAATAATAGTACATGAACAAATGAAGTAGCATGCCCATCTACACAGACTTGCTTTAATTGCCTTTTAAAATACATTTTATATAAAGTTGTAGGTCTTCTGCACTATCAAATTAATTCTAGTACAGTGACAGAAACCATGCTTTGGTGTGGCTGAGATGTTTTGTTCACACAGTTGTTTGAAGTTAAACTGATGTAAAATATAATATAGCAGTCAGCATTCTAATTAAAATAGATGATGTTATGGAACTTAACAAACCAAAACATTTTGTGGAGAGATAATTGGTCAAAGAAAATAGTTGTGTTTTTTAGAACAATCATTGGTCAGGATGCATCTTTAGCACACTTGAAAAAATGTTACAAACATTATTAGTATAAGCAAAACAAAAGTAACACTTTTATAAATATTAACATTTACCAGGGTCTTTTGGAGAATAGTGTCAGCCTCATTAAATTTGAAGCCCATGAGAAGCATAGCCATCATTTTAGCTAACATTTGTTGAAAGTTAATACGTGTTAGACTCCACGTAAAAATCCTTAAATAAACCGGGTTTTTTTTTAATTTCATCATTACACAAACCATCTGAGGAAGGTACTAGTTATATTCCAAGTTTTACAGAAGAGAAAAATAGAACTCAGAAAATTTAAGTAATAAGCCCAATTTGTCCAACTAAAAATTAGAGAGCTAAGATTTGAATCAAGATCTATGTAACCCTGAAACTTAACTTTCAAAACTGTTATGTGTAATTGCATCAAAGCAAGATTTTCAAGCCAGTTTGCAAGGCTTCGATCTTCTCTTCTATAGCATACTTCTAAGAATATTCTCTAATTGACAATCTGTTCATGACTTTTCCTTTCTTGATTGGCTATACTCCCACTGAAATGAAAATGAATTAAACAGAACACTTGTCTCCTTATAGGTCTAAATCTGGAGTTTTTCCTTAAATTGGACTGTGACATTTTGAACTGAACTTATGTCTTTGAACTAATGGGATCTAGGTCTCTATCTTTCAGCTGAAAGGTAGACTGATTGGTTCTGATTAATAGGATCCATTAATTATTTGTGAAACTGTTAATTACAAAAGCTCAGCCATCATCTAAAAGTGCACTCATATAGGGGATCGATCCCCAATAGCATAACTTGATCTGCTTACAAGTGGATGCTAATACTTCATATCTGATGAATACAACACACTGATCAGGGGAAGGTTTGTATGCCAGGCTCAGTGCTGACAGCTATAGGTCAAGCTTGGTTTTGGATCTATTATCTAGCCAAGCACCATGCCATTTTCAGATTTCCATTTACATCAGCAATCCCTTTCTACATTTTTGGAAAAAGGAAGTTTCCAATTTGGAGAAGGTAAGCTCCTTGAGGATGTGACTGTATACTTTTTTTTCCACTCTTTTATCTTGAAACCAAAAGAGTAAGAAACAGTCATAGGACATAGGACATTGCTGAAATGTTTCAGTCCACTTATTTGATTATACTGTATATTAATGCTAGATTCATTTCAGCCCTCTGTGTTTAAATGTCCTGATTCTGGTTTGTGAAAATTATAACTTTTGTATCATTGCTCCTATGAGAGTTAATGGTTGGTATAGACTTAGAATTCCTAAAAGTAAAATTCTTATAAATATCATTGCCATTGTTTAATTTGGGAGCAAAGATATTTTCTAAGGTTATTTTCCACATTCAAGAAGAGAACCTGAGTCCATGGAATCTGCTTTTTCCTTCTTCCAACTCACTGTCCCAAGGAATCCAAATGGGATATGGGCTAGAAGGAGGTAATAATGAATGAGAAACATTGAATCTGGGAGAATTAACTCTAGAAGAATCTGAGAAGAACCCATCTGGAAGAAAAGATAAGCTTTTATTCAGGATTTTGCTAAAAATTCACCTAATTAAATTCAAAGAAAAACATCTTATACCATGCCCTTATCTCCCTGGTGAGCAAAACACCAGATGGAAGGCAAGTTAGCTGGAATTACTGCCAATGAAAGTAGCAAGATATGTCAGTGTTACTCCAGAGAGCCTAAATAAAGTAAACAGAAACCTTCCCTTGTCACTCATGACTCTTACCTGTGACACTTGTTTTGCTTCTCAAATGGCTTATGGAGCCACTTATGAAACATATGGAACTATATGGTCAACTGATCTTTGACAAAGCAGGAAAGAATATTCAATGGAAATAAACAGTCTCTTCAACAAATAGTGTTGGGAAAACTGGACAACAACATACAAAAGAATGAAAACTGGACCAATTTCTTATACCATATACAAAAGTAAATTCAAAATGGATGAAAGACCTAATGTAATACAGGAAACCATCAAAATCCAAATGAGAAAGCAGGCAGCAACCTCTTTGACATCAGTCACAGAAACTTCTTACTAGATATGTCTCCAGAGACAAGGGAAACAAAAGCAGAAATAAACTATTGGGACTTCATCAAGATAAAAAGCTTCTGCACAGCAAAGGAAACAATCAACAACACTAAAAGGCAACCTTTGGAATGGAAAATGATATTTGCAAATGACATATAAGATAAAGGGTTAGTATCTAAAATCTATAAAGAACTTATCAAGCTCAACACCCCAAAAAAAAAACAAACAACCCAGTTAAGACCTGAATGGACATTTTTCCAAAGAAGACATGCAGATGGCTAACAGACACATAAAAAGATGCTCAACATCACTCATCATCAGAGAAATATGAATCAAAACTACAATGAGATATCACCTCACACCTGTCAGAGTGACTAAAATTAACATATCAGGAAACAGATGTTGGGTAGGATGGGGAGAAAGGGGAATACTCTGACACTGTTGGTGCGAATGCAAACTGGGGCAGCCGCTCTGGAAAACAGTATGGAGGTTCCTCAAAAAGTTAAAGAGTAAAACTACCCTAAGACCCAACAATTGCACTACTAGGTATTTATCCAAAGGATACAAAAACACAGATTCCAAGGGGCACTTGCACCCCAATGTTTACAGGAGCACTATCAACAATAGCCAAATTATGGAAGGAACCCAAATGTCCATCAGCTGAAGAATGGATAAAGAAGATGTAGTATATATTTACAATGGAATATTACTCAGCCACCAACAAGAATGAAATCCTGCCATTTGCAACAATGTGGATGCAGCTAGAGTGTATTATGTTAAGTGAAATCAGTCAGTCAGAGAAAGACAAATATCATATGATTTAACTTATATGTGGAATTTAAGAAACAAAACAGACGAACATAGGGGGAGAAAAAGAGAGGTAAAACATAAAACAGAGTCTTAGCTATAGAGAACAAACCAAGGATTGCTGGAGGGGAAATTGGTGGGGGATAGGTTAAATGGGTGATGGGGATTAAGGAGCGCACTTGTTATGATCAGGCTTGAGTGTTGTATATAAGTGATGAATCACAAAATTCTACTACTAAAAATAATATTATTCTATATGTTAACTAACTGGAATTTAAATAAAACTTAAAATAAAAAATACATATACAAAAAAATTAAAATGCCTTTATTCTAAAAAAGAAAAAATAAATATATTCTATGACAATTATGCTTATAATTCTTCAGATGTTCTTTTCCATAATATAAAGTCTCATGTAACTCTTCTCCTAAGATATAAGAAATGTGAAGTGTTTAACTTTGATCACAAAGTTAGAGTATTAAATACAACAAAATATTATCAGAGTTTGTCTCTACATGTTAAGCTTACGATGTTTTGTATTTTACTTTTCATATATTCTCCAGGTTTTTTACAATGGATATGCAATGGTATAATGAAGAAAAACACAATAATATGAAAATAAAAGAGGAAAAATTTTTAATGTAATAGATGATCTTGAAAAGCAATAAAATATTCATCAGATGCCTTTTTCACTAAAATATAAGTTGAGACATGTTTGAAGTTCTCCCATTAAAAATACAGTTACATACATTAATTTGTGACTAAAAATGTTGATAGTGCCAAATAAGTCTATTCCAAGTTGGAAGACAACTCCATGTCGACTTAACAACTCTTTTCACACCATAAGACGAAAATTTCAAATTTTAAAGACTAATGGGACTTTTTTGCTTTGCCAAATTACTGGTTTATTCATGAATCATTTTTTTTCCTACTAACAAGTGCTATTGAATTCCCCACAGGGGAAAGAAATACCTTCCAAAAAATCTCTCTGCATGAAAATACTTAGAAAAAAAATCTCAATAAACTGCCTTCTTTTTCTTAGAAAAATCCCAGGTCAGCATGATCACTAAGTTATAAAAAATTTATAATGCTTGGATGGAAAACAGTCATCATAAATACACTACTTTACATAAGTGAAGATTGAGAGGAACTAATTGTATTAACTTTATTTCTCCTTCAATTGGTCTTGAAAGATTTTGGACAGCTACTGTCACTGGAATTAATTGAATGCCAAAATATTTAGATATTAGCAGGTTCTATGACACATTAAAAGAGATAGGCAGGGAATGCTCATCAACAGTTTTGACAAACGGAATTTGAAATTAGGTCTTCGTGTATCTTAATTAAATCTCTCAATTGCAAAACTCAGGAGTGGGGCACCTGGGTGCTCTGTCAGGTAAGCAGCCGACTCTTGAGCTCAGTTCAGGTCTTGATCTCAGGGTCATGAGTTCAAGCCCCAATTTGGGTTCCACACTGGGCATGAAGCCTAAAAAAAAAACCCCCACTCAGGAGCAATGAGAACATTCCTATTTCAACTCCCTACATGATAAATGATTCTTTCCAACATGCTAGACTATTGTTAAACACTGGTAACGTTTATTTCTATAGGATGCACACACAAAACCACACACAAAACATCTAAATTATATAGACATTTTGCTTGCATAGCAACAAAACACCCAGGTATCTCAAATGTACAGTGCTAAGCGTGTCTGTCTTTGACACTGCTCCAAACCTTTTCAAAGTTCTCTTTGAAACAGGGACAGGGGCTCCTAGGTGGCTCAGTCAGTTGAGCATCTGACTCTTGATTTTAGCTCAGGTCGTGATCCCAGGGTCATGGGATTGAGCCCCAATTCAGGCTTCACACTGAATATGGAGTCTTCTGAGGATTCTCTCTCTCTCCTTCTGCCCCTCTCCCCCACTTGCTCTCAGTCTCTCTCTCAAATAAAAAAAAATAAATTTAATAAAATGGGGACAATAACCATAGTTGTTTCAGCTATCAGTAGGATTTTTGTGAGCATCAGTTTACACAAATGTATGCAGAAACCTTATTGCACTTTATAAAAGTATTTATTATATAGATAGCTTGTATTGCATGGTGTGTGTTATAGCAGTGCCACGTGATAGTGAAGAATATAAACTGTAACAGATGTGGATTTACATCCTGCTTCTGTCACTGTCATTCTTCAGTGGGTTATTTAATCTCCATGAAGCTCTTTTCGATGATCTACCAAAGAAAATGGATATGCCATCCATAAGCCTGTTACAAAGATTGAGTTAGAAAATCCAAGTAAACTGCTCCTGGTAGTGCCCCCTTATCTTCAGTTTCACTTTCCAGAGTTTTGGTTACCAGTCTCTTAACGGAAAACGACCCTTCTGGTGAAAATAACATCAGAAGGTCAATAGGCTAATGCTACATCACAATGTCTGTCATCATTCATCTCACGTCGCCTTATCACAGGGACATTTTATTATCTCATATCATCACAAGAAGGAGGGAGAGCACAGTACAATAGAAAATATTGATGTTTATGGAGACCACACTCACATAACTTTTATTAAAGTATATTGTTATAATTGCTCTATTTTATTATTAGCTACTGTTAATCTCTTATTGTGCCTAATTTAGAAACTAAACCTTATCATAGGTATGTATGTATAAGAAAAATCAGTATACACAGGGTTTGGTATCATCTATGGTTTCAGGCATCCTTGGGGACGTATCTCTTGAAGATAAGGGGACTACTATATAGCAATGCCCAACATAAAAGATTCAATAAATATTGGCTAGGGTTAAAATAATTTAAAATAGCACCCATTACCATCATCATTTAATGTGTTCTCATAGTAATTTTTAGAAGTAATGTAATCACCTCTTTACAATTGTAAAAATTGAAATTCAACCACTTGGCCAAGATCACAAGACACAGTACTCAGACCTGCGTATCCTAATTCTAAACCATATCTTCCTACTAGGCTATGCAGGACTGTTTTACTCTTATCTTGATCACGAAGGTAAATTGGGAGGAAATTTAAAAAATCAAGGTAGTTTTGGTTATTCACTGCTCTGTGGGTTCATAACACTTTAACAGGACTGGCCTTGCTCCTCAAAGTCAACAGTTTCAATGACTTGAGAATTGCCAGGAATGTTCCTACCTTAAAAGGTAAGATTTTTGGTTACTTAATCTCCCAACACTTAACATTTTAATTCAGGAAATACTGGATTTTAAAATCTAAAATATCTCTAGAAGATATTGTAAAGGAACACTATAAATATAAAACATAGGGCTGTAATCGAACAAGAAGGTTTTTTGCTTCAATGACTCCTAGACCTAAGGAACACTACTTGAAGGAATGGAATGCATTATAGGTGAACGAGTTACCAAGGGCCTGGTGAGGAGCCAGCCAATGGCTCAATGCATGGTCGTGGGCTCTGAAAGAAGGGAACAGCCCTGAAAAAAGGTGAACCCCCAGTAGCATCTGCTACAGGCAGACAATGAGTGAATACATTTGCCACGATTCCAGTGGTGCAGGCAGCTGTTGTGGCTGCAATGCCCTCTAAGTGGCCTGTGCCCATCTGTGGACATCACTGGAAAATTCCTAATGCTCCTTCCAATTGCTGATTGCTGTTGGCCCGCTGGTGCTGGTACAATCTCCTGAGCCAAGTACGCTCTACTATCAATGCTCACCAGCTGATAGCCACAGGGAATACACCTGGAGCCAAAGACAATTAAACTTATTAAGCTCGCTGCAATGAGAACACCACAGGAATTTTAGTGTCTGGTGATTTAGGATAGGCTTCAAGGAAGCAGAGGTCTATTTGCATAGGGTGCTATCTCAAAGCAAGAGTAATTTGATGCGTGAGCATCAGTGATTTTTTATCTAGGACACAGAATTCACAAAGTAGGGCTGGAGTCATCACTGAATAAGAGGCAGCCATCACTTAATGTTAACCAGGAGAGGGAAATGTTTAGCATTTTTATGGCTGTGGGTGATTTGGATTTTATCTCTGTTCAGGCGTAGTTGTAGAGTGGATTGTTTTTATCTTGTTGCATCACAGCCATGAAGAGTTCTCCTATGTTGATATTCTATAGAGCTATGTTCCACAAAAAAATACCACAGCCTGGCTGTCAGCAACTTGGCTAACTCCCTGAAAGCTCCCTGGGGCTTTTTCCCTTAGATTCCTCAGCCTCACTACCATTAGGCACCACCCCCTGCTCTCCTCTGGCAATAGGGGAAGGATAAAAATGGGGATCAATACGGCGTGGTAAGAGCACATAGGAGGAGAAGATATGATTTGTTTCTGTTGGGGATGATGAGAATCCCTTAAGAATACGAGATGAACAGGATTGTCATATTTAAAGAGATATATAGATGTGGGCATTTGGGTCAGGAGAATTCATCACGTTGCTTGGGCGAGCAGACAGTAGGGTAGACAAAGAGCATGGTCTCTGGACTCCAGAAGCTTACAGACCAAGAAACAACACAGCTAATTCTAGTATAATCACCACACATGTTACACAGCACTAAGATTTCATGCACGAGCATGCGCAAGGTTGAAATGTACTCTCAAATTCATTAATAGCACGAGATTTCCCTTTATTGACTACTCAAATACTTGTTGAGAGTAAATATTATACAATGTTTCATTTCCAGATTTGAGAACAAGCACAGCACTCCACTCTCATCCCCCAAACTCTAGACCAACTTTCAGAAATTATTTTTTAACTAACATAATTTTGAGCAATAAATCAATGAATAGCCAGATATAAATCTGTGAAAATTAGAGAGGAGTTCTTGATAGGCCATGTGGATGTTTAAAGGGACCCATTAAATGCCATGCCTACTTTCCATGAGAATGTTTGAGCCGACCGAGAGAGAAGATGTCATGATTCCGTGAATGGAGAAAATACATCAGCATGTTTAGGATAGTACTTTGCTGGTAGGTATGCCTTAGATATGTAGTATTAACTGTTTCCTAATTCTAACCCCAGAATGAAATACACTAACCCACCTATTTGTAGTCCTGGACCACCAGTGACCTCCCTATAAGGAAATCAACCTCTTTAATATTTAGAATGTGAAGTAGCTGGATATGACATGAACAGGAATGCCAACTTTTAACTTCTCTTAGGTGTGTGTGTGTGTGTGTGTGTGTGTGCACGCACACACACATGCATGTTTTTCACAAAGGCCTCTTTTACTGTATTTCAGACACTATTAAAAATTGTCTCTGAAATTCCCTTTCAATAGTTTAAAAATGTTTTTTAGAATGTATTATTATTATTATTTAATTATCATTATTTTTAGAGAGAGAGTGTGAGCCAGAGAGGGGCAGAGAAAGAGAGAGAGAGAATCCTAAGCAGACTCCATGCTCAGCACAGAGCCTGATGTGGGGCTCAATCCCACACCTTGGTATCATGACCTGAGCTGAAATCAAGAGTTGAATGCTCAACCAACTGAGCCATCCGGGCACCCCAGAATGTATTTTTAAATTAAAGAAAACAATGATGCATCTTAATGTAAAAATAAATAATACAGGGAAGTACAAAGAAGAAAATAAAAAATAAATTGGAACCCAACTTCCTGGAGATAGCATTTTGGCCGATATCCTTCCAAACAGCTCATACATGAGAAGAGTGCTACATTCTTGTTATTGCACTAAGCAATTTATGAAATTTAAAAGAAATTGGCATCTTTCATCACCAGGATGAAATTATGTTCAGGGATTTCTTTGACAAAGATTAAGTGTATTTTTTTAAGTAACCAAATAAAATAAGCATTTTTGATTGCCTACTGTGGGCTGGAGGGAAGAGTACCAAGACTCAAACTCTGACTCTGAGGGACTTTTTGTTTGTTAAGGGGGAAGGAACACAGAGTAGTAAACAGACATGGGGTCATCCCAGTTCTGTCCCTCACTGGTTTTACAACCTTGTGTTAGCCTGCTTATCACTGAGCCTTAGTTTGCTCATCTGCAAAAAGGGAAAGATAAAGTGCCTGTTCCATCATGAAGGACAGAGTTTGAATTGGACTCACTGGTGATAATTCACTGTAGCTCGATTTTAGCCTCAGTTTTCCTAGTCACACCCTAGAGCTATTCTCTATCAAGAACTGTGAAATCTCCCCTTTAAGGACCCCCTACTCCTTTCAGACTAATAATACCTCCTCATTCTCTAGACCCTGAATCTGGTGCTCCCTCAAAACTGACCATCCCCATCCATCATTCTAACCACTTGTTTTGCAAACTACAAATCTCAAATGAGCACCCAACACCGCCAACCAAAAGTTTCTTTGCTGAATTTGCTCTCCTGCTCTCCTCCCTGGCAGATCCCCCACCTTCCTTGCTCCATCACCTTAATTCATTGATGCCCAGACTTTTACTTCGTTCACTCATTTAACAAATATTTATTGTGTGCCTACATGGTAGAATTGAAGGCAGTGAACATGGATTGTTTTTTTTCCAGCAGCTTTGCTGAAACAAAAAACAGAAATGGACACCAGGAAATGAAAAATGAGGTCAATAGAAGGATTTCACTGGAAAAAATATAAGCAAGCAAAAAAGGTCTTCAATGAGTCTGCAGACCTTTTCTGTATCTGTCCCCCTACTTTTAGTCTTGCTGTTAGTAATAATCAAGAAGAGACCATGTGTGCTATGAGTCCCATCTCCTTTCAGTTTCTCAAGGACATTGCTGCCACCAGTGCCCTCTATTTCCTCTGATTCATCAGATTCCCAATGCTAGTGTTTCTATCAGCGCACACACGCTCACTGATATATACCAGATATATGATATATACCAGATCAAGGTTTTAAAAAAAACCTTTCTTGGGGCACCTGGGTGGCTCAGTCGGTTAAGCGTCTGACTTCAGCTCAGGTCATGATCTCACAGTTCATGAGTTCGAGCCCCACATCAGGCTCTGTGTTGAAAGTCCAGAGCCTGGAACTTGCTTCAGATTCTGTGTCTCCCTCTCTTTCTGCCCCTTCCCTGCTCACACTCTCTCAACAATAAATAAATGTTTAAAACAAAATTTTTTAAGTAAAAATTAAAAAACCCTTTCTTGACTCACATTCCCTCTGTTCTGCATAGCACAACATCTCAAAAGCATTCTATACGCTCCTTCCCCCTTGCTCCCCTTTGCTTTTTAACTCTTAACTAAATATCTCCCAACCCCACCACTCCACAGCACTGGTCAAGACTGTTAATAATGTGTATTTTGCTAAAGCCCATAAACATATCCCTGTCCTCATCTTACTTAATCTCTGCAGCATTCCATGACTTTGACCACTACAGACTTCATGACACTCTTTATTTTCTTGGTTTCCTAACCCCAGTTCTGGGTTTCTTCTCTAAACTGGGGCTATTCAAGGGCACCTGGGTGGCTCAGTTGGTTAAGTGTCCAACTTCAGCTCAGGTCATGATCTCACAGTCCATGAGTTCAAGCCCTGTATCGGGCTCTGTGCTGACAGCTCAGAGCCTGGAGCCTGCTTCAGATTCTGTGTCTCCCTCTCTCTCTGCCCCTCCTCTGCTCATGCTTTGTCTCTGTCTCAAAAATAAATGAAAACGTTAAAAAAAAAATATTTAAACTGTGGCTATTCATTACCTGCCATCTTTATTAGGACTTTAACCTGGGCCCTTTTTTCTTCCCTATATGGACTTTCTTCTTAAGCTTTATATATTATATATTATATACCTTAGTAATTAAGTCTTATTGATCCTTCTTCCCAATTATCTCAATTCACCATTTGTTACATCTTTTTAAATGATGTTACTAATTATTTTGCTGTTGTTGATTGTGGTGATGGTGGTGGTAGTGGTGGTTAGGGGGTAAGAAAGAATAAATGCTTTGGGGGATATATTGCATTTGAGAAGCCAATAGCAGGTGGAGATGTCCAAAAGAGAGCTGCAAAGGCAGTCATAGAACTTGAGAGAGAGGTTGTGGATCAGCTAGGATTATGAGAAAGTAAAGCAAAAAACATGAACTCAGCTCTTCTTTTAAAAATATGATTCTGCTACAACATTCAATATAATGAGAAAATGTCTCAAGATTTCCAAGATGTTCCCAGCATGGCCATTTTTGAAAGGAAGATTAAGAAGCTTTGCATACCTACCATATTTTAGCTAGATAGTGAGTCAAATATTGCTGGGGCAAACTACTTTGCAATGTTATCAGCAATGCACTCCCAGAAATGTACATGACCCACATCACAGTACAGAAAGCACATTATAATTTTAGGTGGAGCCTAAAGAAATGGAGGGGAAAAAAATCTCAAAATTTGTACATCTCTCTGTTTCAGGGTCTCTTATCATAAAACAAGGTGATCAGACAGCACGGTTTTGAAAGCCCCTCTCAGTTCCTACTTATCATTACATGACCTTTTTGACCAAAGTTCTCTTTAATATGACAGTGATTTGACAAGGAAAAAAGAATATTCCCTCTTCATTTTTACTTTAAAAACTTCTGGTTCCCAAAAAATGTTTGGCTTATCTTACTACAATAAATAAAATAACCCAAGCCCTTCTTTCCATATTTAATTCCATTCAACAAGCATTTACTGGTCCCCATTTTGTGCTGAGTTCTGTGCTAAATGGACAATTTTCTCTATTTTTATTTCTTTTATCTTTTCCATTTGTGTTATCTTTCATATTTTACTTATATTGAGTGATTGTATGCGCATCAACACCAAAAGTGTAAAGGAAGACTTATATTCATTCTTTCATTAAGTACAATAGGTAATAATTTCATAGGCAGACTATGCCTCCTAAAAATTTATAATCTTTAGCGTATGCTTGAGCTTCTTCAGAAAGCAATTTTCTAATATTGATGGTGGTAGAATTGTTTTATCATATTTTGAAGTTGTATCCTTTTTTTGTTCCTTCATTATTAAATAAATGCCTAGGGATATATTATTATTTGAAGTTAGTGATAATGTACAACTCGATTATTTTTTGTGTACAAAACTGTCAGATTCTAAACTAGAAGAAATTTCTTTTTCTCTTAGAACTTCCAAATTTGAAATCTAAGATATTTCTAAGTTCTCAAAACCAGGTCTCTAAAATAAAAGTGAAACATTGTTTCTATGAACCAAAAGGCTTTACTCTGAGGTAGACATTCTCATGGTATATTTGAAGTCCGTTAGTCTATAGAGATGAGATTTTCTTGTAAACAAAAATATAAAGTTATAGACAAGAATATTTCAACTAGCAATGGTGGTTAAACACATCAGAAGATTTAGCATAGTAATATTTTTCTATGATACATAAATATTATTTATCACAGAATATAGGTATTAAGTAGGCAAAATATATTTTTTTCATATAAGCTTTGGATGAAATAAATGCTATCCATGTCCTGAAGTAAAATTTTCAGGAATGAAATAAAGCAGTAAGTAAGCCCTTCTGAAAGGCATAATCCAAAAAAAATGATTAACCAAAGTCTCTTAGCCAGAATGGAAGCCTCTCATTTTTTTTCCCTCTAATCAGAAGCCATGTTCTCCCTCCATCGTCCACCTCAGTTCCATTTCCGAAAGGAGAATTTGAAAAGCCTTACAAAATGCATACAATAAAATAAGAGAAATAAAGATGAAAATAGGCAAAGAGGAAACCAAAAGAGAATGCAGTGATGAGACCATCAGTAAAGTTGATAAGATAGAAAGGTATGCGATTTTAATGTCATTAGGATTCTACGCAATTATTAATAGGAAATGCAGATTTTACTTTGATTTTTCCAAGCCACAAATGCAAAAAAAATATATAATCACTTATTCATTTCACATTTTCTATTTAAAAGATTCATCAACTCAATCTACTTCAAGAGAGCAGATTTTTCCCTCGCTGTGTGTGAAAGATATTTTTCTCATGAATTGTCATTAATGGGAGATGGAGGAGGAATAAAGTAAGAATAAAAAGAGAGAACAAAAAACGAAGTGGGGTGTGGATAAAGAGAGAGCAACACTCAGCCAAAAAGATTCTGATTGTCCTCACATTCTGGTGACAAGGAGACGGAAAGAGCCAATTAACCTCTGGAAGGAGGTGCCTCTGTGTTTATTTCCTGTAAGCCTCTCTCTGTCTTGTCTTGTGAGTCAGACTGGCAGGCAATACTCACGTTCTTGTCCACAGGACTCAGAGGTCTGAGGTTACTACTCTCTCCTTTTTCTAGTATAAGCTTATTGGAAATTTGGTCGTTGACCACACAAAAACACTTTGAAATAAATATAAGTGAAATATTTTAAAACATTCTATAACAAAGTGAGGAAACCCCCTGTTCCCTCTTTCCCTAACCTAGTGGAGAATATAACAGAAAATAACAAATGAGTATACGGTTTCTTTCTATGTTAGTACCTAATGAGAGTATTATCATTGGCTTTGGTTTTGGTTCTTGTTTTACATCTCTCTCTCTCTCTCTCTCTCTCTCTCTCTCTCTCTCTCTCTCTCCTCCTTCCTGCCTCTCTGTCTCTCTCACACACACATGCTTGCCGGAAATATAAGAATGAAATGGACAATAAATGAGAATTTTAAGTAGGTAGTCATATGACCATTTTTGTTCATGTACGTAATAATTCATTTTCTCTATTAAAAGTGTGAATTTCTTTTTTTAAAATTTTTTAATGTTTATTTTTGAGAGAGACACAGAGTGTGAGCAGGGGAGTGGCAGAGAGAGAGAGACACAGAATCCAAAGCAGGCTCCAGGCTTTGAGCTGTCATGACAGAGCCCTATGCAGGGCTCAAATTCACAAGCTGGAGAATATGACCTGAGCCGAAGTCGGAGGCTTAACTGACGGAGCCACCCAGGTGCCCCTAAAAGTGTTAATTTCTTTTTTTAATTATTATTTATTCATTTTGAGAGACACAGACACAGCATGAGTAGGGGAGGGGCAGAGAGATAGGGAGAGGGAAGGAGGGAGGGAGGGAGGGAGAGAAGGAGAGAGAGAGAGAGAGAGAGAGAGAGAGAGAGAGAGAGAGAGAATCTCAGCAGGCTCCATGCTGCCAGCATGGCTCAAACCCACAAAGCAGTGAGATCATGACCTGAGCCAAAACCAAGAGGCAGAGGCTTAACCGACTAAGCCACCCAGGTGCTCCAAAAGCATGAATTTCTTTATGTGAGGTAGACAGAAAAGTCATGGCAGATGCTAGAGAAGTATCTTTCCAAGCACAGTGCTAGAAAGGGCTCATTGAGTCTTTACTGGGTTAGAGATCTTTCTACTTCGCTGGTATTAGCAAACGGGAAAAAGAGCGAGAAAAACTCCATTTGGTAAAAACACGAAAGGGCAGCAAATTGGCCCAAAAAGAGGTGAAGGCTCTGTTGTGAACCCCCAGAAAAGGTAGTAGAGCGATATGAAGGGTGTCATGTTAGACAGCTGACAAACTAGATTCTAAAATATGCTCTTCCTCTATTCAAGCTTCCTTGGCCATTATTTTTCTGGCTAGAGACAAGGCCATCATGATTCAATAATTAACTCTAAATAAAAGAATAACAAAAGGTTTGCAAAGCCCATTTATACAAGCAATTTATTCAGCGTGGCTTCATTTAACACCTGTTGGTCACAATCAATGGTGTTTTGGCAAGTAGTAATAGTTGCAAAAATGACATCAAGAATGGGTCTGAAGATGAATAAGTATTCTTTTATAACCACAAAGAAAGGAAGGGCATTGACAAACAAAAAGTGTGTACGAAATATGGGAGAATATTTGAGCTGCCAATGAAATGGGCTTCATAATGCCTCTTCCCCAACACAGCATCTAAATATGGGTCAAACATTGAAGGTCCTGAGAATACAGTTTCTTAAAAAAATAATAATTGCATGGTAATACATTTGGATTTTAATAAGCTACTCAATCACCTAGAACAGTTTTAAAGAAATACATACCAGGAAAGATTTAGTGGGATAATTATAAAAAAAATAAATAAAAAAAGCTTGAGCCTCTACCTAGAGAAAAAGCCCCAGTTCAGTGGGCAGAGTAAGGCTGGTCAAGGTCACGAAGGCCTATAATCCAGGTGAGACACTCCAAGGACATGCCATGTATCCCTCCAGTCGTTGCCCATTTTGTCACCAAACTCGTTCATGGCACAGTAAGAAGGAATAGGTACAAAGGATGGAAAGAGGCTTGCGTGTTAATATCCAGGAGCTCTACTCAGATCCACTCAGGTGAACCAAGCAGCAGAGATGGTCCTTCCTTCAGCTCACCTCTTTGGTAGGTTTGCAAACTCTGGTTTGTATACTCCTATAATTCATGGGGTGACTCTGATTGTTCGTGTAACTTTTCTGGGGCAACATTCATACCACTGCATCAGAGCAGAACAGAATGATCAGCTCATGTTTGCTGGACTGAAGGACCCCTTTTCTGATCAGACTGTCCCTTTAGAGTAAAGCCTTTAGAGATACATTGGAGGCAAACTGGAATTCTGAAACCTTTGGTCTTGTATAATTCTCTTACATATATTTAGGAAATTGCAAAACCCTCATTTATATTTGCTGTGACTCAAAGTGTGAGTAACTGGGGTAAGAACACTGGCTATCTTTAGAGGAAGACTCTTTGGATAAATTGAGAAAATTCAAACAGCATTGTTCCTGTAAAATGCCATTTGAAACAGCTTTTGTAGACATCCACTTTTTCTTTTGTGATGTAGGACCCTAACCTAATTTTGTTACACAAACATCTCTTTCTGGGGGAGGAACATCTTTTTAACTGAAATAAACACACATTAATAAGTACCTAGTGCTATAATGAGCCTGAAGGAAAGGTTAGAGGTATGTTGAGTCATAAAACTGACAGTAAAGAACCTGAATATTCAACATGATACACTCTTAAAGATAAGATGTGAAATGGAAGGTCGGCTGGGTGGGAAGTGACTAATGCAGCGGCGTGTGCCTTTGTATCGTGTACGTCTGGAATCAGTGATGGAGCTAGCAAGGGTTTTGTCTGCTTTGTGGGAGAAATTTCTTTTTATAAACGTCAAAAAATTTTTTTTAATTTTTTAAAATTTTTTATTTGAGAAGGACAGAGACAGCATGAGGGGGAGGGAGGGAGAGTGAGAATCCCCAGCAGGGTCCACACCCTCAGCTCAGACCCCAACACGGAGCTCAAACCCATGTGACCATGAGATCATGACCTGAGCTGAAACCAAGAGTTGGACGCTTAACCAACTGTGTCACTCAGGTGCCCCATATAAGTATCAAAAAATCTTTAAACCTCTTGAGCATCTAAGTCACTTATTCTGAAATCCTAAAAGTTGGAGTTTTGATTTTATTTGTTTGCTGTTGGAGTTTGGAGGATCTTGTCTAAATTACCTTTTTGATGTTTGCCACATTTAGAGTCCTCACTAAAATCAAATTGGTTTACTTCTTTAAGTTAAATGGCTTTCTCTACCTTTTCCTTTTGAAATCTTTTAAAGGAATAAAACTTCTAAAGCAACTCAAAAGGCCCCAAGTCTGACTCTCCTGCATTAATGCAACATCTGCGATTATAACAGACAAGATCGAGAATCAGAATTTTAGAGCTCAAAGAAACAATTCAGTCCTGTTGACCATAAGAGGTTCATGAAATCCTCCATTATAACTACAGCTTCCTGGTGCTTATTGAAAACCAAAAAAAACCTTTCCTGAACACTGAATTAAGGCCCTAAGAAATGAGTCCATAATACTCTAACCTCCAACCAACAATTATCTTGGTCTGAATTAGCTTCTTAATCATGTGACTGAAAAATGTACACAGGCTGAAGTTTAAAGAGAATGTATTGCACCAAGTAAACAAAAAGTACAAGGCTTCAGGTATAAGTTCCTGTCTTACTCTCCCAAATTCACATCCTCTGTGTTGGATCCACTTTCAAGTAGGTTCTTCCAACAACTACACACCCTACATTCTCTCAGGTTTAATTATTTTAAAATATTATATTATTTCTCCAGAAGTCCCCCCAAAATCTTATTGGCTCTGGCTGAAACATGAGACTATATCTGAACATTCACCATGGCCCCGATCACTTTACATCGTGGTGCCCTGAACTAGTAATAGAGCAAATTGCAAAGCACACAGACTAAGAGTGGAAAAGGAGTGGTTCCCCGAGTGAAACTGAGGTACTGTTCCTAAGGTTAAGGTAAATAGATGTGGAATGTCAAATACATCTGGCAATTTGACAATACATTTGCAGGATATCCTTCTACCATCAGATATAATTTATTAGTGCTGTCAATATACCTACTTATCTCTTCTAATTTCTGTGACCTTGAAGACATATAAAACTCCTAGAGTACTTACAAAGGGAAAGAAAAACCTATGTCCATGCAAAGTCCTAATGTTCATAACAGCTAATTCTCAGTATCCAAAAACGAGATGCAACTCAATTCCCACTAATAGATGAATGATAAACAAGTTTGGCATAGCCATACTATAATATCCACGTCCATACTCAATACTAATAATAATAACCATACTCAGTAATAAAAAAAGAATGCATTATTGATCCATGCAACAAAATGTGGATGCATCTCAAAATAATTGTGCAGAGCAGAAGAAGCTAAACAAAAAAAGGGTACCTACTGAATGATTCTATTTACATAAAATTCTAGAAAATGAAAACTAATCTAGAATAATGGAAAGCAGATCAAGATCAATGATTGCCTAGGGCTGGGGTTCAAGGGAAGAAACTAAGATGGAAAGATTAAGAGCTGCACAAGGAAACTTCTGAGGGTGATTGATAGGTTTATTATCTTGATCAAGAGTTGGCATTTTTTGCTGTAAAAGGCAAGATAGTAAATATTTTAGACTTTGCAGGCCATATGGTCTCTGTCACAACTACTCAACTCTGCCATTGCATTATCAAAACAGCTATAGATAAGAAGTAATTAAATGAATGGGAGTGTGTTCCAGCAAAACAGGCAGCAGCCAGACCCAGTCTGTAGGCTATAGTTCACCAATTCCTGATCTTGATTAAGATGACTGTTTCACAAGTGTGTACATATGTCAAAAGTTATCAAATTGTACACTTTAATTATATGCCATTTATTGTATGTCAATGATGCCTCAATAAAGCTATCAAAAAATAAAAAAAAAAAAACAGCTTTACCTTCCTCGTGTTGGATTGGATGAAATCCTACCTCCCCACCATGGCACAGAAATCCCTCCATGAACTGGCCTCTATATGCCCAACCTATCAGATTTATTGCCATTCATTCTCTGGTAGGATTTTATCCTTTGGCAGTGCTAAAACTCACATGCCATGCCTTTGTTTAGGTGTTCTACCTATCTAGAATGACCTACTCTTACCAACTGTAAGATTATACTTGCACATTTACAATTCCAGGATGCCTTCCTTCCTCCCTTACCTTAACCCTTCTATTCCCTTTGTTTCTTTTTTGTGCCACCATAATAGTCTTGTGTGTGTGTGTGTGTGTGTGTGTGTGTGTGTGTGTATGCACATATGTATAAACACACTTGCACTAATACACTGACATATATACATACACATTCCTGCATGATTACACTTTTCCATAATTTTAACTATATATACTGAAATTCTTCTCATAGAGTTAAAATGAATTATTCATTTTATATCCATTTCATGAGTATCAATATACTTGGATACGTGACTGAGACCTCCCTGTGTCTATTACATCTATCACAGTGCCTGGCACACGTTAAAAAAAAAGGTAATAAATCAGCAAGCAGCTATTATAACCATTTTACAGATTATAAAACTGATAGGCAAAGAAACTATGTATTTAGCTCATAGGCACATGGTTATAAATAGTATTAGTATTAGAAAGAGAGCTCGCATATCTCATCTCAAATGCTTTCCACTAATCCTTGTGATGTATTTTATTACTGGAATCTCATCTGTATTTCATGTTGGTCTTTTTCTGACTCTGCCACTGTTCCTCCTTCATCTCCTAGATACACCAAAATGAAGACTGCCACCAACATCTATATTTTCAACCTTGCTCTAGCAGATGCCTTAGCAACCAGCACCCTGCCCTTCCAGAGTGTCAATTACCTAATGGGAACATGGCCGTTTGGAACCATCCTCTGCAAGATTGTGATCTCCATCGATTACTATAATATGTTCACAAGCATCTTTACCCTCTGCACCATGAGCGTCGATCGCTACATCGCAGTCTGCCATCCCGTCAAGGCCCTGGACTTCCGTACACCCCGCAATGCCAAAATTGTCAATGTGTGCAACTGGATCCTCTCTTCAGCCATTGGTTTGCCTGTGATGTTCATGGCAACAACGAAGTACAGGCATGGTAAGTTGCAGGCCTGCGGGATGAAGGGTTTATAGACCAACATGCTGGTGAAGTCATGAGTCCAGTAGGGAGTGGTCTAACATCTTAGTCAAATTGTAATTTTAATGATTTTTTTCTAGCAAAATGCCTTTAAAGTTTTTGTAAAAGGAAGTTTTCCCTAAATTGTAAGCCCACTAAGCATTTTAAAGAGAATATAACCTATTGCTTCCTGATTTCTCTACATTTACTTCATCAAAATGATGGGAAAACAAGAAGATAGCTCTACCAAGAGTAATTAGAACTTAAACCACCCCCCCAAAAAAAACACTAAGTGGAAGCTTGTTTTAAAACTTTGAGTGGCTGTCTCCATGACAAATTTATCTTTCTAAAATGATGAGTCAACCACCCATCAAAAGGTAGAATGAAAATATCCATTGGCTGGAAACTCCTATAGACTTTGGACAGTGATTATATTTTTATGGCAACGTAGACCCATAGAGGATCTAGCTCACAGTGAAAGGTCTGCAACTATTGACTGAATTAAAGCAATCAAAATGGACAAAAAATGAGATATGTAGTGGAAAAAAAAAACTAAAAATAAACTCTCCCTGAAAATCAACAGAGAGCTGAGTTTCTCCCTCAATTGCTTTAAATCTTCCCTTATTGGCTTCTCTTCGTGGCTTTAAGTTAGCTCTGGTCAAGGCTGCAATTAGATATTGCTGCTAATTCTCCCTTATAACCATTGTTTCCTAGGTTCCATAGACTGTACACTCACCTTCTCTCACCCAACCTGGTACTGGGAAAACCTGCTGAAAATCTGTGTTTTCATCTTTGCCTTCATCATGCCAGTCCTCATCATTACAGTATGTTATGGACTGATGATCTTACGCCTCAAGAGTGTCCGTATGCTCTCTGGCTCCAAAGAAAAGGACAGGAACCTGCGAAGAATCACCAGGATGGTGCTGGTGGTTGTGGCTGTGTTCATTGTCTGCTGGACTCCCATTCACATTTACGTCATCATTAAAGCCTTGATTACAATCCCAGAAACTACATTCCAGACCGTTTCCTGGCACTTCTGCATTGCTCTAGGTTACACAAACAGCTGCCTGAACCCAGTCCTGTACGCATTTCTGGATGAAAACTTCAAACGATGCTTCAGAGAGTTCTGTATCCCAACCTCCTCCACCATTGAGCAACAAAACTCCACTCGAATTCGTCAGAACACTAGAGACCACCCCTCCACGGCCAATACAGTGGATAGGACTAACCACCAGGTATGCGGCTTCTGGAATTGGGTATACCTACTAGAGATGACATAAAAATTATAGAGTTTGTACCAATCCAGTTTTAATCCATTAGAAGTGGATTGGTAACTAAGGGATAGAGGTTCCTCCCGTGAGGACTGAGGGAGGAGAGAAGTAAATTATGGTCATTGAGACAGAGGGGTACTTCATTATGTAAACAACTCTAGGTGCTGGTATGTATTTATTTAGATACAGAGATATGCCTACCAGAAATCCATAAAGCCACTAAAAATCACTATCTTCACAGCTGTTATTTCTATGCAAAATTCATGACGTTAGCACATGGTGGAAGTGATCCTGTTCTGAAACTCTTCTCATTTCCCCCAGTGTTCTATGTTTCATGCACATCACTCCAATATCTCTGTCACTTCTCAAAAGCCAGTCCTGCTCTGGCTCTGTGGTTAAATGGGAAGAGTTATCACTTGCTGACCGTGCTGATGAGTGTCAGATGTTCCCAGCAAATCAGGGTCACAGCAAAGGAGAAAAGAGAAGGAAAAAAAAAAAAAAAAGGCCAGCCCTAACCTGTTCAGCCATTAGTTTGTCCATTTTTACACCTGAACTCTAGAGGACACAGCAATCATACTACTTAATTACTAGAACTAACTTAGTTTTATCACTGCCCTTATACCAGTCAGGGTTAATATGGTGAGGAGTGACTATTTTTTGGAAGATGTATTCCTAGGCACAGAGTACAGATGCAGGGCTGCACAGAAGAGTCAAGATTTACACACAATATTATAATCACCTGAGAACCAAAAAAAAAGAAAAGAGAAAAATTTGTCTCTAACTTACTATGACCTTGATAAGCCACTGATGTGCAAAATTTGGAATCTGACCTATAAGGTAATTCAAACATACCGCCTAACTATTAACATTAATTGAAATAAGTAAATTTTCAAATGATAGTGCCAGCATCCAAAAATCGCAGCCTCTGTAATTTTATAACACAGAACTCAAATTCTAACATTTTGTGAAGTAAATCCTTGAGTCAGAACCTTAAAACTTCTTAAGGTCTGGGGGCAGGACTGTCTGAACAGATGACTCCATAAACATGACAAGGAAGTCGAATTGGCGAGGGAGAGGGGAGAGCCGTACAGCACAGAGCAGCGGCTTCCTCTCCGTTTTCTCTTCCCCGAGCCCCACTCTGTCTCCTCTTACCCCCGCTCCGCCCGCAACCCCGCCCCGCCCAGGCTCAGCCTTTCCAGTTGACCACAGACCCAAGGTAACGTGGTGCAGAGGGTCTGCGTTAGGGGGCGCTGATCCTCACATCGCTGATACTGAAGAACGCCAAAAGGAGCCGGGGCCATTGGGCCCCCTAGAGGGTATGATGGCAGCTCCACTTCCAACCAACGGGAAATTACTAACTTACTAAGTGTCGCCTCCAATTTCATTTCAGAAATAAAAGCCAGAAAGAAATGTGTTTCTATTCTGCTTCCTTTCTCTATATTTTTTCCACATCAAGACCTCTACACCGGCTTCTTCTAGGTCCCTCTCAGGAGCTAGCAAAAGCTTGTGAGTAATTTAAAAAAGGGTAGGGATTTAAATAGATTTTCTCTGACCTGAGGATAATATGTTGCGGAAAGCAATTTAAAACCCTCAGTCCTAAACCCAGGTTAACATATTTTGCATTGGAACAAAGTACTTCCACGGGAGCACAGTGATGGAGCCCGTTGTAAGTGCTGAGTCTTTCTCAGTCAGGGCCTGCCCTACCTTCTCTCCCTTGCAGGCACTCTGGGGTGTGGCTGTGGGTAGTGTGACCCAGGCCACTGATGAGGCCTCCAGTCCCATCTGATCCTCTCAGCGCTCTTCCCTCACCTGCTGTCCTGGAAACAGCTCAGCTCCTAGCCTGTCTGGTGAAGAACTTCTCCTGAGTTCACTATGATTGTCCTTTAGTTGCCCAGACCCTGCCCTTGACTTCCATCCATATCCAGCATTTCCACATTAGTGTGGTTCCTGCACAGCCAGAGAGAGGAGAAAGGAAGCTAATTGAGGAAGCTCTGTTCTAAGTAACTAAAAGGTTTGCTTTAAAAATACATCCAATTAGGGCTTATCTTCATCGCTGCCTCTATGAAGCAGCATCAGTGTCAGATAACAGCAGAAACACATTAGCCCTGGAATTGGCTGCTTTCCCAAAATGCCCAGCTGGGAGGGCTGGACGGAGAAGAGCGGCTGCCAGGGAAAGAGGAAAAGACACTCTGACATATTTGGAAATTAAGACAAATCAAAGATCTCGTTCACTAATCTCCACTGATGTGTCATCATTAGAATCAAGGCAGTTACACGCACACATCTGGAACAATACATAAGCCTTTGGTGATAGTTTCAATAATATATCAACATAATAAAACCATTTGGAGGAAAACCAGAGACTTTATGGTTATATCTATACTGCATAGTTGATTAGTCATACAAATGCAGAATCTGAAGGACAGGTTTGGGGGGTTTTGTTTGTTTGTTTGTCTTTTTCTGTTCTTAAACCATGAGCCACTATGTTGGGAAACAAAGCTAATTGGATTTGCATGAACTTTTTTAACTGCTTGTCTGGAGTTGGTACTTGTAGATGTATTTGTATTTTCTCCAAGAAATATACTATCTATGTCATGTTTCAAGCACATTAGTCAACTTCATATCCTGCAGATCAGAGATCCAATATCAAACCTTCCCAGGGTGTCTGTATTCTGACAACTGTACACTGAGACCATGTCCATACAGCGCAAAGCGAAGAGTTGCCAATTATCAAGGTAATTTGATAAGCCATCTGAGAAAATTCTGTGCCCCAGATAAAGTTTGAATCATGGTTACATAGTGAAGGGCTGCTCAGTCAGCTTTTGCTATGTAACAAATCATTCCAGAACATAGCACCCTTAAGCAACCATTTATTTAGTTTGTGCTTCCATAGATCAGCGGTTGGACCTGGGCTGGGCTTCCAGACAGTTCTTCCGGTCTCAGCTGGGCTCACGCTAGGGACAGCAGCAGGTGTCAGAACTGCTGTCAGCTAGCTAGTCTGGGATGACCCCTGCAACAATTGCAGACTGTACATGGGTCCTCATCTTCCTTGCTGTTCTCATGGTGGTCACGGGTTCTAGGTTCAAGGGGTGGCCAAACAGACCTCACCTCTTGATGGTAGGAGCTGAAGTTACATTGCAAAGGGATGTGGATATAGGGAGGGAAATCATCGTGGCCCTTTTTGCCAACTATCTCTATCGTAGACACGTGCTGCATTGGGTAGGCATAGCTTCCTGAGAGCACAGAACACGTCTGCCTTCCTCCTTCTAGTTCCTCCAGCATCTACCTAAAACAGTGTCTGACACATTAAAAAGTACTCCAAAAGTATCTGTGGAATGAATGATGATCAGAGGCCTCATGATATTTCAGGAGATACAGAGGGTAGTAAGGATGACCCCTTTCTTACACAACCGATTGACAACGTCAATGCTTATATAACACTCTGACGTTATTCCCAGCTCTCCCTTCAGTAACTGGAAGCTATTCACAGCAGCATTCTTCATTTTCTACTCTCTAGTCCTCTGACCAAAAGTTCTACTTTTCAAAAAAAACTTCTCACACTTGCACTTGTCTTCTAATTTTATTTCTAACAAGTGCTATTGATGAGGAAGCCAAGAACAGGATTCCGTGCCCTAAAGAGGACTTGGCCCTGGAGAAGCA
Source organism: Acinonyx jubatus (assembly GCF_027475565.1). Classification (NCBI taxonomy): domain Eukaryota; kingdom Metazoa; phylum Chordata; class Mammalia; order Carnivora; family Felidae; genus Acinonyx; species Acinonyx jubatus. Next base: position 13,386,712 of record NC_069385.1, on the reverse strand, counting down.
TAAAAAAAATAAATAAGGAGAGAAAAGATGTCTCATGTCCTTTTGTCCATTCCAGGGTTCAGTCTCCCACTCCAGCTGCAGGATTCCATGCCTGATTTATGTTCAGCTCGTTGTCTTTATAGCTTCTGGATTTTCATTAGGGAGAGTCAGGCATAGACATTCACTTTCCATCTGCTCTCAGTGCAATTTAATTTCTCTGTGCATGTACCACCCTGCCATTGCTGCTGGACTCCACCTTGCTTCAGAACACTTCCCCCATTTGCTCAGATCAATCCAGGTCACCTTGGACCTGAGATGCTGGCTTGCCTTCACCGCTTGGTTTCCACCCCGACTGCATTCTATAATGCATTTTCTGTTTTGACACCTAGACTACGTCCTTTACTATTTAACATTATACAGGAAACGAAGCAACTCTATTAGACAAGTTGGACTGTTATTTAAGGAGCTTGTATTAACCACAACTGTAATAATAATGCTGTCTTACATTTATATCACAGCAAACAAATTAAAAAGTGCTTTTGTGTGCACTATCACATTGGCTTCATATAACAACCCTGATGGGTAAATATAAAAAAAAATAAATGCTCAGGGAGGCTAAATGATTATAAAAGATCAAACCACCAGTAAGAGGCAGAACCCAGACAAATATCTGGGCCCCTAATATTAATCCAAAGCTTTCCTCTGCTTTCTTACACGATGCCACATTGTACTCAAATATTACGTGGTCTCACCCAGAGGCTCTCAAACCTTACTGTGAGTATAAGTTCTGAGGAACTTCTCTAAGAAATTCTGGTTCACTGCCTCAAGATCAAGGTGGGGTCAAAGAATCTGCCTTTAGAATAAAACATGAAACTGAAAACTGATTTAAACTGTAACTTTATCCAAATACTACCAAGGTTACCGTTTTGTCTAACCCAGCTACCATTTCAGTCAATCTGATGGGTAAGAATTTTTTCACTAAATGCATCTTGCTAAAGCAAGGTAACGTAGCTATAGTTGGACAAATCCTTAACTTTCTAATGTAGCTATCAGTGAGTCTCATAGGACAGAGTAATGTAACAGTGATAAAGCTAACATTACAGTACCTCCCGACAGCTTCTTCTCAGTAATATGACAAGTTGAACCCTAAGCCCTCTGATTACCATTTTTTAAGCATTTTCTTAACGTTTTAATCAAAGTAGCAAGTTAAGAAATTAGGAGATGTTTTGCATTTGTATTTACTACAAAGCTCTATTATCCCCAGGTAAACTAAAAGCAGAAGACTATTTTTTAAACCAACTGTGTCAAATACCAGATCTTGATTTTTTTAATAAAACATCTGTGGAAAGATCATTGGAGAAGAAAAAGCATTTCAATTCCATCACAAAAGCCCCAAATGTGAATAGCTCACAAAACTACAGAGCTTGACCTCATTAATGCATATTTTGCTAAACCAAAATGGTTGTTCTTTCAATTCTAGGGTTTAAGAAGAAAATCATTCCAGTTACAAGTGTGTGTGTGTGTGTGTGTGTGTGTGTGTGTGTGTTCATGTGCATGATCTTGTTGTGCCTCGTTAAGCATGTGTAGTACTAGAGTCTATTTAGATTTATTTTTTTTTCAACGTTTATTTATTTTTGGGGGACAGAGAGAGACAGAGCATGAACAGGGGAGGGGCAGAGAGAGAGGGAGACACAGAATCGGAAACAGGCTCCAGGCTCTGAGCCATCGGCCCAGAGCCTGACGCGGGGCTCGAACTCCCGGACCGCGAGATCGTGACCTGGCTGAAGTCGGACGCTTAACCGACTGCGCCACCCAGGCGCCCCTTTTTAGATTTAAAATGAATATTATCTTTAATAAATAGCAGAAGAATTTCATATGCTTCTATAACTTGGCCATAATCTGGGAGGAGAAAATATTGTTTAATTGAAAATATGTTTATTCACAGAAAATATTTGGCTCTAAGCCTATTAGAAATAACACTTACTGACCAGTTTGTGTCCAGTATATCTCACTTAGTCATATGAGGTATGGATTCTTATCTCTACAGTTGAGGAAACCAATGTCTACAGAATTAAGTTGCCCAAAGTCATAGTTACAAAAGTAGTGACTGAGGAATGAGTCCAGCTGAATCTGATCTTTATCTATGTGTCCTACTTCTCCTCCAGTGTGGTTGACACTCTTCTCAATGGTGACTTTTAGAATTAAATTTTAGCATTTACATACTAACAATTCAAACGCACAAAGGTCTTTATGTAGGCTTGTTTAGATGTATTCATAGGATATCTGTGTGTCTGTGTATAAAGATAAACATCAATATAGATTAATGAATATCATGGGGAATTAGAAATTCAATGACGAGAATTTTGGTCATCATTATATGAGTTCAAATTATTTGAACTAAACTCTTGCCATCATTAAGTTCATGTTGATTCTCACCATATGATAGTATTTGCTTTTCCATAAGTTAAAATTTTTCATTCATGTCAGAGAGGTTCATATAGTGTTTTCATAAATCATATTTATCCTACTAGACAAGGCAACTTGGTGGGTGATGATGCCAGAGGAGACCAGGACAGTGGGTCAGGTGAAAGTTTGAGTTGGCATGCTATGTCTGTCCAACATGTGATGGGGCAAGCCCCCTTCATCTTATAAAAACTCAGTTTTCTCAACTCACACATAAGAGGACTGAACCAGAAGATTGTTCTGTATATCAGAGCCATACGGGGATCATGAATTGGCTAGTGGTCTTCCTGAATGAATACCCTCATCTTTCAGGGAGGGTACTCGTTTTACATTTTATATTTTAAAGATTAGATTAACTAATATAATTACTGCAGCATTCTTCTGTGCTTGTTGTTTCAATTGATGTAACTAACTGATGAAATAAAGCAACATATTTAGCTTTAAAAAAACTAACTTTAAATGAGATGTTATTATTTGGCTAACCTTAAGTGGTGAGTTGATATCTCATAATCACTTATCATGGAAAAGTCCTCACATGGAGATTTAGTGCTTTGGAACATGTCAGTCTTTATTCTCTATCTGTATTTATATCTTGGGAGCTAAATATGAAGGGTGGACATTTTGCTCTTTAAACTTTCTACAACACATTTATTATATGAACTTGAAATGCAGTAACATATTATTATTTTGCTTTTGCATTTTTTTCCTCATCCCAAACAAACTGACCATCTGAATATAAAGGACCTACCACAAACCAGTCATTAACTTTTGAATGCCATTCAACCTATTTTTTGATAGGCTGCAATAAATCTTTGCAAATTGCTAGTTTTTCACATAGCAAAAGGATTTGGGGAATGACACTATGAGAAGTACAAGTTTCTAAAATAAAACATGTCTTAATTTTTCCTTTCTAATTATTATTTTCATGGAAGTCAAGAACCTAGAGCCACAAATTTTGTTGCCCTTCTCCTTGTACACTAAGGAATTTCTTTCTTATATAATGGAGTTTCTGGCTTTGACATGAGTAGAAACGTTCATGACAAAAGGAAATATTAGAACACTATACTGCAATAAAAGCACATACATACACACACACACACATGGTGAGGGTAAGGGGAGTCTACAAACAGGATTCATGTTGAGTGCTAAATCATTGTAATAGTACTTTTTCAAAACATGAATGGTTTTCATGATCAACATATGCAAAAGATTATAATGCCAACTCTCAAGACCCCATATGAGTTTGATCTTCTGCATTACCAGTGATGTATACTGAAGGAACGAATACCCATAAATATTACTTTACTAACCATACCTGGGTGTGAGTCTATTTTACATTTAATTTAATGTTTGTTGCTTTACTACTTGTGAATCAAAGGAAATGAACTTTTTCTTTCCATAATACCTGAACTCATTAGGAACACATGCAAATAAAGAATTAGCCAGATAAATTAGCTACATATAATTATCAAATATTGAATAAATATAAATATAAGCTGCAAGTTTCACTGTGATTTAGAATAATGGCTCTGTCAGTCCAAGAATGAATATGGAGAAAAATAATTCATGTCATTTGTCTATAATGACAGAATTTATAAAGTAAGAAGGCAGAAAGAAAGGAAAGGAGGGAGAGAGGGAGGGGAGGAAGAGGGGAGGGAGGGAAGAAGAAAAAGAGTATATCAGCCACATTCTTCCTACTATTCTGTTTTCCACACAGACACCAGAAATCCTAAGGATACCAGAAATCTAGAAAATCTATTAAGCCCTACCTAATTTTCCCCTTTTTTTCTACCCACGTTATCAAATCTTCAGAAAGGTCAATAGAGATAGAGATGATCCAGAATCCCAAATGGTATGCCTAAGTCCCTTAAAACATTGGAAATGAGTAATTTTTTCTTATTGTGGTGAAATATTTACCTCTAAGACATTTGATAAGAAAAGCAAAAAAGTAAAGGCTAAAGAAAATGACATTAAGAAATAAGAATATTTTACTCAAGAAAAACCAAATTATTAAAAAAAAAAAAAAACCTTAACAAGAAAATGCAGTGAATAGTGGTTGTGGAAGGGAATGTGGTCATTACATATTTGACAATACAATCACGTATTTAACCCATCCTATAATTTACCAACCCAGCAAGAATAGTTCACTTTTCTGTTCTTTCTTCTTCATCATGTTAGCTAAAATGTCTTTATATTCAAAAATCCCCAAATATAATTATATAGGGGTTCATTCAAATTCAAAACATCAACTTAAAAATTGATTTTCTTCAGCTACACTTCGGAAATGGAAGAGGAACCTGTCACTCTTAGAACCTTGCAATGCTGCAGACTGAAGCTTGCAATATGGCAAGCATACGTGTTACTGAAAAGCTTTCTGGCTATTTCAGAAATTCAGAGGGACAAGGAGACTCTCAAATGACTACACTATAAGTAAAGATCAACATCTAAATCCCATTCATGCAATTGGATTTATCAAGCATATGCAGAATATTCATAGTTCTTAAGTGATGGGAACTGAAAACAAAAAACTAAAGATCGATTGTCCAGTCCAAACTTCCTTATTCTACAAACAGGGAAAGTGTAGGCCAGAAATGTACTTTTTTGACTATATGCTTTTTTTTTTCCAAATATGAAAGATGATAGTGAGAATCTTGTCAAATATCTGGCTTTCAAGTAGAGTTTAAGAAAACTTTTATGACTAAAACAAAGTCAGGTTATTATGTATTGTATATACTCTAGTATATATAAATTTAATTAAACATTTCAACAGGTAAGGGAACACTTTATAATTAGATAAGGATAGCAGATACAATATAAAATCCAACAGTCTAGGTGGCTCATTGATTTATCCAGATTCTGCCACCCATCAGCTGAATGCTTCTGAGTAACCTCTGGAACTCTCCAGTTTCAACTGCTACTTCTGTGAGAATAGTGGTATTTGTAGTAGCTAGCACTTAGTTTTGACTTGAACGTGTTGGATCATAGTCCATGCACTTTGCCAGGCAACTGGCTAGCATTACTATTATTCTCAGCCACTCAGTGAAGCTTTACACTTCTCATCTCCTTCCTTCTCTTTTCCCCAAGAAACTAAATTACAGCTTTTATAAAGAAAATTTAAAAGGAATTAAATAATGGTGCCCAAAGGAATCATAAGGTTGATCTTAGCTAAGTCTTCTCAACATTGGCACTGGTGACATTTTGGGCCAGCCAATTCTTTGTTGTGGGGGAACGTGCACTTCAATGTTCAGCAGCATCCCTGGCCTCTATCCACTAGATGCCAGTATCACCCACCTACCCTGTTATGACAGCCAAAATGTTGCCAGACATTGCCAAATGTCCCCTGGGATGGGGGCAGGGGGCGGAAATGAATTGAGAACCACTGCTCTAAACTGACAGCCGTGTGTAACTGATCAAGAAATTCGTTGTGATGTCTTTAGAGGAGTGCCCAAACTAGGAGCTAGACCCCAGGTGTCCTGTGAAACAGCACACCGATTTCTCAAAAGAAAGCTTCCTTCTGCACTGCTAACCAGTTGCAAAGACTAAGACTCAATATTAATGGAAGACAAGAGGAAAGGACAATTCTTCAATCTTTCTTTTATGTGAAGCTTCTCTCTCAGAGAAAAGATTTTCAGCCTGAAACATTATTAAGAAAGGATTAAAGGTCAGTAAGGGTGAGGATAGTGTTCAAGGCTCCCGGGAGGCTCAGAATGAGGTCAAGTCTCTTGGATGTTGTGACCCAGTAAGAGAACTTGTAAATGAAACACAATGAAACCCAAATCATAACCTCAGAAGCAAAGAAGAATGGGAATTAGTCCTGGAAAACTAGTGGAAAGAAATAGAGTCACTGTTTTAATGGTTATTTTGTAGCAACTAAAAAGCACACTGAATATTGAGCTTTGTACTAATTATTTTTAGGACCTAGATCATATTATTAATATATATTTTGAGAATACTTAGAAAGGAAACAATAACCTCTAGGAGGTAAGATAATATCTCTAGGAATTAGTTATGGTAAAAGGAATCTTGTTTTCTTAGAGGACAAGGAAATCAGGTAAGCACAGCATCAATGGTGTTTTTAACTGGAGATTTGACAAACTCTTGCTAGTTTTTGTAATGTTATAGTATGTTGAATTATGATCTGGATATAATGGTATAATGAGTTAGGTTTATAAATTTGAATGGATTCCCATCTTAGCAGTCCCAGTCTTAGATGATAGGATAAAGAACCAATGTACTAGCAGAGTAAGCAAAACCTACAACTATAGTATCTACTAGAGAAAAAGTTTAGTCTGAAAATCCAACTACAGACACACAGAATGTGAGTCATAGCAGATATGAAAAAAAAAAGTTACAAATTCTATCTCATGGACCAACAATATGATAGAGGCCATTTGAACTATTGCAATTATAGATAATCACATCAACAGAAGTCTAATGTCCAGAGCCTAAGAAATGTTAGCTTCTCTCTACTACACCACATTTTTTAGGAATGAAATCAGCAAATTATAATGTGTTCAGAGATGGACAACCAAAATGGTGAAAGAAGTTAAAATTCCTCAATATGACAAATGGTTGAAGTAACTGCATATGATTCCCTGAGAAATAGAAGACTCTAAGAGGACAAGGTAGTTCTCTTTATATACTTGAAGGGACGTGAAGAGACAATTAGATTTATTCACCACAACTCCACTAATTAAAGCCAACGGGTGGAAGCTATGGGGAAAGGGATTGCAATACAACCAAAGAAAGACTTTTCTAAGCCTTGAGATTCAAGGACTGCCTTCTTGCTGATTAAATCAGTAATAAATAAATAAACAAACAAACAAATAACAATTTCTTAAATTCCCTTCAGGGGTAGTAAACAAACTCCAGCCATTGTATGGATAGAGATTAAAAGTGCCTCAAGTAAGCTTCAGTTTGAATCTAAAAGTTTTTCAAAACTCTATTGTTCAAAATAGGCTAAAAAAATAACCCAAGGGGATTTGCTAGTTGACTTCCTGAAAACATAAATAAATAAATAAATAAATAAATAAATAAATAAATAACATTTCAAAAACCTGTTGACAAAATTGGAAAACTGATGGTAGATTAAAATAGTGTATCACTGTCAAATGTCAAATATCCTGAAATCTGTAACAGTACTGTGGTTATGTCAGGAAAGAAGCCCCGTCTTAGAAAATGGCAGGGACTTACAAGTTTCCAAAGGAGGTATCTCAGCAAGCAAGCAGGTTTGGCACTGTTCCACGGGTACCAAAATAGACAATGTGATTCAGTGGACCAGAGGAACCAATATCAATGCTCGCTGTACCCCTTTGGGAAGAAGTAACCAGACTCCAAAGAAGGTGACTGAGCAAGCAAACAGGTGGTCTTGCCACAACTCTTTGGATGCCAAAAGTAGACCAAATGTCAGACGGTTTAGCACTCACAGCACAGCAAACAGCAGACGCTTCACAATAGCTGTGTCTCCTCTGCCCCCACACCCCACAGGGCAGTGGGATGGAACCATCTGCACACACGATGGGTCACAGTTAAGGAACCCAGAGCTAAAGTCTCAGCCCCTTTGGGGCAAGCTTTTTCCTCCCTAGGAAAAAGCACTTCACAGGGCAATCAGCGCTGTGGTCACCTTGGCCTACCTACTTGCCTGTGTGACCATCTGCAGAAACTGTTCCAGGTCAGAGGATAGGTAAGCTTTGCAGTTGGGCAGTCAACAAGGATGTGCAGGAAACCCAGAGCGCCTGGCAGACTGCCTTTCCAAATGGTGATCATGATCTTTCTATTCCTTATTCTTAGGAAACATATGTTGAAATATTTAGTGATTAAAAAAGTCAAGTTAGTATCAAATAGTTCAATAAGACAGTGTGTGTGTGTGTATGTGTGTTTGTGTACAAGGAGAGGGAAGAAAAGAATAGAAAGCAAATGATGAACAAATGGGATAAAAAGTTAATAGCAGGCGAATCCGAGTAAAGTAAAGGTACAACTGTTCTTTGTACCTTTCTTATTCTTGCATTTTTCCTGAAGTTTGAAATTTACCAAAATAAAGTGTTTATGGTAAGTTATACTTACAGTAAGTTACACTTACTATATAAACACTTCCTTTTCTTCTCACCAAAAACTATAGTAACAATAACAGCAACAAGTACTTGTTAATTACAAAATTTATTTCTTTTCCACAATTCTCCCCCCTTATTTGAAAATCTCAAGCCACATTTTTATGTGTGTGAACAAATATCCTGGTATTGCTCAATATGTATGCCAGCTTTACCGTGGAGGTGGGGGTGGAAAAATTCCTGTATTTCAAGTCAGTTGCTTCAGAAAAAAATCCATTAATTTTGAGAATTGGGTGAAAAATAAAGATTTCTTTCTTTAGAAATAAAGAATATAAAAAGTATCGCAAAGAGAGACACTGCTTTTCTTTTGAAAATTTTGTCAGGTCGTGAATAATTTGAGGCTAAAGGAGGAAGAGGGTCAAGAACAGAAGGAGATAAGGGGGTTTGGATTAAAATGTATTTTTTCAAAGAAGCCATCAATAATATCTCTTTGAAGGCTAGTGTATAATTCTTATTCATTAGCCTTATTCATTAGCCATATTCATAATGATCCAAGAGATTATTTGTGATGACCCAAGAGATTAATTAATGTCTTGACAATTAAGAAAAGCTCTGAGGGTCCCGGGTGAAAGTATACTGAGGACCCTCAGTGCAGCTCTGACATACAGAGCTGCTGCCCATAAATGCCCACATACAGGAGACGTCCCATAAATGTGCACTGCTACCCAATTTGAAATGCTCATTGTCTTTGCTCTTTTTTCTTCTTTCAGCTGGAAAATTTGGAAGCAGAAACTGCTCCATTGCCCTAAGTGGGTCTCATGCCATTCAGACCCTCACTGAGCTTAAAAGGCACCATCTCTGTGGAAGTATGTCGTTGCAGGAACATGTGGGAGGCTCTAGTTTCCTAGGAAAGTGCCTGCTTCTGAGTTATCAAAACTTGATCCTCTGTGGCCACTCCACTCTGCACATGAGAGGGACATCTAAACTAAGTGAAGTGCTGGGAAAGAGAGAAACCGCACTGAAGAGTCCGGTTTGTGTACATAATCCCAAGGAAGATGCCCAATAGGACAGAAACACACCGTGGTATGTGAACTGGGGTCATCCTAGAAGGTGACCCCTTTGTGTGTAATATTTTGTTTGCAAGCAAACATTGATGGCCTCATCAAAGAAAACGCCCATCAATTGTTAAATTCACCATAGCGACATGAAAAGTAAATGCTACCTCTGATCAAAGGACCTTGTGTGGAAAGTCCAAGACTTTCTAGTCTTCTGTAAGGAATACTTTGTTCTACTTTTTACCTTTAATATTAACCTTAAAATTATCTTCTGGTTAAGACATCATGTCCACCTTCAAGTCTTGGTTTTGTATTCTTTAAAAGAATAACATCCCTTACCTAGCTCCACATAATTGCAAGAGAAGAAAATTAACATGAAAGGTAATCTGAAAGCCAGAAATGTGTCAGCTGCAGAAAGGTTGATTCTTGCGCACTGAAAGTACTTCCTGAGAGTCTTAGTGAGAGATTGTCCATCCTAAGGCTTTCAGGGGTTACTCCCTAGTTTCAACTGTGCAGTTTCCTTCTTCTATCTAAGTATTCATAAAAGGTAACAGTGGATCAGTGAGCTCATCATTGCATCTGTGCAGGAAGTCAAGCATTAAAATGTACTTACTTTTCATTTCTCTGTAGTTTCTCCATACTGCATGCTCCCTTTGCATATTATTTTCTCTCTTTTTTTTTCTAACTCTGTTCAGAATACTTATGCCTTTTGAATCAATGTGATAAAATGACAGGTTTTTTTGGTTGATTTTAAGAACACTTTAAGCCTTTTGAAAAATATGGATCCAATAAGCTTAATCTCAAAACAGAAAGACTCAAATGACCATAGATAGAATGGCTAATCTTTTCACTCCTGTGTAGTTCCTTGGACATGAAATATTAACAATGACCCAAGAATATTTTCCTGAAGATTGTGTTTATATAATGTCACCACCAGTATGTTGGTCTTTCTGATCTTTGCTAAATTATGTCAAGATTTTCTTTGTAAAATTTCAGTCTTATAATCAATTTCTCTAAGACAATTCTACTCTACGGTTTTCTTTGTTGTAACACACAGTAGAGATTAGGCAATTGCCCGTTTTATTTTATCTATGTAGACAGTCAAGTTAGATGCCTCATGCCAAAAAGCCCTCCACTTTGAACTTTTGTCTCTATTAATCAGATGAATCAAGCACACTGAAGTTATCTATGAAAACATCATAGAAAACAGGGTGCCAGCTTCCCTTATAAGAATATTTCTGACTCTACAGGCTGCCAGCAGATTCAATGTTAAAATCTGTGTCTGTCCCTCAATATAATAAGGCACAAATATGCACCAGACATCCAGAGGCAATGTTTCAGGAAGACAGCTGTCTTGGATCAAGATAACTAAATTTACTGTCTCAGATCTAGTTGGCTGTAGTTAATGTGGACCCAATACATATATCCATTGGATGAGAAAAAAACAAAAGCCAAGATAATATTTTATCTTGAATATTGAAGTCTTATATTGGCCTCTAAAAACCTATTTCTCAAGTATCATGTCCCAGAATGGATATGCGTTATTTTTTATTTTTTTTCTGATCAGAGTAATTAAAACTGGAGCCTTAAAAATTTTTACAATGTTAAATAAATGCATTTGTGCATAAATACATATATGCATATATACACTATTAGATATTTCACAAGTAAAAGGATAATTCAAATAAAACACAATAAGGGAGAATAAAGTATCTGTATGTAAGTCACTAGGGAGGAAAATTCTTCCCTTTAATGCGCTGTAATAACAGAGGTTCTCTCAAGAGATGAAGTATTACTGCTTTCTGCCCATAGGATGTTTCTCAACAATCATTATTTCTGCCTAAGGACCAGCTTTAGGTAAGACATTCTAAGGTAAGTAACAAATAGGTGTGTTTTTTCAGTAGTTTTCATTCAAAACCATTTTTTATCAGAAATTTGCTAGAACTACCTTGCTTTTCCATGACAAACAGGGAAGTGCCAGCCCTGACTCAGTCTGATGAGCTTAAGTTCCTTATGAAATCCGAATATAAAGAAAATGCAATGTTCTGCTTTGTTCTTCCTTCTCATTTTACCTTCTTGTCCTTATGGATAGGATTTCTTCTGGCTTGGCATTCCAGTAAAGGAGACTGTAGATGTGAACTAAGGATAAGACATAGTAGCCTCAGCTTCTCACCCTCTCTATGAGCCACACATGCCCCTGCTGTGGCTGTGCATACACAGCCACAAACACTACCCTTTTCATAGAAATATCCACCCATAGGAAATGGGTGTCTTCAGAAATCCTCACTGCCATTGTAAAAGCATCAAGATTTTTGCTGAGATTCTCAACAAAATTCTTTTTCTCACAAGCCATACTGCTTGGCTGAAGGGAAGGGATGGAAAGAAACATGAGCTTTCATCAGTGCCTTGTCCCAACCACTGTATTTTCCCTTGTGTGAGATGCTTCAGGATCACAGTGACAGAATATGGTATCCAGGTTATATTTAAGACTACTGCCATTAGGACATTAGAGCCTAAGAGTGACGAGTCAATTAAAGGGTCTGCTTTGTGACATCCAGTCAAGAGCCAGTTAAATGTAATTAGAAAGAATTTCAACCTAGTCATTGGTTACCCCTGAGATCAAACTAAAACCACAAGGAAGTATGTACATTACTAGCTGTTCAAAAGTAAGCAAAACCAAATTGCAAAAGTTTAGTGCACTGTGGTTTGTGGCAAATAAATATTCAAGCTCTTGCCATGTAATGCCATGGCATTTTTTAAAGGAGTCAGAACGTAAGTCAAGTTCAATTTAATTTACACAAAATTTTTGTGTCTGAGACACTTAAGTTACAAACATAATGACCATTGACACTGAGATTTTAGGATTACAGAAAATGGGTTGAGGGTGGGCTGAAAATGCATCCTGTAACAAGGTACTTTTCAAAGAACATTGACTAGCTGCATGTACATTTAAAGGAATTTTTAAAACTCAGAAAAAATTAAATATATAAATCTTTGAAAGCGTGTCTTGATTCAAATATGTGAAAAGATGATTCTAGACCCTGGGCACATATTCAGAGAAAGATCAGTTTGGGGCGTGGGGTTCTTCCCATTACATATTTAATGCAAATTTAATACTATACTTTTTCAATTCCCTTTGCGTTGTCTGTAACCTTGTATGAAGTGAGAATTCCATTGAAATCTGCATTTGGAATTGCACTTAAACTTTACAAATTTACAGAGGAAATTGGGACAACTACTGCTTCATCTGCTCTTTGAATGAGGTTCAGGTTTGCATTTCGTGACCAACTCACTCGAAAACTAACGCTTAGAGTTCTGAGTCCCGAGGTCCCAGAACCCACACCTAGAAAAAACAGCCCTGTGATTTCATGTGGTACAAGGTATGAGCTCTTTCTTTCTCTCTCAAGCTCCAGAAACTTAAAGTCTCTGATCCATTCACATCTAGAAAAGTACCCCATCTGCTTGAAGACAAAATAAAACTCCATGCAATAGAAAAAGATGTCCCTGGAGTGTACTACCAGCCCTAAGACAGTGCAAAATGTTTATTATTTATTTGGGGGAAATTAGTTAAGAATCAAGTAGAACCAATAAGGGGTAAGCAGGGAAGGAGAGAGTGTCTTCATTTTTATCATTGTCCCATCAGACTTATTTGGCATCATTCTTCACTACCACCCAGAGGACCTGGTTGGCACTACTACCCTTTATACTAAGAGACTGTCTTTAAAAATCGTGCAAACGTTTTGCAGAGCAGGCAGTAATCTACTCAAAGCTGCAGTGGTTCTTTAGGATGTATTAGACCAGAAACAGAACCTACATAAAACAAGCAAGTTTTACAGCTCTGTGTTTCAATAAAACCCCTATATACTTGTGGAAAGAACACAAAACAGCCCTCTGTAGTATGAAAATTGCCCAATATTAATTTTAACAGCCCCAAATGTCTCAATGTAAGCATAGATACATTTCTATTTTTCAGACGGAGTATCTTAGGTTTTGATTTTGAAAGAATGGTAGTCTTAAATATATGTCATAAGGGGAGATGCTCATAATTTTTGCAGTAACTGAATTTGCCTCTGTACACCTCAATAACTGCACACACATCTCAATGATTTGTTGTCATTCGGAGCTATCTCCTGAGTCAAACATTGTTTTCTTCTCCCCCTACAATATGTGTATGAAATCTAAACCAGTGTAACTAGAAAAAGAAAAGGCTTATTGCCTAAGTTCCAACTAATAGTGTCACATTCTTAGTGATGTATGCACTGCCTGAAAAGAATAAATGTATATTTGTTCATTTATGGTTTCAGAGAAAGAACATAGAGGTCTTTCTGGGGACAGTGAGGAAAATACATCTTTGTATTGTCACATGCCTTGTAATAGGAATGTTTAGCAACAAAAATCCTCCAGGAATAGGTGGATTACCTATTTATTATTTAATAGGTGAATTATTTAATAAGAATATTATTTATCATTTAATAGGTAGTTTAAACATTACCTACAACTGCCTTCTTATTTTGCTATTTGATTTCTTAAAGAACCTAAATCTTGAGAATAGGCTATAATATATACATTTAAGTCTCTTAAGAGATATTTCTATTGTTTTGCTTCCAATACATAAATGTTTTATTTAATTAGTATTACCCACTAAAGTTAGAAAGTCTCTACTGAATACAGAGGGTTATAGAATGCCAAATGGAAATGAGAGAAAAAGGGATACAAACAGAGGAAGATTTGAGAAGAGAAAGGGAAGGAATAGAGAAGACACTATGTTCCTGAGAGCCTGGGTAAAACTGAATATGGTCATATACCCTGAACAACCATAGGTGAGCTTCATTAATATAGACACAGCAAAAATAGTTGCAATTACTGAGCCCCGGAGAAAAGGGAGAGATCACATTTGTGTGACCCGATGACTGATTTTACTATCCATCGTGGAGGACACAGCAGATGAATCACTGAGAAAAACAGCAAATTATTTTCCCCCATTTTGAGGAGGGAAGTAATGTCCCAACACTACATGGTATTTGCAACATTTATATGTCTCATTGGCTCCCCTTTCTATGGTTCCCTCAGAGAAGGGCTTCTGGGACACAGAGATATTTTCACATCCCATATCTGGTTCTGGCATAATGTCACTGCCCCCACTGCTAGGGCATCAAAACAACCAAGCCTAGAGATCCATTGGTGTTCTTTGGGTCTGCAAATGCCTACGTAGATTTGGCTTCCACAGATATTCCCAGTTCTGAGTTAGAAAGGACCAGTTACAGGCATATAGTCTATATTATCCCCTCAAAAGATCTCTAATCAGACGCTAACCTGTGGATTCCACTGGTTTTTGAGTGACATGGTTTTTACTTTCCCAGAATAATACAATGCAATTTGCATGAAGTTTCCATTATATGGCATAACATTAAGATGTGGTATTAATTTCTACAGTTTTCCTGACAGAGTAGTACACATGACTTTTTTTCTTGCCATGGTCAAGACATCATGTTTTAAAATTAGTGGATATTATTGCCTAAGGAGTCTGACTACCAGAGACTTCCAAAAGAGATTTCCCATTTATAAAGTAAATTAGGATAAAACATCAGTCAGATGTTTCAGACTGCCTATTCCTTATTTGCCAGCTTTTTGAGGGTTTTTTGTTTATTAGTTGCTTGCTTAGCTGGTTGATTTGGGGAGGGTTGTTGTTGTTGGCTTATTTTTTGTGGCTGTTCAAAATTTTTTACTTCTCCCTGGGATATTTGTCATCACACACACGCATGCTCTTCAATTTTCTCTGCTCAATGGATTTCCCTTTGTAATGACCAGGGTGGGAGGTCATCATTGCCAGAAGAAAGTAGAAAATCTAGACATACATTTGCTCATGGTTTGACATCATGGTGGGCCACCTACATTTCCCATTTCATCCAATAATGTCCCCCTTCTCTATATCATTTTGACTTTAGAGTCAGTCAGAACTCAACCCTTAATATCCTGACTAGCACAAGAAACCTATCAGCTGATTGTTTTCCTGCATCTCTGCAAGTGGTAAACCTGATTCCTATTCCTTGCTCTTGCCTCTGCAGGAGTCCATTCAAAAAACAGAAAAATAACAAGGCCTTCCTGTTACTCTTTGGCTGTGAGACAATTTGTTCCCATCTGCCCCCAGGCTCACCCAGTGTTCTTACTCAGTAGGAAGCTGCTACTGATCATTGCTGTATTAGCTCAAAACTCATTTGCCTTATGAAATCCATGGCCCTTATTTCTCAAGAGAATAGAGAAAAACAATAGGCCTCCTACCCAGCTAGGCACTTTCCATGCAAGCCACTACATCTATATAAATTAGGTTCAAATAGCATCAGGTTATTTTCGAGATTTACAAACTCAATATTGCAAATAGTAGAACCTGGCAAGTAGCTCTTAGGATCCCCTTGCTGCCTGTCAATCAGTCACATAACTTCTACATGGATTAAGTGAGGGGGGAGTGGGGGGAGGAAACAACAAGAAAAACTTAGGTTTACATCAACAACTGCTGCGTGATTTTTGTTTGTTTTGATAAATTTCATCCATTCACTAGGGATGTTGATTACACGATTTCTTTTTCATTTTTATTATGAAATTCTTCCTTTTCTAAGAATGAACTAAATCATTTTTTAATATTTATTTATTTTGAAAGAGAGCAGGGAAGGGTCAGAGAAAAAGTGAGAGAGAATCCCAAGCAGGCTTCGCACTGTGAGCGCAGAGCTCAACGCAGGACTCGAACCCACAAACCATTGTATCATGACCTGAGCCAAAATCGAGAGTCTAACATTTAACCAACTGAGCCACCCAGGCACCCTTGAACTAAATTTTATCATAATGAAATTCACAAATCAAATTGTATAATACAATTCCTAATAATGACTGGTGATCCCTTTATTTTAAGTAATGTTCACTACAATACAATTCCAGTGAAATCCAAAAGCAGGAATAGGTCACTGAAGCTACTTGCACCAGGATGTAGCTTGGCCCATAAGCATGGATATGCACATAAAAAATATGAGTATCTCTTTTAAAGTATCATTTTCTTATAACAATGCTGAAGCTTCTGGTAGGAAATTGGGAGATCAGTTTGGTTGTTTTCTTATTGATCCTGAAGACCATTGAAGTGATCGTGCTGGTTATTCTCTAATAGGCTAGTTTCCCACTTAGACAGCTGGACGGCGAGCAGTTAAAGACACCATGGGGGAAAAGCCACCCTATACTTCATGCAGAATTGAACGAGAGGAAAGGGGAAATCCACTAAATGCTAACTGCCAGGTAACGGCCACGCTGTTTCTGGCATAAATTTAAAAGCAAGAAGTGTTTCCTCTGGCTCTGGTTTTGCATAGTGCACAGATATCTTTGTAAAAAGTAGGAAATTAATCTTAGATTGGATCTATAAACTAGTCATTTTTTTTTACTCTGTTGTGTTAAAAGAGCATAGTTTTGACCTCTAGCTGTATTTTGTAATATTTTGAAGTCTAAGAAGCTCTTGTCAGCACTTTATAATGTTGGAGACTCCCACACACAAAAGCAATTCGAGTGTTAAGTGCCCACTGTGTGAGAAAATTCATAATGGGAAAAGTAAAACGTCAATAATATTTTTGATGTGTATTTTGTTTCCTAAGAACATCTATATTCATTTGAAAAAAAGTTTCTATACATTTTCTCAAGCATATTTATTTAGTTCTTGGCTGGATGAACAGGTGACTTCCCGAGCTGTTGGGAATATCTCTGCAGCCTCTTGAAGATCAGAGGACTCTGTGATTCTTGAAATGTCTGGTTTGGTTGAACTTTCTGTTACCAATAAGGTCTTTACATTATGTGGCATTTTTGAACATAATTATCATGGACACACACACACTTAACAAAATGGAGCCTTGGAAATTGTATGGAAATTGTAATCAAAATAAAAAGCGATCAATGCAATAAAATTTACTAAGAACTTAGCTCCTTATTTGGAAGTCCAGCATCAATAAATTAATCGCAAGCTCTTTTACATTTATACTCGGGAAATAAAATGAAATTTAGAAAATGCTTTCAACTATACATTCTCTACTTAAAATCTTCATTTGAACTTCAAATTATGCTTTTATCTCCACCCAAACCATTAATTTCACTATGAAGTCTGAATGGTCATAAATTCTGATTCCATAAAATTCAATGCTACAACTTATAATTTAATACTCCCACCATGAAAATTGCTGCTCTGTGAATATAAGAATATAAATTCCTATTAATTTAATGAGAATTTTAAAAAAGAAGTGCCAGTTTCCACTAACACATCCTTCTCTTGGCCATACATTTTCCGAATTTTTCATTTAATTAATAATAATTCTGAAAACTTAAAACAAGTGATCTTGCTGCTTTTATTTTGTTCTGTTAAATGAAAAAAAAATTGCAAGTGGAGCTTTAAAAAAAAAGAAATTGGAAAATCTGTTTAATCAGATGTAACAGCCAAGCTTTTAAAAGGTGTGAATCTAAGCATTGGGTGCTCTGTCACATGTCATTCAATTTTTTGTAACACTAATGACACATTTTTGTTTTCCAAAGATAATTAGGATAATTTCCATTAGCAAAGGAGAGGAGGTGTGCTGCAGGCTTTTAATTATATTTGAAAATCAAGTAACTAAAAACAGTTTAAAAAGATACCCATGTTTCCATGGGAAAAATCAAAATATTGTTTAAAAATATGTTTTGTTAAATGAGATTCTCTGTGGTTGATTTGGTACAAATATTTTTGTACAGATTCTCTCACACGCTGCCCACAAACTACTTTTTTTCCCCAGCAATAAAAATGGCAGCAGAAATGTTGCTTCCTTTTTCTATAGTTCGAAGTCAAACCTACCAGAAGCAATCAACTGTCTATGCATTGATTTTGTTCTCACAGCTCCCATTCAGAGGTCTGACAAAAAAGCTGAATTGATCATTTTCCTTGAACATGTTGGGGACAAAAGGAAAGAAACAGATCTGCTGCTCTACATATGGATTCAGCTTCTATGCAGCACATATCCAAAGAGCTGATTATAGAAATGCCAAGTGGTAGCGTAAAAAGAGGGTCTAGAATAGTTCATGTTTTACAGATTTTCTACCCAAGTAAATGAAATGATAACCACACCATGAGAAAAATAGTACAAAGACCATAGATTTAACGGTGGGCACAACATGCTTCCTGTGTTTAAGACCTTCCCTAAATCTGCCCGCAGCACAATAAATCAAAAATATTTACCTAGGTGTCTGTATTTCACCTGTGTGCCCTTGCCAGGAAACTAGAGACAAATGAATACAGTTGACCTTGAACAACATGGATTTAAACTGCACAGGTCTATTTATAACTGGGTTCTTTTTCAATAAATACAGTACAGTCTTGTAAATGTATTTTCTCTTCCTTATGATTTTCTAATAACATTTTCTTTCTCTAACTTACTTTATTGTAAGAATACTGTACATAATATGTGTAACATATAAAATATGTGTTAATTGACTATGCTATCTCTAAGGCTTCCAGTCATAGTTAAGCTTTTGGGGAGTCAAAAGTTTTATGCAGATTGTCAACTGCATGCTGCGGGGGGGGTTGGTCAGTTCCTCCAACCCCCTCATCCCTGCCCCCCCCCACATCGTTCAAGGATCAACTGTATAGTTTTGGTTGTGGTAACACCAAAGAGAAATGTTTAAAAATATATAACATTCTTTCCATGTTGATGGTCTGGTAGTTTTTGTTTAGTTTTTTGTTTGTTTTCTGGTTTTAATTAATGTCTTGGTCCCATCAGAATGTCTTTTTAATTATAGAAAAATAAATATTTCCATTTTCAGTAAAGACTAAGCTATCATTTTACACTTTATGCACATTTCCAGATAGGAGAGGATAGTCAGCTTTAGCTTTCAAAAGAATGAACTACCAGATCCCAGTGGTCTCATGGGCAGATCAAAATGTTGACTTGTACATCAAACAGTGAGCACAACAGTGTATTATTTTTACATTATTCCCATTTGACTGTTGAGGATAATTGTATGTAAAAATATAAACTTTTGACTGTATTACTCTTATTGTACCAGAATACATAACCATTTGGGCTATATTGTGATTGTCTTGCATGTAATGTACAATGATATATATGACTAATAAAGAAAATCTGATAGCGATATATAGATTTTCCTCGTCTTTCTCATTTGCACATCATAACTTACCTGTTTAAAAAGGATATTCTCCAGGTGAATGTTGCCTGTAAGGAGTCTAAGAATTAACTAACAGATGACTTTGGCACTGAATAAGTACTTTATTTTTTAAGTTTTTGCTTAAATTCCACTTAGTTAACATACAACATAGTATTAGTTTCAGGTATACAATATAGTGATTCTACACTTCCATACAACACCCTGTGCTCATCACAGCAAGTGCACTCCTTAATACCCATTACCTATTTAACCCATACCCCCTGCCCACTTCCCTTCTGATAACCATCAGTTTGTTTTCTATAGTTAAGAGTCTGTTTCTTGGCTTGCCTCACTCTCTGTTTTTCCCCCTTAGCTTGTTTGGTTTATTAAATTCCACATATAAGTGAAATCGTATGGTATTTGTCTTTGTCTGATTGATTTATTCTGCTTAGCATAATACTCTCTAGCTCCATCCATGTCTTTCCAAATGACAAGATTTCATTCTTTTTTGTGGCTGAATAATATTCCATTGTACATCTATACCACTTCTTCTTTATCCATTCATCAGTCGATGAGCACTTGGCCTGTTTCTATCATTTGGCTATTGCAGACAATGATGCTATTTTTGAATTAGTATTTTTGTATTCTATGGGTAAATACCTGGTAGTGCAATTGCTGGATCTTAGAGTAGTTCTACTTTTAACTTTTTGAGGACACTCCATACTGTTTTCCACAGTAGCTGCACCAATTTGCATTCCCACCAACAGTGCAAGAAGGTTCCCACTTCTCCACATCCTTACCAACATTTGTTTCTTGTGTTGTTGACTATAGCCATTCTGACAGGTGTGAGGTATTATCTCATTGTAGTTTTGGTTTTTATTTCCCTGACAATTAGTGATTTTCATGTGTCTGTTGCCCATCTATATGTCTTCTTTGGAAAATTTTCTATTTATTTTTTCTCATTTTTTAATTGGATTGTTTGTTTTTTGAATGTTGAGTTTTATAAGTTCTTTATATATTTTGGATACTAGCCCTTTATCAGTATGTCATTTGCAAATATCTGCTCCTATTATGTAGGTTAATCTTTTTAGTTTTGTTGGTTGTTTCCTTTGCTGTGCAGAAGCTTTTTATTCTGATGAAGTCCCAATGGCTCATTTTTGCTTTTGTTTCCCTTACCTCTGTAAACATATCTAGAAAGAAATTGCTATGGCCAATGTCAAAGAAGTTACTGCCTGTACTCTCCTCTAGCACTTTTTTAAAGTTCTTATTTATTTATTTTGAGAGAGAGAGAGAGAGAGGAAGTAGGTGAGGGGCAGAGAGAGAGAGAGAGAGAGAGAGAGAATCCCAAGTAGGCTCCACATCAATAGCACAGAGCCTGACATGGGACTTGAACTCACAAACTGTGAGATCATGACCTGAGCCAAAAGCAGGAGTGTGATTCCTAACCAGCTGAGCCACCCAGGCACCCCTCTTCTCCAGGATTTTTATGTTTTGAAGTCTTACATTTAGATCTTTAATCCAGTTTGTATTTATTTTTGTGTTTGGTGTGAGAAAGTGGTCCAGTTTCATTCTTTTGCATGTTGCCGTTCAGTTTTCCCAATACTGTTTATTGAAGAAACTGTCTTTTTCCCACTGGATATTCTTTCCTGCATTCTAAAAAATTAATTGATTGACTATATAGTTGTGGGTTTATTTATAGGTTTTCTATTCTGTCCCATTGATATGTGTCTATTTTTGTGCCAGTTCCATAGTGTTTTGATCACTAGAGTTTTGCAATATAACCTGAAGTCCAGAATTGTGACACCTCCAGCTTTACTTTCTTTTTCAAGTTCGCTTTGGCTATTCGGGGTCTTTTGTGGTTCCATACAAATTTCAAAATTGTTTTTTCTAGCTCTGTGAAAAATGCTGTTGGTATTTTGATAGGGATTGCATTAAATCTGTAGATTGCAGGGCACCTGCGTGGCTCTGTCCATTAAGCATCCAACTTTGGCTCAGGTCATGATCTCACGGTCCATGAGTTCAAGCCCCACATTGGGCTCTGTGTTAACAGCTCAGAACCTGGAGCCTGCTTCAGATTCTGTGTCTCCCTCCCCTGCTCACACTCCTTCTCTGTCTCTGTCTCTCTCTCTCTCAAAAATACATGAAGATTAAAAAAAATTTTTTTAATCTGTACATTGTTTTGGGTAGTATAGACATTTTAACAATATTTGTTCTTCCAATCCATGAACATGGAATGCCTTTCCATTTCTGTGTGTTGTCTTCAATTTCTTTCATCAGTGTTTTATAGTTTTCAGAATACAGGTCTCTCACCTCTTTGGTTAGGTTTATTCCTAAGTGTCTTATTGTTTTTGGTGCAATTGTAAATGGTATCAATTCCTTAATCTCTCTTTATGCTTCTTCATCATTGGTGTATAGAAATGCCACAGATGTCTGTACATTGATTTTTGTATCCTATGATTTTACTGAATTCATTTATTGGTCCTATCAGTTTTTTGGTGGAGTCTCTCCTGTTTTCTATATTGAATAAGTACTTAAGATAAATGAAGTAAGTGGGCTTTTTCTCTTCGATTGTTTCTACTTTTAAAATCAAAATGTCCCTAAACCTTGACAACCGTGACTCCTTCAATTAGAACTGCCAATCCAACTATATAGGGAAATAATCCTCTGCTATAAAGTTCATTGTTGAAAATAAATGTAGGCACTTCTAGTCTTCTTTTCAAAAATAAATTTGGTATCTTAAGCGGTGAAATTCTTTGCAAGAAACAAGAAGTTCAATGGGGTAAATTTTAGAGCATACTTTAAGTTGCTCAGCATAATTTTTTAAATGGGGAAGCTGTCTCCACGCAAAAACACTTTATGGTAAGAAAAAACTAGTGTAAAATAATACTGGATAACTCCAGATTACATATTTTAAAAAGATATAAACATGAAACTTCTGAAAAGAAAAACCTAGGCCCAGATCCCAATATATGCAAATGTTTTCTCTGCCTAGTAGTACCAGAGGAACTTCCTGAAGCACAGCTTTGTTCTTCTGCTCAACTTCTGCTCAAAACCTCTGAATGATGTTCCATTACCTATCTGCTAAAGTCTAATGCCTTCATGGAGTGCAAGAATCTTCATATTTTGTGTGAACATACCACAATTTATTCATCCCACTATTAATGAACAGTTGGGTTATTACCAATGTTAGGCTGTCATAAACAATGCTACTACATCTATAGTCTGGTGTGTGTGTGTGCGTGTGTGTGTGTGTGTGTGTGTGTGTCTATACACACACACATATATACTTCTCTTGGATACATACCTGAGGGTGAAATTGCTTAGGAAATAATATCAAATGATTTCCTCAATTGGTTTCATTAAATTATGCTTCTTCCAGCAGTGTGTGAGAGACTTCCAGTGCTATGCCTCCTACCCAATATTTCATCTTGTCAGTTTTTAACAATTTTAGCCACCTCGGTGGTATATAATGATACTTTATTAGGGGGTTAAGTTGTATTTCTCGATAATAATTATGTTGAGCATCTTGTCAGGTCTTCATTGACATTTGCAAATTCTTTTTTGTGAAATGCCTATGTAAGTTTTTGGCCATTCTTTATTGGGTTGTATGTCATTTTCTGTTGACTTATAACTCTTTACATTCTGTGGGGTTTCTCATTTGGATTTTTTTTTGTTTGGAAGTTTCTTGTTGGTATTCATTGAAAATATCTTTTCCCACTTTATGGCTTGACATTTTACTCTTTCACAGGCATATTTGAATGAATGAATAATTGAATGAATGAAATTCTGGATTGTAAAACACTCTAACTTATCAATGATAGTGGTTTTTACATCCTGTTTAAGACATCTTTTCTGACAACAAAATGAAGAAGATATTCTATGTTCTTGTTCTAGAATCTTTTACCTTTCACAGTCCATAATTCTTTCACAATACATAATTATGTATGGGTATGAAATTAAGAAGGATTTTCCATATGGACATTCAATTAACCCACCACCGCTATCAAAAAAAGAGCATCCCTTCTGCCTAGTAGAAGCCCCTAGTTATAACTCACTTAACCTTATATATCTGCATCTGGTTCTCTTTTTTTTTTAACTTTTTTTAATTTTTATTTATTTTGAGAGGGAGAGAGACAGAACTTGAGTGGGGGAGGGGCAGAGAGAGAGAGAGAGAGATGGAGACACAGAATCCGAAGCAAGCTCCAGGCTCCAAGCTGTCAGCACAGAGCCTGATGTGGGGCTCGAACCCATGAACCATGAGATCGTGACCTGAGCCAAAGTCAAATGCTCAACTGACTGAGCCACCCAGAGCCCTAATGCATCTGTTTCTCTTTAATCTGTTCTATTGCACTGTTTTAGATACAGAAATTTTACAAGGACTCTTGATTATCTAAGAGCATAAGGCCTCTAACTTTTTTCTTTGCCCTCAAGATTGACTTTGCTATCCTTGGCCCTTTATTTTTCCATACAAATTTTAGAATCAGCTTGTTGATCTCTACAGAAAAGGCCAAAGAGATTTTGATTAATGCAAAGTATTGCCTGCTGGAAAGGACTGTGACTGGGGCATACGGTTTGAGAGCTGAACAATGGAAGCAGCTTTAAGTCTGGTTGAAACCAAATTTTAAAGGGCTTTGAATGTTATTTAAGGAATGTATACTTTCTTCAGTGGACAGTGGGAAACCATCAGAGATCTTTAAGCAGGAAACTAAGATGATTAAATTTGCATTTTTGAAACATCACCAGGAAGCAGCATCCATGCCAAATCTATCCATCTAAATTCCCATATACCTGCCTTAAAAGTAGAGTCGTGTTTATACCCACATGCTGGGCAATGGACTATTCCCCCTGGAACCTCAAAGCAGAGAAGTTGTTTCATGCCTAGGATTGGGTGGGAAGAGATCTCCCCAGGTGTTAGAATAAACACAGCCCACAATGTGCTTCTTCTAATGCACCAAAGTTCAGTCCAAGTCTTGTTTTGAGAAGCAGGAGAGTGCCACCCTCTCTCAACCAGTTCATGTCTCCAGGAAAGATGTGTACTTCTCCGGGATGTCAAGGTGACGAGAGCAGATATAATGGCTCTGTTCTGGAGTTGTGCCCAAATGACCCACCCTGCCTCCCACTCTCTTGCTCCCCCTTCCTCTAACCCCCAGGTTCCCTGAGGCAGAGAACACACTCATCACTAAGACGTGCTAGACATATAACACAGGCGGAACAATACATACACTATGTACCATAAAATACACACAAAGCAGCAACTTGTTAAAAGATCTTCATCCATGACTCAGACTCCTTGCATTCCCACTTCTGATCCAGACTGCAGGAGCAATCAGACAGTCCTGCAAAAGTACAGACCGTTCCCTTCCAGAAACTGGCTGACTGAGCAGCTTATTTAAAAATTCGTATGCATTTTTAGGACAAGAGTCAAAGAAAAATGCTATTCAAGAAGAGGAAATGGGAATCGTAGTTAACCCACTTATCAAAAATAGATGACAGGAACTGTCTATTTAAATTAGATTTAATGCTGAGAAGAGAAGCTCTCATAGCCCTTCTTTGCTTCTCGCCCATTTCCTACAAGGTCATGGGGCTTTCAGGGCAGTCAGGTGGCCAGCTCAGCCTTGGACCATTTCTGTAGATCAGATCTATAGTCTGCATCCTGACAAAGCTTTGTTCATGGAATTACTTGGATCTGTCTTTTGCAAAAACAAACTAGACCAGAATAACTAGAAGTCTATGAGAGTATATGTCTTCCCTTACTAAGTCTGTGTACCCATCCTACAGAATATTAATGGACTTCATCTCTGTCCAGATCCAGGGGGGGATCTTCTTTTTTTAATTTTATCCTCTCCCTAGTGACAGGCTCCACATAGGAAGGCTGAGTCAGCCGCAGTGCCCAACCTCTCTGAGCTACCCGGGCCTCTTATCCAGGCCTCTCCAGCCTCTCCACCTCATCAAGGAGACACAGGGGCTCCCGCTAGAGAGCAGTAGTGCGGCTCCTTTTACGACTTTCTTTGCACAGTCCAATGCTGGTGGCAGTGCTCAGGCTCTCCCCCTGAAACTAGACATGCCTTTGCTTAGAGAAAAATCAAAGCAGACATACACTAAGAACACCAAGCTAGGAAACAAGTTGAAAGAATTTGATTTTGAATATTACCTAAAGAAACACCAACGTGGGGCTCCTGGGTGGCTCAGTTGGTTAAGCGTCCCCAACTTCGGCTCAGGTCATGATCTCCCAGTTCATGAGTTTGAGCCCCACATCCAGCTCTGGGCTGACAACTTGGAGCCTGGAGCCTATTTCCAATTCAGTGTCTCCCTCTCTCTCTGCCCCTCCCCTGCTTATACTCTATCTCTCTCTCTTTCTCTCTCTCTCTCAAAAATAAATGAACACTGAGGGGAAAAAAAAAGAAAAGAAACATCAATATAATCATAATAGAAAAGTCCAAAACCTTTTGGACTTTTCTTTTTTTAATATTGAGTATTTTCACCTTTTTGTTTGCATAGGGAGGGTAGGTGAACCATTGTCTTTTGAGTGTTTAGGACCTATAAAGACATAATTCAGCTCTGCCCATCCAGAAAGCCTGAGACATGTCTCAGGGAGTCCTGGTTGGTCACACGGATGGCTGAATGAATCTGTCGGGTTGGAACTATCATAAAAAATTAAGAAGCCACATCAAAAGGATCACATGCACAATCCCACGTGTGTCACAACCTGTCACTTCCTACCCTGCTACTTCATCACCTCTGCTGCTACTCCCCCGTTCCTCCCATTCTTCACTGTACCAGAGCACCATTCTGAAGCTAAATGGTTAATATAAAGACTATTCTGCCTAAGGTACAGGAGAGAAGAAGAAGTGAGAGGAAATCCCTATGGAATTTATGATATTCAGCTCTCCTTGATTCTTCTAGTAAAGTGATGGCACCAAATTTCCAAGGAATCATGTAGAAACGAATGCTAGATATGGCCAAGTGACTCCGCGCAGACCAAGTTCTCCTATATCCCTCATGCCCACGTTATACTCCCTCTCTAGGTTGACTAAGGGACTTCATGACCCACTCTAACTTTAGCCCTCAGTCCCTTTCCTGAACTGTCTTCCCTCACTGGCACCACATCCCAGCAGACAGTCACAAAGCCACATTCTGAAATGCAGTCACAACAAAAACTTACAGCTCCTTAAATTCAAATATGTGGAGAGTGCAATGGAAACTGGCAGCTGTTTTCCATGATCTACCCATACGATGTGGACGGATCTAGACTCAGGGATTCCAAGCTGTTCACTTGCAGTGGAAAGGCGAATGAGTGAAGCAGGCAGAGTGGTAGTCAGCTGCCCACACCTACCTGCCAGAAAAAATCTCTTCCACTAGTTGGGAATGTAAGAGTCTTTGAAAGAAGATGCTCACTTTATGATCCTGTGACTGACAAGATATAAGGGATATTGTGAACATTCATCAAACCCGAACTATCCACAGTTTTCCACTAAGTGCTTTACAATTATTATCTCACTTACTCTCCATAACAACTTTATCAGGCAGTACTACTCGCATCCCATTTTATAGATGAGGAAATAAAGGCTGAGAGATTATATTCTCCCTGTAACCCAGGTAGTAAGTTATTTCAAAACTGTGCTCTTAACTTCTACATTATACTAATTCTTCCAAAACGTATTCCCCAAGCATATAGGTGACATGCAAATAAAATATAAATAAAAGCCCATAATCAGAAAAGTAAAGCTAGAGGTGAGTTTATGGTAAAGAGAAGATTACAGATATGTATACTGATAAAAAGAAAGGATAGATAGGAATATATTTACTCTTTAAAATGTATTTGTTGTCTCTGAATTTGCTTATTATCCATGGCATGATTTATGCAATATCAACAAATTATTTTATGATAAAGAAATAAGCCTTTATATACTCAGTTCTTGGTGCTAGTAATTATACTTTCTAATGGTAGAAAAATTGTTTCTATCATTTGGACAGTTATCTAAACAGAAATTAATCAGCAAGTGCTTTATACCTGGAGTATTACGGGTTATTGGAAATTCAAAATAGAAGAAGTGCTTACACCTTACATAAAACAGAAAAGGGTATAGGAAGGAGCCAAGATGGCAGAACAGCATGGAAGCTTTCTGTGTGTCTCCCGTCCAAGAAATACAGCCAGACCAACACTAAACCATCCTGCACACCTAGAAAACTGATTGGAGGATTAACACAACAATCTGCACAACCTGAACCACAGATTTCAGCAGTTATGCGGCGCAGAGAGGTGAACTTGGGGAGAGAGAAGCCGCAGGGGGTGGGAAGATGCTTTTGCATGCAGAGAGAGGACGGAGACGGGGGTGGGGGGGGGAGAATATGGGAAAAGCACCCCTCCCCAAAAGCAGCTGGGGAGAAAGTGGAAAATTAGAAACAGCCGCAAGGACTAAACTAAAAAGGGAGAAAGGCGAAAGGAGAGGGTTTCAATTCCATTAAGACTGTAAACAAGGGGAGCGCAAAGGCTGCAACTGCGCAGCTCCCTACCTGGCGGTGCTCTGGTGGGAAGGACGAATCCCCAGGAACAGAGTGGCGTCCGGGAGGTTCTCGGGCCACACGGGGAACAGCAGTTCCACTGCTGGAAGGACATTTGGTAGAGACTGTTGAGGCCACCTGGTCCCCGCAGACCCCAGAAAACGGCCACATTCACCGGTGCTGGAACAAGGTCGTTAAGGGTGAAGCCTGGTGCCAGATGCGTGTTGTGATTTTCCATAACCCCTGAGGCGCTGCTGCTGCACTAACTTGCAAACTTTTTCTGGGGCGGGCTGGCACCTGGCCGCAGTCTCTGGGCATCGGCAGCAGCACAGTAACCCAAACTTTCCTGGGTGCTGCCGGCATTCGGCCTTGCTCCGTGAGACCCTCCCACAGAGGGGCAGAACCGGTCAAAGCCGCAGTCCTTCGGAAGTAAGGGGCCGGGGAAAAGAGCCGCATCTGAGACAAAACTCGGGAGAGAGGTATTACGCGGGGCTCGGTCACGGACAGTGTAAAAGCGGGGAGTGGACAAAAGCTGAAGACAAAAACAGGTGCGCGATTGCTGATCGTGAACGGAGCTCATATACTAGAGACTGAGCAACTAGGTGACGCCATTTTCACCGATCCTGCGCATGCGCATACGCATACGCACCTACAAGCATCACAACGACCCACCCCAGTAGGCTAGCAGCGCCATCTGGTGGATAACAGAGCCATTACACTAAGCCCTGCTTAACTGGGCCAACCTTGCTCTTCAAGAACAGAAGTCTCACCGCCTGCTTAGTTTATGGACGATAAGTGCTTCATAGTCTGACTTCTAGGGGAAAAACGAGGTGATTTCAGTCGTATTTCCGTCTGTTAGCAGGTCCATTTATTCAATTTTCTTTCTTTCTTTCCTTTTCTTTTTTCTTTTCTCCTTTACATTTCTATTCTTTTTCTTGAATAAAGAAAGAGAAAAAATTCATTTTTACTTTCAATTTGTATTAAAAACATTTTTCGTTATTTTTTTACATATTTTTTACTTTTCTGTAAATTTTTTCAAATGCTATTTTACTTCCATCATTTTATTTTAGTTTACTTCAGTGTATTCATTTTTTCAAATTTTCAAATGATTTCCTGTGTTTTTTTCTTTCTCATTTATTTTTCTTGAATACAGAAAGAAAAAATTCATTTTTATTTTTAATTTTAATTAAAAATATTTTTCTTGGGGCGCCTGGTGGCTCAGTCGGTTAAGCGGCCGACTTCAGGTCAGGTCACGATCTCACAATCCGTGAGTTCGAGCCCCGCGTCGGGCTCTGTGCTGACAGCTCAGAGCCTGGAGCCCGTTTCAGATTCTGTCTCCCTCTCTCTCTGCCCCTCCCCTGTTCATGCTCTGTCTCTCTCTGTCTCAAACATAAATAAACGTTAAAAAAAATTTTTTTAATATTTTTCTTTATTTTTTTCTACTATATTTTTTACTTTGTGTAAATTTTTTCACAGTTGATCTTAGCCAAAAGGCCGAGAAGTGATGTGTGTAAATTTTTCAAATTCTAGTTTACTTCCATCATTTTATTTTAGTCTGTTTCAGTGTATTCATTTTTTCAAATTTTCAAATGGTTTCCTTTTTTTTTCTTCTTTCCCTTTTTCTCTAATCTATCAAGCCACTTTCAACACCCAGACCAAAACACACCTAGGATCTAGCATCATTTATTCGATTTTGTGTGTGTGTGTGTGTGTGTGTGTGTATTTTTAATTTTTTAATTTTACTATTTTTTATTTTAATTTTTCTACCTCATTAATTCCTTTTCTCCCTTTAAAATGACAAAACGAAGGACTTCACCCCAAAAGAAAGACCAGGAAGAAACGACAGCCAGGGACTTAACCAACACAGATACAAGCAAGATGTCTGAACCAGAATTTAGAATCACAATAATAAGAATACTAGATGTAGTCGAAAATAGATTAGAATCCCTTTCTGCAGAGATAAAAGAAGTAAAAAATACAGAATGAAATAAAAAAAATGCTAGAATTGAGCTGCAATCATAAATGGTTGCCTCGGTGGCAAAGATGGATGAGGCAGAACAGAGAATCAGCAATATAGAGGACAAACTTATAGAGAATAACGAAGCAGAATAAAAGAGCGAGATTAAGGCAAAAGAGCATGATTTAAAAATTAGAGAAGTCAGTGACTCATTAAAAAGGAACAACATCAGAATCATAGGGGTCCCAGAAGAGGAAGAGGGAGAAATAGGGGTAGAAGGGTTCTGTGAGCAAATCATAGCAGAAAACTTTCCTAACCTGGGGAAAGACACAGACATCAAAATCCAGGAAGCACAGAGGACTCCCATTAGATTCAACAAAAACCGACCATACCAACAAGGCATATCATAGTCAAATTCACAAAATAGGCAAGGAGAGAATCATGACAGCAGCAAGGGAAAAAAAGTCCCTAACGTACAAGGGAAGACAGATCAGGTTTGCAGCAGACCCATCCACAGAAACGTGGCAGGCCAGAAAGGAGTGGCAGAATATATTCAGAGTGCTGAATCAGAAAACTATGCAGCCATGAATTCTCTACCCAGCAAGGCTGTCTTTCAAAATAGAAGGAGAGATAAAAAGTTTCCCAGACAAACAAAAATTAAAGGAGTTTGTGACCACTAAACCAGCCCTCCAAGAAATTTTAAGGGGGACTCTCTAAGGGGAAAAAAGATGAAAATATAAGTAAATAAATAAATACCAAAAGCAACAAAGATTAGAAAGGACCAGAGAACACCACCAGAAACTCCAACTCTACAAGCAACATAATGGCAATAAATTCATATCTTTCAGTACTCACTCTAAACATCAATGGAGTCAATGCTCCAATCAAAAGACATAGGGTAACAGAATGGATAAGAAAATAAGATCCATCTATATGCTGTTTACAAGAGACCCACTATAGACCTAAAAACACCTTCAGATTGAAAATAAGGAGATGGAGAACCATCTATCATGCTAATGGTCAACAAAAGAAAGCCGGAGTAGCCATACTTACATCAGACAATCTAGATTTTACAATAAAGACTGTATCAAGAGATGCAGAAGGGCATTATATCATTATAAAGGGGTCTATCCACCAAGAAAACCTAACAATTGAAAACTATGCGCCAAATGTGGAAGCACCCAAATATGTTAATCAGTCACAAACATAGAGAAACTCACCAATAATAATACCATAATAGTAGGACACTTCAACACCCCACTCACAGCAATGGACAGATCATCTAATCAAAAAACCAACAAGGTAACAATGGCTTTGAATGACACACTGGACCAGATGGACTTAACAGATATATTCAGAACATTTCATGTTAAAGCAGCAGAATATACATTCTTCTCCAGTGCACATGGAACGTTCTCTAGAATAGACTACATACTGGGACACAAATCAGCCCTCAGCAAGTACAAAAAGGTCGAGAGCCTACTGTGCATATTTTTAGACCACAACTATATGAAACATGAAATCAACTACAACAAAAAATTTGGAAAGGTAACAAATACCTGGAGATTGAAGAACATCCTATGAAAGAATGAATGGGCCAACCAAGAAGTTAAGGAAGAAATTAAAAAGTATATGGAAGCCAATGAAAACGATAACACCACAACCCAAAACCTCTGGGAGGCAGCAAAGGCAGTCATAAGAGGAAAGTATATAGCAATCCAGGCCTTCCTAAAGAAGGAAGAAAGATCTCAGATACATAACCTAACCTTACACCTTAAAGAGCTAGAGAAAGAACAGCAAATAAAACCCAAAAACAGTAGAAGACAGGAAATAATAAAGATTAGAGCAGAAATTAATGCTATTGAAACCAAAAAAAAAAAAAAATAGAACAGATCAATGAAACCAGAAGCTGGTTCTTTGAAAGAATTAACAAAATTGATAAACCACTAGCCAGTTTGATCAAAAAGAAAAAAGAAAGGGCCCAAATAAATAAAATCAAGAATGAAACAGGAGAGATCACAACCAACACAGCAGAAATAAAAACAATAAAAAGAGAATGTTATGAGCAATTATATGCCAATAAAATGGACAATCTGGAAGAAATGGACAAATTCCTGGAAACATATATACTATCAAAACTGAGACAGTAAGAAATAGAAAATTTGAACAGGACCATAACCAGTAAGGAAATCAAATTAGTAATCAAAAATCTCCCATAAAACAAGAGTCCAGGGCCAGATGGCTTTCTGGGGGAATTCTACCAAACATTTAAGGAAGAGTTAACACCTATTCTCTTGAAGGTGTTCCAAAAAATAGAAATGGAAGGAAAACTTCCAAACTCTTTCTATGAAGCCAGCATTACCTTGATTCCAAAACCAGACAGAGACCCCACTAAAAAGGAGAACTATAGACCAATTTCCCTGATGAACATGGATGCCAAAATCTTCAACAAGATATTAGCCAACCGGATCCAACAATACATTAAAAAAATTATTCACCACGACAAGTGGGATTTATACCTGGGATTCAGGGCTGGTTCAATATCTGCAAAACAATTAATGTGATTCATCACATCAATAAAAGAAAGGACAAGAACCATATGATCTTCTCAGTAGATGCAGATGAAGCATTTGACAAAATACAACATCCTTTCTTGATAAAAACCCTCAAGAAAGTAGGGATAGAAGGATCATAACTCAATATCATAAAGGCCATATATGAACGACCCAACACTGATATCATCCTCAATGGGGAAAAACTGACAGCTTTCCCCCTAAGGTCAGGAACAAGACAGGGATGTCCACTCTCGCCACTGTTATTCAAGGTAGTATTGGAAGTCTTAGCCTCTGCAATCAGAAAACACAAAGAAATAAAAGCATCCAAATCGGCCAGGAGGAGGTCAAACTTTCACTCTTTGCAGATGACATGATACCCTATATGGAAAACCCTAACGATTCCACCAAAAAACTGCTAGAATTGATTCATGAATTCAGCAAAGTTGCAGGATATAAAATCAACGCACAGAAGTCAGTTGCATTCCTATACACCAACAATGAAATGACAGAAAGAGAAACCAAGTTATCAATCCCATTTACAGTTGCCCAAAAAAACCATAAAAGACCTAGGAATAAATCTACCAAAGAGGTGAAAAATCTATACACTGAAAACTATAGAAAGCTTATGAAAGAAATTGAAGAACACAAAAAAAATGGAAAAAGATTCCATGCTCCTGGATAGGAAGAACAAATATTGTTAAAATGTCGATACTACCCAAAGCAATCTACATATGCAATGCAATCCCTATCAAAATAACACCAGCATTCTTCACAGAGCTAGAACAAATAATCCTAAAATTTGAATGGAACCAGAAAAGACCCCGAACAGCCAAAGCAATCTTGAAAAAGAAAACCAAAGCAGGAGGCATCACAATCCCAGACTTCAAGCTATACTACAAAGCTGTAATCATCAAGACAGTATGGTACTGGCACACGAGCAGACACTCAGATCAATGGAACAGAATAGAGAACCCGGAAATGGACCCACAAACGTATGGGAACTAATCTTTGCCAAAGCAGGAAACAATATCCAATGGAATAAAGACAGTCTCTTCAGCAAGTGGTGCTGGCAAAACTGGACAGCGACATGCAGAAGAATGAACCTGGACCACTTTCTTACACCAGACACAAAAATAAACTCAAAATAGATGAAAGACCTAAATGTAAGACAGAACGCCATCAAAATCCTCGAGGAGAAAGCAGGCAAAAACCTCTTTGATCTTGCCCACAGCAACTTCTTACTCAACACGTCTCCAGAAGCAAGGGAAACAAAAGCAAAAATGAACTACTGGGACCTCATCAAAATAAAAGCTTCTGCACAGAGAAGGAAACAATCAGCAGAACTAAAAGGCAACCAACATAATGGGAGAAGATATTTGCAAATGACCTATCAGATAAAAAGTTAGTATGCAAAATCTATAAAGAACTTCTCAAACTCAACACCCCAAAAAAAAAAATAATCCAGTGAAGAAATGGGCAAAAGACATGAATAGACACTTCTCCAAAGAAGACATCCAGATGGCCAACCAACACATGAAAAAATGCTCAACATCATTCATCAGGGAAATACATATCAAAACCACAGTGAAATACCACCTTACACTAGTCAGAATGGCTAACATTAACAACTCAGGCAATAACAGATGTTGGCGAGGATACGGAGAAAGAGGATCTCTTTTGCATTGCTAGTGGGAACACAAGCTGGTTCAGCCACTCTGGATAATAGTATGGACGTTCCTCAAAAAATTAAAAATAGAACTACCCTATGACCCAGCAATTACACTACTAGTTATTTATCCAAGGGATACAGGTGTGCTGTTTCAAAGCAACATATGCACCCCCATGTTTATAGCAGCACTGCCAACAATAGCCAAAGTATGGAAAGAGCCCAAATGTCCATCGATGGATGAATGGATAAAGAGGATTTGGTATAGATATACAATGGAGTATTACTCAGCAATCAAAAAGAATGAAATCTTGCCATTTGCAACTATGTGGATGGAACTGGAGGGTATTATGCTAAGTGAAATTAGAGAAAGACAAATATCCTGACTTCATTCATATGAGGACTTTAAGAGAGAAAACAGATGAACATAAGGGAAGGGAAATAAAAATAAGATAAAAACAGGTAGGGGGACAAAGCATAAGAGACTCATAAATATGGAGAACAAGCAGAGGGTTACTGGTGGGGGTGTGGGTGGAGGGATGGGCTAAATGGTTAAGGGACATTAAGGAATCTACTCCTGAAATCATTGTTGCACTGTACGCTAATTTGGATGTAAATTAAAAAAAGAAAATTTAAAAGAAAAAAGAAAAGGGATTAGATTCAGTCATCAATCATATAATATAATACATGTTTCATGTTCAGAGAAAGTAAAGCCATTCCAGCCAAGTTAGACTGGAAAAGTAAGTGGGATGAAGTAGGTAAGATGAAGGAAGTATGAAATGGAGGTCAGCAGGTAGGATGATGGGCATTGGAGGCAGAGAGATTCACAGGAGGGATTTGGACAAGAAAAGGAATGACTCTTGTTAAAAACAAGGCAACAGACCCAAAATGGAGTTGCTTATGCTAAGCCACATATCACCACATGGAGCTTGAATTTCATTACAATTTCGGCTTTCCCAGAAATGGCATCTTCAACCAGTCAATCAGGAATCTCCTGGCCAGCACTATGATGCAGTCTTCCTGATGGACTCCCGCCCTCCCCTATAACGAAAGTAACCTGCAATTCCTCAACCCCCTGTTTTGCCTAATACCACTTCCTTGTTCCTGCTCCCTTCTGC
Source organism: Acinonyx jubatus (assembly GCF_027475565.1). NCBI lineage: Eukaryota > Metazoa > Chordata > Mammalia > Carnivora > Felidae > Acinonyx > Acinonyx jubatus. The sequence goes on along the minus strand of NC_069385.1, from coordinate 13,351,215 downwards.
CGATAAAAATCTCTCTTTGAGTATAGCTTTTCAGAGCACCTTTCTATATGCTATGTTGGACACTGCCTGATTCATGAATTGCTGAATGAAGCCAATAAGATGTTTGCTCAGTTGAATTTTCTTTTTTAGCACTAAAGACCCAGAGGTCAGTGCTGAGACTCACCTCTCTGCTCGACAGCCCTGGAATTCACGCACAACATTTAAAATTCATCTCATCCCAAGCATTGGGAACAATGCTAAGTGCTAGGAAAAGAGAGAGGAAAAGACATAGCTTTTGTCTTTATGGGGCTCAGACCCCAGAGTAAAACAAAAGAAAACAAGAAATTAAAGCAGCATCTGCAATAGTGTAGCACCTCATTAAAATTCTGAGCTTTATAGCCCCACTGACCAGGCTTAACCCCTGGTCCCTTCTATTCACTAACAAATTCTCAACCTCTCTGAGCCTGTTTCTACCACAGCAAAATTACTAATAACTCAAATGAGGATTAAATCAGTCTACAGAAAGCTTTCAATAAAAATGAAAATGACAGGTATGTGGTTTTATAATAATGTTAATATTTTAGAATGCCTTCACATAGAAGTGATTCTCACCCCATTATTTACTTAAGTTATCTGATTGGTTTAAAAAATGCCAGTGCCTGGGGTGCACCCGGGTGGCTCAGTTGGTTAAGCATCTGACTCGATTTTGGCTCAGGTCATGATCTCATGGTTTGTGACAACGAGCCCTGTGTCAGGCTCCACACTGACAGTGCGGATCATGCTTGGGATTCTCTCACTTGCTCTCTCTCTGTCCTCCCCTGTCCACACACTTTCTGTCTCCCAAAATAAATTAATAAACTTTAAAAAGCAAATAAATAAAATACATAAAAAATGCCAATGTCTGGGCCCTGTTCCAGATGGATTATATCAGTAGTGTCTGGAGGTAGGGCCTGGTGATCAGGATTTTTTAAAAGTTCCGCAGGTAATTCTCACAGATGTGCCTGTGAGTTGAACACGCAGAAGGGATAAGGCAGGGAGGGGAGACAGCCAAGGAGATGTCTTGGGACTGATGACTCCTGACCTGGGCAGTAGGGATGATGAGAAAAAGACTCTCTGAAGGCCTGATAGATGAGGGAAGCCAGTTTAGATCTCTTTCTAAGTCAACATGACTGTGTATAAGCTTTGTTTAAACCAAAAGCCTGATTCATGGCTGACATGCATGCGTTGTACATCTGCTTTGTGAACAAGTAGCCTAAAGAAAACCCATCTTGTCCTTGAGATACCAATCAATGCTCCTACACCCTGCATTCCTTTGTGCTAGAACTCATGATTCTTGTCTATATGCTAATCTATAATCATAATCTTTTGAGCTTTTACAAGATGTAAAAAGCATGTAACCCTGTAAAAAACTGTTCATTCTCCAGAGTACCTTCTTCCCCATGAAGAGTGTGTTTCCCGGGAAGCTATCCTAACTTGGGCTCAAATAAAACTCTCTTTCTCACCGTTAGAGATTCTAAAAGATTTGTTCATTTTATGCTGAGAAGTATCAGAATCCAGGGGAAAAGATGGGAAAAGGAGATGTGTTGTACCACGTGTGGGAGAGGTCAGGAGCAGTCCTTTGGGGACTTAAAAATGGTTCCCCTCGGGGTTCCCAGGGGGCTGAGTCGCTTAAGCATCCGACTTTGGCTCAGGTCATGATCTTGCAGTTCATGAGTTCCAACACTGCATCGAGCTCTGTGCTGACAGCTCAGAGCCCGGAGCTTGCTTCAGATTCTGTGTGTGTGTGTGTGTGTGTGTGTGTGTCTGCCCCTCGCCTGCTTGTGCTTTCTCTCTCTCTTTCTCTCAAAAATAAACATTAAGAAAATATGGTGCATCTCAAACTCCTTGAGTTCCCCCCTTACAATCTCTTGTTTTTAAATGTTCTTTCAACCTGCAGCAAACCACAAACCAGAAAATACACACTGTTGACCAACTGCAGTGGAAGGGACAGCAATCAATAGTAGTCCCCTTCAAGTGGTCCCATGCCCTCATTCACCCTGACCTAATCACGCCCTCTAATCTGGTCACTGGGCACATAAGAAAGAGTCCCTGACATGAGGGTCACTGGGACCTCCTTTTTAGTTTAGAACTGTCCTTAAGAAAAGGAAGGGTGTCATTGTGGCTGCAGCTGGGTCTCGCAAAGCCATAAATCTGTAGCAGGCTCGTAATACATTTTCAGAGAAGCCATCAGGGTGAAAGACACTTAAAAGACCCAGGCAAGTGTGGGCGGCCACTTATATCAGCCCCTATCGCCTAGCTTGCTAGAAATTTCATCAAATGCTCTTCATTTTCTCCCCTGTATATGAAATGAAGGACATGATCTGCAGACCAAAATGGCCAGAAACAGAGCATGATCCCTTTACCTACAATTGCATTTCTTCGCGTGGGCACCTCCCATTTGAATGGCCTACCCCACAGGAAGAAGAGGAAGCAAGTGTTCTGACGGCAGTAGTAACACATTCCCAGCTTTCAACAGAAAACCAGCACGAGGGCCCAAAACATTGATATGCAAGTCACTCTTGGGCTATGAGTCAGTTTTCTTCTCAAAGCGATTAGCAATTACCAACATTTATTCAGAGAGCAGGATTCAGGCAGACGCTGACAGTCCGTCATTATCACAACAAAAGAACCACAGCTTTTATCCTCCCCAGAGGAAGTAAGATTTGAAGAACTCCAACTTTCAAGTTCCCTCTCTTCCCAGACCTATGATTTATTGCATCAACAACCTTAAAATAATGTAAAGTTCAGCCACTTATTTATGAAGAGCTGCTTACAGATGTTCCTCCCAAGAGTCACCTGCAGCCCCCAGAAAGCTCTGAGAGCCTATTAAACACAGATTTAATGGCAAGCCACAGGGGGAGCACCATCTCCACACTCCCCACCCTACTGACCACCTTCTGGGAGAGACCACCCTTTCCGCACACCTCCTGAGGACCGCTTCCACTGTGTCACACCCTGACCACTCAGCTGCTCTTGTCATGTGGTCAAATCAATCATTATTTGCCACCTTCCAGTTACAGGCCAGCACCAGACGCTGTAGAAGCAAGAGTGAGCAAATGACCCATGTATATCATCTCAGAGCTTCAGTAATGGAGCCAAAGCCAACCGGGAATAAAATTGAATCCACCTACAGCTCTTACTGGATGCACAATTTGGGGCAAAGCATTTGCCACTCTGAGCTTTTTAGTGCAGTTTCCTCCTTTATCAAAAGGATAAAACCTACCTCACATAAAAGAGACAGCGTATATCAAGCCCACTGCCTCATGCAAAATATGTAGGCAACATGTATTAAGCGTCAGAAGTTACCAGTTTGTCTCAGCCTTTACCAGCTGGTAAGTATGAATATTCTAATGGTCAACCCTGCCCCCGAAACCTCAGCCTACATCCCTCAGGTCCATCATAACCTGAAAGGCCAGCCCTTCCCCTGAATTCCCTCCCGAATTATTCCCTCAGAAGCTATTTTCAAATAGGGATCGTTGCTCAAACTGATGTTTCTTTGAGGGAACAAGTGCTGGGAACTCCTGTTCTACTGTTTTGCTGACATCTCTCCCCTTGCTTGGACTTTCATAGGAATTTCATTAAACGTGTGTCAATTTGGGGAAAAGCGACATCTTTGCTATGTTGAGATTTCTAACTTGTGAACAAGGTATGTCTCTCCAGTTATTTAGATTTCTTTGATTTCTTTCTCCAGTGTTTTTTACTTTCGAGCATATAAGTCCTATCTATACATTTTTGTCAGATAAACACCTAAGTATTTAATTTTTTGAATGATTATAGATGGTATCCTATTTTTAATTTTAGTATCCATGTGTCCATCGCAAGGATATGGAAATACAACTGATTTCGTGTGTGTTCATCTATCCCAAACCCTGTGATTTTGCTGAACTCCCTTACTAGTTCCAGGAGGTTTGTGTTTGTCTTTTTGTCTTTTTTTTTCTTAAGATTCTTTGGGATTTTCTACACAGACAGTCATGTCATCTGCAAAAAGGGGAAACTGTATTTTTTCCCATGTGATCTGTAGGACTTTTATTTCCTTCTTTTGTCTTATCACACTGGCTAGCACCTCCAGCAGTTGGGAATAAGAGTGGTGGGAGTGAACATCTTTGTCTTTTTCCCAGTCTTGGAGGAAAAGCATTCAGTCTTCCACCATTAATGATAATATTAGCTATGGGGGTACCTGCGCGGCTCAGTCGATTAAGCGTCCAACTTCAACTCAGGTCATGATCTCCCAGTTCACGGGATTGAGCCCTGTGTTGGGCTCTGTGCAGACAGCTCAGAGCCTGGAGCCTGCTTCGGATTCCGTGTCTCGCTCTCTCTCTGCCCCTCCCCACTCACACTCTGTCTCTCTCTCAGAGATAATCATCAAAAAAAAAAATTTAAATAATAATAATATTAGCTATAGATTTTTGGTTGAATTCTCTCTCAAGTTGAGGACGTTCCCATCTATTCTTATTTTGTTGAGAGTTTTATTATGAATAGGTGTTGAACTTGTCAAATGAATTTTCTGTATCAGTTAACATAATCATGTGAGTCTTCTTTAGCTCATTGATATGATAGATTTCTTGATTGATTTTAAATATTGAACCAGCCTTGCATCCCTAGAATAAACTCCACTTGGTCATCGTACATACTTCTCTTTATATATTGCTGAACTTTATTATTGTAAGAATTTCAAATCTACATTTATGAAAGATATTGGTCTATTTTTTTTCTCCCGATTTTATCTGGTTTTGGTATTAGTGTGACAGCAGTCTCAGAAAGCAACCTGTTCCCTCCAACTTTTGGCTTCTCTCCGCCAAACTTCAATCCTAACAGTCCCACAGGCCCTGTTACTTTGCTTGTTCTTTACATCAGCCTCATCTGAGGTCCTTTGAGCCATCAACTAAGTGTGACCTTATCTCAACCCCAATTGTGAGCCAGTTCTTTTTCATGTGTTTTTAAGTTCTGTTCAATTAAGTGGTGGGTTTAAATTCCCTGACCTCAGTCTGCCCAGAGTGGAAAACTTGCAGCCAGAATAACACAGTCACATTTCGAACAGAGCAGAACACCTGGTCATTAATACGTACGTACACATATGCATATATATCCACAGGTATAATATATGTTCAATGGAAAGTACGTTAATATTTATTTTGATGACTTTTCTGCAGGAAGCCAAATTGCCTGTTTCATTAATACATCTTGTATTTTTCTGACTTAATGCTGTCCCTTTGTGTCTCAGACTAGCATACCTGGTCCCTCTGTTTTGCTCCATCTATAATCATACCCCAAAATCCAGCTCAAACCTCCCCTCCCTTGTAAAGCCCTCCTTCACTGCTCCAGGACATAGTTTTCTCTTCTTCAGCTGCACCTTTTATAATTATTGTCTGTGATATACATTTGACAATGAATTTATTCTTCTCCTGGTCAGGAGGCAAAGATTAATAAGAAAGACTAACACCACTACTTTCACTTGTATCAGCCCCTGAAGGGCAGTTTGAATAAAACGCTGAGAGTATCTTTTAAAGAGGCAAATGAGGGGTGCCTGGGTGGCTCAGTTGGTTGAGCGTCCAACTTCGGCTCAGGTCATGATCTCACGGTTCGTGGGTTCGAGCCCCGCATCAGGCTCTGTGCTGACAGCTCAGAGCCTGGAGCCTGCTTCAGATTCTGTGTCTCCCTCTCTTTCTGCCCCTCCCCCACTCACGCTCTGTCTCAAAAATAAATAAACATTAAAAAATTTTTTTTTAAAAAGAGGCAAATGAATTGCACTTGAGTCTGGGAGGGCCTGATGACCTACTAGTAAGCATTCATCGCTATTTTCATTTCTAAGAAAATTGAATAAATGTACTTCCTGCTCTTTTTTCAATAAAATACAACTAAATATTGAAAACAGAAAAACAATAGAGAAAGTTATTAAGTTAAAAGGCATTAGTGAAAAGATCCATAAAATTGACAAATGTCTACCAAGGCTGACAAAGAAAAAAAGAGAAGACAAATTATCAATATCAGGAATTAAACAGGAGTTATCAGTATAAACCCTGCAGACATCAAAAAGATGATAAGGAGATATTATGAACAACTCAACCCAAATAAATCTAGCAACATAAATGAAATGGACAAATTCCTCAAAAATGATAAACTATCACGACTTGTCCAATATGAATAATTTGTATATGCTATACTAAGAAAACAGAATTTCTTATTTAAAAATTTCCCCCCCAAAAAACGATGTCTCCAAGCCCAGATAGTTTCACTAAAGAATTCTACCAAACTTTTAAAGAATAAATAACACCAATGCCACACAATCTCTTCTAGAAAATAGAAGAGAGTATTTCCCAATTTGCTTACCTACGATCACTGTAAATATACATGGATTAAATTGTCCAGTCTACAGAGTAGCTAACGGGGAAATAATAAGATCCAACTTCATGGTGTCTACAAAAGACTCACTTTAGCTTTAAGGATATAGTTTAGCTACACAGTTGAAAGTGAAGGGATGAAAATACATATTCCATGCAAATGGTAACCAGAAGAGAGCATGTACGGATATACTTACAACAAGACGAAATAGACTTTAAGTTAAAAACCATCAAAAAAAGACAAAGAAGGTCAGTATATAACGATAAAATGTCAATCCGTCAAGAGAATATAAAAATTGTAAGTATATATGCCCCCCAAATTGCTTCATAACAAAATGCCATAAAGTGGGAGACTTCTAAACAACAGAAATTTCTTTCCCATAGTTCCAGATGCTGGAATTTCAAGATCAGGGAATGAGCATGGTTCAGGTGAGAGCCCTCTTCCTGACTACACACTCCTGACTTCTTGATTTATCATCACATATTGGAAAGAGAGTGAGCTACTGCCCTGGACTCTTCTTACAACACTAATCCCACTCATGAGGGCTCCACCTTCGTGACTCCATTATTTCTCAAAGGCACCACCTCTTGTTATCACCACATTGGGGATTAGATTTCAACATATGGATAGTTTACGATTTTTGAGGAATTTGTCCATTTCATCTATGTTGCTAAATCTATATGAAACGTTCAGTCCACCTTAGTGATGTTATGTGGGACCCCATACATCAATCAAACATTCTATGAGCCATGGAATGGTAGTGTTGGCTGAGGAACTGTAGAAAGGCAAATCCATGTGTGGATACTCATCAATCCTAGTTGGATTGAAACATTACCTTTTCCCAGGTTGAAGGGGTCTAACCTTATCAACTTACCAACAAGTATTTGTTAGGTTTCCTCAGATCCTGGTACCTTTTGGGGACTCAACATTGGTTTTTGTTACTAATGGACTAGATATTCAGCAGCAGCAGCACCAGCTTTTAGCTGGATGACAAAATGTATGTTCTGGGGCCCATGATTAGCCTCCATCTCTGTAACCATTGTTTCTCTGCTCATGAGCTCACTGCACAAGCTCTGCAGTAGTCAATGACAGAGGCTAATACACATCAACTGGCTGACTCACATTGTCCACTTGGTTACCTAGTACTTCTTTCTTTCATTTTTTTTTATTAAATGTTTATTTTTAAGAGACAGATTGCAAGAGGGGAAGGGGCAGAGAGAGGGAGACACAGATCTGAAGCAGGCTCCAGGCTCTGAGCTGTCAGCACAGAGTCTAACACGGGGCTCGAACCCATGAAGCACAAGATCATGACCTGAGCCAAAGTCAGCTGCCCAACCCACTGAGCCACCCAGGAGCCCCTGCTTAGTGCTTCTTCTGAAATGATGCTCTTTGATGGGTATTAACATTTAAGGCAAAGATCAGATCTTCACATATTACGCCCACTCTTATGGGTGGATTCTCAAGTCTCTCCCCCAGACCTCCTTGTCCTTGATTTTCCTTGGGCCACTTCTCTCTCCACACAAAGTAGATGACCTGGTGCATTGCCTGAAGCTCAGACTCCTGGGAGGTTTTCCACTCACCAGTGGCTTTTAGAAAGTGAGACTTTGGGCAGGAACAGTCATTTCTGGCTAGAATTCACATGTCAACTCAACCCATTAATGACCTAAGTTCAAGCTTTTTCTTCCTCTGACAGAGAACTCCCCCAGGAAGTCAAATGCGTGAACAGAGTGAGAGGTAATGACTCAATACTGGCAAGTGGCTTCAGTGCCTGAGTCGTTTGTTCATGCAATGAATTACTTCTGCACCACCCTAACTTAGGTCTATTAGTACCCACTTCATAATGTTTAGTTCTGGCTGCAAAGTTAGCTGATACTCCATGGTTAGACACTCTACCACAGTTAGTATCTATGAGGGCTAAATACCATTCCAGAAACTATTTTTTTTTTAATGGTGACTCTTTATTGCAAATGGCAGGGCCTTGGTCCAGTGACTCTCATATTATCACGGCCTCTTCCTGCTATAGAGACCATTCTTGTTCTGGGCCACACTCAAAACTAGAAACTTCCCATGTCAGTCACTGAATAAAGCCAGAACAATCTTCACAAGTAGAGAATATTTTGCCTTAAAAACTGAAACAGGCCCACCAAGCATAATGTTTCCTTCTCACTGACAGAAGTGCAAGATACAATAACTTTTCCTCTACTTTAAATGACATGTCCTTGCTTTCCCCAGGCTATCAGGCCCCTAAAGAGTTCGCATATTTGGTAGGCTCCTGAATCTCTGTAGGGTTTATCTCTCACTCTCTGAATCCTCGTATCTAATCATAGCCTCCAGAGCACTTGCTACTTCTTGCTCATCAAGTCCTTACCGTTTATTACATGATATTATCAATAGAGTGGACTGATGTGTTGTTCTATGGAACATCATGTTATGTCCTGTTTCAATGGTCCACTGTCAGAGGAGGGAAGAAAATGCCTTAACTTTTTTACTGTTTTGTGACATAGAGCAGCAGAATTAATATAGACCTAGAGCAAGGCCATAAGTGTGTCTGGTCATTCATCACATAAAAACATGAAGTGCCTCTGACCCTCCTTCATGATGGATGTTGAAAAAAACCATACTTACCTAGCCAAAGTCCATGTACTTGAGGCTGTAATCTGCCCTAGGAAAGATACCACATACAACACAGCAGCTACAATTGGGGTTCTAGTCTGGTTAAGTTTGCAAGAATCCAGTATAATTTGTCATGATCCATCATGGTTCTTCAGGAGTCAAACTGGTAAATTGGTATGAGTTGGGACCACTCACCTTATATTCTTTTTATTTCAAATTCTTTTTAATGTTTTTATTTATTTTTGAGAGAGAGAGAGAGAGAGAGAGAGCGCGCGCGCGCACAAGTGGGGGAGGGACAGAGAGAGAGGGAGACACAGAATCAGAAGCAGGTTCCAGGCTCTGAGCTCATGAACTGCAAGATCATGACCTGAGCCAAAGTCAGATGCTTAACCAATTGAGCCACCCAGGCACCCCAACCTTGTATTCTTAAAGTCTTTTAGGGTGACACTAATCTGTCATTCCCATTGCATAAAATATTGGTTTTATTTACTATCTTTCCTAAAGGGGGTAGCTTCAAGCCTTTTATTTGGCCTCTCTTACCACAATAGCTTTTAGAACCAGCATAAGAGTTCTTCCAGCCACTAAGTATGGCCATTCCAATTATATATTCAGAAAACAAAAGATAAAGGCCATTTATCACTTGACTTGTATATGCCCCTACCCTACCCTAACACAGTGGCCATAATATTTGGGGATGGTTCCTAAGAATCAGCAACAAGTTAGGTCCCATATCCAATTTCCTTTGAAAATATACGTACTGTATATTGTCAGCTTCCTGTATATCTTGTCTCTTCTATAGAAAAGCCATTTTTTATCAGCAATCTCCAAAGATCTGGTCAGCACCAGTCCCAGGCTGTCATTCTGACCTTGCTGCCCATGACAGTAATTCTGACTACCTTGCTGATGACTGTTAAGTGCTGCCAGCTGGCCCCAGCTAGTCATGGGCCAGGGCCACCCCGGTTGGGCATAGGGAAAAGAACCTCCTGGCTTAGGCAGCTCTCATTGAGCTGAGAACAGTTCTCTGGAAATGGGGGATGCTGTTAGCTACAAAACTTCGTAGCAACTGGGGAAGGAAAGATCTGGCCAGGTGAAGGGTCCTGGGCAGGCATCCGCTGTGTCCACAACAATAACCTCTGGCATTAGGATAATAACTAGCTAAATACCCAAGTGCGCTGTTTTCCTGGGAATTTTGTCCCTTCTCTACACCTCCCACTCTAGACAGAATTGCCAAGACAGACTGAGTGGAGATTTCAGTGTTGGTAGAGTGTTTATTACTTCCTAAAACATATGACTAGAAAAACTAACAGACCAGCATCCTAGAATTACCTATAAATACAGGTTTCCTTGTTTGTTCATTTGGTTGTTTAAGAGAAAAGATGAATATAATGGTCAGATTGTGATTTACAAGGGCCAGGACCTCTAAAAACTCTATGCTTGTCAGAACATTTGAACATCAAAAATACGTTTGAACATCTGCACTCATAAGAGTCTCTTTAACCTGTGACTTGGCCAAGCCCTCGGTCAGTCTGACATGGCACAGGGCAGCTCACAAACCCAAGAATATGAAGTCTAGATATCCTTTGCTTTATGATTCTTGTTGCTTGAAAGTGACTAATGCTTTGTCTTAAATGCAGGCATTATTAAACCCTGATCTGCTTGTTAAAATACTGTTACCTGTTACATCTGGGTACATGTGATTTTAAAAGCTAAGACTTTGTCGGGGGGTGGGGGCAGACTGGGACCCCTGGATGGCTCAGTTGGTTAAGCCGCCAACTTCGGCTCAGGTCATGTCTCACGGTTCGGGTCCGTGAATTCGAGCCCCACGTCGGGCTCTGTGCCAACAGCTCAGAGCCTGGAGCCTGCTTTGAATTGTCTCTCTCTCTGCCCACCCCCACCCCCCCAACTAGTGCTCGGTCTCTCTCTCTCTCTCTCAAAAATAAACATTAAAAAAACACTTTTTTAATGTTTATTTATTTTTGAGAGAGAGACAGAGCATGAACGGGGGAGGGTCAGAGAGAGAGGGAGACACAGAATCCGAAGCAGGCTCCAGGCTCTGAGCTGTCAGCACAGAGCCCGACACAGGGCTCGAACTCACAGACCACGAGATCATGACCTGAGCCAAAGCCAGAAGCTCAACTGACTGAACCACCGGGTGCCCCTAAAGAAACATTTTTTTTTTAAAACCTAAGACTTTTGTTTTCTCCTCATAAAGATGGAATTACCTTTCTTATGTGAACATATTTTGATGAAATCAAATTCAAGTCGCGTAGTATGACAAAGAACTTTCATGCCTGTGCTTAAAACTTGGAAATCTAGAATTTCTGGGAGAAATCAATGGTTCAGAAATTGATGGGACTACGCAGGCTATTTGAAAATGGAGGCTTGCAGTAGGCAGAACAAGGGTCATCTCCTAATCACTGGAAATTGTGTGTGCACCCCAAAGGGGGAATCAAGGTTGCAGATTGAAGTCACGTTGCTAATCAGCTGGCATTAAAATGGAAAGAGTCTTCTGGATCAAATGGACCCAATGTAATCACAAGGGTCCTTAGAAGCAGGTGACTAGGAAGAAGTGTGCACAGAGATACGATATTGCTGACTTTGGAGATAGACGAAGGGAGCCAAGGAGCAAAGAATGTGGGGGACCTGAAGAGGGAAGGGAATGTATTCTCCCCTGGGCCTCCAGAGAAACATAATGTTGCCAAAACCTTGATTTTAGCCCAAGAAAGCTAAAATCTGACCTCCAGAACCATAAGAAAACACATTCTTTGAAGCTGCTAAATTTGTAATCTGTTACAGCAGCAATAGAAAACTATAAGATTGTTCTAGAAATCAGGAACACACCGTACATATGCCTTTTGCTCATCCCTTTGGTCTAGAATAATTTTTCCCACTTCTATGTGGGAGCCTAGACATAATTGGTGGTAGCCCAATGGAGAAAACAGAGGGTAGGGCTGAACACGCGAAGTGAGAACTGGGAGAGTGGGGGGGGGGGGGTGGGATAACGCTTTGTTTGTGTAGACAGCAATTAAAGATGTGTGAATCCAGTTCGAACACAGGTGAACTTCCTCCCTTCAGTGATCCAAACTAAAGGCAATTTATTATGCTATTTCAATATTTGTCCATTTCTCCCAAAAACAGCTTACATGTTTTAGGGAACATACGTGCCACAGGTCTTAATTTTTATGATCTGCAAATTTTAAAAATTCTCTGAATAAAGTGTGAGTGCCTAACAATGTAACGTGCAAGTCAAATTTTGTGGACCAACAATTTTGAAAAAATACGTACTTTTACTAACAAGCCTGTAAGGTAAGGACCATTGGAGAATAACCACATCTGTTATTACTGAAACAGACTTTCCAACACAATTAAATGCTTTGAAAATAAGAGTAGTCTAGAATCAGTTATTCTTGTGATGGCCACCAGAGGGCACTATAGCCTTTACAGAAACTAAAAGCCCAGGCCTCAAACCCTCCCAGGGGAGCTTGTTCTTGGAGGAAGCAGCACAGCAGGGCAGAAAATGAACACAGTAGTAGATTTCCATATTTTTTCCATGTCATTTTACTAGATATATTTTCTCTTGTTTTTATTTGTATCTTACAAGTCACTCTCAAAAAACAAAGCAGAAGAAATGAGCCGTGCCTCTTTTTTTTCTGTTCAAAGAGGATAGGTGACAGAGAACGAAAGCACAATGACATTGAAGGTGTCATTTCCACATTATCATCTTGCCCCAAACACCATGCAGCGCTAACAGTCACATCCGCATCATGCAAGGACATTAAAGTCTACGGTGACTAAAAATTCTGGTTTTTATTATGGGATGCTAAACGTGTCCACGGGGCATGCTTCCCCTTTGGACGCAACATGAAGAAATAGCAATATAGTGCAGTTAAGTCTCACAGGAAGAGATACGGACAAACTTGGTTTTTAACGGAGAATCATTTTTAATGTCTTCTGTGGTCTATGGTAGAATGGGGAAGAGTAAAAATGTGCAGAGGAAGCAGGGAAATTGCTTCCTGTCTCACAACCTAGAAGAACACAGAGCTGTCAAAATCCTGTTCAGAGAGAAGAGCTTTCTGTGACGGCTGGAATTATTCCTGCTCCCTAACCCGCTTCATATGGGTTGTTAAAAATCAGTTTCAGGGGCTTTCCTTTTTCATTACATATTACAAAACCCTAGCAGGGCGGCCACCTGACATTTCTAGGACTCGATTTCTCTTGCGAGGTAAGTACACAAAAAATTAGAAGGAAAATAAATTGGACTCTCAAATATCATATTCTAATAGACTGAAGAAGAGATACACCCTAAAACGAACCAAAAGTTATTGGTTATTTTTAACACACTGGCCTGTTTTGGATGGGCATCCTCTGGACCTAAATTACCCACATCTTCTGCATGGCTTTGTATCAAAATGCTGCAGGAGAAGAAACTGGGAGAGGAAGGCTGAGGGCCTAACCCCGAGTCACCAGACTCCATCTGCGACTGGCTTTTAGAGGAAAACAAATGATCTCCATTTCTTCAACCACCTCTTTCATCCACAGATCTCACAGCACCCAACAAGCATGGAAGTTACAGAAGGAAGGAAAAGGAAGCACAGTGATTGGGTCACACCGCAACTCATGGTCAACCCAGCAGTCGGCTGCTGCAGGAAGGGCAGCAGCCCCTCAGCCCTGGGGAAGAGACCGTGCTCAAGTAAAAGAGCCTCCCCTCAGGCTCCCAGCCGATGACTTCACAAAAGCCACCCCGGCCACGCATGCACGTGGCCACTGCACGTCACAGGGCTGGGGCCCAAGAGTGACTGCGCAAGGAACCGGGAGAGAGAAGAATGAGAGAGATGGGAGGAGTTTCTTTCCTCCCTGTCAAAAAAGGAGGAGTGATCATCCACAGCCATCCCACCAAGACCACGGGGGAGGGAAAGGGACGGAAGCCTGAAACACGCATACGTGCAAACAACAAAGTGCTACGTAAATATAAGGCTTGGGTTTCACACTGAAATCTGACTCCAAACATAATCTTTCTTAGGCTTCTGGGAGTCTTGGCAGTAATATATACCTTATGATTCTTCTTAGGTCTTTGATGCCAAGCTGAGATTGTGCCGGAACAAAAACTTATTAAAAGTAATAGATGCCCTTCAAGTGTGGGACCATTCGATTCAGCGCGTGCTGCAGTTCCAGCCACGGAGGTACCCTATCAGGCACTAGTTTGGGTCTACAGGCTAACAATAGAGAGAAATGGTCCTCCACACAACCCCAAAGAGGAGTCCCATCCAGATCCTAATCCACAGCAGGTGCCACAGGTTCGGACCTGATTACACTCAGGTTCTCTGCTTCCTGAGCTGGCATGGCTCTGGGTCATTACACAGCCTTCAGACCCTACATCTACAGGAATGGGCAAAAGAGTTACCCTGTGAACCCCATGAAACTACCCAAAATCCATTGCAGAGATGACCTAACCCTCAGGAATAAACTGAAGTAATCCAGTTTTCCTAATATCCTTTGAAACAACAACAACAACAAGGCTGAGTTATTCCTAAATTGAGTGTCAGGGAAAGTGTCACCCATTCTTCCTGTCACTTCCCACTACCCTCCACTTCCTCTTAGTGGCCACAGCTGAAGCTGGGACCTCACAGAGGCAGCCCCTTACTTCCTAACACAAAGCGATGCAGAGTGAAAGTGTTTTCAGAGGGTGAAACACTAACCAGGTGAGCCTGGTCTAGAAGAGAGGGGGCAGGACGGGGCAGTTGGATCTCACTTTCATTGGGGGACATTCTGCACAGTATGTGCTTTAACAAAGCCAAAGCTTCTAGACTAACCTGACTTTGAAAAGTAACTGAAAGGTTTAATTCAGCAATCTCATGGACCTCTTTTGCCTTTAATTTGGAGTGCTCCTAAGGAATTTACCCTACACGGTCACCTAAGCGTGTATTCATGAAAAGCCAAAGCCAAAGTAAAGCACTGAGGTGTATTCACAAGCCCGGGCCAAAAGCTTCTGGGGCACCTCAATTTAGAAAAATTGTTTTAAAGTTTATAGGTTAGTATTTCAAGCCAAAGGAAAGAAGGTAGAATTATGAATTATTATGTCCATTATTATGTCTCCTTCTCTCAACAATCTGTTTACACTGTGAATCCTAAACAATTAACCTTCTAATAGCTGCTAATTGTAGAAATAATCAGTGATGATTCCCAGAGTAAAGACAGTAAAGCACTGGCCTCTCAAAGCAGGAGCTTCGGGGTCTAATCTGAGGACCTGTATGGTTGCATCCAGAGCTGGGGCCAACAGAACATTCACCGGGGCCAGACCCCCTCTTCCGGGGAGTCCTTGGCCCAGCACACTCCACTTGGGATAGG
This sequence comes from Acinonyx jubatus, assembly GCF_027475565.1. Classification (NCBI taxonomy): domain Eukaryota; kingdom Metazoa; phylum Chordata; class Mammalia; order Carnivora; family Felidae; genus Acinonyx; species Acinonyx jubatus. The sequence continues at coordinate 13,335,900 of NC_069385.1, read as the reverse complement.
TCCCCTTAAATGTTTACTGGGCCATAGGGACTGACATAATCTTTTATCTTACAAAAGCTTCTAGTACTCTGACTTGTTTCCTGTTTTTTTTCTTTCTTAATACGAGGATTGTTGTTGTTTACAAAGTATTAACACTTCTGAGTAAAGCTTGAGGAAATATTCAACAACGATTTCCATCTAGTTTGCAGATTAAAAAAGACGGGTTATTTCCACTTGAATGTCAAGCCACACTTTGTCTCTATAAAGCACACTGTGTTAGCCTGACCATTTGCTAGGGGTAAGGCCAAACTGGGTTTTTGCTGGGTTGTGGTTATTCTTATAAGAAATATTCATGATTAGTAATTAGTAATAAAACGAGTTCTCTTTAACAGACCCCAAAATTTCTATTAGACCTTAGACAAAACACCATATTAGCTGTGTTTCATTTGGTTTAGGGCTTGTGGGCATAAATGGCATAAAGCTTACAAAGTTTATTCACTACAAGAAATAACCTAAGATGAAAATCCTTTTCTGGTTAAAAGAATGCCTGACCACAGATAGAGAAATCTGAGCACTCTGGGTTGAGAAAGAGAGGGAGAGAAAGAGAAAGAAGCCAGAAAATGGAAGATTATTAACGCATGCCTCCGTATTTATCCCACAAGATATCCTGAGCATTCCTCATACAGCATAGTGCAACATAATAACTCCAGTGAATCAACAGTATTCCTACTTTCTCAAGCAAAAAAGTATATACTTAGAGAATATACATTGAGCAAAAAGTATAATTACCATCTTTTACAACACTAGTAATTTGACCTTCTATAAATATACTTAAATAACAAACATTATAGAGAGCTATTCACAGAGGACCCGAAGTGAGACATAAACATACAAAAATAAAATAATCATATTTTAACTCTTTTGTTGTTTTCATTGGGTTTTCTGGAGTCAGGATATCAAAACCATTCAGACACCAGAATCGTCTTGTCAATCTTGATCCTGGGGAAACTGGACATAAATTGACACTGTGCAGAGGCACCACACCCAGGGACGAACGCAGCAAGCATTCCCTGCTGGACTTATTTCTATCTCCTACAGTGGTTTAGAAAGGCTAGGAGGGAGTGGAGGTCTCAAAGTGTAATGAAACGTATTTCTGTAGCTGCTCTGTGGAAAGGAAACTTTAATCAGATCCCCCCCACCTGGGTAGAGTGTGGAAACATCAAGCTGTCCTTTGAGAGAGTGGGAAGATAGGGCACACCTCCTCCTCGGACTCTCCCACACACCACTCGCTCTGAAGTATTTCTCAGCTCACGGAAAAGGCACCACCATTCTGGACCAAAGGCAAGAGGTTTTGGTTCCACAACACCACAACTGTCTCGTTCCAGTTGCTGCCACAAAACACATTCCTCCCCTCAAAACATAAATGATTCGAAGAATTCAACTACCCAACCCAGTGGAATATGTACATCCTTACATTCTTCTTTTGGAAAACACAACACTTCTATGAATAATTATCCTTGGTAGAACGTGATCTTTGTCCATTAGAATCTTCGTCCCGCTGTCGTTCTCTTGAGGGCGAAGAACAGAATACACATTTCTCACATCCCACCTAAAGCCTAGCATAACCATGAGCTCCTAGGAGGGACACGGTGTTTGTTCAACTGAGCTCAATCTCTCCAGTCTCCATGTAAGCACTGCCACCGGAAGGAGGGCTCCTGTTGCCAACACAGTAGGTCCTCACCTAAGTCGCGTCTTTAGAGGAGTAGCCACCCCTTGAGGAATTGGTTTCAGTTTTCCTTTTAAGGAGAGCTCTCGCAACATCTTGAAGAGCTGCTCGGGGTACGATCAAAGGGGAGAGAGTGTTGGCTTGTTCTCAGATAGAATTTCCAACATGGGCAGAGGAAGGTGGTTTCTCGAGTCCCTGGGGGGTGCCCTCGTGGGCAGACGTGGGGGCCCGCTGCTGCTGATAGATATCCTGGATCAGCAGGGTGTTCATCAACTTCCACTCCCTGTATTTTCTGGCTGTCAACTTCGGATCGTCCAGCAACTGGTTAATCATGGCCAGGTCATGTTCTTTACACTGTCCAAGAAGGAAAAAAAAAAAAAGAAAAAAAAAAGGAGGGGGGCGGGGAGATGTAGTGAGTATTTTAATTTCAATAAACCCTCTTCAAATCTTTTACAAATACACATATACATTCGCCATAAAATTATCAAAGTGTTTTTACACATTAATATTCTAATCCGGAAGCCTAAGAGATATGACAGGACATTCATTTGCATACGTTTGCCAAGAAAACGTTAAGTTCTCCTACCCAAGGGCCAGTAGAAGAACCTAGCCAGGATCTTCCACATGGATTTTCCCTCACCGACCCTTATTCCACACCTCAGTAATGTTTCTATCTCAGAGTGACCATTATTTCTCCTACAACTTACAACTGTATAATCATTTCATTGACCACCCAAACTTCACTAAGTAAAACTGGGATGTAGTACGTTCCCTAAGACACAAGATGGCACAAAATATATCTTTATTAAATTATCTTCATTTTTAATAACTCACGTGCATGTATTTAGTTAACACACACTGAATAAATATATAGGCTACCTTTTTGTTCAAAGAAAAGACTACTAGCCTCCCATCAAAACAGTATGTGTTTCGATGATACTAATGGAACAAACGATCTATCTGTATTGTTTTACCCTGCCTCCTCTGTAACCAGTAACACACACGTCTGAAATGCCTGGGTCAGGTGAAGAGAGTGTTCTGTAGCCAAGGAATGAGAGAAAAATGAGGTGTAACAGCCTCCACGTTCAATAACGGTCACTCAGTCCTGAAAATTTTATCTCAAATCTATTCTTGTTTCCATCATCCATCTGACCATAATCCTAATCCAATTCATCACACCTGATGTGTCCCTGCCCCTAATCCTCACTTTAAATCCACCCTCCACGGGCCGTGCAGGACATCCACTCAGAATGCCGAGTCCTCTGAATGGTCCTCCTTCATGTCCAAGGTCCTAAGGATTTGAGCTCTATCTGTTGATCCCCACGCCCTTCTCATTTTCTGCTCTGTGTTGATGTGCATTCCCGCCCCCCCGCCCCGCACGATGCCAGTCCACACTCCGCATGTTGTGCCACAGGCAGGACCTTCCATATCTTTCTTCTGGTGAACTCTACTTCCTGGAGTTGCCTTCACATGGAACAGTTTCCAATCTTTCTTTACCGGATTTTACTATAACTCATAAATCTATACTCACTTCAGGCATCCTGTTCTCCAGAAAATCTTCTCTGAACCCCTAAATGCACTGAGAAGCTTTATTTATGCTCTCATGCCTCCCAATGCTTAGAACTTAACATGTTATACTTAGATGTTCATGGCTCTGTCACGCCACCTACTCTTAAGCTTCTTTTTTAATTTTTTTAAGTGTTTTTTTATTTTTGAGAGACAGAGAGAGAGAGACGGAGCATGAGTGGGGGAGGGGCCGAGAGATGGGGAGACACAGAATCCGAAGCAGGCTCCAGGCTCCGAGCTGTCAGCACAGAGTCCAATGCGGGGCTCAAATTCACGAACTGTGAGATCGTGACCTGAGCAGAAGTCAGACGCTTAACCGACTGAGCCACCCACGTACCCCGTATTCTAAAGCTTCTTAAGAAAATCGACATTTTATTCATTCCCGTGTGTCTTGCACGTAACACAATGCCAAGTGCCAGGGAGACAGTCAATGCATGTTTATTTTAAACCAATCTTTCTGCCTATTCCCAGGCCACCATGCGTGTAGCTAAAAATTCACAACCAGAATCAGGGGTTGTAGTTCAAATTTATGACCAGTGCCACTAAGTGCCTTTCACTACTATCCATTAGTCGTATTTTCCTACCCCTTTTTTCTCCCAATTTCCCAAATTACTATTTCAAAACCTTCCATCTCTTCCCAAATCTCCTTCCCTCCCCCGCCCTCCTTTGCAGCTGAAGACCTTGTTTTCTATTTTTTTTTTTTTTTGAGGAAATGGAAACAATCAAAAGAACACTTCTCCCAAGTTCCCACTGCCCACTCCCTATATCAACACAAGCACATCCCTGCCTTGCTTCCTGTTCTTTTGGATAAAGTATCTGTGCTCCTAGCAAAGGCCAGTTTCCACTTGTGCACTGTCACCCACTCCCTCATACTCGAGAAACCCACTCTGGCAATTCTCTCCTCTCCCCTGTGACTCATTAACTTCCCATCTCTACCTACTTGCTCATCATATGTGCCATTACCTCTCCCATCTTCAAAGCCTTCTCAAGCCCACATCCCTGCTCCAGCAAAGGCTCTACTCCTCAGCTTGTCTCCAATGTCCCCTTGCCCATTCTCTCATAGAACCACGCCCGTCACGGTGCAACCCGAACTCCTCTTGCTCAGGCCATCAATGACCTCCATGCTGCTAAATCCAGTAACTATCATTAACTTACTTACCAACAGCATCTAAGACTATCGGCTCCTCCTTCTTAAACACTTTCATCGTGTCATTTCTGTGACACATTTTTCTCATGCCCCAAATGGCCATTTATTCTAAATCTCTATTGCTGATTCCTCATTCTAGTCCAATCTCTTAAGATTGGAGAGCTCTAGAATCTCAGCCTTTAGCTGCCTCTATATGTACATCCACGTTCTTGGTAATCTCATGTCTCCCATTCTCCCTATGCACTAAGGGTCACAAATTTATCTTGCAAGCCTAATCTCTCCCCTGAACTTCAGACTTGTTTGTCTACACCCCCTCTTCTGCAGCTCCACCTGGACGTGAACGGGGCATCTCAAATGTAACACGTCCAAAACGAGGCTCCTATTATTCTCTAAGTGTCCCACCCACCCCCATTTCCAGTACTCATTGAAACCTCTTCCCGCCACGGCCTTTTGCAAAGCACCCAATGGCAATTCCACGTGTCCAGTGGCTCAGGCCAAACACTGGAGTCACCCTTGACTCCTTCTCTCACTGCCAGTCCACCAGCAAATCCGGAGCCCTACTTTCCAAATATGTCAAACTACAGCACACCTGTGTTCAGAACCTTCCAAAGGCTTCCTATCTCACTGAGTTGAAGTTAAGGTATTAGCAGTGGCACTAAGGCACTATGTGATGGCATCCCCCATTGCCCCTCTGAGCTGCTCTCCCCGTGCTCCAGCCCCCCAAAACACTCCAGCCAAACTACCTCCTTGCTCTTCCTTAAGCTTACTAGGCATTCCCGGACCAAGGCACTTGCATTTTTGTTCTTTGCCTGTAACATTCTGCCTCAGATAGCCTCAAGACTCACTCCCTTCTTTTCAGACTTCACTCAAATTTCATCTTTCAAAAGGACTTTTCATGCCTTTCCTAATTAAAAATCCATCAGCATTCCTCACCCCCACTTCTATTCTCTATCAAATCTATCATCATTTAGCGTACTATAAAATTGATTTATTTACTTATTTTTATTTTCTCCTCTACCTAAACATAAGCTTCTTAAGGAAAGGGATTTTTGTCTCGTATGCCCACTGTGAGACCCCAAGTGCATCAAAGAACGGTTCATACGTGGTAGACATTCACTAAATGCTTGCTGGAAAAAGAAAGAATATATGAAATAAAATGTGAATGAATAATTACCCATTTGCTTTTAAATCTCTTTTTTTAATGTCTATTATTTTGAGAGAGAGAGAGAGAAGTGAGAGCACAGAGAAAGGGCAGAGAGAAAGAGTTCCAAGCAGGCTTTGCACCGTCAGCACAGAGCACAGCACGGGGCTCAAACTCACCAACCACAGATCGTGATCTGAGCCAAAATCAAGAGTTGGATGTTTAAGTGACTGAGCTACCCAGGCACCTCTGCTTTTAAATCTTTTTTATATCGTGAACTCTATTTAGAGCCTAAGGAAATCCTCTCCATAAACAAAAATGTTTATATGTATGTGTGTATTTTATATACATATTATTTATTACATATGTCCTATTTGTTTACATATAAATATATAGATACTTATATCTATACATTTGCATATCGTCTTAGAGATTCTAGAACTGGTAGCATTTATTCGATCCAAATGAGGGATCTGGTTTTAGATGATCACAAACATTGGCATAAAAATGTATTATTTGTTCTTCACACTTTAACTTATGTTTTACTTGGGGCATTTTACTACATTTTGCTTCTTTTTTTTTTCCTGTTTTCTTGAAATGTGGATCTCCAATAAAGTACTATGTACATAGTAGTCTGAGTGGTAAGATTTATAATTCTGAATCAAGAGAGCAATAATGTGGTGACAGATGGAGGTTAAAATATACATATATATATATATATATATATATATATATATATATATATGGATTCCAGAAAGGAAAGAAAAATTGTGTAGTGGTAAAGTAACCAAGGAGTGATAACAAGCAGGTTGACCGTGAACCAGAAGCAGAGGGAAGGCAGGGTAGACAAGTGGATAACTAGAAAAGATGGGTGGTAGAAAGTCAAGCAAGGCCAAGGGAGTTTTCTCTCTTCCCTCTGAGTTCTCAACACCTACATTCAGATAACAATCTTCCCCTCAAAAATAAAAATAAATAAGCTTTCTTCCTTTGGTATCACAATAGTGCTATTCATATGAAGTTATTTAAGGAGTTTTATTTTGTCCCTAAATTTTGACATCTGGGGTGAAACAGGTGATGGAGTTTAAAGAGTCCACTTCTCATGATGAGCAGCGGGTGTGGTACAAAAGTGCTGAAACACTATATTGTACACCTGAAACTGATATAACCCTTTATGTTAACTATACGGGAATGAAAACTTAAAACTCCATAAGAAATTTTTAAATCTCTAGTTTCTTCCACACACAAAAAAATTGTGACATCCACTTCAGAGAGAGATCCTAATATTTTATCAAAAGAACGAAGATCTTTGCAGAGTAACACAATGTGAAGAATTGATTCTCTTAAGGCAAAATGAATAAACCATCCCTCTAAATGTGATCAAAGGTTTCAGGAAAGGGTCTCTTCAACTTTGGCCTGACACTTCTCATATAGTGCTCAGCTCTAAGCAGTTCAAGTTTCTTACCGTTTGGCTCAAGTCTGTGTTAAGTTCTTTTATGGATAAAAAGAAATTACTGTAGATGAGAATAGAAAGGAAGGAAATTAATAAAACAAAAAAAGCCTCTGAACTGCTTCCTAGCCCAGCACTCAGTCAGCAGCATGGTGCACTGGCCCTGCTTCTCCCTGCTGTGGTGCAGGAGGCCCACCGGACGCTTTGAACTACCTTTACGACATCCTCCTGGTCTTCTGGTAGGCAGGCCGGGTCTGGCAGGGCTTCCAGATAATACCATGAAAGAGACAATGCTATACTTTCCTTTTTCACTCCAAATAGTCAGTGCCTGATTCAAGAACTAAGCGCTGGAAATGTCTTCTACCAGAGCAGTTGAGGAAAGGAGGGTTCGTTTCTCTTTGGACACAGACCAGAATAACCCTGAGAGAAAGTTCCAGGCAGACCCATTAATCGTTCATTTTAAAATAAAGACATGTTTAGCCAAAAGTCAATGGATGTTGAGTTATCACAACTTCCTAGAGATCTACATTTAGTATATGACATGATAGTTCATTCAACATCCTGGAAGAATTCCCATGAAGAGAATTTGTTCCAATACAATCCCAGTGCAGGGATTTTTCTTTATTTATGGAATGTGCCTATCACTAACATAAACATTATTGTTAGAAGTTTCCTGGTTTCTGTATGAAACGGTGTGTTTGTCCACACCGTATCTTTGAAGTATTTTTCAAATCACATTTATATTACAATGTAATATGTACAGAAAAGCACTCATATAAAAAGGCTTGTGCTTGATGAATTACCACGAAATGGACATATCTTGTAACCAAGCCACCACTGAGGTCAGAAGGTGGCCTGAGAAGCTGTACTGTGGCCCCTTCCAGGCATCTCTCCTGTTCCCCTCAACTGCTCTGAATTTTAAAACAATTATAATGAAATGTGATTCGATTAAAAATAGCTAAAGTAAGTCTTAAAGACTTTTGACATGGATAATCATACATGTACTGAACGATCTTTCTCCAGTAAATAGGCCGATGTGCTTTTTTTCCCCAAAAGGCCAATTTCCACATCAGCATGACTTCCCCCTCATGATGAGGTTCACAGGAGGACCGTATAACATGGATTATGTTTCCGCAGCCTAGCATTACATTTTTGTGAGGCCTAAGGGATCCTGTGGAAAGGGATCCTTTCCAGCAATGTAAAGAGACAACAGATGTTCACATGGGTGTGGCAGACGCCCCCGAGATGGCCCCCTATGCTCCTTGCCTTCCTGGCATTCCCACCCTTACGTAATTCTCCCCTCCTTGAACACGGGCTGACTTTTATACCAAAGTTTTATGCTCCTAATGCACAGTGCCCTGTAACTGTAATATGGTGTCACAGCTGAGACAGGACTGATCCATCTTGCTCACTCACTGTTCCTGTCTTACTCACTCTGGGGAAAGCCAACTTCCATTTGGGAAGCTACCGTATGTTCACAGAGCAAGGAAATGTGTGAACAACTGGGACCTCAATCCAACAACATGCAAGGAACTGGATCCTGCCAACAACCATATGATAGATAGAGCCTAGGATCACATCTTCCCCAATGGAGGAATGAACAAAGTCCCGGCTGATGCCGGGATTGCAGTCTGTGAGAGACCTGGAAGAGAAACATCTAGCTCCATGCCAAGATTCCTGACCCACAGAAACCGTGAAAAGACAAATGTTCATTGTCTGTAGTTGGTAAATTTGGGGTTGTTACCTCACAACAGATAACTAATACACAGGGAGAAAAGAAAAAGCTGAATTCATAAATTCCATGGCCACAGTGCATGGAGAGCAAGAGGTCACAGAGAATCATATTATGGGCCAATAAAAGCTTTGAATTCTTTGTACAAACCTGGCCTCCCTGTGGCCAGGTCAGGGCATGGTCCTGTGACCATCTAGAGTCCTGAGTTGCTATTCTGTGCTTAGCTATTCTGCTAAGACCATAGTCTTTCTCCTTCTAGAAATGGCCTGAACTGTCCATCCTCTCCTTAACATGTTCCTTGTTTCTCCCCACATGGACTGCAATATATCATCCATTGACATACATTTCCTCCTCCATGAATGTCCTTCCTTCTAACCCTAATATTCTTCATCTCTTACTCACGGACCAGTTGTCAGCATCTTCATGACTTTGTCCCTAATGGCTTCAGATAGTCAGCCATGTCCCTCCTCTGGGGCTACCAAAGCACCCAAGCTTGTATCAGCTACACCGCTCAGCAGACCGCATTCTATTTTCCTCTCTGTTCCACCATCCAGTGTGGTGCACTCAGTGGTCCCAGTGCCCAAGAATAGAGCCTGGTACACAGTAAGATTCAGGAGATACTGGTCTAATGAAAAATGTATTCACTCACATCAGTTATCACAAATAAGATCGTAAAATACTACACTGAATGACCAAACATGTTTATCAATTTCATACATACCATGGAATAGAACATTTTTGGCTCTGAAAGGAGTGCTGCTAATGTCTATCATTAAACGTTAGAGAATTTCTCTACACTTTGTTTTTCTTTGTATAATTAAAATACTCCTCTTCCTTTTCTTTTTCAGCCTCATTTTTGCATCCTCTTAGGATGCTTAGCTATTCTACTAACAGGGACATCTGACGAAGAGTCCCTCAGCCGTTTCTTTGTAGCCTTGGCTTTTGATTGCTATTTCTTCCTGGAAAGAGACTCAAATTCTTGACGCAAAAGGACATATACAACCCAGGATGAAACTGCAGAATCTATCAAGGCTTTTCAGCATCTATAAATCTTCTGCTAATTTGGGACTATTTTACAAAGTCTCCTGGCCTCCTCCTGTTCATGCTATAATCTACACGTGAAAGCAGGATGCTTTTGTTGTGAAGAACCATTTTAGTTGAAGAGGACCTGGAAATAGCCTCAGTACGTTTTGCGCCCTGTGCCTCATTCCCATTGTGAAACCACTTGCTAGTCTATTACCATCGAGTGTACCTTTTCCATTGCCTGTCTCTCACGTGTTTCTTCACTCCAGAGCCTACGTCTGAGAATCATGAAGTCTTGGCTCTATCTGAAATCTAGATATTTTCTTCTGGAAGTAGGAGAGAAGAATGGCACTCTTTAAGGAATCCAATGAAATTCCAAAATCTTATGAATCTCACTCTTTATTCTCACAAGTTGACTATCCCAAGCCTTCATCAACATTTACTGTGCTAAGTAAAGGGTACAGAAAAAATTACACATGGTCCTTATCTTCTAGGAGAGGAGCTTGACATTTGAACTTTTATACCAAAGTGAATGTAAAAATCAAGGCCTATTGTAGAAAAGTGCATTTGGTGCTACTGTGCAAACGTTCTAGTACTTTAAGGAGGCCAAAGGTCATCCTAACCTACAGAGATTATAGTTACTTTTACTGCCCTCCCCTCCACCCAAACACACACACCGGTGGGCATGAATCTCTGCAGAAGCAGCCATTCCTTGCCCCACACCCAGAGTTTATCCACAATCTGAAATTTTTTACCTTCAATGTGCTGTTCAAGGTTCGGATTTTGTGAAGTTTCTCATTTATGGATGGATTCTTACATCGCTTCACAAAGGACTTTCTCAGCTCCTTTTTGGTTGAAGGCCGTCGGTCCCCGAGAGGAGAGAGACTAGCTTGCTCCAACGATTTGTAGAGTCTCTCCATTTCGTCATCTTCAGACACCTTTGTTTCCTCTATTAAAATAAAAATTTTTTAAAAAGCAATAACAATAAACCCAGTTGAAGTCAAATTGAGAACATGAGACATCGTGGTCTGAACACCAGGCCCTGCTGACACTTGATCTCGCACTTCTAACTTCCAGAACTATGAGACAATAAATGTTTGTTGTCTAAGCCATTCAGTTTATGGTACTTTGTAATGACAGCGCCATGTTCCCTTCGAAGGCACTAGGGAAGGCTCTGTTCCAGGCCTCTCTCCTAGATTCTGTCAGTTCCTTGGCTTGTGGCAGAATTCCAGTCTTCATGGGGTGTTTTCCCTCTGTGTATGTCTCTGTGTCCAAATTTCCTCCTTTTAGAAGGATGTCGGTCACATTGGATTCGGGGCTCTCCCTCCTGACCTCATCTTAACTAATTAAATCTGCAACAACCTCATTTCTAAGAAGGGCACATTCTAAGATACTTTTGAACTAGAATTTCAACATAGAAATTTTAGAAGGACAAAACTGAACTCGTGATAGTCCACCATCTAGCTCCCTCCAAATTCACATCCTTCTCACATGCAAAATGCATTCACCCAATCCCAACATCTCCAAGAGTCTTAACCCATTCCAACATCAATTCTAAGTCCAAAATCTAATCCAAATAGCATCTAAATGTGGTATTGGTGAGACTCAGAGAATGATTCATCCTGTGGCAAAATTCCTCTCCATCTGTGAATCTGTGAAACAAGTTATCTGCTTCTAAAATACACTGATGGGACAAGCAAACTCTAGCAAACTAATATATAACCTAAAGCTTGAGAACCATTGCTCCTGATAAGTTTTTAATGTCCTTCCTAAAACTGCCCTTTGAGAGAAGGAATCCCCATGTGATATGTGGCTTTGAGCAGATAATGATCATTTCTCATGCTGCCACATACCTCCACCCCCCTTCTTAACCACAACTTGCTAACCTCAGCCCCAATGCTTCCAGTGACGTGACTCTGCATGGGATCTAGCAGGGGACCACATGAACTAGGCTAAGTCAATGACAGTTCCACATACTGGCCAGAGTCATTGATTCAGGGATAAGCAGATGTCTCAGGTCAGAACAACTGGGGCCAGGAAGACTCAGTTCTGAGACTTGGGTGGGATATCAGGGAATCAATCTCTCTTGTTTTCCTAAACATGTGATAATATGAGCTTGAGGTGATCCACAGATCACCCCAAGAATCATGAGAATGGAGCCAATCTATAGGATACAGCTGAAATATGGATCTTGGTCACTCTACTGGAGCCCTTGCAGTTCTGGAAGCCAATACACTGCCTTCGTTAAGCAACTGTCAGTGTAGTTATCAATCACACACAACTGAAAGGACCCCAAATGATATAGGTTACCCAAAGAAAATCTTCATCTCTGGATATTGCCTTAATACCCACTAGAACTTTGGTCCTTTATTCCTTCATTCCCTGAAAATAATTTTTGGAAAGACACACAGCAAGATTTCTTTGTCCACGATGTACTTTTTAGTCTCTAGGTGTTTCACGTCTTACTCTGAGAATAAGCTTGATAGAGGGCCATATCAAAGGTATGGCATTAGGAAGAACTGAAACAAAAGAGGCCTCTCCAAAGGGTAGAGAAAAGCATACAATATTAATATAGGGGCTTCAAAATCAAGCAAAACTGATTTAATTTACAGTTTATTTTTGTAAGATTAGACATCTTTAAGCAATAACTTTTCCTCATCTACTACCAGAAAGCCACCACAAGGTGTTTCCCATGTTTTTTTCATACAATGGAGGGTAAAGATGTTGAACTAACTTTGCAACTGACGTCAAGTATCGGTCAGTTAAACCTCTTTGCGCTCTACCAAAACAGACTCCATAAAGGGGGGAAATGTGCAAAGCTGCATTTGAACACAATTAGAACTTCTGGCTCAGACTGTGTGCAGACATGAAAAGTGAGGTTTTCTCAAGAAGCGCATGAGAAGATGCTCAGCATCATTAGTCATTACAGAGAATCCAAGTCACAACCACAATGAGATGCTGCCTCGCACCTGCCAGGATGACTACAACCAAAAAGACAAAGTAAGGGTAGAAAAGGATGCGGAGAAGCTGAAACCCTTATGCATTACTGGCAAGGATATAAAACGAAGTCACCACTTGAGGAAAAGGTTTGGCACTTCCTCAAAAGCTAAACAAAGAGTTACCAGAGGACCCGACAATTTCACTCCCAGGTACATAGTCAAGAGAATAAAAACGGCATGCTAACACAAACCTGTACCAACTGTTCGTAGCAGTACAATTCATCATAGACAAAAGGTGGGAACAGCTTAAATGTTCATCAACTGATGAATGGATAAACCAAATGTGGTATACGCACACAACGGAATATTATTCCGTAACTGAAAGCAACGAAGTACTGACACATATTGCAATATAGACGAACCTTGAAAACATTCTGCTAACTGAAAGAAGTCAGTCACAAAAGACCACACACTGTGTCCCACTTACATGAAATGTCAGAACAGGCAAATCCACAGAAGCAGAAAGTAGATTTAGTGGCTGCATGGGGCTGGGGAAGGGACAGGCAGAAATGGGGAACGAGAGCCAATGTGCATAGGTGTGGGTGTGTGCGTGTGCGTGCGTGTGCGTGTGCGTGTGGTATTGAAAATGTTGTCAAATTCAATTGTGGAGATGGTTGCCCAGCTCTCTATATATACGAAAAAAACCACTGAACCATTTTTATACATGAATTATATGGTATGTGGAATATATATCAATAAAACTCTGAGAAAGTAGGTTTTTAGGAGATCGTCCTGATAACTGAGGATACTTGCACAGCAGGAATACTAAGCATGGTAACAGTCCTGCAGTTAAGCTGTAGATACCAGAAAGTCTCAAGAAAACTGAATTAACAGATATCAGACTCTCAGAGGGGACATTAGGATTGAGGACCCTGGGGCATTTCAGACATACAAGGATACGACAGTTTTTATATGTCCTTTTTTCTACAGCAAGGCAAGTGAGACTCCACTTTGAATAAAGCCTAAACACACAGCTTTCAGTGCCACAGGATTTAAGTACTATCTATTTAACAAACTTCAGGAAGTAAACCAAGTAAGTATATAACAAAGAAAATAAAATGGTTTCTTTAAATTTCTCTGTGTTCATGAAGCACCTCAGTTGTGCCATTAAAGATGGTGATCGAAAATAAAATTACTTGTGACTAGTACATTACTTCATAATTAAGTCAGGGTAAAATGATTATGTTAAGACCACATATCTAATTCAAAAGATAGGAAACTGGTAAAGCTAAAAATAACTTTAGAAACTTAGAATAAGGTGGTATAAAGTACATTCCCTAAATGAAAAATAAACAGGGCTGCTTTGGATAGTTTTATCATGATTTGATATATTTATATAGATATATTTCATCTTTATGTTAAAATATCAGGAATTATCTTTCTTCCCCACACACATTCCTTTCCCTGACTGAAATTTGGGGGCATTAATCGTGAGCATATGGGTGTGTATGTGTGTGCATTATGGATGTGGTGTCTGTGCGTGGGTAGCGTGTATGTGGTATGTGATGCGTGCAGTGTGTGGTGTAAGTGTGTAGAATGGGGGGTGTGGTATGGGTGTGATGTGTGGGGTCTGTGTGTGGTCTGTAGGTATGTAGGGGGGTGTGCATGTGTGTGCGATGCGTGTGCAACTTGATCCTCCAGAAATAAACCCACAGGTAAGGCGGACCTGTTGGGATTACCGGAAGTTAATACAGAATTCCCCTAAAATATGACCAAATAATGTTCAAAAGACACTCTCTACTTGAATTCACTTAGAAACTGAGGTAATAGGAAGCTGCAAGTGTGCTCACATAAGGCTAAAACTGCTGGGGCAAGGGGGAAGCTGACAGGTGAATGTTCCTGCTGTGCTCTCGCCTCCCAGCCATCCAGCACCCCCTTCTCGGAGGAAACCTGAAACCGAAAGATTAGATGTGCATCTGACCTCTAAGAACCAGATTCCAGAATTGCCCACAAGCATAAGGACAATACAATAACAAATGGTGGCATTAAGAGGCAAGAAAATATCTCTATTGGCTCTTTTGGGTCATAATCTGAGAGATGTACAGCATATCGCTAAATACTCAGGGGACAAACCTATGATCCAACCCCTCCCGTGACCCAGCTGGGAGCTCTGCCTTGTTTTTCCTGCCACCAATGGCTGGTGCTTGGGTCTTCACGGGGCCATAAGATGAACAGCCAACAATAATGGAAGCAGATGATAAACAGGGTTCACAGGACAACTAAAGACACAACAGGTATAAGCACAACAAAATACAACTTACACCTGACCCCAGAGCACAGGCGAGTAGTGCTGGTGTGTTAATCCTGTGCCTCGAAGGGGCTACTGCATAAAGTAATGTTTAAAATCTCCCTTTCAGGAGCACCCGGGTGGCTCAGTCGGTTGAGCGCCCAACTTCACCTCAAGGCATGATCTCACGGTTCGTGGGTTCAAACCCCGCATCAGGGTCTCTGCTGTCAGCACAGAGCACGCTTCAGATCCTCTATCCCCCTCTCTCCCTGACCTTCCCCTGCACGCTCTCTCTCAAAAATGAATAAACTTTAAAATAAATTTTCCCTTTCATGTTTTCATGTAAATACTTTTCTAAATTATAATTCCATATTAAGAGATATTAGATTATTTGTCTTATTTTAACCAGACTGTAGAAGGAGCAAGGAAAAAGACTGCCGCCAAAGACCGCTGGTCTATCTCACATTGGAAGCAGAAGTCACCTTTATCATCTCCACATCCCTTATCTTTTGCAGCAAAATAAGTGAATTTTTTCTGACAGTCCAGTGTTCACGCAATTGCCAGCCTTCCCCTCAAGAGCTCAGTCCTTCTTACATAAAATAACAGGACTTCAACTCCCTTCACCACATACGGCACTTGACAGTCTATCTCATCCAGCTCACAAGGCTTTGCCAAGGAAGATGATAACTATTTTTATTTTATGGAGGGGGGAAAAAATGGAGAGTCTTGAAAAACAGTAAGTGATCTTTCCAAAATGTAAATCAGCGATGGAATTAAGAACAGAAGTTCAATTCCACACTGTGCAGGCCCGTGAGTTTCTAGACCAGTCTTCTCAAACTTTAATAGGCAAACAATCACCCAGGGCTTCTGTTAAAATGCAGAATCCGACTCAGCCAGTGTAGCATGGCTTTGAAGCCTCTCAATTATTAACAAGCTCTCAGGTGATGCTCAAACTGCTGGCCCACGGACTGTGCTCTGTGCAGCAAGGCGAGACTGTCACAAATTTGTCATGCAACCCCAGCTTCAACTCACTGGAAGAGAAAGGGACTCGAGTTACAGGTGAAAAGTAGGGACTCATCCAGAAAGCAGCTCACCTACTTTTTCTCCGGGACCCTTTACACCTGTTAGACTAGCGCAAAATGTCTCAGGGGATCCAACTAGCAAACTCTCTCAACGGAGGTCCAAGTAATGCAGAGATTTAAACTCTGGAAAGAAATAGGATTTTTTTTTAAATAAGATCTTTCTTGGTGACATCAGCAGATGAGACAAAACAACATCTTAACTAATGGTTAGAAGTTTGCTCCTTTCCAAGATTATGCCAGATGAATGCGCTGCTCTCTCTCCCCATCCTCCCACTTTTCCCGGCCTATTGTCTGCCTCTGACAGGACAGGCAGGCTCCTGGAGGCCCAGGATTTGGCTGTCGAGAACACCGTATGCAGATTATCCCTTTAAATGCGGTATTTTCAACTTTGCCTCCCCCACTATCTTATTTTTGGTGTTTCCTTGTGCTTTCTAGAGTGTGGTTTTTATTTTTCTATTTGGAACATACGTGCTCCAGGAAATTCATATGCCATATTTCATATCAGAATTTGAAAGCAAGCCTGTTTGAGACTGAAAAAGTCTATATGATGTCTCAAGGAAGACAATGTTAGCTCCCCACCACGAAATGCCTGGAAAGGTTTACGCAGAAAACGGTATTCCCTGCTTCATGCGCTATGTTCCACTATGTTCCAAGTGTTTGAGCTAGGCCATGGAAGACACTTGTTACAAAGAGAGCAACTACATGCTTCTTTTGACATTATGTGTGGCTATTAAGACTGCAAACGTTATTTAACAGAACACCTATCGATGCGAACAGATTCAAAAACTTTCATAGGCTTCTTCTAATTAGTGATTCTGACAACTCTACATCATAGCAAAAGACTTAAAATAACACTGACAGACAAATTTGAGTTATGTAACTAAGATACATCTGGATAACTCATTTTAACAGTAAGGACACTGCTAACCAAGAACATTACCACGGTATAATTTTGAGAGACAGACTGCCTATTTCCACAGCTGTTGCTGCTGGTGGAGACAGCCATCATGTATTTTTAGTATGTAAAAGGCACTATATTACCTACTATACCAACATTATCTCATTAACTTTGTAAGGACCCTACGAAAAAAAAAACATTAGCCCTGATATGAAGGACTGTCAAGATATAAAAACTCTGACCAAAGCCACAAAGAGACAGCATAGGTTATGACCCCAAATCCATAGCCTGAAACACTATGCTAGGTTAAATATATTTCATGAACTTCCTTTTGAACAAAGCCCAATGAAGAAAGATTTCAAATCAGGCAATATACAGTCAATGAGATGACAGCCATCTGGACCAGGCAGACCAAGGCTCAGATCCCTGGTCCCACTATTCTGTCTTCCAAGCGAAAAATCCCCACCCAGAGCCTCTGTCTCTGAGGTAGTAGCCAGGATTTAAACAGCTAACACTGTTCTCACAGGGCCACAGGGCACCAGACCAGGAAATTCCTAAGCTGCTCAGCAATGTAGGAGACAGGCTGTATAATCAGATTCTCTGCTCAGGCATTTGAACTGATCCAGTTCCAATCAGGAGCCCGAAGCTGAATCATGGTTATGGTAGTCTGGTTCTGTGTACAACAAAGAGAAAAGCATAGACATGGAGAAAAGAACATTGGAAGAAGGCGAGTTAGGAAAGAGGTGGTTAAAACAAAACAAAACAAAAACGATCGCAGGTGAGATAAATTTTTAAATAGAGAAATCAGACTGGGAAAGAGCATCCAAGTAGAAAATGAGTATTTTTACTTGTCCCCTTCAAAGCCTCTCACCTTTTCTTCTCTTGGGTATGTGATGTTTCTATTAAGTTAGGTGACTCAATACTCTTTTACCCTATTGGAAAGACAAACCTAGCCTACTGCGTGATCTTTAATGTTGTTCTTTTTTATTATTATAGCATCTTGTGGCAGTGATTTTTAGAAATAATCTTTAAGATTGAGTCCATGTAGCTCTACATTCTTGAAACAAATATTCCATTTATTTCTGAAATGTATTCTTCCAATCATAAGAGCACTCAGGATTAGGTGAAATACTTAAAGCAGACATCAAATTTTTATATCTGCTCACATCCTAAGAAAACAAAACATATTGGCATGCACACAAAAAAGGCATTTCCTTGGGTTTTTTTTTTTCTTTTTAAAATACATTTGCAAGGTAGAGGTTGAATGGGAAATAAAAGGGGAAAATAGCTGGAAATTGCCTAAAATCAAGGATATAAATCCAGTGTACCATAGGTAAATATGTCAACCTTGGCTCCAAAAACTGCAGAGCCCATCAACCATGTGGATCCATGATGGAGACAAGTGAGCACAAAATACAAAAATGGGAGGGCAGTGGGGCAAGATAAAAGAAGTTACCCTATTCTAATTTCACTAAGCAAAACTGAAGGTTTGGAGCAGATAAATGCTCTCACCTTTTTTAAGATGGAGCTCTCTTTTCTTTATCTCGATGATTACAGTCTAGCGTGATCTATAATTACTTGTATAACATCCTTCTTTTGGCCTTAGAGGAAATCCACAGTGTACATATTTAGAGTTATGTATTTAAATATGGAGTTAAATCCCTCCCAGCAAACATTTTCCCAGGAAATGATACCAATTCTAAAGAATTGCAATTACACTTAGTTATACAAGAGACTGAATGTGCTGGAAAACTTATAACTCTACCTTCATTCCACTTTTTCACTTCCACTTCTGATCCATTCATTTACCCAATTCATCAAATACTCTTTGAATGTTCACTCTGTGCTAAGGCAGTGCATTTTAAAGACTAGGGATAGACTAGGCAAGAATCTTTCATGAATTTTATATTCTTGTATTTTATGTGCACAATATACCCCATATGTATAATCTTTTCTGACCCCCCGCTCCCCGCCCACCACCACTCCATTGCTACCAACTTAGACCAGACCACCATCATTTCACTGTTTACATATTTCAACAACTACATACTGGGTGTACTGCAGCTTCCTAATATCCATTTTCCATATAATGAAGTAATCTTTTTAAAACATAAGCCACACCCATAACACTCCCTAGGTTCAGTTCCTCCAAAATCATCCCATTGCACTTAGAACAAAATCCAAACACCTTACAGGACCCACTAGTCGTCACATAAGCCAGCTGCTGTTGACTTCTCCAATCCCTTCCTATGCTTCCCCTGCTCACTCTGTTCCAGTCACACTGGATTTCTTTCTGTTTCTTGAACCACAAAATTTATTCTATTGCTAGAGCCCTTGAATTTTATTTTCTCTCTGTCTGGGGCACTTTGCCAGATAGGGTCCTTTGTCCCATTTGGCTTTCAGATCACCTCTTCAGGGAGGTCCTCCCCGACCAGTCATCTAAATCAAGGTCCTTCCTCCAACCCTATATACTCCTACTTTATTTCCTGAATAGAACTTATTCGCCACCTGAAATTATCTTCTTATATTTACCTAATTATCTCCCTACCCTGCCATGATAGACATATTCACAAGATTATAAATTCTACCCAAGAGGACTATTGTCTTTATTATAATTCACTAAAGTACTTCCAAAGGCCAATTGTGCCAGGAGGACAGTAGGTTCTCAATAAATATTTGTTAAGCATTATTTGGCCAAAATTTTCATTCTTGATCTCATTATTATCCCCTTCACCTATCCTTCAATCAAATAAACACAATGAGCTAATTTTGGAATTGGATTCTTAAAAACTCAGTAAGTAAATTATACCTACTAAATTCCAAGTATCTAAATAGGCCAAAAGTAAAAATATTTTTCAGCTAGTTAAGCAAAAAAAAAAAAGAGAGGACACAAGTCACCAACATCAGAAATGACAAAGCTGGACATCACTATAGATCCCACTGGACACCAAACAGATAATGAAGAAACACTATGAACAACTCTACGTCCACAAATTCGATAACCTAGGTGAAATGGACTAGTCCCCTGAAAGACACAATCTATCATAACTAACATGAGAATAAATAGATAATATGAATAGACCTGTCTCTATTTTTAAAATTGAAATAATAATTAATAACCTTCTTAAACAGCACAGGCCCAGATGGATTCATTGGTGAATCTACCAAACATTTAAGGAACAAATTATACCAATTCTCTACAATTTCTTTCAGAAGATAGAAGCAAGCAGATGGAATACTTCCTGACTCATTCTGTGAGGCCAGATTTACTCTCATACCAAAACCAAACACATTACAAAAAAGAAGACTACAGACCAACATGCCTCATGAACATAAGATATAAAAGTCCTCAACAAAATATGAGCGAATTGAACCCAACAATGTATAAAAAGAATTATATAACACAATCAAATGGGATTTATCCCAGGTACGTGGGGCTAATTCAATATCCAAAAATTAATGTAATCCATCACATCAACAGATTAAAAGAGGGGAAAAATATCACATGATCCTATCAACATATATTTTAAAAAAGCACTTCAAAAATCTATGACCCATTTATGATAAAAAAAAAAAACTCTCAGTAAAAAGGAAATGAAAGTTCTCAACTTGATACAGAAGATCTACAAAAAGCCTACAGCTAACTTCATAAATGGTGAGTAACTTGAAGTTTTCCCACTAAGATCAGTAACAAGGCCAGGATTTCCCTTCTCACCACTCCTTTTCAACACTGTACTGAAAGTCGTAGCTAATGCAACACAAGGAAAGGAAATAAAAGATGTAAAGATTGGGATGGAAGAAATAAAACTTTGTTTGCAAATGATATTACATGACATTCTGAAAAGGCAAAACTGAGGACAGTAAAAAAGATCGGTGACTGCCAATGAGGTAAGGAGAGTGAGGGGTGGATAGGTGGGGTACAGAAGATTCTTGTAGCAGTGAAAATACTGTATATGATACCACAGTGATGGATACATGTCATTATACATTTGTCCAAACCCATAGAATGCACAACCAAGAGGGAACCCTAACATAAACCAAGAACTTTGGCTGATAATGATGTGTCAATGTGGGCTCGTCAGATGTAACAATATCCTACTTTGGTGGAGGGAATGTTGATAATGGAGGACACTATGCATGTGTAGGGATGGGGCCAGATGGGAAATCGCAGTACGTTCTGCTCAATTTTGGCCTGAACCTAAAATTGCTTTAAAAAAAGATATAAGTCTACTAAAAAAATATCTTTCAATCTTATACTTACTATAGTTTGTGTAGTTTGAGGAAGATAGAACCTTATTTGCTTTGCTTTAATTAGGAAAGCATAACATTGTATGGAGAAAAATTAGAAATTAACAACAGAAGGATAGTGCAGAAATAGATCTCAAAGGCTTAAGATGATATCCTGATGAAAAGGTCTGCCTGGAAAACTGACCTTCGATTTGCCCAAGCTGCAAATTCAGACACTGTGCTGGTATCATCACAGTTTCTTGCTATTGCTAAGTAGAGAGAAATGTATTCAAGGGTCTCCAGAATAGTAAAAATGGGCTAGGAATATAATTATAAAGACAAAAAATGAATCTGAGACCATGAGGTAAGAAGCATTTCGAAGAACTACCAAGGATTCTTCCCAGAGCAAATAGTGTAAACGGCAGATATATGTTCTCAAGAAGACATGTAGATCAGGGGAAGTCATGTTCAGCACTGTGCAAACATATCCCTAAGAGAGATTACCACAGCCACTGTCATTAAGAAACCTACCATCTTTTTCTATAAAGACCATGGTTCCTCAAATTATGTCACTGACATTTTGTCACTGATCTTTTGTGAATCCCATCCAGACAGCCAAAAACATATTCACTTTGAAATTTTCAAAAATATTTTGTGTGTGCGTAAGTTTTTATTTTAATTCTGGTCAACAAAAATATGGAACGTTTCATGAATTTATGCGCCATCCCTGTGCAAGGATCATACTAATCTTCTCTGTATTGTTCCAAGTTTAGTATATGTGCTGCTGAAGCACTCACTCTGAATTTTAAAAGCACTCTTCTAAAAATATGTTTGGTTGCAGAAGAAATTAAGTTAAATTACTCTTAAAATGGACTGTTTGCAAATAGCCAACAGTGAAAGTACTACATTACACAAACCGCATGGTCTAGTCAAAGAGGTACTCAGGACCTGCATATATTTACTAGGAAAAAAGATGTGAAAGTGAACCAACTAGGCAGTTAACTTAAGGAGCTAGCAAAGGTCAAACAAAATAATTCTAAACAAAATTAAAAGAAAACTCGTAAAAATAAAGCAAAATTTAATTAACTGGGTAATAAAAATAATATGCAATCAATAATGCCAAAGACTTTTTTAAAGTAATAGAGCAAATAAACTTCAGGAAAATTCCGATCACACAAGTAACAAAAAGAAACGAAACATAACTATTAGAGAGGACCAGCTAAAGTGGTCATCACATAAAGACAGGATAATTTATCTAGAAACAAAACAACTTCTAACTGTAAGGTAGGGAGACTAGTGTAAGACAAACATGTAATTAAAAACCTTCTATTTCCACAACAGCAATAATAATTATTTTAAAAATGGAATAAAAGGATTCCATTCACAAATGCAAGAAAAATTATAAAAGGTCTAAGAACAAACTCAATAAGATATATGCTATACTTATAAGAAAGACACTGTACTTAAAATCATAAAATGACCTGAATGGAGAAATATACCATGTTCATAGATGAAATGTCTCGATGATTTAAAGATAGCAAATTAATCTAAAAAGTTCAAGAAAATTTTAATCAAAATCCAAATGTGATTTTTTAAATTAAACTTGAAAATCAAATCCAAAAATTTACCTGGAAGATCATGCAAAGGAGAGTAATGTTCTACTGAATAATAAAGCATGCTATAAAGGGAGAATCTAACTCCTCTACCATCAAAGCAGAAGATAAAACATCAGTAAAAGACTAGAGACCTGCAGAAATAAGCCTAGAGAGAGAGAGAGACACAGATTCATGATTTATCCTATTGTAAATATTTATCCCTATTTTGGGATCACTTCTCAAATTATAGTCCAAAAAATGGGATCCCTGGGAAATCCAGGGACTGAATTAAGTAATGGAGATACAAAGAGCAAGCACTCTTCACCTTGACAGGCATACTACAGAAACCCTTTAGTTTCTCCTTTGCTTCCCATTTCCACTGCCACCCCAGCTACTCTAAAAGTTTCCCACTCTTCCAATTTCCTGTGTCCCCTTATATGTGTCTACCCCACATTCTAAAGTAGACATAATTTTTCTAAAGTATTGTTTTCATTATATGAGTACGCTGACCAGAAACAATCATCCACGATCTACTGAAATAAACTAACGACCAGCCCAGCATCCAACATCATCCAAATTTCTTTTCCATCCCTCTTTCTTACGGCCCCCCTCTCTGTGTGCAGACCCTCCCACCTGCATCACAGATTACTTAGATGTGACCTTCTCTGTTTTGAACGCCTGCTCTCCTTTAAATCCCTCGAGTACCTTCTATCTCTCTGTGGCACTTACTTTGCTTTCTTTTGTTAAATAAGTCTTATTCCTCCCATCTCCCCATCAGATGTTAAAATTTTTAGGCCAGAAGTTTTATCTTCTTCATCTGTGTCTTCCTGGTAGGACACGGTCATGAGTACGTGTTAGGTAGTCAAAAAAATAAGGCTAAATTGAATCGACTTCAGTATCCAACGTTTTTTTAATTATCCTCTTGCTTCCTAAAGAGACATGCCACATCATTTCTACAGTAACATCTGAAGTAGCTAACTCAAATAATGTAGCATCCATCCTGTCTGCACTCAGATTGTGTAAAAATTTTGGTAATGTTTACTAACTCTTAAAATCTGGTTCATTTATGTCCCATTCTTGAGATGTCATGCATGCTCTAGTATGCCTGTCTCTTCACTAAAAATTCTTTTAAGTCAACATGATGCCCAGATTGATTCTGACTGGCCTTTTACTTGACCATTTATTCACATAAATTGAGCGTTAGTCTTATTAGTGGTTATTCAGCTTTTCAGCATCCAGGGTGTGGTCACTCCATACCCTTTATGTAAGCATACATAAAATCATCTCCACATTGTCAGCATAAAGTAAATAGAGACATACATGTGAGTCATTATCACAGAGGCATAAGTACCAGGCCAAGTAACCTCTCACAAAAGAAGGAAACGATACAGTGTAAAACTGAGCTGAGAGGACTATTCCACTGACCCCATCACCTCTTTTCCCACTGTGCTTTGTGGAAAGACTCTGTGAGGAATCTGGATAGCTCTGGAACCCTGGAACTCCCAAAGCAGAAAGGCAGTAGGATGCAATTAACACCCTGCATTTTTTTATTAGCTCACACCACAGGGAAGAGATGTCTAAAAAGCCACTTAAATTCAGTATAAAATTCTAGCAACCACAATTGTAATTGCCTAACTGCAAAATATTTCTCTCATTGTCAAAATAAAAAGGAGGCTGTAATGCACGCTGTCTGCTTGTTTCAGGACGCAGTAACCTATAAGAATCTTTTCTAGGATACAAGCCTCATTCTCCAGCAAATGCATCTTGAGACTGCGACTTAATCTAAAATCCTAACTCCTGTTTTGGACTGTGTTGACATTCCAATCCCTGTCATAAAAACACCCTGAACAATATTTCAGACACAGGAACTTCAGGGCTTTTCCTTTTTTAATTGGCAGCTAAAAAGAATAATTTTTAGAAGCCACAGAAGTGAAAAGCTACCTTATTCTCCAACACACACGTTAAAAAAAAAAAAAGCATAATATGCAGACTGATTACTCAACAGCAAATCATCACAAACGCAAAAAAAGACCTGGTCTCTGTTTCCATAGCAATGACTTTATGTGGTTTAACTCTTCTGGGAATTTAACCAAATCCCCAGCAGCAGGGGAAGATCATCAGCAAAAATTTTGTAACATATGGCAACTGCCAACACATCGGTGAGGGAAAAATACTTTTATTTTCTCCTCCTTTCTACTGAGAGGAATACCTTCATGTCAAGCAGTCTGAAGAAGCACAGAGATTTTGTCAGTCAATCTGCACTTAACTCAAAATTTAAAAATACCAGGTTTCTTCTTCCTTAGACTAAAAGAGACATTGGTCCCCAGCCAGCTCTGCAGCCCCTGCACTCCCAGAATGACATGGACAAGAGCTGCATGCATCTTCTCATGACTCACAGGTTATTCGTCCTAAAGAAAAACTTAATCCGCAGGGTCATCTCTTAGCAAAGAATGCAAATGGAATTTTATTCTCTATTTTGCTTTTAAAGCCATCCTCATTTGGGGGTGGTGTGTGTGTGTGTGTGCGTGTGTGCGTGTGTGTGTGTGGAAGAGAGACAGAGAGAGCACACGTGCACGCGTGCATACATGACAGGTTTTAGTTCTACGCATGGCCCCATGAGTAAAGTAAGAGTTTTCACCTAGAAAATAATAGATGTGCTACTTTGCATGATTTTCTTTAGTTCAAGCAGCCTTGTATCTGGAAGCCTCTTCCAAGTATCAAGTTAGAGGCCATCCAGTTCAAGATACTTAAATCCTCTCTTCAGCATATCTTTGTAAGAAGAAAAATTGTGATCAATAGGTGATATGCAATTAAAACCCAATGAAAATGGTTGTCTCAGAATGAGGAAAAACCTCCAATGACAAGGAATGCACTACTTTCCAAGAAACCCATTCAATCTTCAACTGTTTTCAACATAAAAAAGAAGCTTATTTTTTTATTTTTTTTTTTTAGAGAGGGGGGCACACGTGCATGCAAGCTGGGTTGGGGCTGGGGAGGAAGAGGAGCAGAGAGAGAGAGAGAGAGAGAGAATCTTAAGCAGGCTCCACACTCTGCAGAGAGTGCCACGCAGGCTTGATCCCATGACTCTGGATCATGATCTGAGCTAAAATCAAGACTCTCAACCAACTGAGTCACCCAGGTGCCCCAATTAAAAAGAAGTTTCTTACGCTGCATTTCAAACTACCTCCTTTTTACTTGCACCACTAGCCGCACAATCTGCATCGGTTTTTACTTCCAAGGAGACAGAGATTACGTCCAACATTTCTTCTACACAACAGCACCTCTGAAACCAGAGGCCAGCTTGTGTCTACTGTTTTCCATTCTTCAGAGTTCACTCGTGACTCCCCCTATACTCCTCATTGTTGTTTCCATTCTCCTCCTTGTCCCACTTCCTTCGCCTATAGACATAGGCGTAATTTCATAGGAGTAAGACATAGGAGTCATTTCACTAATTACTTCATTCACTCCACTTTTTCAAATGTAAAGCAGATCACAGGCCTAAAATTAGGGGTATTAAGCAAAAAAGGCCATGAGTAGCCAGGCAGGTAACTCAACTGCGTGAAGTATTTGGATAAGGCCACAGGCGGTGGTGACAACCGTGGTGACTTGGCGAGTGGAGTCCCCAGCCTGAGCGTTCCAATTTGTATATTTCAAAATACTGTGTACACACACACACACAACTGGGCCTGCAGTTGTGATACTTGGCTCAAATTACCCTGACACCAAACATTAAATTAATAGGGTATTATCTGGAGATTTGAGGACTGAAAGAAACTTTCCCTGATCAGGCTAGGGAAGAGGGGAGAGCAGCCATCTGTGTTTTCGGGCCACTCTAGAAATGTTATCCTGAGAATTTCACTGGTCAACTTTTTCTCACTAGTACACTGAAAAAAATACAAACCAAACTCAACATTCTCTCATTGCTCAGTATCTTTTGATCAGGTAAGCTTGTTTTATACCTGAATAAATAAATAAGGTACAGACTATCCAAAAAGATGCATCATGATTGAAAACAAAACAAAACAAAAAAAAAAAAAAGCGTGTCTGAACAAAAGATAAAGACCAATTATCACAGAGTATTAAGGAAGTTCACATTATAGGGACGCCTGGGTGGCTCAGTGGTCTCAGTCGGTTAAGCATCTGACTTCGGCTCAGGTCATGACCTCACGGTTTGTGAGTTCAAGGCCCACGTCAGGCTCTGTGCTGAGTGTTCAGAGCCCGGAACCTACTTCAGATTCTGTGTCTCCCTTCTTCTCTGCCCCTCCCCTGCTTGCGTTCTGTATCTCTCTCTCTCTCAAAAATAAAACAACCATTAAAAAATTAAAAAAAAAAAGAAAGTTCGCATTATTAATTTCTACACTCCATTAACTCTTCCCTTTGCTAAGACTTAAATTATTTTATTTCAAAAGCATAAACTGTGCTCACCTTTGTGTTTGAAAGTTCTAGTGCTGCCTTCCAAAGTACATGAAAGTTGTCTGTCTTCCTTTCAACCACACGGGCACCTTCAGAAGCCAACCAGCAAGGACCCAGACCTTGACTGTGGTCATGGTCCAGGGAAGGTGATGGCTCTCCATTTGTTTGGAGCCACAAAGACAATGTTATAAGTATCAATTTACAAAATCCTGATCTAATCACCACAGGCTCCAGAGCATAGGACATGGGACCAAAAAGGAGTCAAGGGTTTCCTCAGATTGGTGGGAAATCGCATGTCTCATACCTGTAAGCATTTGGCCAGTAACACTTACAGTGGGTGATTAATGGCCTTGAAGCTGGAATCTTCCACATACACTCTTTTTCAGAAGTAACCCCTGCGCTTAGCCCCACCTGACTGTTTAATTACTGAATTATCATTCATGCCTTTAAATGTTCTTTTTACGAATTAACCTTCGAGTTCCACATCTATACACAAATATTCGCTCTCTAGAGAAGAGTAAACAACGTCTTGGTTTACCTCTGTCCGCCATCTTTGATCCAGTGGGCTTGTCTGGGACAGTAAGATGGTCCAGGTTGCTACTCAATGAAGAAGTGTCATCACTAGACAAAGAGTTCAAAAATTCACTTTCCGATGTGGCACAGCTGTTTTCCAGGGCTTTGCGACTGTTTGCCTCTGAGGGTGCAGGTGAGTGAACATTTACGGCAAGTGTTATAGACTGTCCCTCATCGTCAGCAGCAGCAGAACTATTAACTATGTCGATCCAGGACTGTCTTTCTCTAGATAAGGAGGAGGCCAAACTGCTGTGTGTCTTTCCTGTATTTTCCAAGGAAGAGGAAGAACGTGACGTGTCACTCAGTTTGGGTGAAGATGAAGATGCCTGCTGTGTAGCCTATTTCACAAATAAAACCAAAAGTGAATAAAATAAATCATGATTCAACCAGCACTCTCTACTCTCCATTCTCAGTGAAGGTACCCCAGTGTGTCAAAAACAAATTATTAGTAACAAATCATCTTAAAAAACCATTCACACGTTTTGGGTTTTGTTTTTTGTTTTTTTTTCATTTGTCTTACCAACTATGATTCAGAATAAAAGCTTTTTTGTTCTTGTATTTAAAACCCCCTTTCTGATACAGGAGTGCTGATGCATAGGGGCACTTGTACCCCAATGTTTATAGCAGCACTTTCAACAATAGCCAAAGTACAGGAAGAGCCTAAATGTCCATCAACTGATGAATGGAAAAAGGAATTGTGGTTTATATACACAATGGAATACTACGCAGCAATGAGAAAGAATGAAATATGGCCTTTTGCAGCAACGTGGAGGGAACTGGAGAGCGTTATGCTAAGTGAAATAAGTCATACAGAGAAAGACAGATACTATATGTTTTCACTCTTACGTGGATCCTGAGAAACTTACCAGAAGACGATGGGGAGGGGAAGGAAAAAAAATAAAAGAGGTTAGAGAGGGAGGGAGCCAAACCATAGGAGACTCTTAAAAACTGAGAATAAACTGAGGGTTGATGGGGGGTGGGGGGGAGGGGAAAGTGGGGGATGGGTACTGAGGAGGGCACCTATTGGGATGAGCACTGGGTGTTGTATGGAAACCAATCTGATAATAAATTTCATATTAATAAAAAAAATTAAAATAACTCCCCCTTTTTTATTCAAACAGCTGAAGACACCACATTTAACTTTATATCTCGGTGATACAGAAATAGCTGCGTTGACCTTGCACAAGACATTCATTCTCAGACTTCATGTGAGGATTATTAGTACAATCCCTTTTTGTTCTGTTTGAGTTAAGTTTGCTATAAGGGAAAAATTACAATTTTTAAGCATCGTCATTATTTAATTTGAAGACTCTTTAACAGATCACAGCAAAGTTCATTATGAAACTGTTACAAAGACTTGATAAAATACACTGACAGATAATTCATCTGTTTGTATTCTGTATTTCCATTAGTTGCCAAAAGGAGTGGGGTTAAGATTAAATTTTTTTTAATTTTTTTAATCTTGATTTATTTTTGAGAGATAGCGTGTAAGCAGGGAGGAGCAGAGAGAGAGGGAGATACAGAATCTGAAGCAGGCTCCAGGCTCTGAGCTGTCAGCACAGAGCCTGACATGGGGCTTGAACTCACGAACTGTGAGATCATGACCTGAGCCGAAGTCGGATGCTTAACCAACTGAGCCACCCAGGCGCCCCAAGATTAAATTTAAATTTAAATTCCATTCTACTACTTATGGATCTACAGCCCATGTTTAACTAACATGCTGGGGGTTCAGTTGTATGCTATCATGTCTTCTTAAAGAAGATATTAAAAAAACTAAACTAGTTTAAAAAAGAATCGAAAGAAAAATGTATGATATTTATATCCATGTGACAAGAACCAAGAACTATGATGCCATTTTCCAAAACCAATTTGTAGAACTCTGAATTCTCTGTTTTAGGATCTGAAAGATCTCCATGACACAATTTACCCTATCTTCAATGCTCCCTAGAAATGTAAAAAGCCTCTTTGGGGAATTCTTTGAAATACTGAAGGATATTTTGAGCAAAGAGTAGATTGTAATCTATCACTGTATTCTCACTGATGGAGCAACAAGTCTTGACAAAGGTAATTAAGAAAAAGAATTCACAGAAAGAAAAGTTTCAGCAAAAGCAGACGCCAGACAGGAAGCAAAATACTGAGTGAAGACCATGGATGTAGACAAAGTACATATATTTAAGCCCTCCAATATCATGGAGAATCACATTCTTTAGTACATGCCCAGCAACCACTCATGACTACATAGATGAAATCATGTTAACTCACTAGCTCTTTATAATTTAAAACCTTTAATAAACTTTCACCAAAAAAGACAAGAATCCATTTGCAAGCTCTTCATTCATTAAAAAGAAACCAAAAACTGTACCTAGACTATGAGAAGTGGGTTGATGATATAGGATCTTCTGAAAGCAGATCCTAACACACAATGCAAGAGTGGATAACATTCTTTGGCAAAATGCTCATCTGTCCACGGCGAAAACATCAACGCAGCATCGCCAATCACTGCGTTGGAAAGGACTCCATATATTCTGAGATTTTATCCTTGATTCATTTTGATGGTAAAATATATGCCTTCCTTTTTGGAAAATGGTGATGGTAGATATTAGTTTTGTCTTTTTTAAGTTTTTTTTAATGTCCTACATAGCTAAATAAAGATCTGGCAACCATATGTTGTTCCTTCCTTTTTAATTTTATTGGTCAATAAAATCCACAAATCTAGACAACAGAGACAACAGTGCTCTATGGGTCACCCTGTATCTCCAATGGCAGATGAGACAGAAAAGCCATCTTATAGTTCAGTTTTGTTATGTCATCCTGTGGGATACTGTGTCAATCTCAAGCATTCAAAAGTCCAAAGAAGTGGTAGGGAAAAAAATTGCTAGTGAGAAGAAGCCAGAGAACAAACTAGGATTTTCTCCCCCAAATCTCAGAATCATTGCAACTAACTCAGAATGGTTGATTTTGTTCCCAACCAGTATGTCCCCAAGAACATATTGGGGACATTTTGCAGATTCTAAACTCTGTGTTCTGATGGGAACAGCCAGTATTTACCCAACGTGTGCCCAATTGGCTGAATACTAGACATACGTTGTCAAACAATCGATAGATCCACTTTTTAGCAGCATGACATTAAAATAGCCAGTTGAGATACTAACTCACCACGTACATCTTATTAACAATGTATTTGCACAGACATAAAACTTTCCATTCAAGAATGTGTCAGTGAGTTGGGGAATCGGGTGCCTTAAATCACGGAGACGATTTAACAACTAAGAGATCAAAGATTTGCAATTCACTAAATAAAACCTTAGTTATCTAGAGGAGACAGTGCACACCGCCACCCCCCAAGCTGTCGAATAAATGCCAAGACTGGTTTACTCATTAGAATGAGCTACAAAATACATATTAACAAAAATACCATTCAGGCCCAGTCCTGACACGTTCCCCTATTGTGAGCTATTTTAGTAAAACTTGGCTTTGGTGGAGTCAGCCTCCTTTTCTGAAAAGAGAGCATGTGCACGCTTTTCCTGTTGCCCTTGCGGATACTACTGTAATTTGATTATAGCAAATGGGCTGTTTAAGCAAAAGCCTGCACACATCACTGCTGTGGCACTTTCCACAAACTTTTTTGGACCTCAAGGAAAGGTCCTTGAGGACCAAGGAAAGACATGTTCATTGAGCATCAGAAACTTTGGGGAAGTATATTTCTTTTTGAGGTACTACTCCCAACACATCCAACTCAAATGCTTTCAATCCACTGTCTTTGCTCTTGCTCCATGTAACAACTACAAAATTGATTTTTAAAGGGAAAAAAGAGTGAGCAAGGGGAAAAAAGGAAGAACAAGAGAGAAGGGAAAAGAAAACGAGAAAAAAAACGATGTGTATCAGGTCAGAACGAGTTTTTATCAGAAGAGAGATGAACAAAATATGAATCAACGTGAACCTGGAATGCTGTGACAGAGGAAGGAACATGAAAATGTACTTTATAAATAGATACTGTGGTGCTACATCATGCTTCAGTATTTCTACCATTCTGTAGGAACCAAAAGCCACAAGTCAAACAGGGAACATTTAGCTCAGTGCCTTCTATGAACCATCCATGTCCTATACTCATAAAACTTCTCACAGCAAATCAAATGAAGGTAGAAAGAAACGACAGTCTCTCCTCTTCACCCCACCTCTGTGTGATGAACACGAGCCCATCCTTCAGTATCAGTTCAAGGACTGGCTCCACATCCTTTGGTGGCCTCAGGGCAAGATGGCTACCTCTGCCTGGTGCTCCCGGGCTTGCTTCTGTCACACCAGGCGGAATGTCAGTTTATTTGTCAACTCATACCGTAATCGCCCATTGACTTGCTCATCTTTGTTTTTGGTGAGTTACTTGAGAATAGGCTGTTTTGTAGTTATTTTTGCATCTTTGTGTTTTACATCTATACCTGACCCACAGTTGCTAACAAATTAATACCATTAAAAAGTGGTCTAGAAGAAAAACAGCCCAGAACAGTTCAGTCTCTTTCTGAGGAGCACCCTGAAATTCTCTGCAGATTTGCTACAAAGGATTTACCTTAATCCCAGGATCTATGGTGACTGTTACTGACTGCACTGCAAACACCCCCAAAAGATGTTCTCATAATCTTAAACAAAATTATAGTGTTATCTATTAGAAGTTAATAATTGCATGGTGGTTCACCCATTTCAGAACATTTGGGTTTTAAATATTTTACTTTTTAATGAGAAAATTAAAGACATTTTAAAAATCTAAGTTTTAATGAAGAGACTATATATAACTAAATTAAAAAGTCAATACTGCTTTTTCTCATATTCTTCACAAATTTGCGCATCATCCTTGCACAGGGGCCATGCTAATCTTCTCTGTACCATTCCTATTTTATGATATGTGCTGCCGAAGCCAGCACACTTTTTCCCATTTTCTGTAGATTATTTTTATTTAAATTCCAGTTAGTTAACATACATTGTAATATTAGCTTCAGGTGTAGAATTCAGTGATTCAATACTTACATAGTTTTATTTATCAAAGAAGCTTAGTTCAAATGCTCATCAGCTCTACAATATTTTTCTTTGAATTGTTTAAAAACAAATTTGACATAGGGAAAAATAGTCTGAGACAGCCACCAAAAGCCTGTAATTAGGAAGACGTGAGTCAGCCTATAAATTTTAAGCAACATTAGTCAAAGTATATTTAAAAAAAAAGAAAGAAAATACAGGAATTACTTAGGACTAAACATAACAAAATCAAGTGAGAAAAAAAACAATGTATACAGGGTTTCTTTTCTTTTATTGGCCACACGAATAAAAACAGATCAGTCAATTGCTGCTAAACCCTAGGAAGTATTGTTTGTATTTCTACCGTATCCTAGCAGGAAGCATTTCTCTGAAAGCTCAAAGACTTTGCAGAGCACACCCCCCCCCATCCTCCGGCCTCCCACATGACCTTGGGCCATGAGGTGACAGAGGACCTGCTCCTCACTCCAATCCCTGCCATCCAAGTGACCTTGCAGAGGACACTTTATCTCTACGTCCTATTCCTTTGACTTCCTCCTCCCACCATTACCCACCCCCCTCTCTATCCCAGGCCATCTTCCAAACAATTAGAGTGTTTCTCAAACATAAAATAGATCACAATATTCCCCTGCTGAGAATCCTCTAAGAACTGCCCATCACAAGTAGAAAAATAGCCACAGTCTTCATTATGGCTGAGAAGGCCTATGTGGACTCCCTATCTACCCCGCCCCCCAGCGACATCTCCTTCCACCTCCCCGTCCAGTCCCATCAACTTTCTTTCTATCCCTTGAGAACAGGTGCCTTCTGCCTGAGAGGCCCTCTCTGTGGACTTCTGGTTGGCTGCTTCCTTCTCACCATTTTGGTGTCAGTTCAAACATCAGCAGGCTTTTCCCTGATTGTCACAGGCAAAGCAATGCCCTCCCAACTTGACTCCAGTCACTCTCTAACACATCACCCCATTTTAGCTTCTTCATAGTATTTATCGTTACTCAAGACTATTTGTCTGAATCACAAGTTTATTGTGCCTCTTCCTCAACTTAGAACTTAAGATGCTCTGGGGAAAAGATACAGTCTAGTTCAATCCAGCATTCCCTTATCTGCAACAGTACCTCGTACATGGTCGACACACACACAAAAATGCATTAGCTGCCTGCCTGCCTGACTCAGATTCATCACAAGGAGCACATGGGATAACAGGAAAGGATATTCTTAATAAAAGGTGAACTTCAGCTTGCAAAGGCTACCTGTGACAGTTCTATTTATTTCTCTTCGGCTTCCTCATTTGTTAAATGCAGAATGTGAAAGTCTAATGAAACCATCCTCCTCAAAGCCATGTGAAAGTGCTAGAGACGTGTAAAGTAGGGATGTTCTAATTCACATTGGGAAATATCTGTAGAGTAACAAATCTGCAGAGAACGTGGATGAAGTTACAATCACCCACTTGCCCGTTTATCGGTCCAATAAAAAAATATTTATTTCACTTCAAATATGTGTTATGAAAAAAGGTGCCTCTTCCCTCCAAAAAAAAATGCACTAGGAACATAAAGAGTTCAGAAGAGGGCAAGATTAACCTGATTTAGAGGACCAGGGAAGCTTTACTGAGGGAAGTCATATTTGAATGGGAGAAAGTGGAATGGGGTGGGAGAAACAGTTCCCACAAGCAGAGAAAGTTTATCAATACGGCGCAAGAGGAGGAAAGTCTGGAAAGTTCTGGGGAGACAGCGGGCAGTTTACTGGGCTGCTGACAAAGGAGGAATCAGCAACAAGACTGGAATGGCAGCCTGAGGTAAACCCAAGGGCCTTAAATGCCATGCCAACAAGTGGAGAATTAATTTGATAAGCCATGAAGAGTCACTGGAAGGTCCTGTGCAGGTGAATCAAGACCATCAGAACTGCGCTTTGGGAAGACTAATTTGGAAGTGGTTTTTAAGAGGAGGGGGACATTAGAGACAAGGAAGAAAAATAGCCCGCTCTATGACTCGGGCAGGAGCTACTCCAGGCCCCAATGAGGGTAGCAGCCGTGGGAATGTAAGGCGTCAGGGGCAGCCCCATGCCTTGTGAGGGACCGCCAGAGGAGGCGCCTGAATTAGACTGCTGAAGCAGAGATGCAAACGCTAACTTCAGAAGTCTTGAAGTCAGTTAAATGGTCAACCAGAGAGCTTGCGATAACTGTATCTTCAGGAGAGAGGACGACTTTTCTTTCTACCTTTACCTGGCTTGTTTTTGAAGTCACTGATAACTTTTCATACAACGATCTCACTTGCAAGCATTTCTATTATTTTATAGAGTACATGCAGCGAAAGATCAAGTGACGTTTTGTAAACAACTGTGCGAGATTCATCCTACCAAGATTAAGTGTGAGTTTTTAAAACTGACTTAACCCCTTTCAGTGTCTAATCTTTGACTTCTTCTTCTGCCACTGACCAAGAAGCCGCAGTTTACAGGGTTTGTTTTTACTCACTGCTTCTTTGGTTTGCTTTAGATTTTTTTTCTCATCATTTGGAGCAAAAGGAATTGTACTTCGAAAAAGCATCAAACGTGAGGACCCTCATGTTAAAATAATCTGCAGGAGCTGTTTGAAGCTGTTTGAAGTTGAA
Source organism: Acinonyx jubatus (assembly GCF_027475565.1). Taxonomy (NCBI): domain Eukaryota; kingdom Metazoa; phylum Chordata; class Mammalia; order Carnivora; family Felidae; genus Acinonyx; species Acinonyx jubatus. The sequence continues at coordinate 13,300,509 of NC_069385.1, read as the reverse complement.
GATAAACATTTATCCTCTCCGTTTTTCCGCCTATCTGATCCACCTATTGGGTGGTCTGCCAAGTTCAAAATCCACCCATTCCATTTTTCAATTATGCCATGACCTGCATCACCACCGTCTCTCACACTAGACCACTGCAATCCTCCCTTTTCTTTGCTTCTATCCTACACCCTGCCTCCTGGAGTCTGCCCCCACACAGTAGCCCGAGTGGTCCTTTTAAGATGGAAACTGATCACATCACTCCTCTGCTCAAAACTCCCAAAGGCTCCCTAAGTAACCCAAAGCATCAAAGTCCTTAACTGGCCCTGCATGGTACGGCCACCACTACCCTCCAACCTTACTTCCTGCTATCCCTGCTCCAGGGACACTGACTTCCATGCGCTGCCACCTATGCACCAAGGAGATCTTTGCTTGGAAGACTCCTTCCCCGAACACCTGGCTGCCTCTCACACCACGTTTCTGTGGTTTTGCTCAAACCTCAGCTCTCACTCAGGCCTATCCTGGCTGTTCTATTCACAACACAGCCCAACTTCCAGCACTCTTATCTCCCCTCATCCACCATGCTCCACTTCTACTGACACAGCAGATAATTTACTTATTATGTTGACTATTTCTTAGCAGTTTCTCTCAACTAAAAGTTTGACTCCATGAAGAAATAAATCATTGTCTTTTTTATTCACTCATGTCCCAAGTATTTAGAACAGTGACTCTCAACAAAATTTGTTAAATGAATGAATAAGCATATAAGCATAGGTTAGGTTACCAATGCTTTTAATAATTAAACTTAGAGGAAAAATATGTATAACAAAGTTTTAATGATGGTTAAGCTCTTAAGTCACTTTGTAACTTACAACCTTATTGAGTTTAAAAAATGAATGAAGTCAATTCCTTTTCTGCCCTTTTGTGGGTTTCAAGGAATCATAAATCTCAAGGAATCGTGGATACTGATTTCTACAAAGCATCTTCCTAAATGAAATCTACAGAGTCCCATCTATTTTCAGTTTTTTTAGTAAGCCTGTCAAAAGGTCCCCATTTCTCATTTCTCTGGATGGATGCCTATCCATCCTGTGAAGTCTTCTCAAGGAGAAGCAACAGAAACAGAAACCTCTTGTTCACTCAGGGACAATCCCGAAGTGTTCTTTACTGTCTTGTGGAATGTGGTCCCACCCATTAGAAGCACAGGTCCAAATTGGTCTGGTGCTGAAATCTTACTGTTTGCAGCAAGCAATTAGAATTATTGGACACTGAATTAAATTTTTAATTCAAGAGTCTAATTTTGGGAGATAATTTTCCAGGAAAGTATTATTTTACACTTTTGAGTCATCATTCCAAAATGAAAGTTCACTACCCAAAATATTTTTTTTAAAGCAAGAACTTAGAGAAAAAAGTTTTTCCACCGTGGCTTATATTAACTCAGTCATGGCTAGCCTATGCCAGACTGAGCCAAAACAAAATGAGTTGATCCATGCTCTGGATCAAAGTTACCATGAAATTTTTGAATTTTCATCTGTTTAAATAAAAAGCTTAAATGGAATTTTAACCAAGTGTCTTGCATGTCTGTTTTTCAGAAACAAGAGGAAACAAAAACAAAATCTGCCTGGAAAATATGTGAACAGGAGGAACATATTCTGTTTCTAAGGAAAATAAAATCTAACTGTTCAACATTTATCTATTTCCAATACATTTCTTCATAAAAAAAAAATGTTCGCCTTAGTGGCCTTCCAGAAAATGCTCAACTTAAAACTGTAAGAAATACTATTTGATTGATGACTCAGAAAATTCTAAAGACTTCCCACTTCAACGACCTCACTTTCTGGCAGCCCCCTCTGCACCCCTTCATTTCTTTGTTTTGAAACAAGCATTCTCTGAGCTTCTACTATAACATCAAGACCATCATTGTGTAATGCAATGGAGTCCTGATCCCTCATCTACGAAGACAATCTGGTTGTTTTTACTTTCATCAAGGCGAGTTCTAGATGGTTGACAATGCTCTTAGTAATCTGTGATGCTAGTGTGCCACTATAAAAATGAAAATCACAGTATTTTAGAACTGAAATAAATCATGTCAGAGTCGTATGTGGGGGGGACAGTAGGAGGCAGAGAGAATTTCAGGAAGAGAAGGTTGGAGGACCCACCAAATTATTGTGTGTTACAGGTTAAAATAGGAAAGAGAGAGAAGGCAGAATAGGCAGAGGTAGACAGACAGAGACAGAAAGAAGAGAGACTGAAGCAGAGAGAAACTAAACAAATATACATGCTACTCTGTTAAACCAGAAAGCCACATCTATTTAGTCTTTTCCAAATTTAGAAAGTGATTTTAAAAGAAGAGAAAGACGACACTAAGGAAAAGTTATGAATATGTTAACATAGGATATATTGTAAGTCTAGTTCAGAAATCAGTCTAAATTTTACCAGATTCAAAGTTTAAATTTATTTATATCTTGCTTAATTTTAGCTAGCCCTATTTCATAGAAATTTTAATAAACATACTCATTCAACAAATACTTCTTTCTGGACTTGGTTGTTAGCCAAAAAAACTAGAAAAGGGACCACAATTCTCCACTGACAGTAGGTGAAAAGCATAGAAGTCATTATTTAAAAGCTATTTAATAGCCTACATCCAGAAACTGGCAAGATACAAATAAAGATGAAAACTTCATCACACAACATAGAAAATTCTGGCAAAAGAGGTCTGGCAAGTGAAGGAGAGGCTGTAATCTATCAGAACCTATAATTACTTGGGTGCATGGATGGACAAGTGCAGTAGTAAGGTGGAAAGAGCATATGCTATAAAGCTAGACAGACCAGGGCTCCCATCTCAGGTGCTCCATATACTGCAAATGTGACCAGGTCATTCTACTTCTCTGAATCTCGGTTTCCTCATCCATGAAATGAAGATAACAATATCTACTTCCTCATGACCTAGCAATAGGAAACAATTTTTAAAATCAGAAACAAAAGCACAAACCACAACAGAAATAATGGATAAACCTGACACATTGAAATCAAGAATATCTGTCTATGAAAAGAAACCATGAGACAGAGTCAAAAAGTAAAAAAAAAAAAAAAAAGCCATGTAGCAGAAAAGGAGATGTGCCTTACTTCTAACTAAGGACCAATATATAGAATAATAAAGAAACTTTATAAATACAAAATAGTAATAGTAAGACAGCTAAAACTGTACTGAAGATTTTAACAGACTAAACAGAAAATCCAAAAGGCCAACAGATATGAAGAGATGCTTGGCCTCATTAGTAATGAGTGAAATGCTGATTAAATACTACTTTTCAGGATTATTTGAAGGGTAAATACATTTAACGCATCTACTTAAGTCCTGCCACATGATAGTTAGAAGAACCATAAATAAACCTCCTCAAAGATCCCTGCTTGAATCCTTCTAGGGGCCATCAATACAATGCCAATGAGCATCCAAATACAAAGCAACATGCCATAGTCTTAACATCCATTAATAACCTGAACTTATGTTGGATGCTTCCAAAGATAAGAATCAAACTTGAACTTCTCTCTAGTGAATACACAGAATCATTCCATGTGCAGATTGAATGCACTGACCCCACTCCTGGCCTCCTGATACCTTTCTGAATCCAGCTTTCTCTTCATCTACTGTCTTCGTCCTTTTTATGTTCATTTCACATGGATATAGTGCATGCACCCAGGACAGGCACTTTTCTTCTTTCCGAAGACCAGAAGGGTATAAATAAACATTACAGAACAAATAAATCTTTGCAAGCTTTGGCCCATCACCTAGAAGCCCTTTGCATTACCATGAGTCCTGTCAGCATGACACATCTGTGGGTCACACAAAAATCCACTGAGTTTGTCATACCTGGGGGGTGCTATGGAGAAGGCTCCAGATCAGCACCCCGAGAACAGTACTTGCTCTTTGGCAGGCACTTTAATTTAGCCCATTCTAAAAATTTACCGGTCAAAGTACATTCTACGCAACTGGAAGGAACGACATCCACACATTTCATTGTGACCAACAGACTAATCACGCTGGTACGTACCAAAGGAGCGAAAGTCTCCGCAGAGTAAGGAGGGGGTGGTGTCTCCACAGCTATTTCAGGGTCTTCCTGTTCACTCTCACTGTAGCATTCTATACAAAAATGAAAATGCTTAATGTTTCAACACTGTTGTCACCGATTCCAAAATGCATGAGCAGAGGTTTTTTTCCATCTGGCTATTGCAATTCCAATCGATTCAGAAAGGACTCATCTACTGAGCTACCTGGTGCCAGGGGATTACATAAGAGGGGAAAACATGAATAGCCATGTTAGGGTTTCTGCCCTTAAGAGGGTCCAATACATAGGAAGAGGACTGGCCATAGCTGTCCTCAATAATTCCTCAAAAGACGCATTGAGTCATATACTAAGAGAGCGTAAAATCAGTAGTGAGTAATTTTGATCATGGGAGCCATAATGAGCTAGAAAGGGCTGGATAAGTAAACCATCAATGGTGCACACAGAGTAATGGGAATACCACGTGGAGGGTGCAGGCTAAAAGTATATGGAGTTCTCAGGGATGTGGTGAAAATCGAAGCTGAAAGTTTGCATGAGGCCGTATCACAGAAGGCCTTACATACCAGGATTAAGGAGAAGGTTTTCATGTAGTGATTTTTCTCCTCACAATTTATAAACGCACTTCAAATATACAATGGGTATTTATGTCATGGAAAAGAGGACCAAGGAGATGGTTAGGATACTGATTTCACACTCTTATGTTGTAGTTCTTTATTGTTTTAAATCAAGTTGCCGCTTTCCCATTTCTGAATTTAAGCTTTTGTAATTTTTGTTATCCAAGGATACAACTCCCTGCATTTCAACTGCCAAATTTTATATGGTCTAAGCGTTTCAGAAATAGTATCAACTCTGTGACCCTGACACCTACAGCTTCCCTCTTCTCAATATTCAAGAGTAATTTCATCATTAAGAAGATTTCAACTCCTGTAGCTTTTGAACCCAGAGAGCTACAGACTGAGCTAAAAATATGGCCTGTGTCCCCATCTGACATTCAGGTTCCTAGCACAAACTTAGAGTAATTAGCCTCAGCACACACCTGGTGGAAATATTAAAACATCTGAGAGGAAATAGTGGGATGAAAGTTATCCATCTAGATCATGACAAGATCATGTCTCTGAGTAAGAATTCAGTGAGTGGGGCAATAAAACATTTGCATTGGCAGCTGTTTGAGATGTCAGCGAAGCCTACAGCTGCTAACGTGTGGGTGAAGTGTAAAAAGCATTCTTAGCCAGCATGGGAAGCTCTGTTCCATGTTGGTGAGCTCGTGTGAATACGTCTGCCTCGACAAATTTGCAGATGATTTTAAATGCCAAAGTAGGTTTCATTAGGACAAGACTATGCATAGAACTTGACATTGTATTTCCATTCTATCTCATCCAAATATTCTTGCTAAATTTTCAGAAATTTAAAATAGAACATACCTTCATCCTTTGTAACAGTTTCATGATGGATTACAGCTAATCCAAGCTTGTTTAACCACCTAAAATTCAAATAGCAAATAAATGCTTGACCAAAGACACTGGTCCCCTACCTATCTACCTTCCTCCTAGACCCTGAAGGAACATCTTGTGCCAGACATTATAATGCAACTGTCATAATTTACAGTCAGTCTAAACATTTGCAGAAACAGTTTAAGCCTTTAGCATTGAAACCTAAAACCTCAATATTTTCCTTACACAGGGCATTCTTTGTAAGACAAGAAACAAGATGGCCCATTATCCAGCTGACTAATGTGGGTAACTACATTAAATATTCTAAATATATAAACAAATATAACTTTTGCCATTGTGCATTTGAAATTTTTAGCAACCATCAAAACCCGTATCAAGCGCCTGGGTGGCTCAGTGGGTTAATCTTCCATCTTTGGCTCAGGTCATGATCTCATAGTTCGCGAGTTCAAGCCCCATGTCAGGCTCCGTGCTGACAGCTCAGAGCCTGGAGCCTGCTTCGGATTCTGTGTCTCCCTCGCTCTCTCTGCCCCTCCCCCACTCACACTCTGTCTCTCTCTCCTTCAAAAACAAATAAACATTAAAAAATGTAAAAACAAAACCTGTAGCACTGAATTTAGTTAACTTGACCATTAAAGTTCCATCTCTATAATTCTTAAAATGTAACTCTATTCCACAAAAAAATAAAGTAAGAAACAAAAGATGATCCATTTTCAAGCCAGGATTTTTATATTACTCAGTAAAAGATCTGGCCAGAGTTTGACAGGCATTCCTAAGCTGGGGAAATTTCTAATTCCTTGAAAAATTTTATATTAGGTAAAAATTGACCATGTCCTATCTTCTTACCGACTTATCATTTTACTGGCAATAAATTTCAACAAAACGTCAATAATAAAAATAGAACTAGATAAACCTTCAGGAACTCAAACTTAGCTCATGATTTCAGGCCACTGGAGGTCCATCTCAAGGGGTTACCCAGGAACATACTATATGATACAAATTCTTAAAAGTCACAAAATGGGTCAACTTTGTATGTTCCTAGCTATCTAACCTTCTATTTAAAGGAAAAATATTACTTTAGGGTAGTGATAATATGATTGATTTCCCAGTTGTTTCCAGTCTCCTAGATTTTTAGAAAGTATTCCATATTTTACATTCACATCTTTTTTGGAGAAACCAGTGCACTTGATAGAGGCCTAAGTCAACCAATATCAATGAAATAACAGCAAGAATGTGGTGCACTTACTGACTCACTCTTGCTTTCATTTCTTCTAGTCCTGTACTGCCTCGTGACTATTCAGCATGCTACACCCCCACCATTGCCTCAACACCACACACTCCCAAGTCTGCAAATTTCAACAAATTAGGAATCCTTACCCAACCCTCCATCTGCCATGGTCTTGCCATATTTATTTTCTATTAACAGGAAATATATAAATTTGATTTTTAGAAACAAATAAAATAGGCCTTTCTATAAGAAGGAAGCTGAACTTTCGCCTCATTTAAGAGCCCCTTCAACACCATGAAAGACATGAGCTCTTCAATGGCCACTTAAAACCAGACTGATACACAGGCCCAGATCAGGCCACGGGAACCACAAAGTGTTCATCAAGACCTGATAGAATAATAAACAACCAAAAAAAAAAAAAAACCAAAAAACAAAAAACAAAAAAAAACAGTAAATCACAGAAAAAAACCATAAATGGCTAATAAAGAAATAGAAAAAACTTATCAGCCTCAATAGTATTTTGGGAAATGCACATTCAAACACAGGAAAATATTCACCACCAGACTGGCAAAACTTTAAAATGCCATCGATTTCCAGAATTTAGGAGGAAACATTCTGATCCTTTGTTGAGTTGAACATCAAAATTGAGACAGCCGATTTTAAGCAGGCAATTTGATGATACTAATCAAAATGTAAATATCCACACCCTGAACCCAACAATTCGAATTATAAATGTCTATCCTGAAGACTACAAATAGATGTTGAAGAATGTTAACTCAGTAAGATTTTCAATGGCAAAAAGAAAAAACACTGATACAATATAATCATCTATTAATAGGAAAATGGATAAAGTATGGCACTAATTTCATCATTAAAATCAATGTTATAAATGAAGGTAATAAAGGCTTTGTGATGACCTGGAAAAATCCTAACACTGTTAATTAAAAAAAAACAAGTACAAAACAATATGATCAGCCAGATTCAATGTACTTTTAAAACTATATATTTGTACATGTACACAAATTGGTATGCAAAGAAAAGCATCAGGAAAGATATAGGTCAGTCATACTGTTTAAAGTGGTTAATCCTGGGGACAGAAATTGAATTGGAGGGTGAAGGTGGGGGTATGGGAAGGATTTCACTTTACATCCTTCTGTATTATAGAATTTTTTACAAGAATATATCTTAGGTGTCATCTAACTAAAAGAAACATTTTAAAGTACACTTTTAAAAACTGGTCAGGCAAACCACAATGAATGTAATGGCTCACTTTTAAAATACCAACATAAACTATTCTTAGTTTATACCGGATTTCATAATTGTATACTGATCCTCTCCCCCCCTCCAAAAAAAAGCATCTAAAAGTGAAAAAGATAAATTTTTTTAACATATCAAGACACAAATAGTTTTGAGCTCAGAATGCCTGAAAAGGCATTTCTAAGTTCCTTTCCAGAACACAGAAACACAGAAATATGGCAAAACACACGAATATTGACAATAAAGATTCCTCTCAGCACTTACCCAAAACTCGTGTCCTTTTAATTGCCGCCATTAGCTACTTGCTATGGAAAACGTGATTGTTTAGAATCTTATTTGACTGCTTTCCTTCTAGAACCCACTGGCTTCCCGTATCTCCTTTGCTAAGAACGTTTTTTAAAAACATCAAGGCAGTAAGAAAATTTCTATTTGTGGCTAAATAGATGGATGCACAAAAAGACTTATATTTACATAAATGAAGATGACAGATGTTTCCTGGGAGTTTGTTGTATATTAACTTGATGTGTTGGAGGAGCACAAGTGTTAAGAAATTGATATACAAAACAAGAAGGTTCTTCCCACAAACACTGTCTGAGAAAGGCAGCTACCAACCAGTCTTGGTTTAGAAACCAACTCGTCCATGACCCTAATTACTTACCCCTGTGCTTGTAAATTGAGGGTCCCTGCAGAACACAGCGTTTCTATTAAACATAATTACCTTTCCCTTCATCGTCCCTGAGTGAAATGTCACCACCCAAAAATGCAGTTTCCCAAGGAAGCAAACTTCTAAAACAGGACGCTGGTCTCCGCACGCGTCCAGATTCTCCACTCCCTCCCCCAGATTCTCTGCATCTCACAAAGAAATACCCAGCTACAGTATTTACTGGCTTAAACTGGCCATATCAGTAAGAAAGGGTGCTCTTCAGGTGCCGCTGCGGAAAAAATATCTTTAAATGCCATGTGCATAATCTTGTGGGAGAAGAGGGTTAACGTGGAGGCCCAAAGAGATTCCACACTGATGGCTATTAATGCCACCAGAGGCCAGAAAGGACCACTGGGGATTAATCCATGGCTCAGCTCCAGACTGACCCTCAGTATCATGGGGCTCCAAGTACTGCTGGGTAAGACGTTAAGCCTTTCACACACCACTGACACACCTAAGGCTTGCTAATCAGTAGGATTTAGTTACCAATACAAATAAAAAGAGAAATAAAGAGCTTTGTGAGTTTTTTTTATCTTCTTGTGGGCATCTGCTTTTCTCCTTCTCAGGCACTTGAGAAAGCTAGGCGGAGAAAGCTAAAATCAGAGGGTAGAAACAAACGTCTCTCTTCATTTAAGTAAATACAAGTCTTGTCTGAAAGAATTAATTTGTCAATTCCTTGCCTTGTTATTTAACATGGGCTTTCCCAAAGGTCTATAAAGAGCCATTCTGCCTTCATCTGAAGGTTGTGGCAGCGGCTTAGGGAACAGGTGAGAATGTTTCTAGCTAGATGAGCCTGCCAGGGGATATCCCGAAAGAAGGGTGTGTGTGTGTGTGTGTGTGTGTGTGTGTGTGTGTGTGTGTGTGTGCGCGCGTGTGTGTGTGCGCGCGCGCGCGCATGTATGCTTAACGTTTGGTGAAAAGCAGTTTTCTTTAGGTTTCTAGATCAAGACGGTGAAGAGAAATTATATAGAGCAGATTGCTCAAAAAATCATTATGTATAACTAAACAAAACAGATTAAACCATAAGCTCTTTGAATGAATTATGTATGTATTCTTTTATTTCTCTTGCTCAGGATCTGCTGCAATGGGACATATAGTAGGTATCCCACTGACACATTTTATTAGTTACGTAAAGGTAATAAGGAACACAGAATTCTGAGAATAGGGCTTAAGTTAAATAGAGGGCCCACTGATGCCTCAAGCACCTCAAGTATATATAGCCTCATTCAATTAGCAGCCATTGTGATCACAGCATAATCTAAACCAGTAGGGGATGGACTGGGGCTGGTAGTCCTCAGTGCATATATTCCACTTATTTAAACAGAAAAAAAAAACAGGAAATGGTGTCAGAGATATAAAATGTTATGTTAGATGTACTCCGGGCAAGGACACTTTACAAAATTTTCAGGCTAGAACATGAATTGTGATAAGCACGGAATCGTGATGATAATCACACAGCACATAAGAAATGTTATAGATATTTTTCACATAGAATTCTAAAAGCTGTGAGATCGGTCACAGTACTTTTAAGACTTTATCGCTGTGATGCTGATTCTCACTGTAACATTTTCTTATAATGACTTCTGTCTTTTCCTTTCTCAATTTAGTGGTTCCCTCTGAAGAATCTTATTACTTCTTCCTAAAATAGCCATTTTGATATATGTAGTTCTCCGAAACGCTTCCAAAGTCAGGGAAGAAAGCAAGAACACTTTAAGTGCCAAGGAAATTAATTTTTAAAGCAGCAGAAATAAATAAAACAAGAATTAATATGAACATAGACTTAAAATTCGAACACCTGACCAAAGTAATCTATTCCCATAAAGATTGGATTTAGCAATTTTCTCTACTTACACACTCATTTCCTGTGCATTTTCAGCTGCAAAATAAAAGGTCTTGATTTGTGGATGGCTGATCTTAAAAGCACTTGAAGGGGGGGAAGCACAGAAACATTAAGAAAAAATTAGTGTAGTTGTCAATGGGTTTGAAATGAAATTAAATATAAATATGGTCAATTCATCTGCTTTCTTTGTAAACTCGCAAAAAATAATTTAATTACGTTAAGTGCCCACTGTCTAACTCTTTCATGTAGAGAGCAGAGAATTAATTTATCATGTTGAAATATCCAGAATAGGACTGAGTCTTGGCCAGCCCATAGTTTCTATTTAAAACATACGGGCATATTCTTTTATTTTCGCTTGCTAACTGCTTTGCTATAAAGACAATATATTAAAATTTACAGTCTTAGAAGTGTCACTTCAAAATACTCAGATCAACTCCCTAAAGCAAAATACTTAATTCAGATTCAATGAAATACATACAAGAATTTTATACATCAGAAAATAATCAAGTATAGAACTTCTATACTGTGACAACACATCAAAAATCTTAACCCAAGCCACTGTCTTTGGGTAAAAGAAAAATATTTTTCCAGTTTAAAAGAAAAGTATAAAACATTGGAGATCAGCAAACAATGAAATATATCCCCTTCACCATTAGACCGGAAGTCCTGCAGTAGAGGCCAGGGTTTTGATAAATAACCAGTTCAGTCAAAACCACGAGAATCAACACCACCTCATGTATCACTGGATACGTGCAGCAAGACGAGACTGGCAGGGCTTAAAGCTAATAATTTTATTCATTTTCTTAGAAAAATCTAGTCAATTGCCACTACTTGTAACATAGGTCAGTAGGGAAATGCTTTTTCTGATAAGACAGAAAAAGATGTCAAAGGTAGGATAAGGAATAAGAACAAGAAAAAGGTGAGGAGGGCACATTTGCAAAATGCATTGGGATGCTACCACGGAAAAAGCACGTGGACGGGAGCATGGTTAGCTGGTCTGGAGCCAGCTCTCCTGTGATTTCTAGGCAAGCCCTGACTCTGTGCTGTTCCCTTGTCAGCACAACAAGGACCATAAGCTGGTGACTTTTTTGGTTCCTGTCTGTTCTCAATCTTTTGGACTTATATTAGGGCACAATCCCAAAGTCGAAAATATCTCAGAGAGTTCAAAATCCAGGATGCCAATGTGAAGAACTAAGAAAAAGAAACAGCTCTTGGGATCATATCTGCAGCTCTGGCCAGTCCTGTTGATCTGGTCATTCTCTTTAGAAAGACAAAATCTTGACATTTGATCTCCCAGCTAAACCTGGATGGGAGCTTGTTTTTCATTCCATCTCCAACACAGGTGTCAAAAATATGCCATGCCAAAGCTCCGTGGGGTTTTAAAATCCATCTGTTCCACAAAATGAAATTCCAGACAACAAGAGGTTAAAAGCTTAGACCACTGTTTAGGATGCCAACCCATGAAGTTCAAAATTCTCAAGACATTGGGTGTTACCATCACTAACTTCCAAGTCACCACATCACTCGAGAAATGAAAATTATTAAAGGAAGTTATTCTGGTTCAGAGTCTTATAGGAAATGATAGACAACTTACTGCTTTTTCTTGCATTCAGAAGCTCTCTCCACAGTGAAATCGGGCAGGTTGACAAATCCATCGGCCTTCTCTGCCTGAGAAAAACACATACAACAGATATGAATAAATGCATCAATCCTAGTAAGTTTATAGAGATCACATACATTGAATAGAGATCGTATAAATGCAAAGAAAGGCAATCAAAAGATACCTCCCCAAATCAGCACTGGACTTATCCAGATACGTATTTTATGAGAGAAAGTAATATTCTCTTGATAAGTCGTCGCAAATTGTTCCACGAGAAGTAACATGATACAGCTTAGGTATGGCCAACGTATGGCATGCACAGGACCTCGCCCACCCCTTTCCCGTCTTCCTGGAAAATGCCAGCTAACCAGTCAGAGCTCCACTCCCTGCTGAGTTAGTAGGCATCCCAATAAGCCAGTTCTCAAACTCCAGTAAGCCACAAGCACAGAAGGTAGAACGTAATTAGCATTCCAGCTTACAGGGGACAGAGGCCTGACTTTGGAGTTGGCAAATCGGGCTTCATCTCATGGAGCTACGACTCACTGGTGGTTCTAAGACTTAAAGGAGCTCAGATAAATAAAACGCTTAACAGTTACTCAACAAACATTAGTTCCTCTCCCACGTCTATAGGCTGTTCCAAAGAATTAAACCACAGAGCCATTCCTTGGAAAATCTCAGTTCGGTAATTCATTCTTAGGAGGCCTTTCTACAAAGGAAAGACGGCAGGAAAAAAAATGGCCCTTCTGAACATTGCCTGAATGTCACCTCCAAACACCAAAAATTGTATAGGACACGTAATTATTGTTCCACCTCTCTAAGAATTTGTTAATCTCTATGAACAAACTGTAACAACAATAGGAAGCTAGACTGCTGGTCCCAGATGGATCCCACATCTTCTTCCATCTATGCTCATATCTCTGAGTACGGAAATACAGTCCACAAGATTAATCGTAAGTCAATCAGTGCTTATTGGCAGAGGAGTAAAAACTTGATTTTGAAAATCCAATCTTAAATTTAAAAATCCACTAGCTATTAACTTAGCACCACGGGTCCTCCCCCTTCACTTTATCATCCTGCACCTTCCCTTTATCTGCAACCAGAGTGCAGCTCCTACTTTTCCTTCGGCAACATGAAACTGTGAAACATTTGAACCTCTGCCTATCCAACCTTCCCTCTCCTATAGGAGTTAATCTATCCAAACTCTCTGTTTGAAATGCTTTCATATTAGCCTCAAAACTCAATTCTAAAGGGAAATTCCTTCTTATCAAATGATGTATATATTTTTTCCATTCAGATTATCTCTTGTTTTTAATGCTTATTTATTTATTTCTGAGAGAGACAGAGTGATGAAGGGGCGGAGAGAGAGGGAGACAGAATCCCAAGCAGGCTCCGGGCTGTCCACGCAGAGCCCAACGCGGAGCTCGAACTCACAAACCATGAGATCATGACCTGAGCCAAAACCAAGTCAGAAGCTTCACTGACTGAGCTACCCAGGCACCCCTCAACTTATTGATCTCTTCATGAACTGTGTACTTACCAGATGATGGTTTCACCAATCCTATATCAAAAAAGAACGCAAAGTACTTAAAAAACATAGAGTGTAGATCAACTGTTTCTACAATCCACAACGCTTCCTGTGAACTCTCATCAGCATTATATAAAAGTATAATTTTGGAAAATTGTTAGGCTCCAGCAATAAACATATATACGTGTTTATTGTGTGTGTGTGTGTGTGTGTATACATATATATATATATATATATATATATATATATACATACATATACATATACACATACATGTCCTCCGCAGAAACATTACTCACAGTAGCCAGAAGGTAGAAACAGTCCCATCGACACAGGAAGAAACAAACTGCAGTATAGCCACAGAATGGAATACTACACAACTGTAAAGCCCTGATACATGCCACACACAAAGCATCACACGTTATACGATTCCGTTTACATGAAATATCCAGAATCGATAAATCCAGAGACAAAACACAGATGAGTGGTTGCCAGGGGCTGGGGAAAGTGGGGAATAGAGAGAAACTGCTTAATGGGTACGGGTTTTCCTTTCGGTGGGTTGAAAACGTTCGCAACTAGACAGAGGTGGGGGTTGCGCAGTATCTTCAATGCACCTAATGCCACTGAATGCCTCATTTTAAAATGGATCCTCTTATGTGAACTTCACCTCAATTTAAAAACCATAACCTACATTAGGCGGAAGTATTTCCATGCCGATTTCTATAATGGCTTTAGAAAGAAAACCACCTGCATTCTCCATTTGTTTCTATTTCCTCCCCTCATTCACTTCTACACCCACTGTTCCCCAGAAGCTAGAGTTGCATGAACCCCTGGTGACTTTCATGCCGATAAGTCCCATCAAACTTTCATGGTCCTCACTCAACTGAACTCTAGTAATTGATCCTAAAGCTCACAGTTTCCCTCTAGAAATGCCTCATTTCTTGCTCTTCTGACAACATATTCCTGCTGCTCCCCTTCTCCTCCAACTCTCTGTGCTCACTTTCCTGAGGTCCTCTTCTCCTGTGTCTTAAATGGCAGTGTTCCCCAGACTTGTGACCACAAACCTAATCCCTTCTCGTTCCAGTACCCTCTGTGGGGGGACCACAGATACCACCATGACTGCACGTACCCCCATGGTACACACACATTCAAAATCTATACCTCAAGGGGAGCCTGGCTGGCTCAGTCAGTAGAGCATGCGACTGTTAATCTTAGGGTCATGAGTTCAAGCCCCACACTGGGGGTGGAACCTACTTAAAATAAAATTTTAAACAATTCCAAATCAAAATCTATACGTCAAACTGGGATTTAATCCTGAGCTCCACTCCCAGAGATCCAACTGCCTAGCATAACTGTCCACACACAGGCTCCCAATTAAACTGAACATTTGTATCCACCAACCCCAAATTCTAATTTTGAAGCCCTAAGCCCCAGTGTAACGGTATTGGAGGTAGGGCCTTTGGGTTTTAAATGAAGTCTTGAGGATAAGTACCCCCATCATGAGATTAAGCCCTTATAAAAAGTAAGGTTACAGCAAACAAAGCAGTCATCTACAACCCAGAAAGAAGGCCCTCACCAGACACAGAGCCTATCAGCACCTTGATCTTAGACTTCCCAGCCTCAGAACCATGGGGAGTAAATGACTGCTGTTTAAGCCACCCGTTGAAGGCATCGTGTCATAGCCATACAAACTAAGACACTCCCAAGAGTGACAAATCCAACACCAAACTTATCACTTTATGCCACAAAACACCTGGTCCTCTTTCTCCTGTGTTCTCTACCTCACTGGATGATACCACTTTCCATCCTGATGTCAAAAAGGGAAACGGGGGACACATCGTTGATCCCCTTCTCAGCCTGTGTGCAAGTAATCACTGAGATGTACCACCTCACCGCTGCCTCTGTCCCAGCTCTTCTGTGCCTGCATCACCTTGCTCCTTCCTCCGTTCACCACCAACTCTCACCTCGCCTACCGCGAAGCCTCGCAAGCCACCCTCCCTCCCTCCACTTCTATCCTTTCCCCTCATTTGGTGTCCAAATCACAGTCACAGCAAGTCTTGACTTGCTGTCACTTCTCTCATTAAAGTCCTGCACAGCTCCCAGTGGCTCTTGGACAAAGTCCGAGCGCCTCAGCAAGAGTAGGAGAGACCGTCATGATCAAGGCCTGCTTAATGACACAATTTCATCTCCTCCAATGTCCCTGGCCCCTGACTCCACCAAAATAAACAAACAATTCAAACAAAGAAGAACCGTACTTCCATTTGATCTGAATTAGAATTGGCCTCCAATTTATGGCATTGTTATTCTCTAGGCAATTTATTTTCAGCACAAATAGCCCATCTTAGATAATAATACAACGTCAATCAACGAAAACCGAAATATATATGTATGTGTGTGTGTGTGTTTGTGTATATAGTCATACTATAATATATATATTGTAATAAATACTGTAATATGTGTGTGTGTGTGTGTGTGTGTGTGTGTATTGTAAATTTTCAATTAGGTGGATTTTTTTTCCTGCACAACTGAAATGGCTTAGTCCTTCAGCTAAGAACCGAAATGAATTTGATTAAAAGATACCTTTGTGTTTCCTCAGTAAGTCCTTCATTAGCAAAAGCAGCTTTCCATTGTACTGAAGACACTCAAGCTGTATTCAAAAATCACAGATAACTGTGTCAGAAACTGCCTTTGCTTATTTGACTTGCAAAAATGCCTTAAAAATGACAATCACTTTGGGAAAATCCTAAAGGAATGACAGTTTTCTCCTCTTCCTCCTCCTTCTTCTCTTCCTACCCCTTCACATCCCTTGTTCCTTGTTACATTAACCAAAATAACTGTCTCGAACGTACCCTTCCTCCTCAATAATGCCTAACTTTCCAAAAAGTTGCTTGAAAGTTCTGCATTGGTACCTGCAATTTTCCCTCTGTGTCCGAACGAAATAAAATCTTCTCTTGCCAGAGCCATCAAATCATCCTCTGGCCATTGTGCAACCTTGCCTCACCAAGTGTATCTTAAATTCTGGAGTGAGACCAGGCTTTTCAATTTCTGGTCTGCTGTTCAACAATCTCAAAGGCATTCTTCCTCACATGTGAGTCCATCCATGTTCCCAGCAACTCTGATCTTGTTCATCCCAGTGGGATCTCAGCTGTAGGTGTTGTATGAGGCAGCATTACACACAGTTTTATGAAATCTGTTCATGTTACGCATTCATTTATCCAACAAATATTTAAGTGCCTTCTTTGGGTGAGGAACTGTGGCAGAGGTTTAGGATATATCCATGGATGAAAAAGGCAGAGATCTCTACCCTTGAGGGGAAAAGAGACAGTAGTTCAACAAATAAACACATAACCCATTGCAGGCAATAACTGCAGTGGAAAAAAGAAGAGTTGATCAGAGCAAAGGGGTTCTGGCTGTAAGCAGGACAGGCTACCCTTCTGCTCTAAGACTTACAATCCCTTCCAAGCTCACTCCCCTGGATACAGCACCACAAATCAATTCAGCTCTGACCTTCTCCAAAACCTTTCCCTGTTCCTCTAAGCCTGGAATTGGTACTCTCCTCTTTGTGCCAGGGGTAGGCTTTACTTCCAGACTTCTCTTACTGTAGTTAGTTATCCGGTTATATCTCTGTTTCTCCAGTAGCATCTGGAGCATCTGAGCATCTCGAAGGAAATAATCTTGTCATTCATTGTCATATCATTAATACTCAGGACAACATTGGCATTCAATACATGTGAAAGAAAGAGAGAGAAAAGAAAGAAAGAAAGAAAGAAAGAAAGAAAGAAAGAAAGAAAGAAAGAAAGAAAGAAAGAAAGAATCACTCTCTTTTTCCTCTGGCAATAAAAAAAAGTGCTAAAATGAGATGCAGAAGACACTTTGGAAAACTGTTCAGCAATTTCTAAAAAACACAAACATATAATTACCATAGTACCCACCAATTCCATTCCCAGGTATCTACACAAGAGAATTGAAAGCTTATGCCCACGCAAAGATTTGCATGCAAATATTTATAGCTGCATTATTCCCACAAGCCAAAAACTGGAAACAATTTAAATATCTACCAACTGGTAAATAGTGTGGTATATTCATACAATGGAATATTGTTTAGTGAACTATCAACATGCGCTGAAACATGGATGAAACTTAAAAACATTGTGCTGAGTGAAAGCCAGATATAAGAAGTCACATATTACTGTATGATTCCTCTATATTAAATGTACAGAAAAGGTAACCTATGGAGACAGCAAGGAAAATAGCGGGGTTGCCTGGAGTTGGGGGTGGAAATGAAGATTAACTGTAAGTGGGCATGAAGGATTTGATGGATACCATGAAAACTGTTTAAAACTGATCCTTATAATGGCTTCATCACTCAGCGCACTTACCAAAAATTACTGGATTGTAAATTTTAATAGGGTGAATTTTATGATTTGTAGAATATACTCCAATAGAACTTTAAAATATATTTTAAATATATAAGATCCAGGGGCATCTGGGTGGGTCAGTCAGTTAAGCATCCAACTGTGGCTCAGGTCATGGTCTCACCGTTCATGGGTTCCAGCCCCGTATTGGGCTCTGTGCTAACAGAGCCTGGAGCCTGTTTTGGATTCTGTGTCTCCCTCTCCCTCTGCCCCTCCCCTGCTTGCACTCTGTCTCTTTTTCTCTCTCTCAAAAATAAACATTAAAAGAAAATTAAAGTGTATATATATATGTATATATATACACATACATATATATACATATATATACATACATATACATATATATACATATATACATATAAATGTACATATACACGTATACATGTACATATACATATATATATATGTATATGTATGTGTATATATGATTCAAAGAAAGGTTGGGAAAAGATAAAACCATAATAAAACCTCTTTGGTTATCAGTAAGACTTGAAAGAATGTAAAATATGAGGTCTCAGATGCTCCCACTGGTGACTCAATATGACTTGTTCAAATTTGAGACACAATTGGTTTAGTATTTCCTGCATTCTGTGGTTTAAACTAAACTGTGGCTTCCATTTTGGACTACAGGAATTTTAGAGACAAAGATAGTTTATATAGAATTTGCCACACTTCAGACATATTTTTGAAAGTTAATTAAAATACGACATCAAGTTTTAATATTTAAATGCAAACATCAGTGTCCATTCCCAGCGATAATGTTTGGCTTTTCATTCTACCAATACGTTGCAAAATACACAAAATTATTTTATAAGTATCTACATATATCTGAAAGGTACAAAGGTAGACCTAGAAAAATAAGACTGATATATGTGTATATATATATATATTTTCCAGAGACTAAGTAGGCTAAAGAAGACAAAACCAGAAACAAAGGATATGTGTGATATAGGAAATTGTTACATATTTCATAGTTAAAAATAAAAGGCATAATTATCTCTCTATTCTCAGTGGAATCATAGTTCTCTGATTCTAAGAAACCTGATTTTTTTATACTTCAAATAATGCTGAAATCAAGAGGCATTTTAGAATCATTATATATTTTTAGTGCTGCATTTTCCCCCAAAACCTGATATTAAATATATGGTACGTCTTAAAATGAATAGAATTTTAAATTTGAGGGGAAAATAGTTTAAAAAACAAAATATATATTTCTTTGTAAGACACCTTTCTGCGTACATGTGAATATGGATTTAACATTCTTGCAATTACATGAAATAAACATAGTGAGGGGGTTGCCTGGGTGGCTCAGTCAGTTAAGCATTCGACTCTTGATTTCGGCTCAGGTCATGATCTCAGGGTTGTTAGATTGAGCCCCATCTCAGGGCTTAAGATTAAGATTAATGTTTAAGATTCTCTCTCTCCCTTTCCCTCTGCCCCTCCCTGCTTCCCACCCCCCCCAATAAACAAGCAAACATAAGTGAGATTACCCAATGAATACCAGAATCAGGAGAAGCTGCAAAAACTCCATTTTCTCCAGATAAACTTGTGGTTTGCTCAGTTCTGCTGTGAAACCCCCAACATGCTGGAAACAGGCAGGGTCTAAGCTCTAAGCAGAGCCATCCTTTCTCATATGATCTTAAACACTTGTTACTAAGTCCTCACAGATCACACAGACTTGTGACCCCTACAGAAATCTGAATTATATTCTCTGAAATACAAACTTATATGGAAGAAAAGAAAAGAGAATGTACAATCAATGGGGAAAACTCTAGTTTTACAGAGAACAATCATTCTCATACATGGTGCAGAATGGAACCCAATGGAAGGAAACTGGGCAGTAACTAGCAAAAATGCATTTACCCTTTGACCCAGAAATCCAACTTCTAGGACCTGTCCTAAATATAAATACGTGTAATAACATGTGCATTGCAACATGATTTGCCATAGCAAAAGAATCCAAATGTGTAGCATCAGCAGACCACTGAATAAACTACGGCATCCACATGCAGCGAGTAACTATAAAACACGGCATATATACATATAGAGTAACCTCCCAGGCACAGTAAGAGAAAAATAAGATACAGGACAGTAGATATAATATGCAAATTATATGTACAAAAAGAGATCGGATATGCCTCTGCACACATACTTGGTTGTATTTGTAAAGGAGACCATGGGGGAAATGCAAACGTAAAAGAAAGGAGAAAAGAGGGTAGAGAAATAGGAACGGGAACAAGATTTATCTGTTTGTAATTTGTTTTACAATCTTGACTTTGGAATGAAGTCAATGATTTACATTTTCCAAAAACTAAAAAAAGAAAAAAAAAAAAAGAAGCAGCAATCCATAAAATTAAAAACAAATAGAAGCAAATGAACGTAACTGGTTACGACATGGCGATGTCGCCCCACACAAGTCATAACTACTCCCAGAGACCTTACAGCACAAAATTTTGACTGTACGTCGTTGGTGGAATACAGGCTGAGGACTTTTAGGAGCAACATCGTTATTTTTTTAGACAGTTTTAGTAGTTTTTTACGGCTTTCCTCCCCACAGAAAAGAATTGCAAGCAACCTAAAGGCTCCCTCGTTGTCTGCCTGCCTGTGCTACAGGCCAGGACGCTGCTTTGTTCTGATAAGCAACTCATCTCCCTCTTCCTTTCAGAAAAGGAAATGCGTGTACATTCTGCAAATATACCTGGACCTGCGGGCAGACAGCTGAGCTTATTAGCACTGGGCCGTGACAAGCCCTGCAAGGAAGCAAGAAAAAATGATGTTTGCCTTTGTTTTGTCTTCCTCTCTCCTAGATATCAGAAGCAGGCCTGACAGTGATAAGACCTGAAATCCGTTAAGAAACATGATAAACTTGAGAAACATCTAACAATAGCTAACACTTACTGAGTGCTAAGTACGGGTCATTGAGGTTCTACCATCTTAGCCTTCAGGGGAAATTAATCGTATCTCAGCCCCAGAATTCATGAAACTGATCCATTTTTTAACCTTGACACCAAACTAGATTGGCATCATAAAACAGGAAAGTTATGGAGTTCTTTCACATTAAAGAAACAGAACTCACACCGGAACCCAGAAATCGGTTAAATAATTCTAAGACCAAATGGTCTCATCCAGGCACTAACATAGAAGAGTATCTACAGTCATTGGACAGCACAGAAGAACAACCCTAGATTTGGAATCAGTATATTTCAATGCAGGGGCACCCAGGTGGCTCAGCAGTGAAGTGTCTGACATCATCTCACGGTTCATGAGTTCAAGCCCCACATCGGACTCTGTGCTGACAGCTCGGAGCCCGGAGCCTGCTTCAGATTCTGTGTCTCCCTCTCTCTCTCTCTCTCAAAAACAAGTAAACATTAAAAAAGATTTTTTTTAAAGAGTATTTCAATGCAAGCCCCTTACTGTGTGATCTTAATCAGAGCACTCAGGTCAGTGTCCACACAGTGAAAAAGCAGATATAACCAGCATCTTGAGACAAACTAGACTTAACATGGATGCATGTTGTACTGTAAAATTGTTAAAGTTATAAAAAATTTAGGATTTTATTGACATCAGTTACAAGGAACCAATCATAAGAATGGGGAAAAGGAATAGAAAGAAAAGAGAAAGAATGAAGAAAAAGATGAAGTAAAAGAAAAAAAGATGAAGAAAAGAAAAAGATGAAGTAGAATAAGTTTTTATTCTGTCCATTGTCAGTGGAGCCCTCTGAATAGCTGTTTCTATGTTTTAGCTCTCTTGTCGTCTTTGCACAAGATTAATCGCTGTAAAAAATATTTTAAGTTCTTTGGACAACAATTATAATGCTGGCAAGCTCACTATATCCTTCACACGTTACCTAGCGCATGTTTTTGTTCAAATAGTGTTGCATTTGAGATTATCTAACGTTATGAGTAGAACGAGATTTTGATCCAAAGAGACTCTCCTTACAAATGCCTAGGAATAGATATGCCACATAGAAAGTATTAAGCAAAAGCTTTTATTTTTTTTATTTTTTTAACTTTTTTTTTTTAATGTTTATTTACTTTTGAGACAGAGAGAGACAGAGCATGAACGGGGGAGGGTCAGAGAGAGAGAGAGGGAGACACAGAATCTGAAACAGGCTCCAGGCTCTGAGCAGTCAGCACAGAGCCCGATGCGGGGCTCGAACTCACGGACCGCAAGATCATGACCTGAGCCGAAGTCGGACACTTAACCGACTGAGCCACCCAGGTGCCCCTAAGCAAAAGCTTTTAACTAATAAATAGCAAAGCACAATTTCCTACAGAATCCACACGTTCCTGACGTTAATTACAAAAATGGACTGAAGGTGCTGCTGGTGATAATAATCACGATGGTTCTGAGGGTTCTGAGTCTCCAACACGGGGGAGAAAAAGACACCTGAAGGAAGCAGACCACTTGTAGTGATGCTGCCCCTAAACCTGCCACCCACCCCCCCATCCTTACCACCAGGCCAGACCAGCCAGACTTCCACTAATAGCACCTGCACCTCTTTGTGGGTGAGCTTCTCAACCTGCCAGATTCCACTTTTCCACCTGTGCGGAGGTGCTCAGCACTCACTGGCCCCAAGATGAGCCCTCAAGCAATGACTGACGGGACTTGATATTTAAATACCCCAGCTCCCTGCCCCTTGGGAGGGAAACCCTGCGGTACATGTTTTCCAAAGGCTCTCAGGGTTCCCTAGCACAGTTGGGCCTCAGCTCCCCACAGTCATAATTTGCCTGTGAAGGAGAATTTCTTTAGCTAATTTTCTACCCATTCTCACTTCCCCATTCCCTTTCCAAGTATTTCTGGTTTCACTTCCTAAATACACTACTTGTACCCAAATCCTCTTCTCAGGGTCTGTTTCTGGAATACCCCAACCAAGATGCCATTTCTCTCACAGAAATGTATCTCCTCATGGTTCCTACTCATGAATAGCACAACTCCTCACACCATAATCTTCTTCATTATTTCCTCGTAAGTATCACCCAAGGCCGTGACTACCTCACTATCACATCAGGTCAAATTTAAGCAGTGACCAAGAAGTGACTGGCATCCTATTCTATGATTTGTAAATCAGCTCTACTCATTAGTCATTTTTGATATTCTTCCATTCTCTATGGAATCATATTTTATATGAAATTAAGTTACTAGCAAACTTTCTGGTAGTCTGACATAAGATAGTCCTTGCTTTCTGGAACATCATTTCCAGAAACAATTAAGATGGAAACCTCACAGTGCAAAAGAGTCTTGTGTCACTGTTCTCTGTAATATAAACTCCTGAGTACACAAGGCCCTTGGTGATCTGGTTCTGTCCAATATCATCTCCCAACTATTGTTTTAGAAACTTTAAAACCCTAGAGATAATTTTCACCTACACGGGGTTGGTAAGAAAGAAAAGAAAAAAGAAAAGAAAAGAAAAGAAAAGAAAAGAAAAGAAAAGAAAAGAAAAGAAAAGAAAAGAAAAGAGAAAAGAAAAGAAAAGAAAGAAAAAGAGAGAAAGAAACAGAGAGAAAGAAAGAAAAAAGAGAAAGAAGAAAGAAAGAAAATGAAAGAAGGAAAGAAAGACAGACAGGTGGGAGGGAGGGAGGGAAGGGGAAGAGAGAGTGAGAAAGCTGGAGGGAGGGAGGAAGGAAAATAAAGCACTAAATAGGAAGGAAAGGTTTCAAATAAATAGGAATAAACTTGATGAAATCTCACTATTACAGAATAAATTGCATATCTTGCTATCTAATAAACTTTACCATCCATTGTTAGAGCAGGAGTGGGGGAAGAGTAAAGAATACCATTTAGGAAAATTAAAAATCTGATGTATTCTCTTTCAATATTAGAAATTTAAGAGAAATAAAAAATAAAGTTATTCCTTTTAGAATCCCAGTATAATACATAATCTTGTCTTCACACAATGTATATGAAATCGCCCAATAGTTCATGAGACTTCAAATATCTTCAAATCGTTTTCATGAGTTTCATGAGTGCCATTAAGGTATGACTCAACCTCAACAAAAATGGGAAAAGACATTTCTCCAAAGACGATGCACAAATGGCCAAAAACACACGAAAGGATGCTCAGAGTTAATAATCGTTAGAGAAATGCAAACCCAAACCCCAATGAGATAATACCTCACCACATGAGAATGGCTACTATCAAAAAACTACAAATAAAAAAACTAACAGAAAATAACAAGTGTTAGTGAGGATGTGGAAAAATTAGAACCCTTGTACCCTTTTGGGGCGAATATAAAATGGTGCAGCCTCTATGGCAAACATAATGGCAGTTCCTCAAAAACTTAAAAATAGAATTACCACATGACCCAGCAATGCCACTCCTGGGCCCGTAACAAAAACGAAAACAAAAACAAAAGAAAAAAACAGTCAGAAGCAGGGTTTCAAACAGATATTGCACACTAATGTTCATCACAGCATTAGTCACAATGGGCAAAAGGTGGGCATGACCCGAAGTGTCCATCAACAGATAGGAATGTATAAAAAAAAAAAATGTGGTCTGCACATACAAGGAATGTTATTCATCCTTAGAAAGAAGGAAAATCTGACCCACAATACCACACAGATGGACCTTGAAGAACACTGAGTGAAATAAACCAGACCCAAAAGGGCAAACACTGTGTGATTCCACTCACGCGAGGTACTTGGAATAGCCAAGTTCACACAGAGAAGATAGAATGGTGACTGTCAGGGATGCAGGAGGGAAGAAATGGGGAGTTAGCTGTTTAATGAGTACAGAGTTTTGGTTTCATAAGACAGAGAGTTCCGGAGACTGTTGTACAATAATGTGAATATACTTCTTGCCACTGACCTAGATCCTCAAAAGCGGTTAATGGGAAATTTCACGTTACATGTATTTCATTACAAGTCTTCAAAAATAAAAAATAATTTTTTTAATTTTTTTTTGTTTTGTGTTTTAAAGAAAGAATGGGTGAGTGGGGGAGGGGCAGAGAGAGAGAGAGAGGGAGAGAGAATCTTAAGCAGGCTCCAAGGTCAGCGTGGAGCCAGCCCCAGGTGGGACTCAGATCTCATGACCGTGAGATCATGACCTGAGCCAAAATCAGGAGCTGGATGCTTAACCGACTGAGCCACCCAGGTGCCCCAAAAATAAAAAAATAAATTTAAAACATTTTTCAAGATACTACTGCAATGCTCATTATTAAAGGAAAAAAATTGTTAAGGATGAAAATGCATTTACGACAGTAATTTTTTTAAGACTGAAAGTTCGAAAATCGTGGCTAACGTGCTGTTAACGAGCATCATCTCTTTCACAGGTGAGAGCCATCCATGTATGCATCTGCTACAGAGATAAGGAAGAAGGCCCAGAGAGGGCAGGCAGTTTGCCTAAAGCGTTAAGTAGCCGCAGCGGCAGGGGAGAAACTGCCCTCCTGATTCTGAACACAGGGATCATCTTCGACCCTACCACGTTATTTCCTGATGTCTTTCTCGAAGACATTGTTTCAAACATAGTCTCCTGAATTCTGGCTCCTTTAAAAAATATTCAGTGTTTTTGGTGGTGGTGGTGGTGGTGGTGGTGTTTTTCATTCCCACTGCACAGTTTCCTTTTGAAATGTTCTTGAAACATGCTCTATGGGAGGCCAAACACAGCAGCACAATGACAAATGAGTTCATCGGTTAGCTTTTCTGTAGAAGCAGGTGGGCCCTTGGCCCTTAAAAAAGCTTGCTCCAGAGGGATGATGAATCAGCAAATAATGACTTCGCAGGAAAATCCTCAGCTCTAACCAAAAGTTCAGTTCATCCCATGGGCCACGTGGCATTCTACTGCTTGGGAAATGTGCAGAGGAAGCCTCACCACAAAATCACGGGTTCCCTGAATTCTTCCAGGTCAGGAACTACGGAGCTGAAGACTCCTCCAGGGCTTTCTGGTGCACTTCCCTGTTTCATAGCTTAAAATCAACCTTTACACAGGGTTATTAGGTGCATGTTTCAGAATCTCTAGCACAGGATAGGCCATTCCTGCCAAAAGAAACCACTTCTGGTGTCTAAAAACCCTTAGCGCAATTCTTCTGCACAGTATCATGTGAGCACATTTCACCTTACGCATACGTAAAATTGTGTTTCTTTGTGTATTACCTTGATTTTTTTATGTTGTTTTCAGGTACATTTGATCTTCTCAAAGTTGCTCTGAACTATGTAAAGATATTGTTCTTGGTCAGATGACGCTTGTAAGAAAATGGATGCATAGAGACTTACATCCCTGAGCCAGGGATACTCAATTTGTAAGGAACTACAAGACTAGAATGCAGGTGCTGTTTCTCCTTTATACCATGTGGGTGAAATCCACCTTCCTGCCTGCTTGCTTAAAAGGATTTGTAAGTTGGGGCGCCTGGGCAGCTCAGTCAGTTGAGTGTCCGACTCTTCATTTCTGCTCAGGTCATGATCTCACAGTCATGAGATCCGGACCCACATGGGTCTCCACACTGAGCATGGAGCCTGCTTAAGATTCTCTCTCTCCGTCTGCCCCTCTTCCCCACTTGTACTCTCCCTGTCTCTCTCTCTAAAATAAAAAGAATGTGTAAGTTATATACACATACATACACATACACAGATCAATATATTTATACACACATAGCAATATGTACACACACACTAATAGTTATACAAACGTACATATATTCATACACGTAAGTTAAGTATGCATCACTTTATTTTTAAGTTAGTGTACGTGTGCTTATGTATTCTATCACCTGTTAGCAATTTTAAGAAATTTTAGAATAAAAGGAATTTCTGATTTTAAAGTCTATAGATTGATAATTAAACTATGGTATAACTATGTGGTATAAATAACTATGTTATTACACATACATATGTATAACTATATGTACTACACACATAGCTATTAGAAATGATATATATGTGTTGATGTGAAAATAGATTGATAATATATTGGTTAGTGAGAAAATCAAGTTACAAAAAAATACATAGTATTTTATTTTTGGAAAACGTAGAAGAAAATGAAAATATACACACCAAAATGTTTACAGTGATCACATCAAGCTGGTAAGACTGTGATTCATTTAAATAAATGATCATAATTCATTGACTTCTTTCTGTTTGCCACATCTTATTTTTTTTATTTTGCTTAATTTTATTTTCTAATTTTTGTAAATGAACACATCATTATTTTATACTATTTTCAAGCACTTTCAAAATTAAATTTCCAACAAGCAAGAAAATAGATTCTACCAAAAAAAGATAAAGTAAAACAGAAAGAAGGTGTGGAAACACCAGCAAA
Organism: Acinonyx jubatus; assembly: GCF_027475565.1. Lineage (NCBI taxonomy): Eukaryota > Metazoa > Chordata > Mammalia > Carnivora > Felidae > Acinonyx > Acinonyx jubatus. The sequence continues at coordinate 13,273,200 of NC_069385.1, read as the reverse complement.
AGCACAGTGCCCTGCTCACCATGGCCCTGAATGCACCTGCCAGTCACTGTTGTGAGCTAAGAGGACTGTCCTCTCCTACAGCCCAGCCTACGTCATTAACTCTGACATCCTCTTCCAAATCAGCAGTGACGGAGCATTTCACTGCCTCCTGAGGACAAGATAAAAGAAACAAAGGATTTCATAGTCTTGGTGTTTCACAATTGATTATGTAAAGTTTGGAAAGATTTTAAAGAAAAATAGGATTGGCAATATAAGCCACTGTTGTCACCTTACATGAATTCAGCAACAAGAAATTATTGAAAACAGCCTGACCCAACTATAAACTGAGCTGATCATAAAGCTTTGGTGGTGAACCATTATTTTGGAAATTCATTCTGGGACCTCGCAAGGAAAACAAATGTTAGGGCACAGTGGTAGAGAGCATCAGAGAAAATAAATAAATTAGGCTGAATGTTCCCTTTAAATTTTTTTTAATGTTTATTTTATTTGGGGGGCAGGGAGGGGAAGAGAGAGAGGGAGTCACAGAATCCAAAGCAGGCTCCAGGCTCTGAGCTGTCAGCACAGAGCCCAATGCGGGGCTTGAACCCACAAACCGAGAGAGAAATCATGACCTGAGCCGACTCGGGTGCTTAACCAACTGAGCCACCCAGGTGCCCCACAAACGTCCCCTTTAAAGATCATTTCCACTTACTTGAAATTATAATAAGGGAAGTAACAGAATTCAAAAAGTCCTCAAGTATTCTTACATTCACATTTCAAGCGGTACCTGAATAGTCCTTTTCACCCCTTTCATCCATCAGTCGTCACCCTGAGTTCAGCTGCTCACTTAAAGCTGCTAACACATCCCATTTTGCCCTGTGTAGATCTATCAGCATTGCATCTTCCGTTTTCCCCTTTCTGGTACAAACTCTAGGAACATATGTTGGCAAAGGGTTCCTCGATTTTACATAATTAGTCTGAATTTTCTTCTGTGAAGAAACGTTTTTAAATATTGGAATTTTGTTTGGGATATGCTCAGAAGTTGGCTGTTGACTAAAAACAATGAATATGAAGTTTACATAAATTAGAGCGCATTATTCCAAAGCATCTCATTTTGGTAGAACTCTGGGAACATGTAGGTGCTCAATTATGCTTTGACTAATTGAATTACATAAATAATTGATAATTATGCAATATAATAAGTAATTCACTCAAAAAACACTGGTGCCTACTCTGTGCCTACAAGCTCTAGGCTCTAGGGACACAGTTTAAACCAGAGAGGTAAAGAATATACCCTCAGGTGCTTACACTGTAGTGGGTAAAAGAAGAAAAAAATCATATAAAAAGTTCTGATTGAAGGATTCATAAATTCCTCACAAACTTTTTCCAATCTATGGCAAACTCATGCAGACATTTTTCCAAAATCTGTGCTAAGAGGTGATTACTAATAAAAGGGTCAGAAGACTTAAACGTCTCTTCCCAAGGGAAAATGAACTAATTCTTTACTTTTCTTATGCTGAAACACATTTTATATTTACTGAAATTTTCAAGGACGTTGTCCCACAAAAAGAGAAATTCTGGCTTTCAAGTATCATTTTCTGAAAAAGTAAATTTTGCCTAATCTAAAACCTGCTTAGATCTTTGCTGTAGATTCTCATGAAATTGATTCCCAGAAAAAAACCCTTCCTCTGAAATTCGCACACGCAAGGAAAGACCAAAAACATATGATACAGACATAGTTACTTGAACTCACAGACACGTGGAACCATTTAGCCAGGGAGTGAAAACACGGGGTCACATTCAGGCAGGCAGATTGGAGTCTCAAAGAACTGAAAAGTCTGCCTAATATATATTAAGCCAGATATTAACCTCAAACCTCATCAGTTCTCATGAAATAAAGAGTTGCTGGATTCACCTTTTCTATGTGAGGCCGAGGGGCCCTGAGGCTCCCCTGAATTGTTGATGCAATAGATCAAATGAATTGTTGATGCAATAGATCAAATGAAATCAATCAACAGTTACCTGCTGAACAATGCAGGTTTCTAGTAATTTTCTACAAAGATGACAGAATGTACAAAACTAAAAGAAACCAAAACAGTAAAAGAGAGTGGGTCTAAAGGAAATTCACATTTTTAGCCACACTCTTCCTCCCTCAGTTTACACATTATTTTCTCAGTCTCCCAGGCTCCAAAACTTGGAATCATTCTTATTTTAGGCTCAAATGTTTTGTGTCTTATATTCGAGCACTCAACATAGTTTGCCATTTCTTACTGTTAAATGTGCCCCTGCTTTCATTATGTCCACTCCAATCCAAGAGTCCATGTCTCATGCCTGCATTTTGTTATATCTACTCCTGAAAAGTAGCTTCTGAAAACTCCTTTCTGCTCCAATATATTCATTTATTACTGCTAGGTTAATACTTTCACTTGCTAATGAACCTGCAGTGGCTCCCTATTGCCTACTGGATCAAGTCCACATTCCTACACCATGCATTTGATGCCCCCATTTACTGTCCCTGGCTACCTCTAAATGTGGACACCAAGCAGCCCAGGGAAAAGTGCCTGGCTTTGGTATTGGTAGATCTTATTTTTAATCTCAGCTCTGCCACTTACTCCTTATTGACTCTAAGCAAGTTACTTAAATTCCCTAAGCTTCAGTAAACTTCCTTGAAATATGGGAATAATAAAATCTATCTTGCTAGGTTATGGGAATTCAATATAATACCTAACAGTGGGTTGGTACAGTTCATTTATATTTTCATTCCTTTGTTCACATATTCCCTTGGACTGGAATGCCCATCCCCCTACTCTCCTTGGGGGTAGGGGTCGGGGGAGGGGAAACTGTCTTCCAAGATGGATCTTAAGAGAATCTTCTCCCTGAAGATATTCTACAGTCACTGAAATGCACAGAAATAATGTTTTCTGATTGGTGAAAACTATGTTTACCTAGTAAAGTAAATCTTTGACCAGGAAAATTACACAGCTTTGGAAAAAATAATTAAAAAAAAAAAAAAACACCTTCTTAGATAGGAAAAAAAGAGAGAGGGGGAGGAAAGAGAGGAAAAAAAGAGAGATTTAAAAAATAATCACTGGGGCAGAAGTCCTTCACATTTGGCCCAAAATATTTTCCTTCTTCCCAGAATTTACAGAATTGATCTGTACTGTCAATCTCAGAGCCGCTTTTTTTCACAAATCTTTCTTTGATTATGTCACTTACATAGCTCTCTCTCCTCTGCCCATCTAGAAGCCATTAATAGAAGAAATGCAGTCCCTTATTTTTTTAATCCTGTACTGACATTTACAACTGTTGGCCCAAATTATTAAGACCTCACTAATACTGGTAGGAGGATATGCATGTGGGTGGGGAGGAGGATGAATAGGTTGGGGGGACGATGAGCTTTTCATGCGGGGTTCACTTAAAAAGAAAGTACTTTCAATCTCTCCTCTATAAGTAACATTAAACTGTGCTTTGTAATTAAAGCCTAAATTGTTTAGGCAATGGCTCCAAGTTGATTATCACCATAATGCATATGTTCCCTTGATGGGTTTTGATAGTCCACATACACTCCTAGATAATATAAGAAAATACATCAGCGAGATGATTAAATGCTCTCTGAACAGAAACATTTAAGAATTTCAAATGAGTTATATAATACACTTTACTTTATAATAGGTCTTGGGTATAAATAAAATCCACCACATATTTCTCAAGGAACTAAGCAAGATTTTAATTAAGAATTCTTGGGGTGCCTGGGTGGCTCAGTTGGTTAGGTGTCAGACTTCAGCTCAGGTCATGATCTCACAGCTCGTGGGTTCTAGCCCCTTGTCGGGCTCTGTGCTGACAGCTCAGAACCTGGAGCCTATTTTGGATTCTGTCTCTCCCTCTCTCTCCGCCCCTCCACCAACTGCGCTCTGTCTCTCAAAAATGAATAAACGTTAAAAAAAATTTTTTTAAATTCTTATAAAAGAGGGGCGCCTGGGTGGCTCAGTCACTTCAGTGTCTGACTCTTGATTTCGGCTCAGGTCACAACCCCAATGTCCTGGGATACAGCCCTCTGTTGGTCTCCATGCTGAGGCTGGAGCCTGCAGCCTGCTTGAGATTCTCCTCTCTCTCTCTCTCTCTCTCTCTCTCTCCCTCCCTCCCTCCCTCTGTACCTTTCCCCCACTTGTGCTTCTCTCTTTAAAAAAAAAAAAGATGGGGCGCCTGGGTGGCTCAGTCGATTAAGCATCCGACTTCAGCTCAGGTCATGATCTCACAGTCCGTGAGTTCGAGCCCCGCATCAGGCTCTGTGCTGACAGCTCGGAGCCTGGAGCCTGCTTCGGATTCTGTGTCTCCCTCTCTCTCTGCCCCTCCCCTGCTCATGTTCTCTCTCTGTCTCAAAACTAAATAAAAACATTAAAAAAAGAAAAAGGAAAAAAAAGAATCAAGAAAAAGAATTCTTAGAAAAGTGAAATTAGTTACAGCAAAAGCAGAAAAATCTAAGACCTTAAAAATAAAAGATACTTTTAATGACTAATAACATCTTAAGGACTTGTCACTATCTCGTAGTAACACACCTGAAGGAAAACAGTAATTCAGAACTTTGCTTCTTCACCAGAGAGAAGATGTTGGTCCCAAACTTCTCCAGCTGTGCCTGGTGTCCAGGTGAAGTGTGAGAGTGCCAGAGGCTCCCTGGGAAATGTCTGCCTCCCTTTCAACATTTTCCACCCCAGTCGGATCAAGATCAGGTTGATCAAGATCACCAGACCCTTGTTTACAGCCAATGGCCATGGTTAGAAATAATCTTTGATTTTTTATTTTTTTAAATGTTTTATTTAGCTTTGAGAGGGAGAGAGAGAAGGAGAGGGAACGGGGGAGGGACAGAGAGAGAGGGAGACCCAGAATCCAAAGCAGGCTCCAGGCTCCAAGCTGTGAGCACAGAGCCTGACGCTGGGCTTGAACTTACGAACGGTGAAATCATGACCTCAGCCAAAGTCAGATACTTCACCAACTGAGCCCCCCAGGTGCCCCTAGAAATAATCTTAAAATAATAGCCCCTAATACAATGTTACCAAATGGGAGCAGCTGTGTGGCACCTACTTGGGACCATGAAACCCTACTGGAAAAATATTTTCCAGTAAAAGCAGTCCTTATCCCTACCATTTCTCAAGATCCCCATGGGAAATGTAAATGTTGATGATTCCTAACCTTCATTTATGTCATGAAATCAGCAAATATTAATTGAATGCCTGTTGTGTCAGCCACTGCACTAAAATATACTTGTGATCCTGCCTTAACAGAGATTATCTTCAATTATAGAAAACAGCAAGCCTAACAAACATGTACAAAGGGGAAGAAAGGTATAAAACTAAGAAAAAAGTACAAGCTTCTATGGGTACAGGCAGAGGCACCCTGATTTAGGTCAGAGGATAAGGCCAGGATAAGGTCAGAAGGAAGGCTACTTAAGCTAAAATCTGACTTCTAAGGAGGACTCAGGTCATTGGGATTGTGTGGGAAGAAGACTTTTGGGCATGGAGACAAAGCTTTTTCTGGGCAGAGAAACAGCATGTGTAGAAAGGCTCAAAGAGAGTGCCAGCATATGTGATGCTAAGAAGGAATTAAAAGAAATTCTGTAGTTGGAGGCTGGATGGTGAAGGGGAGGGTGGCGCAATAAGAGAGATACAGGTCAGGAGACTCTCACAAGCGAGGAAAGCAATTTGTACTTTATCCAAGTGGAAAGGGAAAACAACTGTGTGGATTTCAAGATTGTAAACAGCCTGGGTTTTTATGGCTGTTACACTTGAATATGGTTTTGTTAAGACCTGGTACACACATTCTTGTGTGCTGTAGCACATTCTAAGCACAGAACATGGGGTGTGAAAATGGCAGATGAGTATCTGGACTTGACCTTTCTCAAGGAAATCCGGGTAGTGCTGTTTGAAGCAGCAAAGTGTCATGAAGGGAGAAGGTACACCATGAATCAATTACTGGGTAATAATATGACAAAAAAGGTGCCCAGGATGGTGAGGGTGATGTGTCAGAGAGCAATAGAGACCAACAAAGGGATCCCATGAGATAGATCACCATACTTTCGTATGAGAATTGCCCTAGACTTCATCTCTAGAGCTCTTCTCTCAGAACCCTACTGAAGACTGTCATTTAGCCTCGGGTCGGCATGGGGTCAGGCTGGCAGATGGCAACAATTCTGGCTACAGAGTCAAAGGGGCGGAACGTGATGTTTTCCCCGCTTACTACTTGCATCACAGGGCTAGACACACAATCTTCCTGGGTCTCAGCTTTCCCAACTTTCCAAATGTGGTGACAATTATTACCTCAGAGGGCGTTTTTGAGCAGTAAGAAAGAGCATGTGTGAAGGGTACCTAGAATATCCCTTGGCATCACAGTAGGCATTCAGTAAGAAGTGGTTCTTGCTGGGATGCTATTGGCTCCATTACCTCCCAGCATCAGGCCAAGGAAGAAAGAATAGAGGAGAGAATAAGAGGTTTGCTCATTAGGCATTAAGTGCCTTGGGAACTACTTTGTTGAATCTGAATTCCTTGCGTGGCAGAAAGTCAATAAACGTTCTTAGCTTGAGGACATGTGTTTGGTTCTTATTTCACAGTTGACATTCACATGGATACCAGGAATATGACTGCTAATTAAGTATTCATTGAGTAGCCTTTTTTCCTCATCACAAACATGTAATTAAGATGTCAGGGTATGCACGCACACCCACTCATGTGGGTGTATGTATGCATGTGTGCATGGAAAGAGAGAAAGTGAGAATTTCTCTATAATAGAGTCATAAAATTAGGGAGCTGGAGGTCCCTCTGTTACATATCACTCGTTTATCAGGATAACTCCAAGGCCAGATAACAGTAAACTTATTCTCCATTCAATATCGCTCACCTAACTCTATTCAGGTACATGATTTGCTCCCTGAATATTGCTTTATACATCTGCATGAAAGCAAATGAGGATAGGGCGCTTGAGGGTGCCAGATGGCTCTCTCCTTTACCTCTTTCCAATCTCATCTCAGATGACATTTCTGCTCCCTGTGGAAGCATGAGATTCCTAATGCCTAAAACAGGTAACTGTCCTCTAAGTTGCTGCTGTAAGAGAAGCTTAAGCCAAATGAGCCAGTGAACCAAACCAGCCAAATCTGTAACTGTGTGTGATTCAGAAGGGGCTTCCTTTAAATTCTATGAAGATGGGGACAGCACCAAGAACATATTTGCTCAATAATTTCACTGAGGAAATTAATGCCATGCCTCTATCTGAGTTTGTTACTTCCCACGGATGTGCCAGGCTTGATCAATACCCAATCCTTCCAACAGCCTCTGGAAATTCCCAGAGAGCTATTGAAAGGTGTGTCAGTAAGTCCTCTCAATTTATAAAAGATGCAGATTATCACTGGCCACAACTACCCAAAAGCAAGAGCCAAAAATAATATGAAACAGGAGGAAAAAATCTGTAATGACCTTAATTCCTCCTAAGAAAAAAAGCTGTGTTCGTTTAGGAAAAATCCCCGAAGACAGAAGGTGCAACCCCAGCCCTAGGTTGCCTTAATGTGGGTAAAACTATTCCATGTTAAGCAAGAGATGACAGATATACCCAGAAGGGGAGACGAGAGAAGGGAGATAGTGGGTACCTGCATACTCCGCAAAGTGATTCTCTCTTGAAACCCTCCCAAATCTTTGATAAAGTTGTTACAGCTCACTGAAGCCTTAAATAAATATATATTTTATGGAACTCAATAAAGGACTTTGTACCATGTTTTGCATGGGGTGAAACCAAAGCAATTAGCCTGAGAACAGGGGGCTGGAGAGGGGTTGTAGAGAAAGAAGCATGGCGGGCTGGATGGGTTGGGGAGGGCGGCGCACATGCTTATTCCAGAGCACTGGAGTTGGATTTGGGTCCAGTTTTACCAAGTCTTTACATAACAGCTGCCTAGGGGCATATGGGTAACAAATTTCTTATTAATGCCCAATGAATGTAAGTTGATCCACTAAAATCCACAAACTATATACAGCACCTCTATTACAGTTATAAAGTTACATGCTCTAAAGCTCTGTTACTTGAGTGATGGGGATCCACAAGCCATTTTAGAAGAATGGTGTCATACAGAAAGGATGGCTCTTGCTTAGGGGCAATTCCTAAGTAATTTACCCTTAACTGCTTAAAGGATATCCATTGCTGAACTTCATTAGACCCCAAAAGAAACTCCAGCTCTCCTGAGATCAGCAATTGGCCACTGGGGGTTAATGGAGAGAATTCCTATATGAAAAGTCTCTACTCATTCAATATTCAACAACATCGCTGTCTTCAAAAATGTTGCTAGCCAGGAACGCTCAGCAAACCTTCTCATAATAACTTTATTTCCAGCCCTTCCCAACAGAAAACTAGCCTGTGAAGCAGACCACAGAAGTGTACCGCTGATTAAGGACAAATCAGGTAACTTTCTTTTCAAGTGTTGTCTGATCATCGTACTTTAATGCCATCACCAAGCATGCCAGGGAACAAGAGACAACAGTCAGCAACGCAGTGCTGGTACGCGGATTAGCAACTCTAAAACCAACCCACCCAATAAAGGGCAGAGGAAAAAATAGTAAAGGAGGAGAAATGAAAATACATTCTGTGGACTGAATCAGTTTATACCCCTAATAGGTCTTAAAGCCGATTCCCCATTTTACTAGAAATCTTAATAACAAAAAGTTTCCATATAAAGTGCTGTCCATATAAGTCTTGAAATGAGTACAATTTCTCATGGAAGAGTAGTAACATTCATAGATAGATATAAGTTTGGGCAGCCCTCTCCAACCAAAGATGAGTCAAGCAGGATGATTTCTGTCTTCCGTAAAATAGAGTGCAACAGCCTTCCTATCTATTGGATCAGAAAAGGTTTCTAGAACTGATTTATCTGCTCTGTTCCAAGTTCCAGAAATAAAAATGAACTTTCCCATAGGAACCACCTGGTCCTCAGTGATGTTTAAGCCACCCTTGTCAAAGCGGCTGAAAGGAGAGGAATATTGTAGACTCACCATTTGGTGGCTGTACCAGTAGAGCGACGTTCCCTTCAGCACCACCCAGAACTTTTTCCATTTGTTGCTTAGGAAAGTTCCTTTTTCTTTTTTCTTATACAGCCACCCTTGGCAGTCAGCATGTCCCAGGTCTTTACATGATATCCTCCTCCGACTCATCGTGAAAAAACCTGCAGCAATTATATGAGAAGGTAAATAACACAGTACCCTGATTTACATGACCAAGTGAAAGGTAACTGTTGTTTACCTCTTGAGAGCTGAATTTTTTTTTTACTAAAATTTATGCAAAGTAAATGCAAAAAAAGAAAAGAATATTTATTTTATTTTTAAGCATTTATTTGGTGCTTAGAAGGTACAAGATATGACCAAAGAAAGAGGGAGGCTAATATGCAAGTGTTAGTCTAAGAATATTATTCAACAAGAATAAATTGAAAAAATTCAAATCATGAGCCTGGCAGGCATATCGTTGTACTAACACAGCTCCTTTCAAAATAATAGCAGTCATTATGCAATATAGAGAAGGGTTAATGCCCACCTAAACACAGCTACTTCCCGACTCCGGTGCCAGCTTTTCTAAGCTTTATTGACATACCATGAGGGATTAATCCAAATGAACAGCATGCCGTCATTTCTTAAAATCGAGCCAAAAATAACCAAAAATTTAATCTGCCATCCACCTTCTGATATGAGCATAAGACAGACAAAAAAATAAATAAATCTGATCCCAAAGAAGGCATCCGAGAGAAAACCCACACTCACGCACACGAAAAGGGGATAAAGAAACAAAAGAGATCTAATTACCTTGAGTTTTCTTTCTCTGCTTCTGACGCAAGGGAACCTGCTGATAATGCAGGAAGGAAAGAAAAGAGGAAATTTCTGATTGTGTTGTAACATTTGTAAAGAGAGAAGGAGGGAGGGGGTGGCAGTGTTTATGAGCAGGATGGAAGCTAAAAAAAACTCTCCAAGCAGAGCTAAAGGGGAGCTACTCGCTGAGGCACAAAATGTGCTAATTAGAATGGTATACGTTGAGCTGAACCTGAGGAAAGATACGAAGATGCGTAACTCGGCGTTTATCACTAATGTTTCCTGTTTCCACCACAGACAGTTTTAATGCTACCACTTCTGTTAGGGCAGGACAGTGTGCACTGAAGTTCTTAAAAATAATGAAATATTTCCCCTTTGACTTTTTTGTGGGTGTCAGAGAGAATCAAAAAACAGATCCTGCTTCTTCCCTGGCAATTTTTTAAATAACACCAATTAATTAAATAAACCGGGAAGCCAATTGCGATCTCACAATACTACCGGTTCGTATCAGATTGTTAAATCCATGGCCCTGCCACCATCTAGGGTTACACCTACACCACATGAATTCAATATCCCAGAAAAAGAAGTCCCACAACCTCTTTTGGTGACATCTAAGTATCTATCCTCCTTATCAGGAAATTCTTATCTACAGCCAGATTCAAATTACTCATTCTGTCTTTAAGCATCTCTGAATGTTTCTCACATGTTTCACAGAAGATAAGTTAATTTCAACTTCTATTTTATACTAGCTCTTCAGATATTCAAATCAGACATAAGATAATATATCTGAAATACACATCTTTCACAATACATTTTAAACAATATGTGTAAGATCAAACTATCAGCAAACATAGATAATAAAAAAAAAGAAAAAAGCTTTCAAATGGCCGTGTGTGTGTGTGTGTGTGTGTGTGTGTGTGTGTGGAGAGACGTTTTAGATTAAAGAAGTTGCACATTATCTAAGCTGAATTTACTCATATATAAAAGATGTAATCTTTTATGTTAACAAGTAGAGAATTTAAAAATATTGTACATAATCGCAAAGCAGCTCTAATGGTTGACATACAATCTTACCACAACATTTTATAATATAGATGTTCCTGGCTAGTATTCTGCATACCTAACTATTGACCTAATAGCTATTGTGTATGGTACTACTATATGTTTCAAGAGGGAATATGATACAGGGGAAAGAGGGTAGGATTTAAAAATCCAGGGGCCTGAAATCAGCTCCTGCCTGGGTAGCTGTGTTACCAGGAAAAAGTCAATTGACCACTCAGAACCCGTTTCCTTGTTTGTAAAGTCAAGATATTTCTATAATCCCAATATAAAGGTCTTACAGATTTTTTAACAAGGTTGTATGTGAAAATTATCTGAAAAGCAAAAAACATTATATGACTATATATAATATATTACACTATTACCGATATAAGCAAATACTTTATACTAATAAAAATTGCATCATTTTTAGGATAAGTGGGACTTGTATTTCCTTCAGCAACGATGATGAAGTCAATGTGCTTAAATTATTTTTCCTGGGAAATCTCATACTGACTTTTTATTTTACAAATGTTAGAATACAATTTTAGTCCTGCAGGAATCAATCATCCTTGTGAGAAAAGGGCATAACAAAAGCAGTGACTGCCCTAAGTTTTAGGCAAGAATAGATTTATTACAGTCCTGACACGTGACAAAAATCTAGGCATATTGTGACAAGGTCGTCTCAGCGCCTCTTCAACAGATATCTCCTATCCTGACCTGCATCTTGGTCTGAAATTCCCACCATTCCCTCCAATGGTCTCCTGGGGTCTTTTTACTAAGCAATTATCTGAGATCAGGGAAACAAAAAAAAAAAATATATATATATATATATATATATTAGCCCAAATATGTGTATCATTTGAATAGTTAAAACTTAGGTGAGTCAGGACTAAAGACAAAGGAGAGAGTAGGTAAATTTAGATGTGGGAACAGAGGCTTTCCTATAAGGTTCTGGCCCCAGATGACCAAGGTCAGTCACATTTAGTTCATAGAAAAAGAGCAGCTCTAAGAAGAACAAAGCATGGGAAAGTCACAAGAAGACAACTGTAGAGTCTGTAAAGGCGGGCACCATTGGGTCCATCTCTCCTGACTGAGCACCAGTGAATCTCCTCCATCCACCCATTTTGAGCCCCAAATGGGACTGGGAACTCTCCAACTCATCCATCCAACCCTAGGGCCGGCTCTAGAGAACGCCCAAATGAATCTATAGGTTTTACCTCAATTTTGCCCAAGACCAGCCCTTGGTGTTTGCTAGAATCTTGTGTCTGGGCTGGGTGAGATCGGGAGTTGCAAGCAGGACAATACCTCAAAGAGAGTGAACACTCAACACCAAGAAAGAACTTAGACCTTTTTTTAAGGGGGGTAAAGGAGTTTAGTCATTGAGGACACTCTCCTCTGACAATACTTCCCCTAAGGCAAATTATTATAAAATCTGTATTAACTGTTAAAACTGTTTTCCCCCAACCAGAAACAGAGCACATATTATAGAAATAACAAATTTTAGGGAGTTTCAGTTTCACCTCAAATATGTGAATTTGAAACCTAAATTGGTTTAGATGAGAGAATAAAAACAATCTTCAGAACTTCAGTGAGTTTAAGATACATTTTACTCCTCACAACAGGAAGTGGAACCCACTAACTAGTCAGTTTTAAGAAGATGTTACATGTGGGTTTTTTTCTTCACTAGGTAAGTGAAAAAAAAAAAAAAGCCGAGCAACCAGTTAAGCAATTTATGAGATAGTTTTTCAATAGTGGAATTATAACTCGTTATCAGAACAAGTGTCCAAAGCCTGATAAGATCTTCCCGTTGGGATGCTGTGGGTAAAAATAAAGAATTATCCTAAATTCTGAGTTTGCACTAACTTGGTTCTAAAACTGGGGGGAAATTTTTCTTTTAAATATATATTCCCTTTTTACTGGAAAGCAGTACTTTAATTTTACAAAACAGTTACAGAAATTCATGTGGTTATTAATCAGTCAAAACACACATAAACATACAAAGGAACCAGAACAAAATATACAAAGGGACCTTCCTCTGATGCCTAATGATGGCGCTAACACTCAGGTTACAGAGTAATTAGTCTAGTGACTTCCAATCTATATAGTAATTGTTAAATCCTGTGGGCACCATTTACCTCCATGATATATTGAAATTCACAGCAACGTGGTTTGTCACTTCATGAAACTTCATAACGATTCTTCTGGTCTTCAGCAAAATTGTACAATGATATGCTAGTAAATGCACCATGATCTGTGGCATTTACCAGTTTCCATGGTGTAAAGCCTCACATCATTGTCAATTTCAAGCTATCAATCCTTTAACCAAGGTACAAAAGTCCTAAGTATTTTAGTCAAGCCAATTCCAACTGACTGTGTTGTTAGCAACGTTTCTCCACGAACACCTTTCCCCCACAAAGATCGTGTCTCCTTCCTGGAAAAGTAAACTCAACTTTATATAGGGAGTTTTAAAGCTTTTAACTATTAAAATCTTACCAGAGAAAATACATGAAAAATTCACTTACTTTTTTTCAGAAGACTAACCTACCTTAAATATTACTCAATAATGCATATGAAAAAAAATCTCTAGTAGTAAAAACTGGAGTCAAATAATAGACATTCTAATAATAATAGGAACAGGAGATCATGACAGCTAGAAAATATATATAAAGCTTGTAGAACGTTTGCCATGTGCTAGGCACTGCCCTGAGTCTTTTCACAAATACCTGGATTGAATCTTCACAATAATTATGGCCTAGGTGCTCCCCATCTTACAGAAGAAGAAAACTGAAGCAAATGGAGGTCCAGTATTTTGCCCAATGTCATAGAAATAAATGGCAATGTGCAAAAGTTTATTTCAAGAACAAAACTAGTGGCAGCTTCTTACGATATTTGCGCTCGCTGTTGATGTTATATAAAGGAGTAGGACAGGGAATGTGAGTGGGACTAGAATGTGAGGGGAAGCTGGAGGCATAGAAGAGACAGAAGAAGGAATAAAGTGGGAAGACTAGGAAGAAGGGGGAGAAGGAGAGGAGAGAAGGAGCCAAAGAGAGGAGCTGGAAAAGGGAGGAGGGGCCAGAAGGGGAGAGTGAGGAGGAGGGAGAGAATGTAGAAAGTGAGGGAGAGTGAAATGCCAGGGAAGTTCTGGAGTTTCTAGCCTAGACAATTGGATAAATGACAGCAATATAGACAGCATAGTTTTAAATATACACGTCCAGTAGTAAACAGCAAATCTGATGTACATATGAGGCATCTAAGTGGAAATGCTCTGTATACATTGTACTTAAGGGTCTAGGGATTTGGAGAAAATCTGGAACAAGATATAGAATTGGGAACCATCAACGTATAGAGAGTACAAAACTTGAGCTAGGATAAGATCAGCCATGTGTGCAGAAGGACAAAGACTCCAAGTCAGAATCTGAAGGAGGCCCAATACGTTACACAGTAGCAACAGAGAAACAATCAAGGAGACTGAACATAACAGCTAATGAAAAGATACAGAAAATCAGAGGAGGGGTTGTCCTGGAATTGACCAAGAGATTTGTGGGGGGGTCTTTAATTTTTTTTATGTTTTTGTTTATATTTGAGACAGAGAGAGACAGAGCATGAGCAGGGGAGGGGCAGAGAAAGAGGGAGGCAGAATCCAAAACAGGCTCCAGGCTCTGAGCTATCAGCACACAGCCGGATGTGGGGCTTGAACCCACAGACTGTGAGATCATGACCTGAGCCAAAGTAGGGACGCTTAACTGAATGAGCCACCCAGATGCCCCTTGACCAAGAGATTTGAAAGAAAGGGGAGTCCAAAACATCAAGTGCTGCCCGTGTAAAAAAAAGAAAGATCCACTCTCAGGTAAATACTCCAGCCCAGAGAAACACATGCCCCTATGCACAGTGGAGATCACAGTTTGTTAATTGCACCATTGTACTGGTAATACACAACTGTAGAATGCTTATGTGTTTCGTATGTGGGTGGATAAACAGCGTCCTTTTCCTTTAGTGCCATGGTCTGTCAGAACTAGCGCTACCTGGGCAAAACAAATCTCAAAAACGCCATGTTGAAAATTAAATGCCTGTAATAATGCTATTGTTTATAAGATTGTTAAATATTGCGTGTAAATACTAAAGTTGCATGGGAATGATAAACATCACAATGTAACTTGGGGTGAATGAGAGGGAAATGGAAAAAGGAAGGCGTCAATAGGAAAACACGACTGTATTTGTATTCTATTCCTTTAAAAATAATAAAAAGTAACAAAAGAAGGAAGAAATATATACTCCATGAGTTATAATATGAATATTCTTTAACTTTTTGGATATGTTCCAAATTGCTTTCAAGAATCCTACTTAGAATCTCCTGCAATATATGTTCAGTTCTCTGCAATCTAGAGTATATATTGGGGTCCTATTTCAGAATTTCAGAAATCCTTCCACTTGCTTCTTTTTTTTTAAACTATTCCACTAGTTTCTGCTCTTAATTTATTATGCCTATATCTTTAATTTTCTTTATATTTACTGTGTTATTCTTGTTCTAATTCCTGCAGGTGATTTCTCATTTATTATCATTCTTTGCTTTTAATAATATATTTAGAGCTATAAATTTACATCTAAATTCTACCTGAATCTCCCTGGTTTTCAATTCTAAGTCAGTTCTCTCCACCCAGTGAGATATTCTAGAATGTACTTGTAAGTTTCCTAACTTATGAGAACCTTCTACTAATCTTTTTCTTTTTGAGTCTTAATGTCATTGCTTTCTGTTCAGAAAACACAATCTTTATGGTATCAATTTCTTGAAATATGCTAACATTTATTTGTGACTTGCTACATAGTCAAGTTTTGTAAGCATTCAATGTAAACCTCAAAGTTGCTAATTTTGTTTTCCAAATATCTCCTATCCCTATGTAAATTTTGTTGCTGGAGCTATAACTTTATTAGTATTTCTATTATTTTCAATCTTTCTGTGTGGTATTTCTGTGTGTACGGTTTTTGTTTACTTTTTCTATTTCTTTTATAAACATCCTATAATCAGATTTTTATTTTTTTTAATATGAATATATATGCCTCTTGATAGGTGTTTAATCTACTAACATTTACTGTAGTTTCATTTTGTGTTTTCAGTTTACATTTATTTTATTTTCTCCCTTTCTTCCATTTCCTTACATGGTATTCCTCTGATGCTCAATTTACTATTTTAATTTAGTATTTCTAAATTCATCATGAATATGTCACGTAATTCAGCACATTTAAAATTTTTTTTTTAACATTTATTTATTTTTGAGACAGAGAGAGACAGAGCATGAACGGGGGAGGGTCAGAGAGAGAGGGAGACACAGAATCTGAAACAGGCTCCAGGCTCTGAGCAGTCAGCACAGAGCCCGACGCGGGGCTCAAACTCACGGACCGTGAGATCATGACCTGAGCTGAAGTCGGACGTTTAACCGACTGAGCCACCCAGGCGCCCCAATTCAGCCCATTTTAACTCCTGCTTCGATGCCTTCTCTCTTGGTACTATATTCTAGATTTTTATTTTTCTGTTAAAATGTTATTATTACCATCATTACTCATCAATAGACAATTAAATTTAGTGCCATATGTTATCAATTTCTGTGATCACCTTTGTTTCCTTTATCAAATATCTGTCTGTTGGGTTCACTTTTCTTTTTCCTGGAGTACCTCCTCTAACAGTCCATTTAATGAGGATTTACAGGTAGTAAATTCTGAATGTTTATCTAAACAGTAATGTCTTTATTTTGCCATCAAAATTGAATGATAGTTTAGCTGAGTATACAATTCTGTTCACCTGGCACTTTGGAGCGTTTAATCATTTGTCTGTCATTTATTGTATTGATGAAATTGCTATCAGTCTGTAATTCTTTGTATGTGATCTTTTCACTCTTTTAAGACATAATTATCATCCTTGATATTCTGTAGTTTATTACATTGTATCTAGTTATGGACTTATTCTTTTTTATACTGCTCAATCCTTAGAGTGAACTTTTTTTTTAATTTTTTTTTAAACGTTTTATTTATTTTTGAGACAGAGAGAGACACAGCATGAACGGGGGAGGGGCAGAGAGAGAGGGAGACACAGAATCGGAAGCAGGCTCCAGGCTCTGAGCCATCAGACCAGAGCCCGACGTGGGGCTCGAACTCACCGACCGTGAGATCGTGACCTGAGCTGAAGTCGGCCGCTTAACTGACTGAGCCACCCAGGCGCCCCTAGAGTGAACTTTTGATAACAGCATTTGTATCCTTTTTTAAGCATGGAAAATTAGCAGAGATATTCAATAATGCTTTCCTACATTTCTTTTCATTCTCCTCTTTTGCCACTACTATCAAATATATATTAGTTTCTTTTTCTTAATATTTAATGTTTCTCTCTCAGTACCACATATGTTCTGTATGTCTTTTAATTTGCCAATATTCTTTTTGAAAGGATCCAATGTTGAGTTAATACCATTGGCTGCACATTCTATTTCAAAGAATATATTTTCACTTCTAATACTTCTAGATATGTTTAAAACCCACTTCGTTTTCATATTTTTTTATTTGTGCCTGATAATCTTTCAAAAATTTTTCAAAGATATTTTGAGTTTCGTACTTAAATTTTTCTGTCAGGCTTTTAAAAATTGATTTCATGTAAAATAAAGTCTCCCTTGAATTTTTATTGTATAGTCTATCTTCCTTGGCATTTAAAAAATCTATTTTGTAATTTAAGTTTACAGAATATGAGTAGAGAGGTTTTGTTTATCCATTCTCTTTTCTCTTCTCTTCTCTCTCTCTCTCTCTTTCTCTCCTTCTCCCCTTCCCCTATTGTGCCCATGGCTCCCTTCTTATCAGTTTGCAGATTGCCTCTACTGGGTGTAGAATCAGTCCTACAATCATGTGTTGAGGTGATCATAATGAATCGTTGAGGTGATCATAATGAATCTTGCATACCCAGTCACTAATCTAGCTGGTGACTAGGTTCAGTTCCTGATGTTGAGGCTGTGTTCCTGTCTCCCACTCCCTATCCTCTAGGGGGTTAATTGCCTAAGCCCAGGCAGGGGTTTGACTATTGTTTTCTCTTCATCTTTAGCACCTTTCACAAGTCGGGGAGCCCCTGTTTATTTGTCACCAAGAAATGAATGTAGCTCTCATCACATTTAGGAGCAGTTTTTAATCCCCTTAAACTGGTCCAGGAGGCAAACTACTTTCTCCCTCCGGACAAGGTACCCATTAGTCCCATAGCTTCAGTCTTGCTTGCTGCTTTTCACTTCTGATCCTCAGAGCTTTTACTGTATTTTTAACCTATCTTCGCTTTTTTGGTTTTCCCTATTTCTCTTTGTCTAGCATTGTTCTATGTTTACAACATAGTATAGTATCAGAGTGTGAACACACAGGACCATTACTGAAAGGAAACCAGTCATTTCATTGATAAGATTCTATCTTGAAATCACAGTTTGAGTGACAAGAAATTCCCTTTTCATAGTAGCCTCACTATGCCACCAAGACATCTATTCATTTCCTTTCCTGGCACCTTAAACTTTATTCTATTATGCAGAAATTTCAAGTATTTTGACAACTCCATACTTTTGAATACTTTATTCCCTACCCCATTTTTCATCTGGTTAATGCTTACTCATCTTTCTGACCCAAGTCAAATGCCACCTCGTCCATGAAGTGTTCTCTGACTTTAGAAGGCAGTTAGCTCCTATGATAATCTTACATTCATGCAGTGATATTTATTTGTAGTCACTGTAATAATTGCCTCATATTATCTCCCCAAAATCCTCATGATAGGTACTATCTTTATCTTCCTTTCCACAAATGAGGAACTTGATCTCGGTGAAGTTAAGTAACGTCTCCTTAGATCACACATAACGAGAAGCAGAGCCAAGACTGGACCCCAAGCCAGTAGGACTCCTAAGCCTACTGTTTAACTCTATGTTACTTGGCCTATTCTGTCTTCTATATCCCACCATACTTTGCTGATGGCTCGGCAACAGATATTATAATTTATGTTTATATATCTGTGTGGTGCATACATGATGGTAACCCTATCCACCAGATGTTCCAACTCAGAACCTGTGAGTACTCTCAGGCCTTTCCTCTAGTTCACATGTTTATTCAATCATTACCCCTCTTCATTTGATTCTTCAAGTTTTCTTATCTCTTATCAGCTCGTGCTTGAATAACTATAACTCTCCACAGACTCAATGATTGGCCAAGACTTCAAGACATAATTGATGTTCTTGATCATGTCATGACTTCAAAATCTAGCACCTAGCCCAATGCCTGACACAGAAAGGACACTCAATAAATATTTGCCAAAAGACTGACTATGTCCTATGTCAATTTGTACTTCACATGATGCCTTACTAGTAGTCCTGGCACATGTGGAGATTTAACAAATACCTGGAAAGCCATCTACTGCTTGATTACACAGAGCTGAGAAATGCCCCCACTAAATAACATCCGCACAGTTAAGCAACATGAAGATTGCCCCAATACCTTTCTTACCCCCAAAGCAGCACATGCATAGAGAAAAGTTTCTGGTATTAACTGACACTAAATTTGAACCCACCTGAAGTGTTGACCCTTGATATTTCTTTGAAGGTAAAATAACCATGTGCTCAACAAATCTCTACTTTTATCTAAAATACCGTTTCCTCAAAAACTATCACAGCTTTCTCCAGCATCCTGTTTTAACCATGTCCTACAAATAGTAAGAATCTGAAACCAAAGAAATAAGAATGCAGGGGACAAAAGAAGAGCACTGGAAAGGGGGACAGAAGTTTTCCAGTGGTAGTTAACAAGACCCTACCCGGTAATCTGCTCCCCAGACAGCTGTCAGGCACTGTTCCACAGGAAGTCCTACTTGGAACAGCAAATATGTGAAACAGCCTCCCAAGTTTGATCTGTGCACAAGGCCTGTGCACAGCAGTGTTGGCATAGCGGAGTTATGTTCATGTGGCCTAAATGAACAAGCTGCCAAAATGTGAGCTCTTTTTAGTAAATCAAAAATGTGAAAACTAAATTCCTCACTTCATCCCCGAATATCACCCCAGCCCTGAGGCACACACGATGAGCACAGAGTTCAAGTGAGGGGCAGGCAGTTCCCCATGGGGATGAGAATCATGTCTAGACTGTTCACCACACACAGAACACCCAGGCAACAAATGTTCCATAAGTGATGAATGCAGAGCTTTATTGTGAAGTAAACACAACAAATACGGGTTTGCTGTTAGACAAATCATCTCACAGATGACAGTCCAGGAAGCAGCAGATGAACCCAGCCACGGCACCAGAAGTAAATGTCCCTTCCCATTCAATGAGCCTGCTGTCCTCATGGAGCATGAAAACTGAGCAAAGTTACCATGATTCATATGCAGAGTTTTCTGTTTCAGGAACAAGTTGTCACTTGACATTTAGGCAATATTTAATAAAACAATTTTATTTAAAAGAATTCTTGGGAAACCACTGTAATAAGGTTCTTATCTAAGATGAATCTGACCATTTCCTGCCCACAAGAGCCATCCCTGAAAGTAAGAATTCTCAGAAGCTTTAGGTGAAAGAACTAAATATGACGATACAAGAGATGATGTGTAGCATTCCCTCTAACCCTTGTCGTCTTCAAGGTAAGGCTGTTTTCCTTTCTTGGCTACAACTAAAATCTGAGAACAGAGAACTTTCTTAATCAAGCCTTTAAGATTCGTGTATGCTAATTGTGGTTTGTTTGTTTGCTTATTCATCTATTTCTTATTTTAGTGAGAAACTAGTCATATCAGAAAAATAAGCAATACTCATTTAGTGTATAATACTGTGTTATCACCACAGCATGATGCATGGAAAGCCTTATAAATATGGAGGACTACACAAGTGGATTCTTAGAAATGTTTAGGGATTGTACCAAATCTAATGATTATGTTGTAGATTTCCCAACAAGCTATGACCCAGATCCTAGAGACAATTATGCTAATTCTTTATTTCAGGCCACGATTTGGTCAATTGTGGCTTTTGTTTATTCAACCCCCAGTTCTTGCACAATTACTCCGTGCCAAGGACCCAAGATTCAGAGGCAAGCAAGCTCTTACACAGCTTCCAGTCAAATGCAGAAAAGAAAGAATTGAACAAGGATAATGAGGTCCATATGGAAGTGCCATTACCCAGGATCAGGGAGTCAGGGGAGTTAGGGGAATCACCCCATGGGTTGATAAAAACAAAGGTCCCAAGGATGAAGGCCTGAGCATGAAAGGCTCTAATACAGGAATGCAGGTGTGAACCAGAAGGCACCCACCACAGAGTGTTGGGGAATAACCACACTGAGTAGTAAAGCCAACATCACACAGAACCTTGTAAGTTACATTTGAAAGTATGAGGTTTACCCAAAAGTCAATGGGAAGCTGCTGAACAGATGTCAGCAGGCAAGGGACACAAAGTTATTTGCATTTAAGAAAGTTCACTCAGTCTGTTGCATGGCAGGTGGATTGGAGGGTCAAGGGAGGTTGGGGGCGGGGGGCAGGTGCAGAGGCAAGGATCCCAGCAGGGATAGGGAAGGGCAGTGTTGTGCTGTGAAGACAAAGAAATACCAAGAAGGTGAAACCAATGGAACTTGGTGAGTGAATACCTTTGGTTCTCTGGGAAGCTTTAGCTCTAAAAATTCTGTTTTTTTCAGAGTAGAGAAAAGGCTACTATCAGATAATGAACAACTCAGCTTAACCAGAAAAAACGCTATTCTACCACACACATAATAAAATCTCAGATGCTTAGAATCTAGTTTCTTGGGCAGTTTTATTGGCACAATTTACCATGCCAACCTCAGCAACTGTCAGGTCACGATCAACAAAAGTGCCTTAAAAGTACTGGCCTTCACCCCTGCTGATGGTAAGTTCCCCATCATAAGCACCAAACAGAAGGCTCAGCACATATAGCTCAATAAACGTTAGGTTATTGGAAATGAAGTGTGATTCGGGATGTGATTAGGTCAAATGTGTCAAGCCTACTGAAACTACCTAGCATAAAAATAGGTCTCCTGTGCTACATTTTATTTAGAGAACAAATGACAGCAGAAAATTGAACTAATTTTCTGAATGGAAATATAAAGTAGGGTAACCACTGAAAAGCAACTGGAAGAAATGCTTAAGAGAGATGTTTAGCCGTACCACCTAGACACTGATGGCCGCGAGATAAAAATAACAGGTAAATAGGCACACGAGGAGAGCTGAGCTGATTAAGTCTGGGAGTGGAGGATGGCTCATGAAATGAGAAAGACCCATAAATAGCCAGAGTTCCCACCAATGAGGGTAGAATCCACCTGCTCCGGGGTCCAAGGGGAAGCAGGTTACATACAGCAGCAGTGCTGGCTCTCAATTGCAGATTGTGTGGGTGGTAGGTTAGTCCTTTGGTAATCAAATCTTCAGTGTGCACCAATAGCCAGGGTTATACTCTACTTAAGATGTGGAGATTGAAACATGTTTCAGGTCATACTTAAATCTCCAGTTCCTACCTAGTACAGTGGGTGATAAATGATAGAGTCGGGACAGGTAATCAGTGAACTTTAAATGAATGTTTGAATGAGTGAATGAATTTCTTAAAGTGCTTAACTGCTCTCTTACTATCTTAGTTTCCATTTCTTCTTAAATATATAAGATCAACTCCTTCCAGTTGGAACACTACATTCTTTCAGTAGAAAAGGGAAATAATGTAAAAAAAATCAAACCCTCCATTACTTTTCTCAAGGATCTAACCATTCCAGTTCTTCCATTTCTTTGCTCTGTATAACATGTCCTTATCATCATATGCACTTTTTCTTTTTAAAAATTTTTATAAACTTTGGGAACTCTAAGCTTTAGTGTTCCTGACTATTTTACAAATCTGTGATGCCTGTCTTTTGCCCTTGACCACAGGACCTTCCTTGAACACCCTAAGCATATGCCTTCATATTTAATCTTGGCCAAGTCTCCCACTGCGGCCTCATTTATTCTCTTAGGTGTTCCCCTTCTTTATCTTCATCATGATTATTCACATTTCTATGATCAAACAACACCTACTCATTTGTGTCCAAGGGATCACATTTGCCTTTTCCGCAAGTTTTAGATGGCAAATTTCCCAGGGTAAATAATGAACTATAATTTGTGTTTTCATTTTTAGTTTTCTGCAGTCCTGTCTCCCAAAGTTTCCACCATTTTCATCACTAGCAAGCTTTTCCTTCTCATTTAGAATTAGCATCAGAATTAAAGTGCTCTCATTGCTTTCTCTATTTCTGGAATAGGAAATTGTTAACAAAGCAGAGAATTAATCAACTGCCTTGCTTTTTAGTAAGGTGTCCCTTCCAGGAGCTTTCTAGTTCATTCCATTTCTCCATCACGATTCCTACAACCTGCCTTGACATCCATTTCCTAATTTGCATCAGGAAATTATGGTCCATGCCCCCTATTTTGCAGGAAGTCTATACTGTATTCTCTCAATACCCCATTTCTGGTTCTGCTTTTGGCTCTACTCCGAAAACTATCCTATGCATCCATCATGAGGTCATTAGATTTGCCAAAAGATACACACTATACAGTCCCACACTACCCCACACCCCTCCTATTAGAAATATCATGTTAATTTTATCAACTATTTAATTTTCTCTGCTTAGTGTCCTTGTCTAATAGAGATAACATACTTGCTCAGTGGATTTACCTAAATAGGCAAATTTATAGCTGTAAAAGTATTTTCAAAAAAGCCTAAAATTTCAGAATAATTAGCAGAATTTTTCCCATAGACGTCGCATGAGAGGTTGTGCTATTACCATAGTTGACCTAAAACACAGAGGCAATTTATGTATCGTATATTAAAATCATGGTTATGTTTTTGATCTTTAAAAGCAAATAGCTAGCAGTCTTAAATGCTTGGTGATCATAAGAAACCCCCTGAAACCTAACAAAAGGATCATTTAATCCCATCGTGGCTAATGAAATGGAGGACAGTAAGTAGCTAGCCAAACTCAAGATCAATTTGTTTATTTTTTACTCATTCATCAAACTGACAGTATTTAAGTCTGCAGTGTCCCAAACAGTACTCACAAGAGCATTGCCATCAGTAGCCATGTATGATGTCAAATTGGTGGAAACAAAAGCTAGAAGAGAAAAAAAAGAGTCTCAGTTAAATGTGGGATTAAAGTGTTCATAAAAGAATATTATCTCAGGGTGCCTGGTGGCTCAGTCAGTTAAGTGTCCGACTTCAGCTCAGGTCATAATCTCGCAGTTCGTGGGTTGGAGCCCCGCGCGTCAGGCTCTGTATGGACAGCTCAGAGCCTGGAGCCTGTTTCGGATTCTGTGCATGTGTGTCTCTTTCTCTGCCCCTTCCCTGCTCTCACTCTCTCTATCAAGAAAATGAATAAACATTAAAAAAATTAAAAACAAAAAGGATATTATCTCTTTGATACAGGGGGAGGCATTTCTAATTTGATTGATGAATTTCACAATAAAAGCAATTAACTCAATGGCCTTTTAACACAGAGCTATACACTCGGTTCATAAAATAAACCAGAAGTTTATTTGTACATGGGTCAGTATCCTTTCACATCTACAGCAAGACATGCATGTTATTTACATACTTAATATTGTGTTGTATATAAACAAATATCTGAAAAATGAAAATATTTTCCTCTTTATGATGAACAACACAGTGTAAGATGGCGAAATATTTGATCGAATACTATTCTGATTATATTCACTAAACAATTTCAAAAATGTAACTAATCCCCGTGCCTCAGAAATCCCAACTTTAGTATGAAGATGAGCTGCTTTTGATGTATTACACTTTGTAGTGGATGACCTGAAAGACAACATGCTCTGTGGTTTCAAGAAAAGTGGATGAAAACAAAAAGAAAGAAAACCCATATTTTCAGACTTACTAAACATGCTCCAGCCACTGAAACTCTTCCAAAACAGAGAGCCTTTCAATCTCTTTCTCCTTACCACCAGAGATACAGACTCATAATCTTCATGACTTTATGCCTTACACCATGGTTCCCAAATCTCAAAGAATGCATATCCCTTTTTAATGTCAAAAACACCATATCTATATTACGTAGATATGAATAAAACATTTATTTGGAAAATGCCAAAGGAAAAAAACCACAGTAAAAATGATTGGCAAATTTAATTACTTAATTTTTATTTATTTAAAAAAAATAGACTAAAACCTAAATAAAAACACAAGCTGCTGATAATATCTGCAATATATACTTAATACATAATAATCAATTAAAAAATGGGCGGAAGACCTAAGTAGCCATTTATCCAAAGAAGACATACTTAGGACAACAGACATATGACAAGATGCTCAACCTCACTGATCATCGGGGAAATGCAAATCAAAACTACAAATGAAGAAAAAAAAAAAGCTACCCAAAACTATGTCACCTCACGCCTGTCAGAATGGCTAAAATCAACAACACAACAAACAACAGGTGTTGGTGAGGATGTGGAGAAAGGGGAACCCTCCTGCATTCTTGGTGGGAATGCAAACTGGTGCAGCCACTGTGGAAAACAGTATGGAGGGGTTTCCTCAAAAAGATAAAAACAGAACTGCCCTACAATTCAGCAACCGCACTACTAGGTATTTACCCAAACAGTACAAAAATACTGATTCAGAGGGATACACGCACCCTGCTGTTTATAGCAGCATTTCCTGCAACAGCCAATTTATGGAAACAGACCAAGTGTCCATCGACTGATGAATGGATAACAAAGAGGTGGTGTATATATACAATGGGAAACCACTCAGCCATAAAAAAAAGAATGAAATCTTGCCATTTGCAACAATGTGGAAGGAGCTAAAGAGTAATATGCAAAGCAAACTAAGTCAGAGAAAAACAAATATCCTATGATTTCACTCATCAGTGGAATTTAAGAAACAAAACAAACAAGCAAAGGGAAAAAAATAGAGGGAGGCAGACCAAGAAACAGATTCTTGACTATAGAGAACAAATTGATGGTTAGGAGAGTGGAGAGAGGTGAAGGGTGAGGGGCGGGTGAAATAGGTGGTGGGGATTAAGGATTGCACTCGCTGTGATGAGCACAGGGTGTTGTATGGAAGTGTAGAATCACTATACTGTACACCTAAAACTAATATAACACTGTATGTTTTTGGGGTTTTTTTTCTAAAATTTTTTTTAAACGTTTATTTATTTTTGAGACAGAGAGAGACAGAGCATGAACGGGGGAGGGTCAGAAAGAGAGGGAGACACAGAATCCGAAACAGGCTCCAGGCTCTGAGCGTCAGCACAGAGCCCGACGTGGGGCTCGAACTCACCAACTGCGAGATCATGACCTGGCCGAAGTCGGATGCTTAACCGACCAAGCCCCCCAGGTGCACCTATAACACTGTATGTTAACTGCAATTGAAATAAAAACTTTTTAAAAATCATCATTATAAAGAGTTCTTAAATACCGATAGGAAAATCATAAGCAAACTAATAGAATAACAAGTGAAGAAAATTCAAAAAATAAAAATACAAATGACTGATGTTTAACCTCATTAGCAATAAGTGCAAAATGAAACATGATTTCATCTTTACTCTTCAAGATTAGTACACACACACAAATTAAGTGGTAGAAGCCACATTTGTGAAGGTGTGCTGCAAAGAATAATTTCGTGTTGTTGGAATGTCAAATGATTACAGCCTCGCTGGAGGGTGGTTTTCCGAGATGACGGCGATGACAATCAGCGACCACCAACATTTGCAGAGTCGTCACTATTTGCTATCAACCATGCTATATACTACCGTCCTAAACATGCAAAGAGTTTCATGATGTATTCTTACTGAAAAAAATAGGGTATCATTCACTTTTTATCATGAAAATACAGGTTTATATACATACATCTCATACATCAGTGCATTGGGGGGGGAAAGTCTGAAGATATTTGTAGCAGAATGTGTGCAGTAATCATCTATGAGAACTGGAATAACCACATAATGTATTGTTTGCTCCCCAATGTGTTTATTTCCTACCATAAGTATTTATTTATAAAACAAAAATGTTCGGATAAAATGCTATAAATATTTTATTGGCTCTTTATAGCAATGTATTTTTAATATCCGTTGATTGAGCAAATACATAATAAGCAAAAGTTGGTTTACATTCAGCAGCACTTTTAGACAATGAAGGTTGTAAACCTCTACCAGAAGTTAAGAGCAAAGCTTTGGAATGGTCTGGACTGGATTTAAATCTCAGTTTGCCAATTTACTGTGTAATATTGGGCAAATGACTGGTATTATAAATATGCAAATGACTGGGCATTGTAGTAGTATTTCTTTCTTAGGGTCAGACAAAAATGAAGTGAGAAAGTATCGTTATAATACTCATAGCAGTACCTGACATGTTAAAAATATTCAATAAATTCTTTTACCATCATAAAACATATTTATGCCTTAAGCACACACTTATTAAAGGTCAACTATATATACCCGTTAAATATGATGTAAAGCATTGCTGTGTAAACTTTCCTTATTCAGAGGGATCACCAGCCCCTCCCCTAGAATAACATAATGGCTACATTTGTTGTATTTATTAAGCCATTACTACATCCTCTACCAGTTGATGATTTTCATGTCTCATGCCATCTGATTGTTACAATCACCTATGAATAATCCACTATTATTACTCCCATGTCTCAGAAGAGGCAACTCGGAAACTTAGAATCCGGATATTTCCAGATTCAAACCCAGGCTCCACAGCCTGCTCTCTTAAATTCTCTTAACCTTCGCTCCCCCCAACAGGACAGTGTTCATAATTAACCCTTCAATAGCCATGGCATTTTACATACCACGATGCTGTGGGCAGGTCTACCTGATTGGACAATGAGAATATCAAAGGTAGAGGCAAGACCCATACATCTTCATGCCCCTGAGCCTATCCCAGGGAAGCACACAGCTTAGGCAAGAGTTGTCAAAATGTTTTTTTTAACTAATAGATGACACCATCAGAAAACCTTATTATTTCAGTGGAATTCTGAATGTCTTCACTCGGCCAGATTTCTAATAGCAAAATAAGCAGAACTGACAGAAGAGGATAGAAGACAGAGAGAAAAATTCAGCACTGATTCTTCCACTAAGCATTGGGGTTTGTTGACACTGATGTTAAGCCTTCCTTTGATCGCGCAGAATATGTCTCTTATACATATTGTATTCCTTAAACTCCTAACAGTCTCTTGGGTGTGTTCTGTCTACACCCATTGCAACCACCATAGTCAAAGGCACCTCTTTCCTGAACCATCGCAGAAACATCCCAGCTGATGTCCTAGCTTTACTTACCCAGAGTGAGGTTTTTTCAATGCACATTTAACTATCCTCTCTCTCCTTAAATCTCTACCATGGCCATTGAAACATGAGGTAAAGACCAATATCATGAAAATCTACAAGGAAGGCTTTGCCTGGCCTCTGCCTCCTCTCCAGTCCCATCTTGGATCATTTCCATGTCTCTTTCTTTCCTGACTCACTAGCTTTTTTTTTTAATTCCTTAAACATGTTTCTACTAATCTCAGGAGCTTTACGCATGCTCTTCCACAGCCCGCACCCAAGATGGTTGATACCTACCATTTAATCTTTACCTATACGTACCATTTAAGCCTGTAGACCAAAGGTCATTTAGTCAAGAAAGCTTTCCCAGTTCCTCTGAGAGATCAATCCCCTTTTGCATTCTCTCCTGGCATGTTATCTTTTTTTTTTTAATTTTTTAATAATTTTTTTATGTTTTTTTTTTTTTGAGAGAGAAACAGACAGGGTGGGAGGAGCAAAGGGAGGGAGACAGAGGATCAGAAGCAGGCTCTGCGCTGACAGCAGGGAGCCTGACGTGGGGCTCAAACTCACAAACCATGAAATCATGACCTGAGTCGAAGTTAGACGCTCAACTGGCTGAGCCACCTAGGCGCCCAGCACGTTATCTTTTAGACACAGAAGTTCTCATAATTGTACTGAATTATTAATGTTACAATTGGTTCTTTAACATCTGACTCCCCACTATAGTATAACTGACCAAAGGACAGGCACTATATCTTCTCTTGTTCACTTGTTTACTGCTGTATCCCTAGTCTTAGTACACACAGGGATTCAATAGACATTTGGGGAGTAAATGAATTAAAAACACAAACAATAAAAGTACTCAACTTTGGATGAGTTTCCATAAGGAAAACCTATAAATTCTAATTTTGTTTGTTTGTTTGTTTGTTTAGGGGAATGGTGCGGTCAGGAATATCCCACTAGAATTATCCTTCCCAATCTGCAAGATGTGGTGATGACACTGTGTTGATGTCAGACTTCCCTAATTCAAAGAGCTGATGGGTAGAAACAATATGTGCTCAGGGGTGGGGGCAGGGAGGAATAAGTGGGGAGACCTAGGCATGGACGTGCCATTGTAGAGGCTATGTATATTAAGTAAACAGTTTACTCAATAATTTTAGAGTTTCAGCACTTCTTAAAATAGTGAACATATATGAAATCTAAAATTTCACCAAAATTATTCAAAGATAATTTGGGACAGAAGAATCATCAAAACAATTTAAGCCCAACTCTGGCTTCTCCTCTTCCGTAACAAAGCACATGGCCATAACCCAGAAGAATTAAGAAGTGAAATGGTAGTCACAGAGACTAACGTAAACACATTTGCTTATTGTTTCGACAAAGAGAACCAGCTCAGCTAACCTTGTTACAGCACACATGTTATCTATATATTGACACACTGAATATATAGGTCCAAGATTTTGATAAAAATACTTATAAAGCACACAAAGGAGTTTATGAAAAATAAGAATGACACTGACAAAAGTGTTTTGAAAGTAATAATTTTGCCTTATTCCCAACCCTTCATGAGAATATTAGTTTAAGCAAGGTGCCCATATGTTAAAAGAGTTAAAAGGAAGAAGGAGTTTTTTGATATGTCTTCACAAAAGAGTTTTTTTGCTAAAGGATTTTTGTATAATTCCCAGGACTTAAAAATGTATAAGAACCCAATGACAAGACAACAAATAACTTTCATAAATCAAGAGGTATATAGTTCTTTGCTGTCAACAAAATTAAAGGAAAATCTATTTTAATGGTTTGTTAATTATTAAAAGGAGTTGTGATAGCTCACATATACTTGGCATATACTTGGAAAGAATTCAAAAGTGCTTCATTTCCATCTATTTATTTATGTGAAAAACAGTTTTAAGTGCTTACATATATAAAAACCAACAATAGGATTAAAATTTGCTCTGAACTCTCTCTCATTCTAGCAATAAATAATATTTACCTAGAAGTAGTTCCATAATTAGAGGAAAAGCCTCATCTATCTCATTAAATAGTTCATTTTCAATAAAAACATGTACCTCTTGTATTAATCATTATTTGTCAAAATAGCATATTCATGTTGTCAAATTATATACTACTAATAAATATGATATAACCCACTCCAAATGAAATCTTATTGGCTTAAAGAATTATGACACACAAAAAATTAAATTAATTTCAGTTTAAATATGTATTTTTTTGCTGAAATGCATAATGTCATCAATTAAAGTTTTTGAAGCAAAAAATAAATTATACAATTGTACAAAAATCCATGGAGTAGTAGAATGAAAATATGAGTTTCGGGGGGCATGGGGGTAAATAGAACAATGTAAAATTAAAACTCTAAAGATGACTTTTTAAAAAATAACTAATGAAACATATAAAATCTCTGTGCTATTTAGATCGCCTAGGTTATATTTAAGTATAACGTTTTATATATTTTTATATATATTTAAATATAATCTTTTTACTATCAAGACTTATAATACACCAGAAGTGACATCTTTTGCAACCATTTAAACATACAATGAAAATTCTAGGTGACAATGTAAAGTGTCAGGGAATATATCAGGCTTCCAAATTACTTTCTGGGTACACGGCCAAAATAACACGTTTCAAAACTACTACTACACACCCACATGGGTTAGGGTCAAACATTTCACTCCGCCGCTCCTTAAATGTGGAAATCACTTAATGTCCCCGAATAGTGAAAGAGAAATACTAACAACCAGCTCAGGGATTTCGTGAGAATTAGATAAAATATCACATGAGGAATTTGCAGGACTTTATGCAGGCTCACTAAATAGGAACAATTACCTTGAATGGGAGCACTTACTTAGAAATGGTTTAGCTACGGAAAACTATTCCTCCTGATGGAATTAGCACACAACTAAAGGATGTGAGCAAGTGTGATAACAGGTTTCATCAAATAAAATAGCGTTTACTCTTCAAGGTTAATTAAACTTCCTAACCTACCCTCCTAGAGACATTTTGGGTGCCTTGTTTCAGAGTTTAACGGTTTCAGGGGATAGTTTTCTCAGTCACATTGACGACAGTTATCTTCTTTAAAAACACAATTCCTTAACACATCACAGCCAAAACAGTAAGGTCGTAAATATATTTTTACGTTTGCGAAATGAAATAAAATGTATTCCTGATAAGTTCTGTAACTGAAAAAGTGGAAAACACATTTCATTACCAAATGAATAATAAAGTTAATTTCAAAGAAGAAAAATTCCTTAATATATACTGGTTGTCATGGAATGAATGTTTGTGTCCCACCAACCCTCCCCCCCAAATTCATATGTTGACCTTTCATCCCCATGTGATGTGTTTGGAGGTGGGGCCTTTGGGAGCTGATTAGGTCTTGACAGTGGAGTCCTCATAAATCGGATTAAGACCGTTAAAGAGGCCGGAGAGCTAGTTCACCCTCTTTCCACCATGCGAACAGACAAGGAGAAGAGTCACCAGTCTGCAACCCAGAAGCTCCTACCAGAACCCAACCATGATGGCACCATGATCTTGAACTCCCAGTCTCCAGAACTAGGACAGATAAATCTGTGTTTTTGACATGTTACCCAGTTATGTATTTTGTTCTAGAAGCCCAAGCTGACTAAGACACTAGTGAAGAAGCATTCTGTTTTGTTTTAGACACAAACAAAATGCAAGTTTATTCTGGCAACTTATTTTAGAAACTATTTAGCAAATTAGTTAAGTCAAAAATATGGACTCTGGTGCTACATCACTTTGAAACCAGAAAATAAACCAAGAACATCAACATGGCAACCAATGCTATACAGGCAGTTGCTAGTATAATTGGTTGGGTTTTTTTTTTAAGAGCAAAGAAAAATTCACTAAAGGTAGTTATTGGTTCAACTGATCCAAAAGTAGCCCCCTTGATTTTTCCCCCCTAGACCTTATATTCTTTGGAATGGTGCAGCAAAACCAGTACGAGCCTACTGTGCTAAAGGTTTTCAAAAAGAAGACGATTTAGATGAGCACGGGGCATTGTATGGAAGTGTTGAATCATTATACTGTACACCTGAAACTAACAGTACATTGTATGTTAACTAACTGGAATTTAAATAAAAACTTTTCGAGAAAAGGCAATTTATTGTGATTTAAAGACAGTTTTTCAAGTGAAATAAACCGTGGCCTAAGCTGCTTCCTTTTTTCTTTTCTCACAGAGCAAGACAACTCTGAACCAAAATTCTAAAAACCCACATACTAATTCACAACATGCTTATCCTTTAAAATGACAATGCTCGCATTTGACAAGATATTCGCAGAGCAACAAATGGATTTATAGAAAGTCCATGGACATAAGCAAACCATGTGCATTACTGTTAGTCCAGGAACTAGAGCGAAAGAGGAAATAGAAAATGCTGGTCACTCTTAGAGGCAGAAGTCTCCATCGTCCAAAAGCATGAAATACGTGTGGCAACAAAGTGGGCATTTAACTAGCAATGAGAACAGTAAGCAAGCATCCTCTGTTACATGGTAGTCCGTCATAGCATTGCCATGGGAAGCAAGAGAGAAAACTCATCTTTGCTCATATATAAAAGCATAGGGCATGAGATAATCCATTATCTTCTGCCACTTAGCAGATCCCTTGTTAAGGCAGAGCAGGAGAGAAGCAAGTTAAATACAAGATGACTCCCTTTTAGGCACAAATACCATGATGTATGGCATGGGGATGGGCTGGAGCTGTTACTTTGTCCAGGAAATTCAAAAAAGGAAAAATCCTTTTCCAAATTATCTCAAACATTTTTTCTTTTAAATTTAAGCTCCATTGTCATTCTGATTCCAATCCATTCCCTGCATGCTTTTAAAAATCCTCAGTTTTTTTTCTTTTCTCTCTCATTCTTTTCTCTTTTTATTGTGAAGTTTCCCACTCGTTTTGTTACATTTCTTTTCTGCCGTCTCTCCACTTTGAGGATGAACTGACAGATGGTTTTCAGAGCCACAGCTTTTTTAAACAAACTATGATGATTAAAATTACTTTATTTTCAACACCACCGAAATGCTGTGATACATCATCTGAAGAGACTGGCAGACCTCTCCCTCGCTTGTCCATTCTTACATTCTCACAGAAGCTGCCAGCCCTGACAGTCAAGACTCAGACAGAAAAATTTACAATTCTAAGCGAGGATAGTTCCTCTGTCAGCCAATCATGTCAATGTCTGCTCCCAATCGACTATTTTACTATGGTAACAAGCAGGTGGCAAACGGCAAGACATCTTGAACAACCTGCCTCTTCTACCTCCCGGAAGAACCTGCACCACCAGGTGCACGTGGCTGTTGACCACGCCCCCTTGGGAAGGCACGAAACTCCTTTGTGTCCCTGGACTGGAGGGGTCTCTGGCCCTTCTGTGAGCCTCCAGAACCCCAAACTTCAAAGATTGCAGTCTGCACCCCCGCATGCCTGCCCTTAGGGCTCAGGTAAGTGGGCCATGCCCTACGGATCTCACCCTATGCCCATTGCTCCTTTTGAGACACTCTCCTTCCCCAGCTCATAGGGTTCACTAGATGCTGGAAGAGACTCAACCCCATGGAGCTGATTCTGTTCCCCTGATTGTCTTAAATTCCATCATGCCAGCCCTACCTATAAGTGATTGCTTCCACAGGCCTTCCAGAATTAGGCTAGCATGCTTTCAGCTCTTCGAATTATTTATATAGGCAAGGGCCCTGCAAAACATATTTGCACACCCCTCTAAACACACACACACACACACACACACATCCTAACAGCAGCCTTGTACAGTGATGCAGATAAAACCTGCATGGTACCTACTTCCTCTTCCAGGCGGTGACAGATCCCAAGAACTTCTAGGGTTCTAAGTCCTTCTAAGTCCTTCTAAGATTCAATCTAGCTGTGTGCTTAGGTCTGATCTAGGACATTTGTGGCTGAAACTCAAGGAATCTTCTCAAAGGTTGATAGTAGCACCAAGACACCACATCAAGTAGGGAAAGGGCCACTAGGCCTCTGGTGAGGCCACAGGAAACACTAGGAGCCCCCAGGCCAAGTCTCAAAGTCCACTACAGTCTGACCCAGGAGCTCACCCTGGGTCTCTCCAATGGCAGCCCTTGAGTAACAGCAGCTGACTCCTTCCCCCCCACACCCCTGTTTGTGGTGAGAGAAGATGCAGTGCTCTAAGGTGGACCAGGCATGAACAGCAAGTGATGGCCCTTAC
This sequence comes from Acinonyx jubatus, assembly GCF_027475565.1. Lineage (NCBI taxonomy): Eukaryota > Metazoa > Chordata > Mammalia > Carnivora > Felidae > Acinonyx > Acinonyx jubatus. The sequence goes on along the minus strand of NC_069385.1, from coordinate 13,238,869 downwards.
CTTTCTGCAATTCGCATCCCTCAATTTCTCCACTTTATTGTTCTTTATTCGGCAAGAATCATAATCCTATTTTCTCTGCGTGGAAGATAGCACACTTTCTGCTTGTGTGATCCGGACTGTACATACACTGCTCTGAGACAGCCAGTCGTTCTAATTCAGCTTTGCCAAATGGCCTTCCACTGAACGTGTTCCACCAGAGTGAATAAAGTATACCCTATGCAGCAGTGGTCTCTACCAGGGGACCATTGCTGGCTGGAAGAAAGCCAGAGAAGGAAAACCTATTACAAAAGCTGCCTGCTGTTTGCACCTATTGAGGTGGAATTGGGGCCAAAATTCCCCTTTTGTCTGGCTAGCTCTTTCATTGGGAAATATCACTTTAACAGGCCTTACGACTTTGCAAAGGTAGTGCCCAAGGCTTTGTCAGACAGGATGAGTAGAGAATGTAGAGACCATAGGGAGCTGAACTGTTGTGCATAATAATGGAAAGGCTTCCTTTTTCAAGAACAAGGTGACTGGAGTACCATTACCAACATGGTGACAGAAGTGGTTTCTTTTTTTTTTTTTCAAAGTTTATTTATTTATTTTGAGAGAGACAGAGGGTGCAAGCTGGAGGAAGGGCGGAGAGAGAGGAGGACAGAGGATCCAAAGCAGGCTTTGCACTGACAGCACAGAGCCTGATGCAGGGGCTCAAAGTCACAAACCGTGAGATATGACCTGAGCCAAAACCAAAAGTCAGACACTTAACCGACTGAGCCACCCATGCACCCGGACATAAGTTGCTTCTTACTTTGCTGCCTCTCACAAGAAGAACAAGTAACATCTATTCAAGAACAAAACACCATTGAGAGAATTCTAGAACATAAGGGTGAGGCTGAAGTAGCTCCCTGCACCTCAAAGCCCAAGATGATGCCTTAGCAGGGTAAGAGAAATGGCTACATGTTGACTACATCACCTCTCCCCCAAGACAGGGCAGCACCATGTGCAGAGATCTCCCCTGAGAACCCAGCTTCCCAGCACTGTGAGTCACTTTGTAGGAGACTCTACCCTAATATCGTACCACAGGGATTGTAGAGGAATCTGTAGGGCCCAGCCCCCAAAATCTGACTATGATGGAGAAGGAAGGTTGGGCTGGCAACAAGCAGCACACAGATCTTGGGAGACCAAGTTCATGCCTGCAGTACCCAAGTAGTAAACTCAACCAGAGGCTTTGTTCATCTACAGAACCAAGCTGGGGCCGCACTCTGACCAGGGAACTCTGCGGTGGCGGGGGCAGGGAGGAGGGGTGCAGATCTGTCTGATTCAGATCCTCCAACAAATTTTGTCAGCCACAGAGCTGTGTGGCCCACATCCAGGCAAGATGCCGAGCCACAGCCCCACCTGCTGTGGAGAGTGCCTTCCAGCCCCATCTGACAAAAAAGGCTGATGAACTCCTGGAGGCTGTGCAGCCCAGTGGCACTGGAGCCAAGAGCCAGGTGGACAGAGCTGATCTCCCCCAGGGCAAAGCCAGTACCAAGTGTGAAGGCTTCCCGGGCTATACGCTGGTGGATGAATTAATTCATAGCCAAGGCTGAAGGTAGCTCCCGGCTCCTCCCAAATAGACAACCTATTTGGGAAATTGTCAATAGCCTGGGGTGGCTCCTCCCCTCCCACCCAGGCAAGGGGCTGAGATTTGGCCCCACCAACTGCAGAGAGTGTCTTCTGGACCCATCAAATCAGAAGGGCTGGAGAAAACACCTGAAAGGTGTGCAACGTAGTGGTGCTTGAGTCAAGAGCAGAGCAGACAGAGCCAGTGGTTTGCACCGCAAAGTCAGACAGGTCAGCTTGATTTAAGACAATGAACAAAGAGCTTTACTGGCTTTAGAGCTGCTTGCACTATGTTTGGGCAGGGAATCTAATTCATAGCCCTACTCATCACTGAACACAGCCTTCAGCCTGTCTGACAAGAAAACGTAACCAAAGCACACACGAAGCCGCACAGTATATTCCACAGCCCTACGTACAGTGGCACTTGAACCAAGAGCACAGCCCATGGCTTCCCCCATCTGCACAGCAAAATGGGCGGATTCACCTGACTGGAGAATTCAGGACACACTCAGGCCGGGTTCAGGTCCCCAAACAACAAGCTGTACAAGCTCTGGGCCCTGGCCCACTGCCCTTTCAGGGTGGGGAAGCTCATTCATAGCTTTAGCTACTACTAAAGGCAGTACCCAGTCCCAACCATCTAGTGAGCCTGACCAAAGAATTCCCGCCACTGTGGAGCCAATCTTACAGTCTCACTTGGGTAACGAACCAAGCCAGTAGTCCCATCCAACTATTCTCAGCCAGTGGCACAGCCCCATCTCCATCATCAGAGCTCAAACAGTTGCCTCAGCCAAAAATAGACAATAGCAGGTCTCACCTGCCCAAAGACATCACCAGCAGACACACCCAGAAACCCAAACTGAGCTAACTGGTGAAAAACTGCCTCTGCCAAAGCAAACCTATAAAGTTCAGAAAAGAAGGCCCATGATTCAAATGCACTGATACCAACAAAAGGAAAGAAGGATCATATAAAAATCAGGTAAATATGACACCACCAAAGAAACTGATAAAGCTCTAATAACTGGCCCCAAAGAAATGGGTATCACTGGACCACCTGGATGGCTCAGTCGGTTAAGTGTCCAACTTTGGCTCAGGTCATAATCTCATGGTTTGTGAGTTCGAGCCCTCTGTCAGGCTCTGTGCTGACAGCTCAGAGCTTGGAGCCTGCTTCAGATTCTGTGTTTCCCTCTCTCTTCCTCTGCCCCTCCCTCACTCTCACTCTCTCTCAAAAGTAAATAAACATTATTTTTTTTTAATTACAAAAATGAAGGAGGGATAAAGACTTCCCTGAAAAAATAAAAGCTGAGGGAGTTCATTACAACCAACCTGCCTTGCAAGAAATGCTAAAGGGAGCTCTTTGAGTGGAAGTAGAATAATGCTAATTTAACAGCATAAAAATACAAAAAGGTAGTGTAGATTTCACTGGTAATAGTACATATATAGTCATAGTTAGATTTTGCAATATGGTAATAATGGTGCATAACTCATTACTCTAGTTTAAAAGTTAAATGAATGTAGCAAAACGACCATAAATACAATAAACTGTTATTAGTTACACAATATAAAAACATGTAAATTATAACAGCAATAGCCTAAATGGGAGGGGGATAAGAGGTAAAAATGTAAAGTATGAAAATTCTATTGAAATTAATTCATTATCAAATTTAAAAAAGGGTGTTAGAAGTGTAAGATATTTTACATAAGCCTCATGGTAACCACAAGGGGAAATCTTGTAATAATTATGCAAAAGGACATGATAAAGATGTTAAAGCATATGGGTACCAAAAGATATCAAAGCATTTGCAGGGGTGCCTGGATGGCTCAGTCAGTTAAGCATCTAACTTTGGCTCAGGTCACAGTCTCATGGTCCATGAGTTCGACTCCCACGTTGGGTAAGCACGAGCCCCTTCTTCAGGTGAGCACAAGCCCTGCCCTGGGTGAACCCCACTCCCCCCCCCTCTTTCTCTCTCCCTCTCACTCGCTCTCTCTCTGCCTCTCCTGGGATTTTCTCCCACTCTCTCTCTGCCCCCCTGCTCACTTGCACCCTCTCTGTCTCTCCAAAAAAAAAAAAAAAAACAGCATACACAAAGGGATAAGAAACAAGGAACAATGGATCTTCAAAGCAACTGGAAAACAATTAACAAAATGACAATAGTAAGTCTTTACCTATCAATAATTATTTTAAATGCAAAAGGATTAAATTCTTCAATCAAAAGACATAGAATAGCTGAATGTATAAAACAAGATCCAATAATATACTGCCTACAAGATACTCACTTTGGCCTTAAAGACACACATACACTGAGAGTAAAGGGATGGAAAAAGACCTTTCAAGTAAAAGGTAACTACAAAAAGCAAGGGCAGCTATACTTACATCAGACAAAATATACTTTAAAAATAGTTAAAAGAGACAAAGGTCATTATATAACGATTAAGGTGTCGATACATCAAGACAACATAACAATTGTAAATACTTATATACCCCACATTAGAGCACCTAAACACATAAAGCAAAAACTGACAGAGCTAAAAGAAGGAATAAACAGCAATGCAATAATAGTTGGGGACTTTAATACCCAACTCTCTACAGTATATAGGTCATCCAGACAGAGAATCAATAAGGAAACAGCAGACTGGAACAACACTATAGACCAAATGGACCTAACAGACATTCTGTTCAACAATAGCAGTACATATTCTTCTCAAGCACACATAGAACATTTTCTAGGATAGACCATATGTTAGATCACAAAACAAGTCTTAGCATACTCAAGAAGATTGAAAGGATATCAACTATCTTCTCTGACCACAATGTCATGAAACTAGAAATCAATAACAAGAGGAAAACTGGAAAATTCACAAACACACGGAAATTAAACAGAACTCTCTTGAGCCACAAATGAACCAAAGAAGAAATTAAAGGGGAAATAAAAATTTTCTTGAGACACAGGACGCCTGGGTGACTGAGTCGGTTAAGCATCCAACTCTTGATTTTGGCTCAGGTCATGATCTCATGGTTCACGAGATGGAATCCCACACTGGGCTCTGCACTGACAGTGCACTGCCTGCTTGGGATTTTCTCTCTCTCCTCTCTCTCTCTCTCTCTCCCCCTCCCCTGCTCATACACTGTTGCTTGCTCTCTCACAATAAATAAATAAACATTTTTAAACATTTTTTTTCTTGGGACGAACAAAAATGGAAATACAACATGCCAGAACTTAATGGGATGCAGCAAAAACAGTTCTAAGAGGAAAGTTCATAGCAATAAACACCTATGAAACAAAGCAAGAAAAATCCCAAATAAATAATCTAACTCTACACTTTAAAGAACTAGAAAAAGGACAAACTGAGCAGAAAGTTAGCAGAATACAGGAAATAATAATTATAGAAGAAAAAAGTGAACTAGAGAAGAGAAAAACAATAGAAAATATTAACCAAACTTAGAGTTTGAAAAGATAAAATTGACAAACCCTGAGCTAGACTAACCAAGAAAAACAGAGAAAATACTTAAATCAACAAAATTATAAATAAAAAAGGAGACATTACAACTGATACCACAGAAATTCTAAGGATAATAAGGGGTATTATGAAGAGGCTGTAAACCAATAAACTGGACAACTTAGAAGAAATGGAAAAATTCTTAAAACATACTACTTACCAAGACTGAATCAGGAATAAGTAGAAAATCTGAAAAGAACAGTTGCCAGTAAGGATACTGGGTCAATCATAAAAAATATATATCTCAACAAAGAAAAGCACAGGACCAGAGGGCTTCACTTGTGACTTTCACCAAAAACTTAAAGAATGAACACCAATCTTTCCGAAACTCTTCCAAAACAGTTAAAGAGGAGGGAAGAATCTCAAACTGCTTTCACAAGGCCAGCATCATCCTGATACCGAACCATAAAAAGGACACTACTAGAAAAGAAAACAACAAATATCCCTGATGAACTGGGATACAAAAATTCCCAATAAAGTGCTAGCAAACCAAATTCACCAGCACATGAAAAGGATTATTCACCATGATCAAGTGGAATTTATTCCTGGGATGCAGGGATAGTTTAAATCAATAGTGTACAAATCAGTGTGATATGTCACATTAATTAAAGAACAGGATCATTTGATCATCTCAATACACACAGAAAGAGCAAACAAAATTCAGCATCCATTCATCATAAAAACTCAACACATTATGCATAGAAGGAACATATGTCAAAATAATAAAGGCCATAAATGGCAAGCCCACAGCTAACATCATACTCAGTGATGAAAAGATGAAAGCTTTTTCTCTAAGATCAGGAATTAGACAATTGTGCCCACTCTCACCACTCCTATTCAACATACTACTGGAAGCCCTAGCTAGAGCAATCAGTTAGGAAAAAGAAATAAAAGGTATCAGAATTGGAAAAGAACAAGTAAAACTATCTGTATTTGTGGACAACATACTTTTACATATAGAAAATCCTAAAGGCTCAACCAAAAAACTGTGGATCTAATCAATGAATTTGGTAAAGTTGCAGGATACAAAGTTAGTAGTTTTCTATAAACTGACAACATTTCTAGGAAAGAAATTAATCCCATTTATAATAAAATACTTAGAAATAAATTTACCTAAGGAGGTAAACTAAAAACTACACAATTTTGAAAAAAGAAATTGAAGGAGACACAAATAAATGGAAAGGTATTCTGTGCTCGTGGATTGGAAGAATTAGTATTGTTAAAATAATCAGTACTACCAAAGCCATCTATAGATTCAATTCAATCCCTATCAAAATGTTTACAGTAGAAAAAACACTCCTAAAATTTATATGGAAACTCAAAAGACTCTAACTAGCCAAAGAAATCTTGAGAAAGACCGAAACAGGAGGTATCATACTTCCTAACTTCAAGCTGTACTATAAGCTATACTCATCAAAACAGGATGGTAATGGCATAAAAAGAGACAGACCACTAGAATAGAGAGCCCAGAAATAAACCCAAGCATATATGGCCAACTAATATTTTTTAATTATTATTTCTGAGAGAGAGAGAGAAAGAGAGAGAGAGAGAGAGAGAGAGAGAGCACAGGTGGGGGAGGGGTAGAGAGAGAGGGAGACACAAAATCTGAAGCAGACTCCAGGCTGTCAGCACAGATCTCAACGTGGGGCTCGAACCCACAAACCATCAGACCATGGCCTGAGCCAAAGTCAGATGCTTAACCAACTGAGCCACCCAGGCACCCCATGGTCAACTAATATTTGACAAAGGAGCCAAGGATACTCAGTAGAGAAAAGAAAGTCTCTTCAATAAATGTTGCTAGATAATTAGATATTCACATATAAAAGGATGAAACTGAACCCATATGTTAGAAGGTGGAGGAGGAACAGTAAGTATCTTCCAAATTAAGAAGGCACTTTGAGACCAAAAACCAAAGTAAGCCACTACATACTGTTTACAGAGTTTTTTCAGAGTAACTTACTGCCAGTGGGATCGGTAATCTGTGATGACCCAGGCATTATGGAGCTATTCTCCACAAAGCTCAGACCTTAATCCACAGGTTTTATAGAGGGGCATTATGATGAGGTCGAAGGGTAGTTAACTAAAGCTGTGCCATCTGTGTGCTAAAGGATCTGTACTAGCTATCGAAAGTGATGCCATCTGTGTGCTAGAGAGAAGCTCAAAACAAGCCTTCCTGCCTTCTGGTCAGGACATACATTAACCTCCACAGGGCTTGGAACACATAGCCCTGAGGGAGGTCATTGTGCAGAAAAGTACAAGATGGAGGGCCAAAGATGGAGTCAGTATTGTCAACACTCCTACGCTGTATCTTTTACCACCCACAAAAATTAATTTGAAATAGATTAAAGACCCATTTTTGATTGGATTATTTGTGGTTTTTCTGCTCTTGAGTTGTGTAAGTTTTAGTAATATCGAAAACCATGAAACCCGTAGAAGAAAACGTAAGGAAAAAACCTTCTTGACATGAGTCTTAGTAATGATTTCTTGGATATGACATCTAAAACACAAGCAACAAAATTAAAAATATATGTGGGGCCAAATCAAACTAAAAAAGCTTCTGCACAGCAAAAGAACCCATCAACAGGGGCACCTGGGTGACTTAGTCAGTCAAGCGTCCAGCCCCTGATTTCAGTTCAGGGCATGATCTCATGCTTCATGAGATCGAGCCCTACATCAGGCTCTGCATTGACACTGTAGAGCCTGCTTGGGATTCTTTCTCTCTGCCCTTCCCCTGCTCTCTCGCTCACTTGCTCTCTCTCTCTCTCTCAAAATAAATAAATTAACTTGTAAAAAATTAACCCATCAACAAAGTCAAAAGACAAACCTACAGAATGGGAAAAAAAATACATCCAAACCATATATCTGATAAAGAGTTAACATCCAAAACATATAAAGAACTTATACAACTCAAGAGCAAAAAAACACAAATAATCCAATAAAAAATGGGCATAGTACCTGAACAGACATTTCTCTAGAGAAGATATATAAAAGGCCAATGGGTACATGAAAAGATGCTCAACATCACTGGTCACTAGGGAAATGCAAATTAAAACCCCAATGAGATATCACCTCATCCCTGTTAGAATAGCCATCTGTCAGCAAAAAGATAAGAGATGACAAAAGCTATAAAGATGTGGAGAAAAGGGAACCGTGTGTACTGTTGGTGAGCATGTAAATTGGTGCAGCCATTGTGGAAAACAGTATGGAGGATCCTCAAAAAATAAAAAATAGAACTACCCCATGATCCAGTAATTCTACTTCTGAGTATTTATCTGAAGGAAATGAAAACAGTAACTTGAAAAGATATCTGCACCCCCATGATCATAGTATTATTCACAATAACCATGACGCAGAAACAACCTAAGTGTCTATCTCTGATGGATGGCTAAAGAAGTTTGGGTGCATATAGACAAAATAAAATATTATTCAACCAAAAAAAAAACCCAAAAACCAAAAACAAGGAAATCCTACCATTTGGGACAACATGGATGGACCTTGAAGGAATTATACTAAGTGAAATAAGTCAAACAGAGAAAGACAACATCTCACTTATAAGTGAATCTAAAATAAACAGGGGCGCCTGGGTAGCTCAGTCAGTTAAGCATCTGACTTTGGCTCGGGTCATGGTCTCACAGTTCATGGGTCGAGCCCCACATCAGGGTCTGTGCTGTCAACGCAGAGCCTCTGCCTCCCTCTCTCTCTGCCCCTCCCCCACTCATGCGCGTCTTCCCTCTCTCTCACAAATAAATAAACATTATTTAAAAAAAAAAAAAGCAAACTCTAAAGAAAGAGATCAGACTTGTGGGTACCAGAAGCAGGGATTGGGGGAGGAGGAATTGGAAGCAAGTGGTCAAAAACACAAACTTCTGGGGTGCCTGGGTGGCTCAGTAGGTTGAGTGTCTGACTCTTGATTTCAGCTCAGTTAATGATCTAACAGTTCATGGGATGGAGCCCCACATGAGGCTCTGCACTGGCAGTGTAGAGCCCGCTTAGGATTCTCTCTCTCCCTCTCTCTCTCTCTGCCCCTCCTCTGCTTGCATGTGTACTCACACGCTCTCTGTCTCTCTCTCTCTCAAAAGTAAATAAATATTCTCTTAAAGGGTGCAAACTTCAGGTCGCAACACAAATAAGTACTAGAAGTGTAACAAACACGATGACTAGCTAACACCGTTGTGGGACATAAAGGAAAGTTGTTAAGAGTAAATTCTAACAAGTTCTCTTCACAAGGAGAAAATGGTTTCTTTTATTCTCGTTTTCTTTTCTTTTTACTGTATTTATATAAGAAGATAGATGTTTGCTGAACCAAAGTGGTGAATCATTTCACAAAATATATAAATCAAACCATTAGGCTGTCAGGGAACATAGTCAATAATATTGTAATAACTTTGTATGGTGACTGATGGTAACTACACATCCCACTGATCATTTCATACTGTATATGAGTTGAATTACTATGTTGTACACCTGGAACTAATACAGTATTCTTCAGCCATATTTCAATAAAAAAAAGAAAAACGCCACGTTGCACACCTCAAATTTATACAGTGACGTCATTTATTTCTAAAAAAAAATGGAAAAAAATTTTTAAGAATACGGTGACTTCTCTAGGAGGCTCTTACAATGATATTTGCCAGAATTGGTGCTCACTATAGCTGGCATGCCAACTCTGTAAACTACTATTACCTATACGTTTAGAAATGAATAAACTGACATACAGAGCAGGCAGACCACCTACTTTACACAGCTAGCAAGTTATAAATTCAGAATTTGAATTCAGGTCTTCATACTCTAAGCCCGGGGCCCTTTGGACATCAGCAGTGTCCAAATAATCTTTGCCTTTTCAATTTCTCCTTAGCAATATGCTTAATTTTTCTGCAAATAGTAAATCTCATCACATTCTTACAGGATGAAAGAGTATAATAATTCTCATAGATACTACAGTCCAGACATACTATCAGCAGGCACCTAATGAATATTTATTCACTTATATTGGCCCTGCCTTTATTTTAGGATAAGTTAGTGTGGGTAAATTATTTACCAAATTTGGACAATTCAAAGGGACCTTATGTGACTCAAAGTGATACCTTGTACGCAAAGGGCTACATGTGCGCCCATGGGTAATTTTGAAGGATCTGATCAGGAAGGCATAGGGCTCCTAGAAAGAGACAGTGGAGAGCCAAACACAGCTTGTTTTGGAATTGAGTATCCTTGCCAAGGCTTCATTCAGAGATCACGTGGGGCTGGCTTCCTGCTCATAATCCCAAATGGGCAACTATTGCGCAATATCAGCCTGTCAACAACCCCAGTGCAAGTACCTGAATTCTGCAGCTACTGACAATTCTGGGTCAATGCTTCCAAAACTTCTAATGCAGGAGTGAGAGATGTAGCCAAGACACATCTCTTTATCCTGTAGGAAGAACTGTAAATTAAAGTCATTCTTAAACACTCTCAAATTAAGGCATTTGTTGGCACAATCCATGTAAACTGTTTCCTTCAAGAATAGAGTAGCTGCCTCTGGCTGGAATCATAACATGTATGCAAAGAGACACCTAGTGGACCAACATGTAAGTATACCATTTAGCTTGAGACCAAAGACCAAAACATTATTTGACTCCCCAATTTCACATTCTTTAGGTTTCAATAGAGCATTTTTTTTTCATCTGCTGGAGTTATAAACCCAGAAATTTAAGTTTTACAAAAGAAGTTTTGTGGTTATTTCTAAATGAATAGAATGTGTTTGCTCCTCTATTTGTTTTTTAAATACACTATCATACTGCATAAAGTCCTGCGAAGTAATACAAAAATTACAGGGTAGATTGTAATTGGCCAGACACTTCAGCTCACCTTACCCCGAGCACTTGTGTGAGTATTTTTGTTTCCATCCCTTTCTAGACTTTGTGTGTGAGATTTTCCATTTGTCTTTGGCTTATTTTGTTCTTGCTTTTAAGTAAAGCCAGAGACTTTTTATTTTCCGCCCAGCTTCCTGTGGCCCGCCCAACTTTGTCGCTTCACACTCTCTTTCTCGCTCACACCTCACCTACACGGTTTTGTCCCCACCTCCTCACAGTCAACTTACATGTGCACCTGCCACTCTTCCAGCACCCTAGATAACATCATCTAACCTCAAAAGTAAAAGTCTGTCATCGCAAAAACCAAGGGAATCATCTTTCTTTGCCCCATAGTACTAAAATTTGGTCGTGCCCAAAGTTGAGATTAGAAATTGTTTTTCAGTAAATAGGTATGTTTAATTGCAACTGCTATGACCTCAGGGACTCAGATTCATAGGATTTTAGATCTGAAAGAAATAGACTTGCCCTAGGGGGGCCAGATGACATTTATAAAGTCCAGTTACTCTGGCCATGCTGTAAAAAGCCATGTTGGTAGTCCCAGGAGGATGAAACGCCACGCGGAAAAGGAAAAAAAAAACAAAGAATGCCAAGGCTCTAGATGTGTAGAGGAAAAAGTGATCTTGGAAGTGGATTCTCCTCCCAACCAGCCCAGCTAAAACCAGGTGGATCAGAGATGAACTGCCAGACCAAGTCCTTCCCAAATCCTATCATGGTCAAAACAAAGAGGTTCTTACTGCACCGTTTTCAATGAGTAAAATGGTCCTTATTTCCTCCATCACATATTTGATGGTGAAATGTAGAAAACTTTTCCTTTAACATTAGGAATAAACCAAAGATGCTCACCACCAACAACACTGTATTAGCAGGGCTCATTTAAAAATCGTAAGAATTAAGGGGCACCTGGGTGACTCAGTTGGTTAAGCATCTGACTTCAGCTCAGGTCATGATCTCAAGACTCATCAGTTCGAGCCCCATGTCAGGCTCTGTGCTGACAGCTCAGAGCCTGGAGCTTATTTCGGATTCTATGTCTCCCTCCCTCTCTCTCTGCCCATCCCCCACTCACACTCTGCCTCTGTCTCCTTCAAAAAATAAATAAACATTAAATAAAACATTAAATAAAACAAAAAATTGTAAGAATTATAATGATTAAAATTAAAAATTAAGACTCAGTATTCTCACATGATACAATATTACATGTGGAAAAGAACCTGCACATGAATTATTAAGACTACAGAGTGGACATAGAAGGGTTAATAGATATAAGGCCAATAGGTAAAGCTCAATAAAATTTTCATATGCCAGTGATAAATAGCATGAAAATAAAATTTTTAAGAAGATACATATACAGCAACATCATCAAATTTCAAATACATTAGAATGAACCTAACAAAAGTTGTGTAATACTTCTATGAAGAAATCTATAAATCTATAAAACATTATTGAAATAAATTAAAGAAGAGCTAAATAGGGGTACCTGCATGGCTCAGTCAGTTAAGCTTATGACTTAAGCTCAGATCATGATCTCACTATTCATGAGTTCAGGCCCTGCATTGGGCTCTGTGCTGGCAGCTCGGAGCCTGGAGCCTGCTTCGGATTCTGTGTCTCCCTCTCTCTCTGTCCCTCCCGTGCTCTTCTCTCTCTCTCTCTCTCTCTCTCTCTCTCTCTCTGTCTCTCTGTCTCTCTCTCTCAAAAATAAAATAAAATAAACATTAAAAAAATTTTTTAAAGAATAATTAAATAATTGGAAGGATGTGCTATGTTCATTAATTAGTTTACAACGTTTGAGAATGGAAAGATGACTATGGTTAGTGTTTCTTATTTGCTCTTAATTTTACTATTTTATGGTCATAAGGATATTATCCTACCTTTTATTCTAGAACTTTCTTTGTCTGCCTTTCATATTAGATATACAATCTACTTGCAATTAATTTTTGATTATATTTCAAATAAAAGTAAAGTTTCATTTTTAAAATTAATAACCAATTGGCTCATTATCATTTATTGACAATACTGTCATTCCCCATTGGCTCCAAGCATAAAGGAAAAGCTTCATAAGTGGGGACACACTGAAATTAAGAATTTCCACTCACCCAAAGACAACATTAGGGATTGTAAAAGCAAATGAATGAGAACAGAGTGCAATACGTATAACCCCTACAACCCCATACCAGCATGTGTAAAGAAGTCCTATTAATCAGTAAAAAACAAGCAAAAAAAAAAAAACCCAAGGAAAAAATGGGAAAGACTGAATAGCCATTTTACAAAAAAGTATATCAATCAGCCAAATACATATGAAAAGGTGTTTAACCTCATTAACAATCAGGCCAATGCAAGGTAAAACTACCAAAATAATGAAATTTTAAGACTGATGATACCATGTATCAACATTGTAAAGCCAATGAAAAAACTCTCAAACCCTGCTATTGGGAGTACAAACTGGGGCAACCAACTGGAAAGCTGTTTAGCAATATCTGCCGAAGTTGATCACATGCACGGTCTTTGATCCATAAATTTTACTGTGAGTGGCACACGTGCCAGATGTGCAAGCAGAGGTACGCTAAACACGGATAACAATGCTTCTAGCGGGATTAAAATAGCCAAAATGCTGAAAATGACCCACATGTCCATCAACAGGAAAGTGGATAAATTGTGTTATAATCATACAATGGAACACTCCTTAGCAATAAAAAGAAGAGAAAAGGAAAAACTACTTCTACACTCAGTCACATAATACTGAGGGAAAGAAGACAGACACAAAATAATATAATCAGGCAAAACTAGGCCATAGTGTTTAGCAAAGGCCATAGTGTTTAGCATAGTGTTTAGTGGGCCATAAAATTGTAAGGGAATGTAAGGAAGTAATGAGTGACCACAAATGGCAGGAGAGTGGTTACCTTTGGGGGGATGGCAGAGATTTATTGGAAGGGGCACAAGAGAGCATTCTAAGCTTCTGACAGTAATTCTATTTCTTGACTCGAGTAGTCTAGAATTTATGCTTTGGGACAAATTACCGAAATATTAAAATTTGTTTGTACACTCCTCTGTATGTATATTTTATTTAACATAATGTATTTTATATCACAAAATAAAAGTCATTTTAAAAACCAAGATCTAACAATATGCATCTAAAAGAAGAAAAACAGAAAATAAAAGGATAGGGAAAGTTAAAAATAAAAATATGGAGACATTGGAGATATCCTGCCTGATATCCAGGCAAACATACACCCAAAGCAAGCTGTGGTAAAGATTTTAATATCTGAAAATAAACAATTCATGTATATATATATACACACACACATATATAATATATTTACCAGGCATTGTTAAACAAAAATACATATGTTTAATAGAGAAAGATGTTACAGACTAATAAAAAAACCAAAAATGGAATATATAACCTTCATAAACATATATTGCCTCAAAATACATCGAGCAACCACAACTCATAGAACTGGAAAAAAGAAGCAAATAATTTGGCAATTATGGAGTTGAAGATTATAGCACAATCTCTCAGCAATCAGTGGCTTATACAGACAATAGGTAAACAGAAAAGCAGATGTAAATTTCAAATTAGTAAATTTGTAAATTAGCAAATTTCAGATACACAGAACTCTGTACTTGAGGAACAGAATACACACACTCATTTCCCTCCTACATGGTATATTATCAAAAACTGACAAAGTGATGTATTATAACAGAGGTCTTTATAAATTTCACAGAATCGATTTAACACAGATTATGTTCTCTGACTATAACGCATTAATTGTAGAAATTAATAGTGAAAACGTAGCTTTAAGATATCTATATGTCTGCTTTTTTTCGTGGTGCTTTGGAGGTGGTAAGCTGCTTCAGGATGAAGTTGAACATCTCTTTCCCAGCTACTGACTGCCAGAAACTCATTGAAGTTTGCAATGAATGCAAACTTTGTACCTTTTATGAGAAGCGTATGGCCAAAGAACTTGCTGCTGATGCTCTGGGTGAAGAATGGAAGGATTATGTGGCCTGAATCAGTGGTGACAATGACAAACAAGGCTTCCCCAAGAAGCGGGGTATCTTGATCCATGGCTCTGACCTCCTACTGCTGAGTAAGGGGCATTCCTGCTCCAGACCAAGGAAGACTGGAGAAAGAGAAGTGCCAATCTGTCTGGGTTGCATTGTGGATGCCAAGCTCACTGTTCTCAACTTGGTCATTGTATAAAAAGGGAAGGACGATATTCCCAGACTCACTGATACTACTGTGCCTTGTCACCTGGGACCCAAAAGAGCAAGCAGTATCCACAACCTTTTCAATCTCTGCAAAGAAGATGAAGTGGGAGTGTTAGGGTGGCTCAGTCAGTTAAGCGTCCGACTTCGGCTCAGGTCATGATCTCACGGTTCGTGAGTTTGAGCCCCACATCGGCTCACTGCTCTTCTCACAGAGCCCACTTCAGATCCACTGCCCCCCTCTCTGTTTTCACCCCCATCCCCCGCTCACACTCTTTTTTTCTCAAAAAATAAATAAACATTAAAAAAAAGACAATGTCTGCAACTATGTTATGAGAAAGCCCCTAAACAAGGAAAGTAAGAAACCTGGAACCAAAGCACTCAAGATTCAGGGTCTTGTTATTCCACGTGTCCTACAACACAAATGTGGGTGTATTGCTTTTAAGAAATAGCGTACTGAGAAAAAATAAAGAAGAGGCTGCAGAATATGCTAAATTTTTGGCCAAGAGAATGAAGGAGGCCAAACAAAAATGCCAGGAACAGATTGCCAGGGAACAGACTGCTGTCCTCTCTGATAGCTTCTACATAAATAAGTCTGACTCTAGTCAAAAATGAGATTTTCTAAGAGCAACAAATAAATAAGATGAGACATCAAATCTCTAAATAGATAGATAGATAGATAAATAAATAAAATGTCTATGTGTCTGAAAACAAAATCTCACACTACTTCTAAAAACAATTTGAATCAAGAAGGAAATCAAATGGGAAATACTTAGAATTTATCACCACTGAAAACACTACACATCAAAATCTTTAGGAGACACAACTGAAGCCTTTTTAGAGGAAAACTGACACCTTAAATGCATTTATCAGAACACAAGAAGGAATGAAAACAAATGAGCTAAGGGCTCAACACATGAAACTAGAAAAATAGCAAAATAGCAAACCAAGGAAGAAATAGCAAAAATAAAGGCAGAACTCAATGAAATAGAAAAACATGGAGAAGATCAGTAAAACACAAAGCTAGTTCTTTGGACAAAAAGTAATAGAACTCCAGTGAGACGGATTAAAGGGGTAGAGGGTATTAGATACAAATAAAAACTTTTGAGTGACAGCTATCAACCTGTTAATTATTCAGCCTGAAATTAACTTCAAAAATTTCATTTGGATACAGGCAAACAGTTAAGAAGAAATCTAATATAGAGAGATTGCCTGACAACCCGTCTTGCAACCTGCTCTCTTGAAAACAATAAAATATTTCTTTGCCCAAACCTAGCTTATTCGTTCATTCATTGGTCAGCAGGAGTAAAAATCTAATTAAAATTGGAAACAAATTATACAGAAAAGCAGAAAAAAATTATTTTCCCCATACTTTTTTTCCGGGCAAAATTACCTAACATTTAAAACTTACTATAACATATAAGGACAATTATATACACTCAAAATTCAAAATCAAACAAATTAGAAAACCACTGTAGTGTTTCATAGTCTGTGGCTTTCTTCCACCTACTCATCTTATCCCCTTTCAACACAGACCCCATTTCTCAAAGTTCACCAGATGGATCTTTTGTTTGTTTGTTTTTGACATTTATTAACGCTTGCCTGACCAGCTGGAACCGCCTCTTCCCCTCCATATGGCCCCACATCCCCCAAACAGGAGCAAGCATATGGCTTAGGTTTGCCACTCATTCACTCATTTATCGAATACTTCGTGGCTAACTATGTAGCACATGCAGTTTTAGAGCCCAAAGATACAGCACAGAGTAGATAAAAGCCCCTTGCCTTCACGGGGTTTACATTTCGTGGGGTTAGACAATTAACAGGATAAATACGTAAAATAAATAGTATAATAGATGGAAATAAATGAAGAAAAATAAAATAGACACGAGTATCATAGAGGGATGTAATTTTAAATGCATGGATGGGAGTAGTCTCCCTAAATAGGTGACATTTGAGGGAAGACCAGAATGAGATAAGGAAACAACCTGTGGGAATCCAAGAGCGGAGCAACCAGAGCACTGAATTGGGATTGAAAGGGCGTCTGGCATGTGTAAGGCCAGACACAAGGAGGCCAGCGTGGCAGAGGCATAGCGTAAGATGGGGGGAGGGTGGTAGGAGATAGGGGTGTAGGGATTATGGGAGGCCAGTTCCTGTGGATCGTGGGTGGTATTTCAAGCTACCATTGAAGACTTTGGCTTCTCTTAAAGTGAAACAGGCAAGCTTTACAAAGTTTGATCCGACACACATGTGAACAGCTCTGACTCCAGCACTGAGAAGAGACTGAGAGAAGCAAAGACATAAACCGAGAGGTCAATTAAGAGGCTACTGCGGTAATCCAGGGAAGATAGGAGAATGCCTTGGACCTCAGTGAAGGGAGTAGAGGTGGTAAGAAATAAACGGGCCAAAGTACTTAACACCTTTGCCGCAAGGGCCAATTCAGAAAAGAGTAAATGAACTAAGGTTAGCCAGGAAATCCTGCCTGCAGCGTTGGGAAAGTCGCTTGTCATTTTTTCTGGGGTTTGAGCCATGAGGACCGTGCAAGCCTGGAGTTAGCAGTGGCCATCTTGGTGACCTGGTGGGAAGAATAAAGAATGGGAAGAGAGCTTCCAGAGACGGGGAAAAAAGAAATCTTCCTGCGCCACAAAATGCTGAACCAGACATTTTTAAGAAGATGTACAGCTGAATATGATGAATATGACTTGTGGAATTTCAGAACTGCAAAGGCACAAAGAATTCTAAAAGTTTACAGACAGGATAAAATGGTATTATCTACAAAGAAGCAAGAATAAGAATAACATCAGACTTCCAACAGGCAGCATGGAATGTTAAAGGGTATTGGAGCAATGCCTTCTAACTTCCCAATCAAAATAAATGTTTACATAAAATTCTATAATTCAGACACACAATCAGTCATGAGGGTAAAATAAAGACATTTGCAGACATGTTTATTCCCCATGTACCCAATATGAAAATATTGCTTGATAAAATACTTTGATAAATGGAAAAAGAAACTTAAGGAGAAAAATGAGATATAAGAAAGGAAAAAAAAACCATGAGATTAAGATTCAGGAAAAGATGAGCATATAATGGAGGGAAAAAGTATAAAATAAATTAAGGACAATCTATTAAAACTGATCTAAAGTATAGTTCCTTATTTCCATACAATATCCCTTGCGCTGATTTTGCAATCAATCCTTACTGCATTTGGAGTCTCATTTAAGTTCTAGTTATGGTTTTATAGAAAAGAAAAAGAAATAATGAAGTATGATTGATAATACAAATGAAACCCATAGATACATTGACATATGATGGCCATTTTTTCCATAGACATTTTTTTCATGGTTGATTACATCTATACCTTTACTAATTCCTTCTCAATAATCCTTATTTTATTTATTCTTGCCTAAAATTACCACATTAAAAATGTGAAATTAATTACTAAATTAATAAAAAGATGAAAATTACTTACCTACATAGAAACACATAAAGAATCATGAATGTGACTGATTTCAAAAGGAAAATTGTTTTATAGAGATGCCTAATCCAAAACTCCAGCAGAATTCATCAAAGAGAAAGTTATTGGTGCTTATTAAACCTAGGTTCTCTCTCCTCCCTCAGACCCCAGGAAGACCACCAGCCCCAGGTTGTTGGGAAAGGCGGTGCGACTACCTCTGGCCCATGGGCTCTGAGTGGAGGTGATGGGCATCACTTCCAGTTTGGAGAAGAGTATGAGTGCTCCACATTCCTTTTCCCTGTCGTGGCAAACCCTGAAGCCATCTGCTGCCATGGTGGTGCCACAAGGAGATAGGACTTCCATCAGCTCGCCCCTCTAAGAGACCATGCGGAGAAGAAGGGCCTTCCCCTTCTCATGGGACTGGCATTGAACATATAGCGTGAATAAGAAATAAAAATTCCTTGTGGTAAGCCACTGAGGCTTCAAGGTTAATTTGCTACCACAGCATAGCCTAGGCGCCCCTGACAAGTGCTCCTTGTGCCTTACTAATCATTTACAAAAGTCTTTGCTAATTTTTTAAGTTCTATTTAAATTCCTGTGTAAAGTAAACTGACATATACCCAAGGTTGTCAGTCCCTTTTATGAACACTTTAGTTGGAAAGTGGTTTTCTTAGGGAAGACATTGATATTTCAATGGAGCATACTAAACAAATGAACTAATAAACAAATGAAATCTCTGGCAACCAGAATACTTTTGTTCCGTAAGTAAGCTTATTCCTCCTCCTTTCTGCGCTCACTGTCCATAAACAATAAATGCAGAAGATTTTCTGAGAAAGTGACCCACTAATTTGTGGAAATAACCTCAAAAGACTGTGAGATTTTCAGCTAATAACTGCTCAGTTTGGGAATTGGGTTCTGTCCCTTAGAAAGCTGTATCTGTATTTTTGAACCAAAATATTAAAAAGCACAAATATTATTTAACCAGAAAAAATAATACCACAAATGTTAACCTGTTCTCTTGATAATTTGAAAAGCTTGTAGATTCTGTTTCAATCCTCTATATAAGTATTTTTTCAGCTAGCCAATTCTTTCTTTGTAATCCAGTGTCCCCATTCCTGGTCACATTGGTGTATTTTGTGCAAAAAAAAAAAATTACAAGCCTTCAGAAGAAAACATATGTGGTCATCTATTCCTTAACTGCCAGCGCATAGGAATTTAATATAGAGTTTATTTTAAACTAAGCCAATAAATTCTTGGAGTCCAAGTTGTTTTTCCATTAGAGGTATGAAACTTGGCCCCACATGTTTCTGTTCTGGAAAAAGTCCACTGACGCTCTGAATCACCTGGTAACATAAATTAACATTAAGTAGGTCTTAGAACATAGCCTTCATAGGCACAGCAGGAAAAAAATGAATTGGAAAAATATAACCTTACATTCAAAATGTATTCACTTCAAACTGCACAATATTCGCTGCCCAGTAGGAATATGTCAAAATAATTAGACAAGCATTCTGTACTTAACAATTCCATGAAAAGTGTTGGTTGGAATGTAAAATGGTACAGCTGTTGCGAAAAACAATTTAAAATTTAAAGTAGAATTAACATATGATCCACCAATTCCACTTCTGGGTATTTATCCATAAGTATTTTAAAAGCAGGGTCGCAATGAGATATTTATACATATTTATACATATTTATACATATTTATACACAGCAACATTATTCACAATAGCTAAAATGTGGAAGCAACCCAAGTGTCTATCAATAGATAAATGGATAAGCAAAATGTGGTATATACACACAATGGAATATTATTTAGCCTTTTAAAGGAAGGAAATGTTGACATGTGCCAAAGCATGGATGAGCCCTGAGGGCATTAGGCTAAGTGAAATGAGCCAATCACAAAAAGAAAAACACTGTACAATTCCACTTACAGGAAGGACTTCCTAGCACGTCAAAATCTAAAGACAAAAAAATATAATGATGGTTGCCAGGGGCTGAGGGGAAGGGAAAAGAGGGGAAGAGAGTTATTGTTTAACGGGTGTAAAGTTTTAGTTCTACAAGATGAAAAGAGTTGCAGGGATGGATGGTGGTGATGGTTGCATGGTAACGTGAACGTGTTTAATACCACTGAATTTTACACTTAACAATGGCTCACACAGGGGAGGTGCCTGGGTGGCTCAGTCAGTTAAGCATCCAACTCTTGGTTTTGGCTCAGGTCATAATCTCCATCCAGCACAGAGGCTACTTGGGATTCTCTCTCCTCCCCACCTCAGCCCCTCCCCTGCTCTCTCTCTCTCTCTCTTTTTCTCTCTCTCTCAAAATAAATAAATAAACTTTAAAAATGGCTCACACAGTAAATTTTATGGCTCACACAGTAAATTTTATGGTATGGGTATTTTACCACAATTTTAAAAAGTGAAGAAAAATTCTATGAAGAACTAAAAATAATCACGGAACCAGAAATGTAGGCATGTGAAAATGAGAATTAAATGTGAACTGCCTACTCTCATTACACACTTGGACTGAGAATTATGCCTTTAATATATCTGAGTGACTATAAAATCGCTTAATGACGATAGTAAAGATGAAAATTATTACTATGCTTTTGCATCAAGTTGGAAGACATTGTATTACCCTAGTAGCTGTTCAAGACTTTCTCTTAGGTAAACATCTAGCTTTGCTAGAGAAATAATAATTTTTCTATTATTAATAAGCCCCTTTGTTGTAAAATCTTACGTCCAGAAGTGTTTAAATGCATGCAGAAAGGCCTATGTAAGGCAATGAGAGGAAGATGGAAAATTGGGCCCAGAAAATGAGGAAAAATGGTGTGACGGAAGTGACATCCACAATGTTGGGGTAAGTAGAAATTAATCAACAGTCTGAGCTTTGTCTTCACATTGGCTTCAGGTAGAACCAAGACAGCATCAAGAAACTTGAAGAGGTTGGTTGCTAGAAACTCATAGAAATCATTGTCAGATGTATTGTACTCTTATGCATCATAAATCTGGAGGATTAGTGATAACTGTGTAAGTATCTCCTAGAGGCACAGATGCCCCAGCTCATGACAGTATCATTCATTCATTACTATCAACTAACATTTGTTGAATGTCTATATACTACCTGTTGTTCCAAGAGCTATAGTCATATTAATTCATTAAATCCTTGCATCAGCTTTATGAGGTACTATTACTGTCTCCGTTCAACATGTGAGGAAAGTGAGGCACATAAATGTTAAGTAAAATGACCAAGGTCACATAGGTCATGTCAGAGACGAGATCAAACCCAGGCCGTCTGAGTTCAGAGACTATCATTTTCACCACTATACTCTGTCTCTGATTTTGTTCAGAGCAAGAATTTCTATAATCCTTAGCAAAACTGAGATTACCTAATGTGGTCATTGGCTAAGTATCATCATCCATAAGAATTATCAAATTTTACATTACAAGAGACCAGAGAGTTCATCTAATCTGGTCTTTCTACCAACACAGGGTTCCCTCATAACATACCTTTTTCTGATAACAAGCTGGGCTCTTTCCGGTTACCTTTCATAATGGGGAGGCCCCTGATCTAAGGATCAGAAATGTTTTGCTAGAAAAAGTACTTGGTAATTGACAACTTCTAGAGATGGTAAAATCTACCATTTTTTTCAATACCTTCTGGTAACTAGTTTGTAAATCATCAATGAAAAATGTATGCATAAAAAGTATCCCTTAAAATTCCTCAACAAAATATTGAATGATGGCCAATAAAGCATTCTTTACCATAGAAGGCAACATGGGAGTTTTCTTGACCTGAATCACATAATGTGTCTCATGAATAAATATATATCTTAAGTACACACAAGTTGAAACAATAAGACTTTATGTGTTTGAAGACATCTAAACAGTAAACATATGCACCAAAACTAATTTTTTGTCAGTGACTTGGACAACAAGAACAATGGGTTTTAACAATTATAGAAGGAAAATAGAGGGAGATTGTCACCAAAATGAATGATGGTAACTAATGGGTCATGGGTAGCAATGTTTCAAAGACAGTTGCAATATAATTGGGAGTGGTAGAAAATACGTACCAGGGTCAATAGTGATCATTCTTGTTATGGTTTGGCTAATAGAACAATAATAGTTAAATTCATATATTAATATTTTCTGAAAAATTACCAGACTTTCAGTTATATCCATAGAGTCACACACCAAAACAATGTGTCCTTGATAGATAGCTCTGAAAAGAATGCTTCCCATGCATTCCCCAGCAAGTTTAGAATTGTATTTCATCTTTAAAAAGGAATTAAACCAAACAAGAGATGGATGTCTTAGGAGCAAAGAAATACAATAATTCTTTTAAAATTATTTTATAAATATAAAATTAAAGGAAAAATGAGAACTACACACATATTCAAATAACTAGATCCATTAGTGCCTAGATCCATTAGTGATGAACTTTAAAGGCAAGAACATCTTAAGATTATCTTACTTTTATAATTATTAAATATAAATATTTTATTTGAATCAGTAGTAAATTTAGACCGGTAAATGCCTCATTTTCTAGATCATTCAACTTGCACTTGAGCATCTAAACACATACTTGCTTATAAAGTAGGTTCTTCACACAATTATACATCTATGGTACTTTGGTAGTTATGGTATGTTCCTGACCACCAAGGAGATCAAAAAAGATCATTCCATATATAAATTGCTTTACTAAAAAATCCTCCCACTGAGGGGCGCCTGGGTGGCTCAGTTGGTTAAGCGTCCAACTTTAGCTCAGGTCATGATCTCACACTCTGTAAGTTCAAGCCCGTGTCGGGCTCTGTGCTGACCGCTCAGAGCCTGGAGCCTGCTTCCGATTCTGTGTCTCCCTCTCTCTCTGCCCCTCCCCTGCTCATGCTCTGTCTCTCTCTGCCTCAAAAATAAATAAAAACATTAAAAAAAATTTTTTTAAATAAAAAAAAAAACCCTCCCACAGAAAAGCAATTACCACCATGAATCCACTTTCAAGGGAAATCCAGAGGACCAAAGATGAGTGGTTATTCATTAATACTATTAGCTTCCCTCTGCATTAATATTAGGCAAAGCATAAATATTGGCTGTTACAGGAAAATAAACACAGACTATTACAGTTTGGTTCACAAATTAGAATAACAAAGTAGAGTACAGGCCCTTCAGTTCATAAAAGTCACTAAAAGAAAGAATTCATTTTGAGGAATTTTCAATTACATACCAAAAAGCTGTGAGTGTCCTCGTTCCAGCTCTCTTGCCTCTGATCTGTACAAGAAAAAGACAAGAAAGGGGTCATAATATTTCTGCCTGGACCCAACTGCCTAGGAGGAAGTCAGAATCCTATTACATCCAAGAAGAGGTAACAAAATAATAACTCACTCATCATAATAACTATCCAAATAAAAAATGAGACAAAAAGTTCCATCTCCCCAAAAAGAACAAGACCTAGGTAGTAAACTAGCAGGAAAATCATTAAACTGAGATCCCCTGGAACTGAATGTTTTCTAAAAGATAAAGTGAAAATAATGTTCAAATCCCTTTGAACACTCCTCAAGATATATTTTTACTTTGCTTTTAAGTATCTTGAAAGATGTGCACATGGATTTAGAACTTCCATCTGTTTTCCTGGAATTCTGTCAGTGGGAAAATGTTTCATATTAGTAATAATCATCCCACTCATTGCCTAAATCATAAGTTTTTAAAAGTACAGGTTTTTGTAAGACTTCATTTTTTAGAGCAGTTTTAGGTTTACAGTAAAACTGAGAGGAGGGCACAGAGATGTCCCCTATGTCCCCTGCCCGCCCATGTGCATAGTCTCCCCCATTATTAACATCATTCACCAGAACAGTATATATATTTTTTTACCAAGGATGAACCTACACTGACACATCATAATTAGCTAAACTCCATAGTTTACCTTACAGTTCACTATTTGTGTTGTACACTCTATGTTTATAGAAAAATGTACAATGACCTGTATCTATCATTATATCATATGTTATAATATCATATGATGTAATATTATAGCATTTTCATCACCCTCAAAGTCCTCAGTGCTCTGTGTATTCATTCATTTCTCCCACCCCTACAACCACTGAACTTTTACTGTCTCCATAGTTTTGCCTTTTCCAGAACGTCACATAGCTGTAATCATATAGTATGTAGCCTTCTCATATGGGCTCCTTTCACCTAGTAATACGCATTAAAGTTTCCTCCGCGTCTTTTCATGGCTCAATAACATATTTCTTTTGAGCACTTACTAATATTCCATTTGCCAAATGTATCAGTTTCTTTATCCCTTCACCTACTGAAGGGCATCTTGGTTGCTTCCAAGTTTTAGCAGTTGTGAATAAGCTGCTGTAAACATCCATGTGCAGATTTTTGTGTGGACATAAGTTTTCAATAGGGAAAATCAATGAAACCAAAAGCTGGTTCTTTCAAAAGATCAATAAAATCAATTAACCTCAAGCCAGGCTAACTGAGAAAAAAAAAAAAAACGAGAGAAGACACAAGTTACTATTATCAGAAATGAAAGAGGTGATTTGACTACAGCTTCCATGGAAGCTGATTAATTGCCTGTTTTCCATTTCATTGACTTTTGCTAATATTATTCTTTCTTTTCTTCTTACTTTGGATTTAATTTGTTCTTCTAAGTTCCCAAAATGGAAACTTAGGTTATTGATTTTAGATCTTTCTTCTTTTATAATATATGCATTCCATTCTATAAATTTCCTTCAAGCACCACTTTTGCTGCAAGATTCTTCTTTTTTAAGCCTCTATATTTATATCTCACAGTACAATGAGATGGTAGAAAAACATGATCTGTGAAGGACAGATATATTTCGGGATAATCTGTTTTTTAATGACTCAAGTGTTTTGAGGATTTAGGTTTTTTAACTTTATAAATTTTCCTCCAAGTTTTCATTTTGAAAAAAATTTTAAACTACAGAAAAGCTGTGGGAATATTTAACAATGAACACCTGGAAAGCCTTCACTAGATTCCAGAGTTATTACCATTTTGCCACATTGGCTTTATTTCTCTGTCTATATATGTAAATATTTTACCAAACCATTTGAGAATTACTTACAAAGATGGTTCATCCCTAAGAACTCTAGCATGGCTATCACCCCAAACCTGTCAGAATGGCTAAAATCAACAACACAAGAAACAATAGGTGTTGTCAAGGATGTGGAGAAAAGGGAACTCTTTTGCACTGTTGATGGGAATGCAAACTGGTGCAGCCACTCTGGAAAACAGTATGAAAGTTCCTCAAAAAGTTAGAAATATAACTACCCTATGAATCAGCAATTGCACTACTGGGTGTTTATCCAAAGAATACTAAATTACTAACCCAAAGGGATACATATACCCCAATGTTTTATAGCAGCTTTATCTACAATAGCCAAATTATGGAAACAACCCAAGCGGAAGAGGTGGTGTGTGTGTGTGTGTGTGTGTGTGTGTGTGTGTGTGAGTGATGGAATGTTACTCAGCCATAAAAAAGAATGAAGTCTTGCCATTTGGAATGACATGGATGGAGCTAGAGTATTAACTAAGCGAAGTAAGTCAGTCAGAGAAAAACAAATACCATATGTTTTCACTCATATGTGGAATTTAAGAAACAAAGCAAACAAACAAAGAAGGGGGGGGAAAGAGAGGGGGGAGGCAAACCAAGAAACAAATCTTAACTCTAGAGAACAAAATGATAGTTACCAAAGGGAGATGGTTGGGGGGATGGGTTAAATAAGTGATGGATATTAAGGAGTGCACTTGCGATGAGATGAGCACCAGGTGATGTAAAGGAAGTGCTGAATCACTATATTGTATACCTGAAACTAACATCACAGTGTATGCTAACGAACTGGAATTTAAATAAAAACTAAAAAGCACAACTTTAGTATGTACCTCCTAAGAACAAATATCCTACCATAACTACAAAATAATAAACACACTTAGGAAGTTTGATGTGATATTATTATCTAATATGCAGTTCATATTTTCCCAATTGTCTCAGTCTGGGTATTTATTATATTTTATTTTAAATCCAGGATTCAATCAAGGATCACTATTGTATATATTGTCATATGTATATATTTCCTTTGTCTTTGACAATTGACATTTTTGTAGAGTCCACACCAGTTGTTTTTTGTGTAATGTCCCTCAAATTAAGTTTATCTAATTGTCTCCTCACAATTACACTCAGGTGACAATTTTAGCAGAGGCACACATGTGAAGTTGGAATGCTTTTCTTCTTTATATACATTAGAAAAAGTACAAAATAGGTTGGATCAATATTTTCTTTCAATCACTTAATAACACTTCATGATTGCCTCCTGCAAAGTAAATTAGTGCCACAGTTTTGCAATTTACAAAATGCTTTGACATGGATTCATTTACTCAATTTGCACAACTCCACTAGGTAGGTATTTTTAATCACCTTTTCTGTTTGAATGAAAATGTATCAAAGTTTATAGAACTACGAAGACTATATCTGTGGCCAAAATTTAAGCATAGCCATACTGT
Source organism: Acinonyx jubatus (assembly GCF_027475565.1). Classification (NCBI taxonomy): domain Eukaryota; kingdom Metazoa; phylum Chordata; class Mammalia; order Carnivora; family Felidae; genus Acinonyx; species Acinonyx jubatus. The sequence continues at coordinate 13,211,758 of NC_069385.1, read as the reverse complement.
AAATCTCATCCTGAGTAAGAAGCCCTGTGCTTTCATATCAAATAAATCTAGACAATTTTTCTCTTTTACAACCTGCACTCGCCATCGTCCTAGCTTTGTACCTTACAGTTCTAGTATGTTAAATTACAAGGCAATGTAATATTATGCCTTATCAAAACATTTTCTAACTATTGTGATTTGAAATTACAATAATCAAGTCAGAAACAATATAAAAGGAGATGAATGTTAGCCATATTGAATGCCAGGTAATTGGCTTTTGTTCACTTTTATGTCTTTGCATTTGGTGCAACTGGTAATTCACCAGCTCTTCTTTTCTCCCCAGAGCAAGACTTTCTTTCTTTCTTTCTTTCTTTCTTTCTTTCTTTCTTTCTTTCTTTCTTCCTTTCTTCCTTCCTTCCTTCCTTCCTTCCTTCCTCCCTCCCTCCCTCCCTCCCTCCCTCCCTCCCTCCTTTCTTTCTTTCTTTCTTTCTTTCTTTCTTTCTTTCTTTCTTTCTTTTCTTGTCAATTCCTTCTGCTTCCCAAAGCATGAAAACAACATTGTCTCATAGCATAGTAATCAGTATTGGGACAAGAACTTCTAAGCATATGAAATTAATTACTTTTTAATTTTCCTTTTACTTTTGGACCACACAGTCCCAATATTGTTTAGTTTAGGATAAAATTAAGAAAAGTTTTTTTTTTAATTTTTTTTTAACGTTTATTTATTTTTGAGACAGAGAGAGACAGAGCATGAACGGGGGAGGGGCAGAGAGAGAGGGAGACACAGAACCGGAAGCAGGCTCCAGGCTCTGAGCTGTCAGCACAGAGCCCGACGCGGGGCTCGAACTCACCGACCGCGAGATCGTGACCTGAGCCGAAGTCGGACGTTTAACCGACTGAGCCACCCAGGCGCCCCAAGAAAAGTTTTGGTTATCAGTATATGTAACTTGATTCACAACCAATGCATAGATCCTTAAGTAGACATTCCAGCCAGAAAGAACACAAACAGGTTTTCTTCTCTGTGAGTCATGGGACGTCATGGAAGTAAAAGCCAGACAACTTTTATAGTAATACCGAAATTTAAAAAGCAGTATCACTCATGTCCAGGGAAGGTGCCTGGGTGGTATTACACTCAGACCACCAGGCCTATCTGGGTGGTATTTACCCTCAGACATACTATCTAAATCATATGGAGTTTGGAAAGACCTTGAGGAAGCAGGGTGACATTTTCCACTGATGAAAGCCACTTTGCCCCCTCCAAGGAGCCTGAAGCTGAGATGACAGATCAAGGTCCACTTACTCTTTCATCCATGGACAATTTATCAGCACTCAGCGATCTGAATGCCTCATTCCAAAGTAAAAGAGTAATTTCAAATGCCTAAATAGTGGGTGTGATATTATTGTCTTTGTCCAGTGTTCAATTTCATATAGAAGCAGAGAGAGAAACCTGAAAATACTTAACGAAGGAATAAATCTCTTTTTTTTTTCAACTTGCACAGAGTTCTGCAAGCATATTATTTTCTTGTGAACTGGCATATTATTCATCTCCTTAAAAGAAAAATCTATATTTTAATCCTAGGAAAAGCATTATTCTCATTCTTCATTTGGATTAGTGTTCTAGGCCAAATACAGTAAAGGAAGTTACATCTGACAATTATGGCTTCAGTATATAAATTGTAGCCAGACAGAACGAGTGATGAAAATTTCTTCAGCTATACAGTCTTTAATAGAACATGTATCATTCATTTTTTTCCACCAATCCTCAACAGACTATTATCTTCAAATAACAATGAGAGGCTGCCTGCAGTTAATTTAATCACTGTAATTTCCTCCCAAATAAAGACTGATGTCTACTGAAAATTATTCCAATTATGTCTTTGAAAATGAGTTCAAAATTGTTAAAATTACTACTTTCAATACTATATTAACCTCCACCAAGTGTTATTAGTTATTCTCACGATCTTCCTGGAGCAAAAAATGACATTGCTGCCAGTTTTTTTATTCGGTAAAAATTCAACTTCAAGATGCCACAAATATTTTTAAAACTTTGCTCAAGTTCAATCAGCCTAAGGTTCAATCTAACCTTTTTCTAATACATCCTGGGAAGCAATTTCTCTGCTTAAAAACAAAAACACAGCCAAAATTCATTACATTGGATCACACAAAATCAAATTACATAACCACTTGAAAATAAGTAGGGAGAAGGGATCTCCCAGAAACAATGATGAAGATAAAAATAGGCAACACTTACTGAACGCTGATTATTACTCAATTTGCGCAAGCATGTGCTAAATGCTGTATGATCGTTTCGTTTTCACAACAACCCCAATGAAGCTGGTCCTGGTTTTATTCCCATTTTACAGATGAAGACTTCTGCTCTGGCTGGTGTTTCCTGCTCACAGGTGGCTGCTGTGAGCCCCCAACCTCTGCCAGACCACCCCCCCCCCACACACACACCTGTTTCTGACCATTACTTTTTTTAAAAAAAATTTTTTTTAATGTTTATTTTTGAGAGAGAGAGAGACAGAGCGTGAGTCGAGGAGGGCCAGAGAGAGGGGGAGATACAGAATCGAAAGTTGTCAGCACAGAGTCCGACTTCGGCTGACAGACCGGGACATCATGACCTGAGCCAAAGTGGGACACTTAACTCACTGAGCCACCCAGGTGCCCCTGTTTCTGACCATTACTTTGACGAGGACTCTCCACAGTGATACATGCCTTCCTTTGGCCACAGCTCTCGCCCTTAGGAATCCACAGACACTCTAGAAGAGAGAGGGGGGCTACGGCGGGGCAAGAACGGGGAGGGTCAAGGCCAGAGCAACGCTTCCTGCCACGCGGCCAGACTGACCCATCTAGGCTTTTACCAGGGTTCCCAAGGCTCTCCCCGTCCAGCTCCTTTTGGGGACCCGGGCTTCAGTCACGTGTGTAATGTCTAAATCTCAACTGCGGAAAAGTTTACCCCTCTTCCCCAGGGCTTGGGACCCCGTGCGGTGCACCTGATTCAGCCCGAGTCCTTTCTGAAGCGGTCCAGCTGCTCACCCAGCGCTCTCTGCCTGCGGGAGGCCACCTGCTTTGACGCGCGTGCGCATTAGCAGTGGGCTGGCTGCAGCCTAACCTCGCAGATCTTGCTGGCCGACTCTCACCCGGACACGGTTCAAGATAGTGTTACTTTCAATAATTTGGAATAATTATAAACTATAACAAACAAATATGAATTATTCCAAATTATTAGCTACGCGTAGGAGGCAAAATGCATGACTCTCAAACTTATCCATGTTTGACCCTTGATGTACTGTGAGCTCTGTGATACATTTGATGACGATGAAGTCAAAGCACTGGGAACAAGAAAAGGACGAAGAGGAAATTGAAGGAAAGGAGGCCGCGGGGGTGAAGAATTTCAAGGGTGTATTATTGTAGGGACTTTGACCACCAGAAAGCGGCATGAGGCCGGGAAGGGAGCTGCCCCGGAAGGGGGACATAAAGAAGGCAGGAGAATTCTAAGAACAAAATTCACTTCTGAGTTTTGCCACTCCCTACTCTGCTTCTCCCAGAGGCCAAAATCACATCTTTTAACCTTAGTCCACCCCCAAAGTTCTGCCACCTTCCCTAGGCACTCCCCTGAGTAGAGACTCATCGGTGTCAACTTCCTCCAGGGAGGAAAATTCTTCTATACCTCTCTCTGACCAAACTGTGTGTGTATTCCACATAAAATGCTGTTTGCCTGGATATCAGTGTCCCGGGTTTTGGGCAAAGGCAATGAACACACTAAAGAGAAAGAGACTGACAGGAGCCGCCCACGCCCAACTTCCTGTGGTGGGAGGGAGGAGTAGCTGCAGAAGTAGCCTGCAGATGCTAAATGTTTATTACACAGTACATCTTTCCCCTTCTCTTCTCTTCCCTATTGGTCTAAAGTCACTACATTTCTAGCTGTTTGGTCCTTCTTGCCTAGAGCTGCCTCTTGATCATCACCATGGCTTGGTGAAACCCATAGTTGATATGCACGTCTGACAAGGGTGCCTTCTATTGAGTGTTGTTGGAAGGCACATTTTCAGGACCCGTGTTCAGCATGTCCTGACCACAAGGTTGGCTCTGCCAGTAATTACAGCATCTATTCCACTTCTTAGAAATAAAACTTTTGACACCAGAAAAAAAAAATTGTCTGCCTTGTTATAAACTTTAAAACGCAATAGAAAAGTTACTAAAAAACGAAAATCACCTATAATCTCAAAGCCCAGATACCCCCCATTCTTAATGTGTATTTCCTGCCCCATTTTCTTTCCATTCATTTGGAAAATTTATAATGCAACCAGAGGTATTCTGTACATATAGCTCTGTGTCTACAAGGCCTAATCGTAGAGCTCAGCATGGATGTGGATTACAGCTAATATTTGAGCTGCTTGACAACACATATTGAGAACCTTTAATCACAGCAGAGGCCGTGACATTCCACTAACTTTGTCAGGCATGTATAAGATTTTTAGGCAGCACCCTAATGAGCCGTAATGTTCTGAAGAGCATTCTTTTCTTATCTCAGTTGTTGAGCAGGAGATCCTAGGGTGCAGAATAATCTGAAAGTCCACATGTACCTTTTCAGTGTTTGAAAACCAGCACATAAAGCACAAAAGTGCCTTTGAGAACAAGATCAGTAACATTTTTAAGGCTCAATGGTCAGAGCAACCTCAAATATTTCATGGTTTAAAGGTGTTGTTTGCTTTTAGGGAAAGAGCCACATAAACAGCAGAATGCAAAGATTGTTTACCTCAAATTCACTGTTAAAGGAAAGCATAAGATTCAGGATCATCCGGCCCAATTTTAGAGAACCTTAAAATAATTTCCTTAAAAAAATTTAAGGACACATTAGAAAATATATTGGCGTGATATTTCACATACACCCCACCTTAACAATTTCTCAAGTTGTCCCTCAACTGTCTTTTTAGAATTGGTTTGTAGAAAACTTAATAATAACTCAAGCTAAATTTAAGCCAGCCGCTTAACTTTAACTTCCCAAACACTTCATGAGTTATTATATAATCAATTATATAATCTCAAATCAAGAGGACATTTTTATTTGTTGAGAATGTGCCAAGTTAATTCAACTGAAAAATGATGCAAACCCAAAAGAAAGCAAAAGAAGTGGAGAGTAGCCTTCCTTTAAAAAATGAAAAACTGTTAAGGGTCTCCTCTCCTTTCAATGGAGTACGAGCAACTCCTATTTAGATCACCAGCATCAACATTTCTCCTTTTCTCCTCTCTCCCTCCCTCCCTCCATTCTCTCTCTCTCTCTCCCTCTCTCTCTCTCTCTCTATCTCTCTCTCTCTCACACACACACACACACACACACAATATCAAAGGAATAAAGGACACCTGTATTTCTATTTGTTGGGGTACTTCACCCAGAAGCTCTCAGCAAATATCACAGAAAGGTTGTGACTCATCCATGACTTAAAATGCTGTCATCAATGGTTAGCCTCCTGAAACTCTGAATAGTCAGTCCCCAGCAAGTGCTTCATGAAGTTGGGTATGTGCTCTGTGCCCAACCACATGACAGTTCTGTGTGGGCAAAGGAAGAGCCTCGGGAAGGGCTGCTGAGTGCCTGGGCAGGATGGACGTCTCTGTACTTGTTGGTTTCACCTTGGACTCCAGAGCATACTTGTCTCCAAAGAAAGAGTTCTATGACTTAAAAAAAAAAACTCTTTAGAAATTGTGACTCTATATCCTTCCTCTAATTGATTTTATCTAACTTATTTTTCCAAAATTCAGACATTCTATGCCTAAATAATCTATAAGATCCATCATTGGATTAGTACACAGAAAATGAAAACCCATTTTTAGAATTGTTATAAACCATTTGAAGCTAACACGGACATATTACCACATCCAGTCCACCACCTCATCGCTCATTTTCTGAGCCCTTATGTACAAAGGAGGAAATTTTTCCCACTACTGTATATGGTGTTCACATCTCCTTCCAGAAGGAAAGGACAGATTCTCTCCATCTCCATTAAAAATAAAATGCAGGTTTGGCCTCTTTGTGGATAAAGACCAAAAAAGAGGAAATTTTAGGTTAAATCATTATGCTAAGAGGATTCTCACTTATTCTGAATCTCTGAACATTTTTATTTTCAATTTATTTGAATGTAGGCATTGAGAGAAATGGATTTTTTTTCTTTAACAAACAAGCAAAGTAGATACATCCCATCCAAAATATATTCAAACAAATAAACACTGTACTTCCCGTGGGCTTTGAAGAAGCAGACATTTCATGTACCTTAGCAATTTATTCTGCTTTTTGATGAAATCAACAGACACTCCCCTTCCATAGGTAATACAATTATAATTATCATATTCAAAAACAATAGCTTTTATCGTTGCCAGCCAGGAGTGTTAAACCCTAGCTGACTTTGGGGAAGTTACCTTGGTACTTGAACCCTGAAAAGAAGAGCTACAGACCAACTATTCTAAACCCAAAGTAAATTTCTTTGTTACACTTAACTCTACATTTAACTGGCTTGTAATCAGTAAATCTATAAAATAAGTTAACTCAGCCACTTTCCAAAGCATATATTTTACAGCCAGTTACCTTGAGGCATTTGCCAGAAAGTTATATTAATCAGTTAAAATATTCCATGTGTGCTATACTGCGTTTTATAGTTGAAATGAGCGCACGGTCCTATCAGGTTTAAATTTTCCATCATAAAAATCACTGTAGTCATATTGTGGTCCATGTGTCTGTGGCCTTAAATACCCTTGTATCTATGAATGGAAACAGATCCCAAACTGTTCCAAGTAGGCTTTTCTCATGCTGCTCTTAGGCTGGTATGTTCTGAGGTATTTGTCTTATTGGAACCTACGGTAAGATTATTCTGCAATTGGGAATGGAGTCTTTCCAGAAGAGAGTATACATTCCCAGTGTCAAAATACTTGGAAAGATTTGGACTCTGAGACATGGTAAGAAAATGTCCCTCTTCTTTTCTGTCTTGGCCTTGCTCTCGTGAGCCTATACCCTAAGGAATCTTACTAGAGGACTCTATGGAGGTGCTATAAAGACAGCTGCAGCCTCATGGAGGCAGTCTTTTGAGTGGGCTGAGAGAGAGGAAAGTGAAAAAACTCTCATGAGGGTGAGCTGTGGCCTACCAGTGCTGAGAGCAGGCATTTCTAGAGATGGACATACTCGTTTTGTAGTTAATGGGATATACTTATGTTGCTCATACTCTCTTCCATGTATAGTTATTACTAGTAGTTCAAGTATGGTGATAACTTCCAGGAACACTCAACTTCCCACTGGCCAATTCCCCTGGCATGGTGACATGCTGGCTTATGGCCAGAGGTCATATTACAGTATAAACAAGTCCCATGTCTCCCTGTGTCTATGGAAGGTGGAGACAAATAAGGCTTCTAATGCACAGAACCAGAAACAAGTTTATGGGAATTCTTCCAAATTGTAAAGCTCATAGTTGAAAGAAACATAAGACAGAAATCCTAAAATTTACATTCCCAGTAATCAACTGGGAAGCCAGAGGTTTTCTAAATAATCAGTCAAAAACAAAAAAACAAAAACAAAACAGAACAATTCTGATCAACTCATGCTAGATGACAGACTGGATTTTCTATGTTCTACGTTCTATTTTCTATGTTCTCTAGACAAAATGTCTTTACAAAATCATTATATGAAGAAGCAGCCAAATATCCCACAGCCAAAAATGTAGGAGAATGTGTTTTAAGATATGTCAGATAGGTAATTTTAAAATTATCTTATTTTTCTGAATAATATGTTGCTTTTGGTATTTTGTCATCTTTTGAAAATCTGAAATTTATTCTCATTTCTGTCTGTCTCTTAAGTATTAAGTTTCTCACAATTCTCTCTTTGTAATTTTGTATTATTTCTCCCACAGAAGACTCTCCAAGTTGTATGCGATTCAGGCCCCACACAGTCTGGCTCCACCCCGGCAATCCGATTCCTCACAGGAGAGCTTGGTCTCAGATGGACTCTGGCAAATGACGAGGTGGTGGTGGAGGAGGTTGGGGAGGGGCCTGGAAGCTGTACCCACATTTGGGTAGTCATCTCCTTAGAGGGTATATAGATGCCATCGTGGTCGTCAGAGATTTGTGATGTCCTCCAAGGAGCATGAGAATTTCAGGCACAAGATTTGAGGCTGTCTCTGATCCAGGCATCCCTCCAACCTTGAAATATTAGCATTGTATGTTGTGTTGTTAAACGTGCCTGCAGGTTTCTTGTTCTCCAAGCTGGGGAAGCATTTGGTTAATCTGCAGCATAGAAGATCTGCATTCCCCTGCTTGCCAAGAGCCTTAAATCCAGCTGGCTGGTTCTCAATCCATGTCAAACACTCAGGTACAATAAGCAGCACTTATATAATATGCCTAAAGGCATATCCATTACTCTATATCCCAGAGTTATTTACTACTCAAAGTGCTGAGGCTTTAAGAGGTCTGTGATTCCTTAAAATGGTAGGCAGAATTTAATAATGTGTGTCTGTTTTTGTAGCTCTCATCAGACTCTCAAATTGGTCTGTGACATGTAAAAATGAATAATCTGCATTTCAAGAATAAGTACCTCCAAGGGGGTGGTACCAAAAAAAAGTAATAATGATACCTTATACCTCCAAAATGGTGTTAAAAACTATACTAGATTTAAAAATTTTTTTTCTGTTTTAGAGAGAGAGAGAGAGAGCATGTGAGTGAGTGGGGGAGAGGGGCAGAGGGAGAGAGAGAGAGAGACAAAGAGAGAGAGAATCTCAAGCAGGCCCCATGCCCAGCAAGGAGCCCAATGAGAGGCTCGATCCCACAACTCTGGGATCATGACCTGAACAGAAATCAAGAGGTGGACGCTCAACCAACTGGGCCACTCAGGCACCCCTACACTAGATATTTTTCTTTTTTTTTAATTTTTTTTTAACGTGTATTTATTTTTGAGACAGAGAGAGACAGAGCATGAACGGGGGAGGGGCAGAGAGAGAGGGAGACACAGAATCGGAAGCAGGCTCCAGGCTCTGAGCCATCAGCCCAGAGCCCGACGCGGGGCTCGAACTCACGGACCGCGAGATCGTGACCTGAGCCGAAGTCGGACGCTTAACCGACTGAGCCACCCAGGCGCCCCTACACTAGATATTTTTCAATCCATTTCTATATTAAGCTGGGCCAGCAGAAACATATGTCATTGATTTACACTGAGAAATGATAAGAGACAGCCCAAAGAAATAAAGGAAGCTTTTAAAAGTACTATTAATTTCATTACACACTGTATCATCACTATGGGCTGAATTGAGTTCCCCTCAAAATTCATAGTTTAAAGCTCTAAGCCCCCAGTATGAAGATGTTTTGAGATGGGCCTTTCAGAGGTAATTGGGTCACAAGCATGTAGACCTCATCATGGGCTTAGTCCTCTTAGAGAAGAACAGACAAGAGAGCACACTCTCTCCTCCCTAGGAAGACAGAGCAGCAAGATGGCCATCTGCAAGCTGGATAGAGAGGTGTCACCAGAACCTGACCGTCTGGGCACCCTGATCTAGGACGTCCCACCTCCAGAACTGTGAGAAATAAATGTCTGTTGTTTAGGCGATTTCGTCTATGGTTTTTCGCTATAGCCACTCAAGCTGACTATGACAGTCATTATGAGACAAGGTCTATGGAAGAAATTTCTCTCTAGTTTCAGTAGCCAGAAAGTGGGGCATCTCATTTTATTTTACAGGAGATGTGATCGTGAGTCTATAACTAATTGTCTCTTACCCTTTGAATTGCTTATCATGGAACTTAGAATCAATATGTCATTGTGCTCTAGTACAAACATCTAGAGCCTTCCCACATACACTTTCCCACATTAACTTCCCTGGGAGACACCTCTTACTTTTCACACAAACTTTTCTTCTTTCTTTCTCATCCACTTACTGGTAATCGTATTCTATTTTTGCTGTATGCATTTATGGAAGTTGCCTCAAATCCTTTAACAAACAAGGCAGATTATAAGGAAGAATATGATTGAATAAATGAATGAAGACATTTCCATTTGGGAAGTAAAAAAAAACCCAAATGCTCATTACTGCATTTGGAATTATATACAAATATTTACTTGAAGAGACTTAATTTATCTCAGTCATGCTCATGAACCTATGAAAAGGATTGATGTAGTCCAGGGGTTTTTATCTTAGGGCTTGTAGACCCTCCAGAGGATCCGTGGACAGAATTCAGGGAGTCTATACGCTTAGATGGGGAAACTGATCTTCATTTTCACTGATCCCTCAGTGAAATTTAACATTTCCTTCAAATATAAATATTGGCAACAAACCACGGAAGTATTAGCAGTATCTGTGAATTTGTTTCCTGTAGAAATCCCAGGTGTCCCCATCTCCCATGTGGGTTGTTGCAGCTCTCTGAAAATATCACTTACACTCATCATCACCTTCAAATGTCACTAGACTTGCTGTTAGATCACGTTAATTAATGCATCGGTAAAGAAACACATATTATTACTATATCACAATTTTTTTGTAATCATATTTTTATATATTTGGTTTCCTTGTAACTCTTTGTATTTTGCTTCATACATTTAAATACAGTACTCTGAGAAGGGGTCCATAGGCCTCCTAAGACGACCAAGGGTGTCCAGGGTATAAAAGAATTTAAAACCGACAAACACAAACTGTATTTAGGTAGCATCTTTACAGAATGTGTGCAGATACCTCACTGAGATCTGTGCCATAATTAGGGAATGCTGGTTTCCCTTGATTGGAAAACAGCGACATCATGTTTTCAGTAAAAGGGAATAGTAGAAGTTGCCTGGGTCTTCCTATTCCCTTGACAAGATAAGGTCAGAGTCAGCCCCCTTTTTTTTAGGTCTGCACTTGCAACTTCTGAAAAAACATTTAACAGCTCTGTGAAACTTTGGGTCAGCATTTCAGTTGCTAAGAGAGAAAAAAAACAATTGATTTAACATTTAAAACCTCTACTAAGAAGCAGTACCTTTGACTCAATCATGTAAAGACTCATTATCTATTTTGCAAATTACCTGAGGCCCTTCCTTTCATTTTTTTTCCTCCCTTGCACGTCAACCTTCTTTTGAATTTTTACCAGACACCTTGGCACTTTTAGCACAATTGGAATAGGGCAAGAATAAGGAAGTAAAACAAAAGGCTGTCAGTAGGATTACTTAACACACACTTCGGAATTATTTTTAGTTACTGTTGTGACATTCACAATGAGGTACAAAGAAGTATGCGTGTCTGTGTGGGTTTGTTGAAGGGAAGGGTATACATGTAGTAAGACCACCCCCAAAAGGCCATGGGCAAAGGCCTTTGCCCCCACTTCCCATGTCCACGGATCTAAGATCATTAAGGGATTATGGACCAATTAGGGAAATTCCCCCTCCCCACCACACTGCAACTCCATCAGGAACCCAGAGTAAGGAGGTATGGTGGATCTGGGGGACAGTGGAGTTTCTTCCTCTCTCTTCTGGGCCATCAGAAGGATATTATCCATGGGCCACCTGCCCTATTCCAGTGAAAGATGTAGTTGGAAATTGGAGTTTATAAATAAATAAGGCACCCGATTATCTAAAATCCTCTGAGTATACATCACTTTGTGTAACTGATCAGTTTTTCAGACAGCTGACTTCCTATCCTTTCCAGCAACACCTTTTTCATGTTAGTTATCTTAGACAACTGAATGTATTATAAATGTACTGTATACCCCCTACAAACTTGGAAAAGTAGCCTGAAATTAGCTTAATCTTATACTAATGACTCCGGGTCAACACTGAAAACATCTGCTTTCTTACATGAGCATATTACAAGGGTAATTTCCTTATCATTTCCAGGATCTATACAGGGGTCTTTGACCATTATCTGAACTGATGCTGAGATCTTTGCATTCTTGAAGCTGCTTCTTCTATTTTTGTCTAATGCTTTCTTGTCAGACATTACTTTTACCCTCAAAGTAGATTTGGAAACCAGATACGCTATAATGAATAGATAGAGGGCTTGAGCATTTTGAATTGAATAAAAAGTACAATACATGAGATGTGTTTGTTGTTTATGACATCTATTTGAGTATTCACAGAGTTTCACTTATTTGCTGATTCCTTGATGAGAGCTAGATGTGTGAGATTGTAGCGTAACTTCCAAATAAGTGAGATTCAATACTACTTGCTTTTCTGTGAAAATCACCCAGAGAGGTCTCATTGTTCCAGATACGAACTCAAAACAAAGCTTATCCTGGTTTCTGACTGACAGCAAGCTTCTGTTGTTGAGTTAGCATCCTGAATTCAGTAACTGAAATATTTACAGACCTTGACAACCCAAACCACCAGGTCCCAGTGTCTGAAATCTCTGAGTCATATACACATTTTCACAGAGGCAGCAAAACCAACTGTTCCCACTTCCTCTTTCACCTGAGCCTTTATTTGTCTCACTTAGTTGTAACCACACAATGTGCTGGAAATGCTGTGGACATATATTGAGATCCTGCTTCTGCCTCCAACTAGCTACGGAGCTTTGTGGAAACCAGTTTTTCTCAAGTCGCAGTGTTTTCATCTGTAAAGTGAATCTAATATAACTTGGGACCCACGGTGCTTGTGAGGATGAAACGACATAATTTCCAAACATTTACCCAGGTAGTGTCAGGCATTTAAGTATATGCGTAGGCATTATTTGTTTCCTATCCTTTGCCATGTTCCTTTACTTTCCCGTTTATTGACTTTGTGGCGCCCAGATAGATAGATGGCCTTCAAAATACATAGTTCTTATCTTCAGTAACTCTTCCTGAGTCTCCATCAGATTTTGAATACAGCTGTATGAGAGCGCTTTTCACAGTGTCTTATGAACATGTGCATGATCGCGCCTGTCAGCCCTCAGACCAGGAGTTTCTAGAAGGGAGGGTTGGCATCCCATGCACCATTGTATTCCCAACTCTTAGCCCATTACCTAGGACATCTGCAAACATTTAATAGATAAGTAAAAGCATGAATCACTATTTAGATATCTTGACTAAAAGTTTGCATATATTAGGAGATTCCTAATCTGGTATTATAAAATTTGGATCAGAAGCCAGAGGTCCTGAAAAACGGGAAGTGAAGATGACCAAATCCATAGACGTGACCTGCCCATGGCTGTCCACTGACCTCCTACCACCACACCTGGTTCATAACATTAACCTGGGAAATCTCCAACCATGTCTTCAATTTAGGAAAGGAAACAAATCTTCATCTGCGTTTCTAGACAGTCAGTCTGTTATGCCTAAAATAGTCTGTCTATTTTAAATCATAGGAAAATAAGTGAGAAGGCTGGTGCCTCCGGCTGTCCACTCGGCTCTCTCTACATCAATATTTATTCAGCCAGGTGTCTTTCTTAGGAAAGGAAAAAAAAAGCTGCAGCTCAACAGCCTGGTTCATCACACTTGCCTTGCAGTTTAGACCTCCCTTCTCCTTCAACCCCGTGGTAATTTTCTCCTGTGCATTCCTCGCCAGGAATGTTTCCATTTCCATGATAATCACTAGGCTCGCCTATCTTTATGCTTCTCTCTAAATTTCTGCCTTCTGCCTCTTTCTGCGAGTGTCCATCCTATATATACTTATCAGAATAATCTTTCACAAAAATGACATCTCACTGGTTTAAAAAAATCAATAACAGTTCTCTACCTCTAGCTTTCCTTTGCAACCAATGAAATCACCCCCAGCTTCCTCCTTCCCCCTTGTGAAGGACTCTTATGGTCTACCCGACTCTTGTGATCTAATTCTAGGAAACTCTCCATGGAAGTAAAATTAGCCCCATCAGTGCTTGTTTTCTCATATTTTATAATATTTTAGTATATACTGTATCTTTATTGAGAGCCCCCTTCCTCACCTTCTCAATTCCTTAAAATCCCTTCAATTCCTTAAAACCATAACATTTTAGAGTAAAAAAATAAAAGGCCTTCAGTTACTGTCCAACAGTGCAGCGCAATCCCCCCCTTTTTTTATTTTGCAGTCAAGAAACTAACACCCAAAGATGGTTTGTGACATCCATCTGTCAGAAAGCTCTCAGGATCAACACACCAAACTTTATCAGCTCTTCTGAGGAAAGCACTTACATGGCAAGAAAGAGGCAGGGGGGATGAATACTATGGGACACCCACCAGCTCTACTCTAAGCACTTTCACATGTGCTTATGTGATCTTCACAATGAACCCATTTTATGTGAGACAAATCTGAAGCTCGGAAAGGTCAAACAGTGAGGGGAGGAAGATGATGGTAGAGTAGGCTCATCTCACCCCAAGAACACAAGGTAACTTTCACATCATCCTAAAGACCCCGGAAATTGACCTGCAGACTGACAGAACAAGCTCCGCAACTAACAGGAGAGAAGAGGCCACATCAGAGAAGGGAGGGAGTGTGGATACATGGTTTAGGGGAAAAATGGATTGCAGGTGCTGTGGAGGGGAGGGAGCCATGATCATGAGGAAGGGCACGAGAGAGAGAGAAAGAGAGAGTGAGAGAAGGACACAGGGAAATGTACAAGGAAAACATTTCCTCAAAGCCATTGGCTTAGAAAATGAGACAGACTAAATTTCATGAGTTCTTGCAATCAGTGAGGCTTAAAGCCTGGAGTTTTAAAGGTCAGGAGGCTTGGTTGGCATACAGCCCAGAAGGCACTGCACTGCTGGAGAGAGGCCAGGCAAAAAACCCAGGGGCAGACAGCATGGAAAGGGCAGATCTGAAGAAGGCCTGGGTACACAGGAGGAGAATATTCACTCTTCTCCAAGTATGTCCCTAAGAAGCAATGTTTGTGAAGGTGACTTTCTGGGAACAAAGGAAATAGATGGCACCATTTCTCTTTCTGGCCCCTCAGTGTAAACACAGACCCACCTCCAAGAAGCAGTACAGCACCAACCCTGGCTGCCTAACTTGCTTACACCATGCCCAAGCCCCCTGTACTCTGGTAGGACTGCCCTCCTCAGACAAGCTGGCTTCAGTCCGAGTGCAGCAGGCTTCTCCCCCATAAGACCAGCACAAACCTCTGCCTACACCACATATCCCAACCAGAGAGTTCTGCAGGGCCTCAGTTCTGGTGGAGTTGCTATCAGGTCTCATTTCACAAGCAGCCCACAGCACACCTAATTAAAACTCACCACATTCAGGTCAGGGACCAAACACTGCCCTCAGCAGGCAAAGAGAGCCTCTGCAGACAACTGGCCTGAAGGGGAGAGGAGCCAAAACACAATAGCAGAGTGCATGTAGCGCACACCAGAGATACTCCCTGAAGCACCAAGCCCTGGGAACTACTTGACCTCTTCTTCATAAGGCCATTACTTTCCGGAGCAGGAGAGATAATTGGCTTTTCTAACACACAGTAGAAGGTAGAGACTTAGACAAAATGTCAAGATGGAGCAATTTATCCCAAATGAAAGAACAAGATAAGGCCATTGTCAGAGACCTAAGCAAAACAAATATAAATAACATGCCTGATGGAGAACTTAAAGCAATAATCATAAGAATACTCACTGGGCTTGAGAAAAGAATAGAAGACATCAATGAGACCCTTACCACAGTGATAGAAGAGTTAAAAGAGATTCAGTCAACGATGGAGGATGCAATAAACAAGACTGGAAGCATGCTTGATGCAATGAACAGTAGGCTGGATAAAGCAGAGGAATGAATTTGTGACCTAGAAGACAAAATAATGAAAAATAATGATGCTGAACAAAAGAGAGAAAGAAGAATTATGCGACACAAGAATAGACTTAGGGAACTCAGTGACTCCATCAAACATAATGACATTCGTATTACAGGAATCCCAGAAGAGGAGAGAGTAAAGGGGGAAGAATATTTATTTCAAGAAATAATAGCAAAAAGCTTCCCTAATCTGGAGGAGGAAACAGATATCCAGATCCATGAGGCACAGAGAACACCCATCAAAATCAACAAAGCAGCCCAACACCAAGTCATATTGCAAGTAAATTTGCAAAATTTAATGATAAAAAAAAATTCTTAAAAGCAGAAAGACAAAAGAAGTCCTTAACTTATAAGGGAAAAGCCATAAGACTAGCTGGAGATTTCTCAACAGAAACTTGACAAACCAGAAGGGAGTGGCATGATATATTCAAAGTGCTAAAGGGGAAAAAGCTGCAACCAAGAATACTCTATCCAACAAGGCTATCATTCAGAATAGAAGGAGAGATAAAGAGTTTTCCAGACAAATAAAAACTAAAGGAGTTCATGACCACTAAACCAGACCTGCAAGAAATATTAAAGGGGACTCTTTTGTTTTGGTTTGGTTTTTTGTTTTGTTTTGTTTTGTTTTTAAAGGGAACTCTTTGAATGCAAGGGAGAGACCAAAAATGACAAAGACAAAAAAAAGAGAAAATTTCCAGAAGCAATGACAAAACAAGTAAGAAAATGGCACTAAATACCTATCAATAATTACTTTGAATGTAATTGAACTAAATGCTCCAGTCAAAAGACTTAGGTTCAGAATAAATTGAAAACAATGCCCATCAATATGCTGCCTACAAGAGATTCATTTTAGACGTAAAGACACTTGCAGATTGAAAGTGAGGGCAGGAGCACCTGGTGGTTCAGTTAAGCAATCAGCTCTTGATTTTGGCTCAGGTCATGGTCTCTCAATTAGTGAGATCAAGTCCCACATCTGGCTCTGTGCTAAAGTGGTAGGATGGAGATACGTCTATCATTCAAGTGGATGTCAAAAGAAATCCTGAGTAGCAATACTTAGATTAGACAAACTAGACTTCAAAACAAAGACTGTACAAAGAGAGTAAGAAGGGCATTATATTATCATAAAGGAGACAACTCAACAAGAAGATCTAACAATTGTAAATATTTATGCACATAAAATGAGAACACCAAAATACATTAAAAAAGTAATAACAAACATAAAGGAACTAATTGTTAATAAAACAATAGTAGTAGGGAACGTTAACATCCCAATCACAACAATAGAATAATGAAATAATAAAGATTAGAGCAGAGTTAAATGATATAAAAACTAAAATAAACTATCGAACAGATCAATGAAACCAGAGATTGTTCTTTGAAAAAAAACTAATAAAATTGATAAACCTCTGGCCAGATTTATCAAAAAGAAAATAGAAAGGACCAAAATAAATAAAATCACCAATGCAAAAGGAAAAATAACAACCAACGCCACAGAAATACAAACAATTATAAAAGTATATTATAAAAAGTTATGTGCCAACAAATTAGACGACATGGAAGAAATGGATAAATTCCTACAAACATGTAAACATATAAACTATATGCTCAAAATCACTCATCATCAGGGAAATACAAATCAATATTATAAGATATCACCTCGCACCTGTCAGAATGGCTAAAATCAACAATACAAGAAACAACAGGTGTTGGCAAGGACGTAGAGAAAGGGGAACCCTCTTGCACTGGGAATGGGAATGCAAACTCATACAGCCACTGTGGAAAACAGTATAGGAGTTTCCTCAAAAAGTTAAAAATATAACTATCCTAAGGTCCAGCAATTTTATATGTCCATCAACTGATGAATGGAGAAGGAAGATGTGTATATATATATATATATATATATACCCATGTGTATATATACCACATCTTCCTTCTCCATTCATCAGTTGATGGACGTGTAAAATATAGATATAGATAATATATACATGATAGATATAGATAATATATATACCTATATATACATATAGACCATATATAACATGCAAAATATATAGAGAGATGTGGTAAATATACATATGTGTGTATGTACAGACACACACACTCACACACACACACACACACACAGGGATATTACTCAGCCATCAAAAAGAATGAAATCTTTCCACTGGCAAGATGGATGGAGGTAGAGTGCATTATGCTAAGCAAAATAAGTCAGTCAGAGAAAGACAAACACCAGGGCGCCTGGGTGGCTCAGTTGGTTAAGTGCCTGACTCGGTTTCAGCTCAAGTCATGATCTCATGATTCACGGGTTGGAGTCCCTCGTGGGGCTCTGTGCTGACAGTGCAGGGCCTGCTTAGGATTCTCTCCCTCTCTGTCCCTCTCTCTCTCTCTAAGGAAATAAATAAGCATTTTTAAAAAGAGAGAAAGACAAATACCACATGATTTCACTCATGTGGAATTTAAGAAACAAAACAAATGAACAAAGAAAAATAAAGACCAAAAAAAAAGACTCTTAAATATAATTAACAAACTGGTTGCCAGAGGAGAGGTGGCTGGGGGCATGGGTGAAGTAGGTAAAGGGGATTAGGAGTACACTTATTGTGAGGAGCACTGAATCATGTGTAGAACTATTGAATCACTTCATCGTACACCTGAAATTAATATAACACTGTATGCTAATTGTACTTGAATTTAAACAAAAGAAGTAAGGATGGTGATTGTGGAAAGAAGTAAGAACAGAGTGAGAAGGGGCCAAATATATGATAAATGTGCTTTATTCCTTTGTGAAAAAAATAATTTTTTTGAGAGAGAGAGAAAGAGAGAGAGTATGCACACGTGTGAGCCAGGGAGGGACAGAGGGAGAAAGAGAGAATCCCAAGTGGGCTCCACCCTCTGCACAGAGCCCATCGCAGGGCTTGATCCTATGACCCTGGGATCACGACCTGAGCTGAAATCAAGAGGCAGGTGCTCAACCAACCGAGCCACCCAGGCACCCCTCCTTTCTGAAATATATTAATGATTGTCCAAAATCTAAAATGTTACCACTTAATTCATTTTTTAAAAAACTGAACCAGAAATCAGCCTCACACTTCATATTAAATTCAGGTTTCCTGAGAAAAGACAGCAAAAGAATTATAAATACACCGGCCATATTGCAATACAGAGGATGGTAATGTGCACTTTTAATTTCTACATTATCCAGAAGGCTGTAATATTTTGAATGTTTTAATGTGTTGTCAGTCTTACAGGATGAGAATTCTTCTGAGCTTAAGATTAGTTGTGATATATGCAACCCAGGAACATAGGCCATTAAAAATGGGTGATACAGGGGCGCCTGGGTGGCTCAGTTGGTTAAGCATCCGACTTCAGTCAGGTCATGATCTCACGGTTTGTGAGTTCAAGCCCCGCGTCAGGCTCTGTGCTGATAGCTCAGAGCCTGGAGCCTGCTTTGGATTCTGTGTCTCGCTCTCTCTCTCTGCCCCTCCCCTGCTCACACTCTGTCTCTCTCTGCCTCAAAAATAAATAAAACATTAAAAAAAATTTTTTAAAAAATGGGTGATACAGTCCTTCATGGCTCTAATTTTAGAAGTGTAAACATATACATTTATTTTTTTTAAATAAGGAAATCCCTTACAAGTATGTCAAACCATCTTAGATGAAGAAAGTTTTGTAAAGGGACATATGGGGAAGAAGATTAATGCATGCTAAAACATACTGTCTCTTCCAAGTGGTATGATTTTCAAAAAGAATAACTAACATTTATTAAATATTATGTATCTAAGGTTCTCTTCCTATTTTCCAAAAATCTGTCAAGTAACCATCCCTCAGCTCTCTGACTCCATCAAAATACCCAGAACTCCGAGCTCTTATTGATACCAAAATTTTGTATTTATTGGTGTGTTCTATGGAAAACAGTATGGAGGTTCCTCATAAAATTAAAAATACACCTACCTTATGATTCAGTAATCCTACACTGGGTATTTATCTGAGTGGAATGAGACATTAACTAGAAAAGATTTCTGTACCACTATGTTCATTGCAACATTATTTACAATAGCCAAGACCTAAGTGTCCATTGATTGATGAATGGATAAAGAAAATATGGTGCACACACATGCACACACATTCATGTGCGTGCGCGCGCGCGCACACACACACACACACACACAAATGGAATATTAGCCAATCATAAAAAAGAAGAAAATCCTGTCATATATGACAACAAAAATAGGCTTCAAAGGCATTTTGCTAAGTGAAATTAAGTAAGACACAGAAAGACAAATACAATATGATCTCATTTATGTATGTAATCTTTAAAAAGGAACAAAAACAAAAACCAAAACCAAGCTCACAGATAAGGAGAACAGGTGGGTGGTTGCCAGAGCTGGTGGGGGGAGGTGTGGCAAGATGGGTGAAAGTGGTCAAAAGATAACAAACTTCCATTTATACTATGAATAAGTTCTTGGAATGTGATGTACAGCATGGTGACCATAAGTAATAATCCTGTACTGAATATTTGACAGTTGCTAAGAGAGTAGATCTTAAAAGGTTTCATCACAAGAAAAAAAATTTGTAACTCTGCGTGGTGATAAATGTTAGCCAGATTTACTGCGGAGATCGTTTTGCAATATATATACCAAATCATTATGTTATACACCTGAAACTAATACACTATTATGTCCATTATACGCCAGTATTAAAAATGAAGATAAAAAATCGACCACCTTTAGAATTTTTATTTTAATCTTTCGCTACCAGTTTATGGGTCTTCCTTGAATGCATTGAAAATATGATGAAGCTGCTGACCCTCTCCTGGAAAATGCAAAATAAAAACAATACAAGATTAATGTCTGCTTCCCCTCCCTACACTGTGTGTTGACAGGAATCATATTTGTTTTGCTTCATCAGTTAATCCCCATTACGTAACAGGAGCTCAGGACATGTGCCTAATGACTTCTTGACTGACAGAAGAAAACAACAGTTTTCAATTGATCCTTCCTTCTTCCATCTCTCACTCAGCCATCTCACCTTCTGTGTCCCAGAGGAGTGAGGACCATTCTTTATTCTTGCTGCCTTTCTTGTCCTATATGAAGACCAATCCCTACACCATGTTTGGGGGCCACCCCCTCCCAGTCCTTCAAAGAAAGCACATTTATCGCCCCTTCTATCTCTTGTATCTTCAGAGAATCCCTTTCTCCTTTCTTTCCTCTCAGTGCACAACAATTTTTAAATCCCTCCTACCTCTAAAAAAAAATCCCTCCTGCGAAAGCCTTACTCTTAGTCACTGCTTGTTTTTTAACCTCCACTCAAGGTGCTTGAGAGAAATTTCCTTTTACCGCTCTAGTTCTCACCAGGCACTTGGTTCTCAAACCCTGCAAGTGAACCTCAGGCACAGCTGTATCAGAATACTCACATCAAAACTGGCAGGCATTTTTTTTGCTGCGTTCAGCGGGCACTTTTCAACTTTCTTGCTCACCTTTCTTACTAACCTCCCCACAGCACAGGATCCTGTCTCAATATTTTCCTCTCTTGGCTCTCAGGACTCCCACTCTTCTTTCTACCTCCCTGTCATCTCTCCTCAGACTCCTTATTCTCCCTTGTCTCCTCTCATCTCTTAAATATTGGTGTTCCCGAGGGCCCTGTTCATGTGCTTTCCTTCTCATATTACATTTTTATTTAACTGTCAC
This sequence comes from Acinonyx jubatus, assembly GCF_027475565.1. Classification (NCBI taxonomy): domain Eukaryota; kingdom Metazoa; phylum Chordata; class Mammalia; order Carnivora; family Felidae; genus Acinonyx; species Acinonyx jubatus. Next base: position 13,190,434 of record NC_069385.1, on the reverse strand, counting down.
CAATGCCAATGGATTACAAATCCGTATTTCAAGCTAGAGTCACATTCCGAGCTCCTCAGATGTCTATTAGATTGCCCATTGGCACCCCACATTTCCAAGTACTATAGTTTCCTAAATGTGCAAAACAAGGAATTTACCATCTTTCTTTTTTTTTAATTTTTAACGTTTTATTTTATTTTTTGAGAGACAAGGAAAGACAGTACAATCAGAGGAGCGGCAGAGAGAGAGGGAGACCCAGAATCCAAAGCAGACTCCAGGCTCCGAGCTGTCAGCACAGAGCCTGATGTGAGGCTTGAACCCATGAGTGCAAAATCATGACCTGGGCCAAAGCTGGACCCAGGTACCCCAAACTTATCATCTTTCTTTTAAAAATGTGCTCTCCATCTTCACCTTGATGAATGGCACTACCCATCTCCTCTGTCCTCCAGTCTAATATCTACTTATATTCTCTATTTTCACATTATCAATAAATGAAGTACTGTATTAACTTATAAATATAAAAAATAACTTACTATTCAACTACATCGTGAAAAATTATATCTAAAGTATTTTTAAGTTATATTTTTATTTACTTTATGACAACAAATCAATGCTACACATATGTCTTAGAGAACCTAAGAAATAGATGGAAAGTATTTCTAATTAATGCTACATAAATTAGGCTTCCAAGATGTTTTAAGGGGCTTGAGAAGTCAATTCTAGTGAACACTTGAAACGTTTTCCTTTGTTATTTGTCTATACTATTGTATCAATTAAGCAAAGATATTTTTAGTTCACTCTAGTACCTGTTAGCCCTATCTTTGTTCCAATGAATAAGGCTTTTCTGAATTATTATTTAAGCAAATACATTCCAAAATGATGTGTAACTGGACCCACGCACATATAAAAGAGGCAGAAAGCCCTAAGGAGCTGAAACTTCGTCTTCTGTTCCTGTTTCTGACTCGGCTCCACAGATGGGCCTCTGCCATGTCACCCTGACATTTCCTCTGACTTTAAGAAGGAAGCTTACCTCACTCCGTGGCTTATAATCATGTCACTTACACTTGAGTTCTCTTTCTAGTTGACCTGATTTTATTTTTATCATAAAAACATATAGATGCAGAAACTGAGCAGAGTCAAGGGAACCTGCTTAAGGTGATGACGGCAGAAAAATTAAAATCAGACATTATGATCCTGTGCCCAACAGATCTTCCAAAAGAATGCCCAGCAGACTGGAAAGGTGAATGAGATGCTAGGATATATGTAAGTTTGATCCAAACAGTAGAAATGAAGGAATATACAAATATACATATCTGTATATTACCAACTAAGATACTAAGGACAAACCAATTACAGATCAAAACTATCTACCTGGAAAACATTTCCATATCTCACTTTCTTAAACCTCTTCTTTCTCTCATGTTTCTTTCCTAGGATCCTAAGAATTCTTTGACCCCTCCCCACAGTAAAAGAACACTCAGAAATACAATCACTGTTGTGGTTCTAACCGAGTTCTCCACACACACGGGTCATCTCACTAGCTGATCTCACGTCTTGACATGAAAAATACAACATTCTGAAAAAGTTCTCAGTTTTGTAAAACACAAACTGAGATAACATCAGGACCATGAAAGAAGTCCTTGAAAATACCTTTTCTCTCTAACAGTCTCAGGGATAAACTCTCATACAAGTGGGTTCCTTTTCCTTCAAGGCCCCATCTACTTTGTAATTATACCTATATTAGCACAATTATTTCATTAGCATCTGTCTCCACATCGGACTGAAAGCCTCCGGAGAACAGGTGGAGTGAATGTTTTTGCTTGCCCTTGTACCCTAAGCACTCAATTGTCTTTGTGTTCAACAAATATTTGTAGGGCACCTCTGTGGGACACAGGACAAATCATTCATGTGTGTATGACATTTACATAGGGAGAGAGAGGGCCCACAAAAAGTACAAAGTACTAGAAAGTTGGAGATCTTTTAAATACCACAAAGCCAAGGGATTTCTCTAATAATAGCTTTTTGTTAACATGAATAAGATGAATTACAAGTAGCCCAGATCCCTAGTGCAGAGATCAATGGGAAGATCTTTACTTCAAACATGGTTATAATATAAGGCATAAGGCAGAGTGAAGAAAAAGGGTCAGAGGCTTAAGTTAATCTTCTTTGTGGCAAGGATTGCAGATGGCAATGGCTGGTATCCACCGCACTGATGGTGACAGTGTCCTAAGTCTCGTATTTTCTCTCTCAGTGCTGTGGATCTACACCAAGCTCAGGAGCTAATAATCCAGGCCCACCAGGGCCTCTGTATGTAGCCATGGAATGTCTGTCTTCATATAGGGAACACAGAGTCAAGCTAAAGTCTTTAACATAAATATTTGTTGGGAAGGTAAAGAAAATCAAGACACAGAAGCATAGAATCAAGATTAAATGTGTAAATTCTTAACTCGCACTTCAGGTAGCACTCAGTAAAATACTGGTTGGGTTGACCCGATGTTGGACCCTCCTGCTTCAAGGGAAGCACCACCCATTGGCTCTTTGGCAGGTCCCTTCCTTCTTTTTCAGATGCCTCCACATTTGGACAAGAATTGTGACCTCAGTCAAGTAAAACAACAGATTGTTAAGTGACACAAAGGTGTCTCTAGAGGAAGAAAGAAATAATGTTGTAAGTATATATTTGCATTTCAGACACTTGGGTACAAACACAATCCTCTCTTCCCCCAACTCACCCTCTGTGAAAATTCCTGCATGATCTCTAACAAAATAATTTTTTTCTTTAAGAAGCTACATTTTATTCATTTTTTTAAAGTAATCTCTACACCCAACGTGGGGTCAAACTCACAACCCTGAGATCAAGAGTCACATGCTCTACTGACTGCACCAGCCAGGTGCCCTGCTACACTTTATTTCAAAATAATTTTTATTTTATTAAAATGAGGGTAGAAAAACAAATAATCCAGTGAAGAAATGAGCAGAAGACATGAATAGACACTTTTCCAAAGAAGACATCCAGATGGCAAACAGATATGTGAAAAGATGCTCAATGTCGCTCCTCATCAGGGAAATACAAATCAAAACCACACTCAGATATCACCTCACGCCAGTCAGAGTGGCCAAAATGAACAAATCAGGAGACTATAGATGCTGGCGAGGATGTGGAGAAACGGGAACCCTCTCGCACTGCTGGTGGGAATGCAAACTGGTGCAGCTGCTCTGGAAAACAGTGTGGAGGTTCCTCAAAAAATTAAAAATAGACATACCCTATGACCCAGCAGTAGCACTGCTAGGAATTTACCCAAGGGATACAGGAGTACTGATGCATAGGGGCACTTGTACCCCAATGTTTATAGCAGCACTCTCAACAATAGCCAAATTGTGGAAAGAGCTTAAATGTCCACCAACTGATGAATGGATAAAGAAGATGTGGTTTATATATACAATGGAATACTACTTGGCAATGAGAAAGAATGAAATCTGGCCATTTGCAGCAACATGGATGGAACTGGAGGGTATTATGCTAAGTGAAATAAGTCAGTCAGAGAAAGACCGATATCATATGTTTTCACTCATATGTGGATCTTGAGAAACTTAACAGAAGACCATGGGGGAGGGGAAGGGGAAAAAAAGTTACAGAGAGGGAGGGAGGCAAACCATAAGAGACTCTTCAATACTGAGAACAAACTGAGGGTTGATGGGAGGTTGGGGGAGAGGGGGAAGTGGGTGATGGGCACTGAGGAGGGCACTCGTTGGGATGAGCACTGGATGTTGTATGGAAACCAACTTGACAATAAATTATATTAAAAAATAAAATTAAATAAATAAATAAATAAATAAAATGAGGGTGGCTTACATGTCAAAAGTGACATGTTTATTGGCTTTCAAATAAAATTCTACTTTATCATCTTTTTGAAAGAGTAAGGATGACCCCGAATATTTTCAGAAGACATGTATGTATATAATCAAATATACATCTTCTAACCCTACAGCTAAGACGAATTCTACTTGCCAACAAGATCAAGAGAGGGGAGAACTATGAGGGGTATAATAATGTGTTGGTGGATAATTACTATAAATTCCTCCATACATGAATCACCATTTTCAAAAACTAGGACACATTTAAATATTAATACAAAACCATATTGGAGATACATTTGATATTTCAGAATGAACTTTGGATTTAATAATGTGTCTACTCATAATTATAAGGAAGATCTAATAAAAAATAGACCATATCTGATTTATTTTTTTATAACCCTGGAGCTAAATATACTGTTTTCCAATTAAGTATGTCAAATAAGTAAAAAAATGATACTGCCACAACTTGGAAATGTCAGAAGGTAGCATTTCATTTAAGAGATGCATATGTGGTACAGTAATGTAATACTAACAAAAAGATAAAATAATATTTTCTGTGTATAGTATACCACATGTAAGGGCAGAGGGAGGAAGACACAGAATCTAAAGTAGGCTCCAGGCTCTGAGCTGTCAGCACAGAGCCTGATGCAGGGCTCGAACCCACAAACCATGAGATCATAACCTGAGCCAAAGTCAGACACTCAACCGACTGAGCCACGCAGGTGCCCCAAAGAATATTATAAACAAGCATCCTACATGCACACAAACACAAAATGCCTTTAAAATATCTGCTATATATAAAACACAAAATATATCCCAAGAATACTCGTTTGTTTTCACTTTTAAAAACCAATCAATATAATTCCGCACACTGACAAAAGAGAAGAATCATACAACGTAGTCGATTCATAAAAAACATTTGACAAAATTCAGCACTCCTTCACAATAAAATACTGTCAGCAAATTAATAATAGAGGAATTTCTTCAATATGAAAAATGACATACATAAAAAGCTACAGTTAATACCATACTTAACGGTGAAAGGCTGACCACTTACCAATTACGATCAAGAACAACACCAGGATATTCACTCTTACCATTTCTATTCAGAATTGTTCTGGTAGGTTTAGTCAGTATAATAATGCAGGATGCATAAACAGAAAGTATAAATCTTAAAAAAGAAGAAATAAAAAGAAATAAAACTGCCTCCATTCACAAACAGCATGGTTGTATACACAGAAAAATCCAAAGAAATCTACAAGACAACTCTTCTATAACTAATTGAATTAGCAAGGCCTCAGGAAACATAGCCAACATACAAAAACAATAGTATTTCTATGTAACAGTAATGAAAAATGGAAAATTATATTTAAAAAATAATACTCTTCATAAAGCACCAAAAAGCAAAAAAAAAAAAGGATAAATATAGCAAAACATATCTAACTCTTCTACACTAAAAACTACAAAACATGGCTAAGAATGGGGCACCTGGGTAGCTCAGTAGGTTAAGAGTCTGATTTTGGCTCAGGTCATGATCTCACAGTTTATGGGTTCAAATCCCGCATTGGTCTCTGTGCTGACAGCTCGAGCCTACTTCAGATTCTGTGTCCCCCTCCCTCTTAACCCTTTCCCCACACTCTCTCTCCCTCTCTCTTAAAATAAGTAAATATTCAAAACATGGCTAAGAAAAACTAAAAGACATCTATAATAAAGCTATGGCAATTGAGAGAGCATGATACTGGTGTAAGGATATACACATTGACCATGGGACAGAAAAGGGGGCTGAGAAATAGAGACACTTTTGTAGTCAATCAATTTTCAACAGAAGCACCAGAGCAAATCAATGCAGAAAGAAAAGCCATTTCATTAATACTCCCGGAACAAGTGGATATCTTTATAAAAAAATTAACTTTGGTTCGTACCTCATAGACCTAAATATAAATGTTAGCACTGTAAAGTTTGCAGAAGAAAATACAAAGAAGTATTTTCAAAATCTTGAGGTAGGCCAAGATTTCTTATCCAGGATGCAGAAAGTATAAAAGAAAATATTAAAAATGTCTGCTCATTAAAGTTGACACTAATAAAATAAGCAAGCTACGAATGAGAGGAAGTATTCACAAAATGTCTATCAGGCAAAGGACCCATATCAAGAATATATGAAGAATTTTTCCAACTCATTAATACAATGACATATAGACCAATTAAAACTGCGCAATGGCTTGAATGGACACTTCACAAAAGATCTACAAATGGCCAAGAAGCACATGGACTAGTGCTCAACTTACTGAATCATTAGGAAAACGCCTCAAACCTGGAAGAGAAACAAGCCATAAGACAACAACTAATGACAATTGAAAGATGTTGGCAAGATGGGAAACAACCAGAACTCTCAGACGTTACTGATGAGTGTGTAAAAAGCTACAACATTCTTTTGAAATATTTGGCAGTTTCGTCATAAAGCTAAGCACAACAGAACCCTATGATCACCAACTCTACTCTTTAGTATTTACTCAAGAGAAAGGAAAGCATACATCTGCACCAAGATTTGTATGAACATTCACAGTGACTTTATTATAATAAAGTCTCCAGCTGGAAACAACCCCAATGTCCAAAAACAGGAAAAGAAGTAAACAAATTGCAATATATTTATATGATACAATAGGCAGCAAGAAACAGAAATGAACTATTACTGACACATGCAACAGCATAAATTAATCTCGCACATATCATGCTGAACAAAAGAAGCCAGATCCATGAGTACATGCAGGTGATGCCATTGATTGATATGAAGTTCTGGAACAGACAAAACTAATTAGAACAATGTGGCTGGAGAGACAAGAGAGGTGGGATTTACTGTAATCGAGCAAGAAGAGAAATATTCCATATCTTGGTAACGGTGTGAGTTACATGGATATGTGCATTTGTTGAAACTTCTGGAACTACAGGGGCGCCTGGGTGGCTTAGTCGGTTAAGCGTCCAACTTTAGCTCAGGTCATGATCTCAGTGTTCATGAGTTCGAGTCCTGTGTTGGACTATGTGCTGACAGCTCAGAGCCCGGAGCCTGCTTCGGATTCTGTGTCTCCTTCTCTCTCTCTGCTCCTACCCTTCTTGTGCTCTCTCTCTATATATATATATCTCTCTCAGAAATAATAAATGAATAAACTTAAAAAAAAATAACTCCAAGAACTAACTATAACACTTACTAGTTGTGCATTTCCCTATATGGAGACTACACTCCAATAAAATAATTTAAAGCACAGAAGGTAATTAGACAATATTATTTTGATGAAGTGAAAATTAAACGTGAAAACAAATAAAGCAATAAAATAGAGCAAATTCATTTCACTTTCTCCCCTTGAGAAGTATAAGCTCCAGGCTGTGGATAAGACTGAGACAGAAGGCATATTTCCATCTGACTAGAATCACAGTGTGCTTCTAGTTTTAAAGATACATATTTTCCATGAAACATGCTCCTGATGTAAATAGTTAGCCCCTCACATTTGGCCCATAAACCAAAGCTATCCTCATCATCCAAAACCTGCAAGGATAACCAGGATCAGTCACAACACTAGATGTGTTAGTAGAACTAGGTATTTCTGTCTCCAACAGGATGCCTTCCAGGAAGACGGTCAGGGTAAGTCTGAATACATATGATTTTTACCTTACGTGCTGACTTGAGAACCTAATTAGAATAAGCTATGATTTCACAGTAATTGTTCCTATGTAAGTTGGTAAGTAATATAAATGCAGATTAAGACTATAGATTCATAATTCTATGAATTCATAGATCATGAAGATAGATTCAAATGCATAACTGAATTCCTATCATATGATTCTTACTGTTCTGGTTATAATTAATTGTACTGATTGTACTTGAAGTACATTAAAAATTCTCCCTAATCCTTTCTTTTCCCTCCCCCTACCAAAAAACATGAACTATTTATAAAACTTTCAGAGTCTCTCCAGTTGGTTTTACTTATCTGAACTCATAAGCCATGCATGGTAAATTTCAGACCTATAATTTGTGGCTTCCTGCTTCCAAGATTACTCCAGAGCCGTTCTCATGTGACTGTTTTTCTAGTTAAATATTTACACATATTCACAGGGTACACAGGCAGTTCATATTTGACATGATTTAACAGCATCTACATCTGTTTCTCATCAGAACATGACTGGAAAATGTGCCTACTAAACATTTTTTTAATACAGTTGTCCAAAACATTGTTTCTACTCTCATCTTGAGACATTTCTACGTAAAGAAAACAAGATAAAATGGCCCTTCTCAGGCACTGTTTCCTTCTCGATTCCCTTCCTCTGGCTTCAGGATCCTCTCTTGGTATCAATCATTACTTTCCAAGCCTAACCATATGGGTCGTGTCTTATTTTTATCAGTATGTGAAAGGCACAAAATTAAATGGAGATATGAAGGGGAAAATAATCTATTTAGATCAAAAAAACAAAACAAAACACCAAAAGCAACAATTGGCTTTGGCTATGGTACTCCAAGTTTAGCAAGATTACATTTGAATAAAGTTCCTGCTGATATAAAAATGCTTGAAGTCTGTTTCATGTCTCCAGAGTACAACCTCAAGCATGGTCTTTCCAAATACAAAACAAAAGGAAGAACAAAAAGAACAAGAGGAGGAGGGGAAGGAGGAGGAGCGAGAGGAGGAGAAGGGGCAGGAGGAGGAGGAGAGGGAGGAGGAGGAGGAGGAGGGGAAGAGGAAGAAGGAAAGAAAATTCTTGGCTTTCAAGAGGTAATCATTTCTAAGTCCCTCAAATTTTAAACCACAACACAAACATCTGCTCAAATTCTTCCCCTGTCTGCTTAACAAAGTGCATCATACTTTAAATTCATACATTTTCCCAAAGATATAAAGCATAGTTAAATTATGAGATTATTCTTAGAACACTAATTTAGGATAAATTGATCTTGTCTGAATTTCATTCTGTTGTTTTGGATTTTAATCCACATATCTGTTTTCTTATTTCTATTCGTATATTGTGATCAGACGCAACAGCAAAGTAAAATGAAAACAAAAATTCCTGAGTGAATTATAAATCCTAGAATGTGACTATAGTTCTTACGTATCAAAGAAGCTAAAATATAAGGAATGATTATTTTCCACCATTTTGAGTTTTATTTTTCCAATCTGTGTCTAATTCAAGAGCGTCATTTTTTCTTTTCTCTTCACATATTTTGGCCACTTCACAGCTCATTACACTCTGGAAAGAAAGAGACTGGATAAAATAAAATGAGATGAAACTAAAATGAGTGCAATTGGCCTCAACAGCCCTGAGGAAAAGCTTTATTTTAAGGAAGCCTAGAAAACCTGGCTCTGATAAAGCTTTTTGTGCTCTGAGAATGTAAATTATCTTCAATATTCTTAATTCCTGTCATACTGATTACAAAACATAAGAATAGATTTTTAGACATACTATTTGTAGACATTCTATTTTATTAAATAATATGAAAAGTTGCTCAAATCCAGCTATCACACTGTACATTCAGAGAAGTATTTGCTAGAATACTACATCTTTTCTCAAACAAATATATGCACACACACACACACACACACACACACACACATGCATGTACATGTACACAAATGAGTATTAATTTTGGTTTGCTGTTCCAATATTTCAAATACTTATGATAGTAAGTACTTATGATACTTATGATAATATTTCAATACTTATGATAGTTCTAGAAGAAGGTTAGTAATTACAATATGTGGATAAACACAACCTGCAGATGACACAAAAAAATTTTGCCTCATGAACTTTCACTATGTAGTAGATAAACATTTCAGGAAAGGGGATAGTATGTACCTTTAAATTTCTTTCTCAGCGTGCCTGGTGGCTCAGTCAGTTGGTTAAGTATCTGGCTCTTAATTTTGGCTCAGGTCATGATCAAACTGTGAGATCCAGCCCTGGGTCTGGCTCTGTGCTGACAGCATGGAGCCTGCTTGGGATTCTCTCTCTCCCTCTCTCTCTGCCTCTCCCCCACCCTCGTGCACACACTATCTCTTTCTCTCAAAATAAATAAACATTATACATGAATGAATGAATAAATACATAAATAAATAAATAAATAAATAAAATTTTCAACTTTTGGAAAAGTAAAACATAATGAGCATCCAAAACCCCAAGGAACTTTAAAAAACTTTTCAGAAGGTAGAGGAGGGAATAGTTCTCAATTCTTTTTGTGATGACAGCACAACCCTGATAGCAAAACCTGACACAGATATTATAAGAAAATTATAGACCAGCATTTTTCATGGACATAGATGTAAAAGTTTATAAAAAAAATATTGGCAGTTGAATCCAGCAATATATAGAAATGATATTATATCATAACTATGGGGAGTTGATCCCAGACTTAACATTCGAATATCAATATAAATGACCATATTTTCAAAATACAGAGAGAAAACCAATGATCATCTCAATAGATGCAGAAAATGTGTTTGTCAAAATTCAAAACCCATTTGTGATTAAAAAACGAAAGACCTCCAAGTATGCAAGTAATAGAAGGGAACACCATCTAATAAAATGCCATCCATGAAAAAAACTTGCAGCTAACATCATATTTATGGTAAAATATTAAATACTCCTCTATGGTTAGGAACAAAGCAAAGGATTTCTCATCTTGCTACTTCTGTCTATCCTTGTGTGGGTAGTGATAGGTGGTATAATAAGGTAAGAAGAAAAAAATAATAAAAGACTTAGAGATTTAGAAGAGAAAAGACAAAACTGTTTCCTAAAGAAAATCTTAAGGAAAATCAAAACATTGCTTAGAAAATCCTAAGAAATCCTCATAGAAAATCCTAATAACATTGCTTAGAAAATCCTAAGAAATCCACGTAGAAAATCCTAATAAATATTCTTTAAAAAAAAATCTTAAAAGTAATCATTGAATTTACCATGGTCACAGGATAAAAGATTAATATAAAAATTATATTATATTTCTGTGTAGTAGCAAAAAATTGGGAAATAACATTTGAAAAACAATTCCCTTTACAATATCATCAGAGAATAATTTGGCATAATTTTAACAAAAGCATGTAAAGTCTTTAAACTGAAGACTACTGTGACTTGCTGAGAGAAGATCTAAAGAAGACCTAAATAAATAGAGAGATATACTATGTTCATGGATAAGACTTAATATTGTTCAGATGTCAATTCTCACCAAATTGGCTGGTATGTTCATTCACTCTCAATCAAAATCCCAGCAAGATATTTCTGTAGAAATTGACAAGCTGATTCTAAATTTTTTGTAGAAATGAAAATGCCTATAGTAGCAAAAATAATTTTGAAAAAGAAAAATAAAGATGGAGGATTCATAGTACTTCTTAATTTCAAAACTTACTACAAAGCTAGAGAATCCAGACAATATGGCATTGGTACAAGAAAAGACAAATAGATCACTAATATGAAATAGAGAATCCAGAAATAAACTCACATCAGTCAATTTATTTTCAACAAAGAAACCAAAATAATTCAATAGGGAAATGGAAGGTGTTTTCTCTTTTCCTTTTCTTTTTCTTCCTTAAACATATCTGGAAATTTGTATACTCACTCATATGGGAAAAAGTAAATATCAACTTCTACTCATTCCACAAACAAAACTTAATGTGAAATGCCTTATGTATCAAAAGTAAAAGTTATAACAATACTGTTTCTGGATGAAAACAGAGGATAATATCTTTACAGCCTCAGGGTAAGGAAAGATTTCTTAGATGTGACACAAACAGGGAAAAAACATAAAATAATTTGATAAATTAGATGAAATAAAAAAATAAAAACTGTTGTTCATCAAGATATCATAAGATAAAAAAGCAACTTATAGGCCAGGAGAAAATATTCATAATACATATATGTAACAGAAAGATTGTAGCCTGAATATATAAAAAGTCTTATAAATAGAAAAACAAAAGAACAATCCAATTAAAAAATAGAAAATAAATTTGAACAAGCCCTTCACAAAAAAGATATATAAATAGCCAATAAATACATGAGAATGTGCTCAATATTTCATCAAAGAAACACAAATTTTACTTTAACAGAATAACTAAAATCAATAGGGTTAACAACACTGAGTACGGAGAATATGTAGAATAACCGTGATATGACAAACACTATAGGAAATGTTTGACTACACCTACCCTCCTAATTCCACTCCAAGTAATTACTCAAAGAAAAAAGAGTAAATGTCCTTAAAGCTATTCATAGCAACTTAACTCTAATAGCAAAAAGTTTGAAAAATCAAATATTCATCAACAAAATAATGGATAAATACATTACCTTATATCCAAACAATGTACTTATATCAGCAATAAAAAAAATGAACCGCTGACACACAAAACAACATGAAGCATCTTAGAAACACATAAGAGTACCTGCTATATCATTCCATCTACATGAAGTTCAAGATCAAAGGAAAACTAATCTATAGTGATAAAAATCAGAACAGTGGTTGCCTATATAGTGGGTGGAAATTTACAGGAAGGAAATTCAGGAAACCTTCTGGAATAATGGAAAAGTTCTAATTTCTGACTGGAGGTTATATAGATATATACATTCATAAAATCTAAAACTGCATGCTTAATAAGGAAGTGCTCAAAAAACAAAAGGATAGAGATGGGTCAAAGGGACATATTAGCCAATCGGAAAAGAACTCAATTGCCAAGACCAGAACAATTTAAACAACAAAATAAATAACATATTATTGAATTCTAACTGAAAATATAACAGACGTATTCATGAGTCCTTGCTGATATAAATAAAATATTGAATAATAAATAAAGAAGAGGAGACAAATCCTTATGACAGAATTCCAAATAATACACATAGATACCATTCCTCCAAGAAGTGAAGCTAAATTTGCTTCCAAAGAAGAGAGTATTGAGGTGCCTGGGTGGCGCAGTCGGTTAAGCGTCCGACTTCAGCCAGGTCACGATCTCGCGGTCCGTGAGTACGAGCCCCGCGTCAGGCTCTGGGCTGATGGCTCAGAGCCTGGAGCCTGTTTCCGATTCTGTGTCTCCCTCTCTCTCTGCCCCTCCCCCGTTCATGCTCTGTCTCTCTCTGTCCCAAAAATAAATAAACGTTGAAAAAAAAATTTAAAAAAAAAAACAAAGGAGAGAGTATGAAAAAAGAAAAGTAGTAACTCCTGATATGGTGCATCACCCTCCTTGTGCATATGAAAAACTCAAATTAATGTACATTGAGCCAGAATTAAGTGGAAAATAAATTACTTTCCTGAAACTTGATTCCTTTAATTTTTAAAAAATTTTTTAATCTTTATTTATTTTTGAGAGAGACACAGAGTGTGAGCAGGGGAGGAGCAGAGAGAGAGGGAGACACAGAATCTGAAGCAGGCTCCAGGCCCCAAGCTGTCAGCACAGAGCCCGACGTGGGGCTTGAACTCACGTACCGTGAGATCATGACCTGAGCTGAAGTCAGATGCTCAATGGACTGAGCCACCCAGGTGCCCCCAAACTTGATTCCTTTAAAAGTTCAATACTCTTTTCCCCATGGCATATAATCCAGAGGTTATCAAACTATCTACAGTTTGAGGGCACCTGGCTAAGTGTCTGACTGTTAATCTTGGCTCAAGTCAAGATCTCATGGTTAGTGGATTCAAGCCCCACATCATGCTCTGTGCAGGCAGCATGGAGCCTGCTTGGGAATCTCTCTCTCCCTCTCTCTCTCTGTCCCTCCTCTGCTCCTGTGCATGCCTCCTCCCTCCCCCTCTCTCTTTCTCTCTCAAAAATAAGTAAATAAACTTTAAAAAGAAACCGAAAAAATGAACTATCTACAGTTTGAAGGGGCCAGTTTTTCTTTTTAATTCTAATCCATTGCAGACTGATACTTCTATAAAAGACAAATTAATTACCAGAAAAATAAAATTTTTAAAAGGCACACAAGCTACAAGAACTCAAAATTTCATTAGATTTAATAAACACAAAATTGCTGTGTTGAGTTGGTAGAAAATTTCTAGAGTTACTCTCAATTTCTGAATGTATTTCATCATGGATCAGTAATTTTGTGAACTGGCACTGGTCCACAGACCACATTATTTTTTAAGTTTATTTATTTGTGTGTGTGTGTGTGTGTGTGTACAAGCAGGGGAGGGGCAGAGAGAGAGGGAGAGAGAACCCCAAGCAAGCTCCACACTGTCACCTCAGAGCCCGACGTGGGGCTTGAACCCACAAACCATGAGATCATGTCCTGAGCCAAAACCAAGAGTCAGACATTTAACCAGCTGAGCCACCCAGGCGCCCCCCACAGACCACATTTGGAGAAGGAATTATACAGTTTGCAATGTAAGAAAGAGAAGGATTCATTAATTCACTTCATTCATTCATTCATTCATTCATTCAATAAATACATGTCAAATGCTTACCATGTGTCGAGTACCGCCACAGGCAATAGGGAATCAGTGTGAATATGACCTACAACATCCCTAATCTCTTGAAGTTTATAATCTGGAAAAAAAAAGAAAGATATACTTTTTTTAAAAACCTAATAATTAAATCACCTGGGGAAAATATCAGAAAGTAGTATCAGGGACAAAGGGATAGAAAAGTGTGATAGTGTCTGGGTGGCTCTTTTGGATTGAGGATCAGGGAGGACTTCTCTAAGAGGCTGACACTTGACTAAGATCTAAATGATTAGAAAAGATTTGGCCGTGTTAAGTTCAAACGGAAGAGTATCACAGGCAGAGGATACAAGTGGTGCAAAACTCCTCCTAGGTACTTCCATTTCCAGCAAGATGGAGTGACAGATACAGGATTCACCCTCCTTCTTGAAACAACAACAAAAATTGGACAAACTATATGAAACAATGGCTTTCATGACATTGGAAGTCAGGAAATGTAGGACAGTGGTCCCTGAGAGATAGGAAACCAGTGAGGTAAGTCTCATGATCACTTCAGTTTAGGGCATGGAGAAGCTTTCAGTCCCCAGAGAAGTGGGGGGAACACTAGGTAGAGTGTAGAGGTCCTTCTGAGTTGAGAAAACTTTGCTGGGAACACCAAAGCAATCAGAGTTCACAGGGCAGAGGAATAGAGAAAAGATAGTTATACAGAAAAAAGACTTCAAGAGATTTGCAGAGGATCTCCATTAAGTATTCACAAGGAGTAATAGTTAATAAGCCAACAAAGGACATGAAATAAAATTGTAAAAAATATACAATTAATCACAAAGAAGACAGAATAAGGACACCTGGATGACTCAGTTAGTTGAGTGTCTGATTCTGGATTTTGGCTTAAGTCATGATTCCAGCATGGTAGGATCAAGCCCCACTTTGGGCTCCATGCTAAGTGTGGGGCTTGCTTAGATTCTTAGATTCTTAGAGTCTCTCTCTCTCCTCCTCTCTCTCTCTCTCTCCCCCCAACCTGCTGCCCCTGACCCCTCCTCACGCTATCTCTAAAACAAACAAACAAAAAGAACAAAAAACAAAGAAGACAGAATTAAAGGAAAGAGGACAAACAAATCAACATGACAAATAGAAAGCAAATAGCAATATGCTACGTTTAAAACCAACTGCATAAATAATCACATTTAATGTAAATGCTCTAACACTCCATTAAAAGATGGAGATTGTCAAATTGGATATAAATAAACAATATCCAACTGTGACCTACAAGAAATGTATCAAAAATGAAGATGCAAATAGGTTAAGAGAAAGGGTAGAAAAATTATAAACCATGGTAACAATCAAAAGAAAGCTATGTTAATATCAGACAAATTGTACCTAGGGCAAAGTATATTAGCTGGGACATAAAGGGGCATTTCATAATGCCAAAGGGGTTGATTCATCAAGAAGATCCAAAAACCCTATGCGTTTGGGTTTTTTTAAGTTTATTTACTTATTTTGAAAGTGAGAACCGGGAGGGGCAGAGAGAGAGGGAGAGAGAGAATCCCAAGCAGGCTCCACACTGTCCACAGAGCCTGATGAGGGACTCGAATGGACACACCAATCATGAGCTGAGCCAAAATCAAGAGTCTGGTTAACCAACTGAGCCACCCAGGCACCCTAGAGCCCTACAAGTTTAAACAGATAGTAACAGAGCTTCAAAATACATGGAGCAAAAACTGATAAAAACTGCCAGAAAAAAAATAGAAAACTCACCGTTACAGTCAGAGATTTCAGCGCCTTTCTCTGCTGCCACCAGTGATACATTTGTTACAACTAACATCTCATTATCATCCAAAATCCATAGTTTACATGACTGTTCACTCTTGGTGCTGTACATTTTATGGGTTTTGAAAAATCTATAATGGCACGTATCCACCAGGAGAGTAACATACAGAATATTTTCATTGCCCTGAAAGTCCTCTCCTTAACCCCACCCCATCAACCTCTGATTTTTTACTGTCTTCATAGTTTTGCATTTTCCAGAATGTCATACAGTTAGAATCATACAGTAGTAGCCTTTTCAAAACTGGCTTCTTTAACTTAGAAGATTCATTTAAGGTTCCTCCATGCTTTTTCATGGCTGGA
This sequence comes from Acinonyx jubatus, assembly GCF_027475565.1. Classification (NCBI taxonomy): domain Eukaryota; kingdom Metazoa; phylum Chordata; class Mammalia; order Carnivora; family Felidae; genus Acinonyx; species Acinonyx jubatus. Next base: position 13,174,089 of record NC_069385.1, on the reverse strand, counting down.
TAGCTCATATCCATTTAGCACTTAAGAACATTCCATTGTCTGGATAGGCCACAGTTTGTTTATCCATTCCCCTAGTAAGGAAATCTTGGTTATTTCCAAGTTTTGGCAACTGTGAACAAAGTTTCTATAAATACCTGTTGTGCAGATTTTTGTGTGGACGTAAGTTGTCAAGTCCTTTGGATAAATACCACAGAGTGCAATTGAAGGATAGTATGGTAAGGATTGGTTTTGTTCTGTAAGAAACCGCCAAACTCCCTTCCAAAATAGCTGTGCTCTTTTTCAGTCGCATCATCAACGCATGAGAGTTCCTGTTGCTCCACTCCCCCACTGGCATTTGGTGTTGTCAGTGGTCTGGGTTTGGGCCATTCTAATGGGTTGTTTTAATTTGCATTTTCCTGAACAACAGTATGATGCTAGGCATCTTTCATATGCTTATTTGTCTTCTGTATCTTTGAGGAGGTGTATACGCAAATATTTTGCCCATTTTTTAATTGTGTTGTTTGTTTTCTTTTTGTTGAGTTTTAAGCATTCCTTGTATATTTTGGATAGCAGTCCTTTATCAGATATGCCTTTTGCAAATATTTTCCCAAGTCTGTGGCTTGTCTTCTCATTCTCCGGCAATGATTATATATTTTAATGCAGCATCTTTTAACACTAGCTGTGCCTTTGATTCACCAAGTCTAGCCAGGTATATATTGAAAAATAAGATAAAAATAAAAATATTGCCAGGAACACAAAATAACAAAATACACTAATACATACTGTCATCCAAGCATTTGCTTCTATATTCTCTCTATGCTGAGAAAATGTTAAAAATCCACTTAGACTTAGAAAATGGACAAAATGAATTCTGCTGAGGTTGTTCTTCAGTGAGTCAGATTTTTCCGTGTGATTGTAGGCACCCTTGGAGATCACGGAGTGAAGAGTAACAGAAAGATAATGAGAAGGGAAATAGAATTATATCATTTGATATTTTGCTCCCAGCAATCATTACTGTTACGACATTTTAAAATTGTGGAGACTTTTAAGTTTTCCTTTAGGGAAATGATTGTTGGTTTTAATTGTTGAAAGTAATGTGAGGGATCGTTCCCACATACGCAGCTGAAGTTGTTAAACTGAAAGGAATGAAAATTTCCAGTCTTTTATCAGGTGAAAAATGTCCAGATCCTGCCTATCAGGTCATCTTCCCCACTCTTCCCTATCTACTTTTGTAAGTTTGGAATTTTCCATAATAATAAAAGTAAATTTTTTTTGAGAGAGAAAGAGCATGAGCAGGTGAAGGGCAGAGAGATGGGGAGAGAGAGAATCCCAAGCAGGCTCTGCACTGTGAGCGTGGACCCAATGTGGGGCTCAGTCTCACGACTGTGAGATCATGGCCAAGACTGAGAGAAGGACACTCAACCAACTGAGCCACCCAGGTACCCCCAAAGTTAGATTATTTTTAATGAATGCTTAAATATATTGAAATTTATTAATGTGGCTTATTCAACTGATGAACCATGTGGAAAACATCTATCAAAGCTTTCATCAAAGAAAATTTGAGGTAAGCCAAAGACTTAAATATATAAGATAAAGTAATAAAACTATGAGAAGTAAATATAGGGCAATTTCTTCCTTTTTGGAGAGGAGAACGCTTTCCTAAGCAATACACAAAACCCAAATTCCAGAAAGATTAGTGAGTTAAGACTGTATAAAAAAATGTTTTTTTCTGCACAGAAAAAAATACCAAACAAAGTCAAAATACAAATGATCAACTGGGAAAAATATTTCAACACATATGACAATGAGCTCATTTCCTTCATATATAAAGACCTCTTACAAATCAGTTATAAAAGGCCATTAAACCAACAGAAAAAATGACAAAGAACTTAGAGGCAGTTCATAGAAAAGAAACACAAATGATTTATAACATGAAATCATCAAGAAATGAAAAGTAAAATGTCAGTGTTATACAGTTTTTCATTTATTGGAAGCAATTCTTAAAATCTATGTCATTAAGATAGATATTTAAGTGAAAAAAAAAAACAAGATATAGACCAATCTATACAGTGTGCCTCTACCTGTTTAAAAACAACTATATTTATAAATATGTGTGTAGGGGCGCTTCGGTGGCTCGGTCAGTTGAGCTTCTGACCCTTGATTTTGGCCCAGGTCAGGATCCTGGGGTCATGGGAGTGAGCCCGACCATGGCCTCCACACTGAGCATGGAGCCTACCTAAGATTCTCTCTCTCTCCCCTTGCCCCTCTCCCACTTGCATGTGATCTCTCTCTAAAAAAAATAAAAAATAAATATATGTGCGTATATACATATATATGTATGCATGCTTAGATTTGCATAGAACATTCTAGAAGAACAATATGCAAACTGGTTACTGTGGTTTCTTCCATGGTGGGAATCTGGAAATTTTGGATGAAGAATAAATATAACTTTTCAACCTGTGTTTTTCCATAACGTTTAAAAATTTTTTTTTGAGGGGAGGGCACAAGTGAGCAAGGGACAGAGAAAGAGAGGGAGAGAGAGAGGGAGAAGCGGGGCTCACTGAAGTGAGGCATGAGCTCACCCTAAGCCGGGCTCAAACTCACGAACCATGAGATCATGACCTGAGCCGAAGTCAGATGCTTAACCAACTGAGTCACCAAGGCGCCCAAGTAATGTTTAAATTTTTAAATGAATGTCTGCATCACCTTATCAGTGAAGTATAATTAATAAAACAAACTAAATTATATTATTCAACAAGTATTTTCTGAGCATCTGTTTTATACCACTCACTCTTTTAAGCACTGGGAGTACAGGTAGTGGACAAAAACGTGAGTCTCTGTCCTCAGAGCTCTAATGTGCTCCTGGGGGGGAAATAATAAAAGTCTCTGTTGAATTCTGTTCAGTCTAGTAATTTTGACCACAATTTCATGAACATTGCCTTTGGATGTCCCTTTGAAAGGGCGGACCTACCCTGCCGACTCCATCTTGTTCTGTGCCTTCACCTTGACCACGCCTCCTCCCCTTGAGTAACCTCCCGCTCACCTGCCTCACAGGACTCCGACTCTTCCCCAGCCAATCAGCTGAGGCCACAGCTATTACCTCACCAACTGCCCCTAGGCCCCAATAAAACCTTTGTCCTTTTGAAACTCTCTCTCTCTCCCCAGTATCTCACCGCTGCGTCGGTGCAGGTAGGGGATTGAGCTTGAGCTAGCTCAAATAAAGGCTCTTTGCTTTTGCATCGGACTCGGCTCCCTGGCAGTCTTTGGGGATCACGAATTCTGGGCATAACACCTTGTTTTATTTAAGTGAATATATTCAATTTCATATAACATAGTTACTATAGTTTCTTATTGATACAATTGTCATTGTCATAATTTGGATAGACTTTGCTGACTTAGGAGAAGCAAGACAAGGTTCATCCTTTATGCCTCCACATGTATTCATAATGTTTACGAATTTTGTGCTCCTTGCAACAAAACATTGCTCATTCTCTATCTTTGTTTTACAGTTTACATATTGAGAGTTAAGAAACTTCTCACTCCCTTGCCACTTAATTTGTTTTTTTAGGATTTAAATCTAATTTATGCCCTGAGGATTCAGAACAAAGACAATTCCAAAGTCACTTACTATTCTCATTTCCATTGCATCTCCATATCTTTTCCCCTAGATATAAACAATTAGGCCAACAAAAATGTAAAATTACAGCTGTCAAGACTGTTTCACTTGTTTAAAAAATGCATATTTTGGTTAAATGATGGAGTCAGCAAAAGAACAATGTTTCTAAAGCATGTTTAATGAACCCTAAGATTGTTCTGTTCTGCCAGGAAGGTAGTTCCTTGGCCAATAAATTGGGGAAAGCTGCTCATTAAATTTCCCTATAACTAAACATTTTCTCCTCGTTGGGGATTTATAACACATGTCAGCATATCAGTGGCCCTAAAAAAAAAATCCCTCAGTGAAGAAGTTTGCCTAATTTTTTTTTTCAACATTTATTTATTTTTGGGACAGAGAGAGACAGCATGAACGGGGGAGGGGCAGAGAGAGACAGAGCATGAACGGGGGAGGGGCAGAGAGAGAGGAAGACACAGACTCGGAAACAGGCTCCAGGCTCTGAGCCATCAGCCCAGAGCCTGACGCGGGGCTTGAACTCACGGACCGCGAGATCGTGACCTGGCTGAAGTTGGACGCTTAACCGACTGCGCCACCCAGGCGCCCCAGTTTGCCTAATTTTTGAGCCTCTCTATCTTCCTCTCTTCTCTCTGCCACAAGTTAGCAATATGACCTCAAGAAAGACTCAGATTCTCTCCAGCCTCACAGTTCCTATGTCTAAAATCCAAGTGTTGATGCCAGGTGATGTGTGAGGTTCCCATTCTACTTTATCATTCTAGATTCTTGGTTTCACCTGAGAAAAATTAAGCAACTTGGACATTCAGTGCTGTTGAATTATTCAAAACACTGTCAAGTAAAAAACTATCAGCTATTAGGGAATTCCAATGTATGCTTTAAGATTGATTAATGTGATAGGGAGTGATACTCAACCTAAAACACAGACTGGTGCATCATAAATAGCAAGCCAAAATAGCTTAAAGCTCTTTTCAAGGCTACTAAGCATAACCTCAGAAGACGACATAAAGAAATACTCTTAGACACCAAGCGGCACAAAAAAGTATTCATTTAGGATCTAATTTTTTCTGGGAAACAGAAAAAAAGTTTAAAGTTACCTTTTTGAAAAAACAACTAAGAGTAATATTTATGAGTAACTATTCACATGAACAACTTTGTCATGACTTCCTAGATCAGTCCTACAAAAAAGAAAATAGGATTCTCTACTCATTTGAGTGCCAAATAGTTCCATGCTAGCGTTGTGTTATGAAAGGTCAAATGCCTCCAAAGACTGAAGAAACAAATGATAAAAAGAATAGATTTCCGGACAAGTCTATGCTAGTTAAGTCATCTCCTGACATCAGAGGAATTTATATTCTCAGCTCAAATCAGGACCAGTTTCAGTTTTGAATCTTTGTTTTCCTCTCCACAAATTCTAGAGCACTTTTTGGCCCCGCTCTGGAATCCATGCTGCTAAAATTTTGTATTAGCTCATAGCTAACCCGAAGTTTCCATCTGTACGAGTTACAGCACAACATACCTCTGTCTCAAGGAGCACTCTCTTGTTTCCCAGGCAAGAAGAAAATGAAAAGACTAAGTATGTGTGGGGTGGGAAGAACTGAAATTCCATATTACCAACCAGAATACTTCCTCATAGGGATAATCCCCTCTGACACAACACATCAAAAACCAATAACAACAAATGCAGCATCCAATTTTTTTTAAGTATGCTACAAAGGAGATCCAATTCAAACCACTCCCCCAGAACAAAATATGATGGGAAACAACCTTCCTTTTTAATAGAATACCAACAGGACATTTGAAATTATAGCCTCCCTTTCAACTAACACTCTGCCCAAGAAAGTTCTACTGGTTGCAACTCTAAAACCAATCCAAGAATTTTCTCTTACAGTGCCCTTCACGAGTATGTTCAGCCACGGAACCAGGTTTCCTAAGTGCTGCTTACCTCTTGACTTGTATCACTATACATTGCCTCGGAGACTCCCAGGGGCAAAAATAGCCTTGCTTAGTTCTGAAGTTTGACACAGCTTTTTCCACAGTCTATTAGCTAAAGGTGAACCTTAATAAATGAATCTTTTGTTTCCATGTTTTAAAGACACAGTTCCCACCAAGAACATTCTGCTACAATTTCATTAACTCACATTTATACACATGCAACTAAACAATCAAGGACCATGACATTTTCATACCTGATACCCTGCCAGACATTTGGCCTACTGATAACTTTTTATGAAGCAAATTCAACTTCTGGGGAAAGCCTGTGAATGATAAGTAGTTATCTGAGAGTCTAAGCTTAATAAATCAAGAAGATAAAATTGGTTGTTTTGTGTGTGTGTGTATTTAAAAACTTTCTGATTAAAAAATCTTGAAAAAGTTTGAAGAGATTCTGTCCTTCAGGGATTTAAGCATTTTGTGGAAGTTCTGAGGCAATTCCCACCTCTTCTATGCCAGTTAAGAGTGCCCTTCTCCACCTCCATCTTGTGCAGACTTCCAAATCATCAAGCCTTTGACAGAAAGACATTTAAAATGAGGAAAACTGAAATAACCTTACAAAATAAGTGATGCAGTCTTTGCTGTTGGGCAGTTAATATTTAGAGGGTCTAGATCAGGCATTCGTCACCTCAAGGTTGGGTATGTAGGCCAGCTGGGTTGGCGATCTGAATTAGCTCTCAGTTGGAAAGATCTGACTGGCTAATGCACACATTGGTGTTAGTAACTCATAACAACTTAAAGACCTTTCTCTTCTAAGAATCTGTCCATTTTAACCCAGATATAACAGTGCAGAACATCTAGGACTAAAGAAATCTAGGCAGTGAACTGAGTGTTATTTCCAGCAAGCTATGCATAGCAATCACAACAAGCTATACACAGAAATCACAAAATCTCTTTGGATTTCGGCTCTCTATCCATTAAGTGGCAGCATTAGAGTAAATGGGGTCTAAATTCCCTCTTAGCTAAAATAGGTTTGGCATCTGATTCTATGGTGTGACATTGACACCAGGCACCTGAGACAGACGAGTAGGGGCCTCCCAACCTACGCAAGTGTAAGGTTAAGAATACTTGCCTGATGGGATAACCCACTGAGGGGTAGAAAATGATTAGACTTGAACTCAAACTTCACCTTGATGATAAATCAGTAGAGACAACTTATTAATAAAGGCCAGGCAATAGAATGCTCCAAAGGGGGAAAACCTCCTGTAGGAGACAGTAAACTAGAGTGCAAGACTCAGCTCAGCCATTTCTGGCTTGGATACACCATGGAACCATTCTGAGCCTCAGTTTCCTCAATGGATGTGTTACTATCTGGCCCACATACGGACAGCACAAAGTCTTTGTATCAATATAAGAAAATGCACATACACAACGCTCAGTTAATTGTAAAGCAGCCAGAGCTCAGAGCTTCCACGTGAATAGGCATTTAGGATTTAGAAGGACATCTCCCTGTGAAAGAACAGAACAAAAACAAAAAAGCTAGAAAAACATTTTTGAAGAAGCAGCTTCCTACTTGCCCAATCCTAAGCTATAGACACTGAAACGTCCATAGGTGAAACTTCTCCAGGCTCACCAAGAGAATAGAGAAGACTGTCAATGGAAAGGTCTCCATAATAAAAAGACTGCTAAATCTAAGTCTTTGTCGTACTTGCTCAACGCCCCGGAGGATGCAAGCCAAAGAATCACAGGATCTTTCCTTTACACCAGGAGACCGGACACATGCCGAGGAGGCAAGCACAGGGTAGAGCCCAGTGGAGACATTAGTCCACGGTGCCTGAGTAATCATAAAGAAGAGGTACAGAATCTGGGGGTAGGTGGGAAGAAAAGATATTTGGCCACAGCCAAGACTGCCTGGGGACTATTGATTGGGGTGAACAGGGGAAAAAAGAAGAAAGTTTTTCTTACCTGAATGACCAGCTGGCCAGGAAGAGAAGTATTAGATACCAAAGCTAACTTGACCCAGGGACAAGCACAAGTACACAATATCAATGTGTAAGACAGTATGATCAGACAAAGTGCTGTCAACCCCTAAATGAGGGAAGAAGAGAATCTAATGGCTGTTCTAAACATGACACCTAACCAAGTTCATTTGTTTTGATCAACTTTCCACGAATTTTCGGAAGAGTATAAGAAAAACATCCCAAGAATGTTGGGTAAAAATTCAACTTTAAACATGACGATAAATAATGTCAGTGCATATGGGTAACCCTGCTGCCAAGAAGAAACTGAGTGGGGAACCAGAGTTAGATCAAGACTGGAAGGATGTGTGTTCTGATCATTTTGTTGAACAACAGTTGAAAAAATTTGAAGCCAGGGAATTTCCCAAGAGAGAAACTCTAGAGGCAGCAAGACAGAGAGCCAAGAAGTAAATCAGAGTAGACGCTATAGTTGAAAGGCTTAGGGAGAAATTTAAGAGAGATAGAGCATAATGCCTTAAGGTAGAAGTGGTAGAAAGCCCTGGGTCCTGAAGTCTTATAGAAGTGATAATTTGGATATATGATCCATCCTGAAGAGCTGAATCCAGGAGGATGAGTACAGAGAAAAGCCCCACATTGGACCAAAGTGGAGCCTTTGAGAGCAATGGTAAGAAACACGAGCCTGTGGGGCATAGACAGAGGTCCTCAATGCCCGAAGTCAGTCCAGGATCAGGAAGGGAAGCTCTTGCTGGTTGGCTCCCAACGCAAAGCACACAGGAGTCGATACTGAATGCAAAGTAAAAATGACCACACCCCATGTCTAGAATGCTGCTGCTAGGAAGAATACCAAAACTTGAAAGCGAAGTCACCTCAGAGAGTATCCCTGAGGCTTACTTGCTCTGCTCACTTACTCTGCTTTGGTAAATGCTCTGGTGTCTCCTCGCACTAGCTTGCTGGCTTCTCAGCTCCGAATAGCTGGCGTTCGTCTCAAGGCAATGGATTTATTTGTACATAACTTTGGAACGTTTACGAGTGTTCACAAAATGACACTAAATGGTACTCTTGTCCTAGCTCAAACCTTGTTTGACAATTCCCTCTCAAGTCCCCATTACCTACGCAAAAGTGGCTCTACTTGATTAATCAAGTTGAAAACCCAGCTACGGGAAATCTTGGCAGTTTGTGTTCCAGGGTGAAATCTAGTTCTAGCTGGAAAACTTTGGCCACATTGACCAAGACAGTTCAAGTTCAGATCCTTCTCTTTGACAGATGACTGTAACTAAATCTAGCCAAGAAAAGGTACCGTTAATTCATATGATATAAGGGACCTTAAAAGGTATTCTTGTTGGTTCTCTTGCAATAAAACACCTGGAAAATATTAGGTATTCAATAGGCATGTGGTAAATGTTGAATATTCAAAACAGGCTCCCATCACATTATATGATTTACATTCAAACTCACTAGTGAGAACGATCATTTGCCTTTTTTTTTTTTTTTTTTTTTGGCCAGGATGGCAAGAGAGTGTAGGATTTATGGTCCAACAAGGAACCAGAAAATAAGGCTTCTAGCAAAATTTGCTTCAGGCTTTCAACAGGTGGAAAGAACAAGGTCGTTATAACTGACCTGCAATTTAAGTGAATTGATAAAATGTTCTTGTTGCAACCATTAATTTGCTAAATGAGCAGAATCGTCAAATATGTTCCAGAAGCAAACCTCCCCAATACTATGCTATACTCTGCAGTATCCAAACAGAATAATCATAAACAAGTAGCCTAAAAAGTATGGTTTCTGTGTTGGAAGCCATTGGCTCAATTTTTGAAAAGATTAAAGGTCTTACATTAAACGTGACTTAGTGTAAACTCACCACTTCTATTCTATAGGAATGAACAATGTTAAATTGAGGTTCCTGGGAGGTATTCTGAGTCAGCTTCATTTCTTTCCTGAGAGGTCTGTATTTTCCTATTTTAAACCAAGGTTCAGTATCAATATACACATTTGCCCATAAGTAGTTAAGTGTTCTGTTTCTCTCTGACATTACAGAAGAGTGCATGAGACTCCTAAGAAAGCATTTTCCTCCATGAGAGGAAAAAAAGAACTCCTACCCTGTTCAAATTTGAAATCAAATTTCACAAATTTCTGCCAAGCATTTTCAAAGAGAGTATATAAAATGAATAACAAGTCTAAAGAAAACTAACTATGGATCAATTAAAAAGGGAAGCAAAACTATATTTTTAGTTTTGTGCAGATTAAGTGATTAGCCTCACACAATGATGTTTGCCTACTAAAAGAATGTTGTTCTCCTAGGGGTAATTATGGTGATAAGAATTAGGGTAATTTAAACTCCGTTGAAAAGGGGATTTAAGAGATTTTTTAAGGAGATTCTTACGTTGCAGAGAAACCCAAGAATATGCTTGAAATCCTGGTTATTTATGCTGTCATTAATAGCTACGCAGGTACCGCATTAATTTTATGTATCAAAGGGATCAACAATTATAGATTAACCCACTATAATCACCTGATATCTCTTTAACTGGAGAGTTTCCCTTTGCTAGATGCTTAGATTGCAGTTGTAGATTTTATACTGATGGTACCAAAGTACCATCACATTACATTATTTTCCAAATCAGAATATTTAAACTTTTCTTCCAATATACAACTTGCGGAAGAAAATATCCTCCCAAGTAGTCACAAACGTTTCATGTCTAGCAAATGACCACATTGATCCAATAATCTGGAATCCCTAGCTAGATTCAATTTATGAAAGGATGCCCTTTTATGGATTTCACAACAGCCTGATTTTCATTTTGTAAATGTCTTTCATTGTTTAGTGCCTTTATTCATCTGCACTCAATGATGAAGTGACTACTGTTAAAGGCCCAATGCCACAGGTTAAATCAGATAAATGAGTCATGCCGGATCTGCTCCCTAAAAGTGCTTGCCAGCAATACGGATGAGTTTATCACTAGCACTTAAAATGACTTTTATTCTTTCCCCTTGTATGTTTTCTAGGGCTGTAGTAACAAAATCCTACCAACTGGGTGGCTCAAAACAACAAGAAATTATGCCTTCACAGTTCTGGAGACCAGAAGTCTGAAATCAAGATGTTGGCAGGGCTCTGCTCCCTCCTAAACTGTAAGGGAGAGTCCTTCCTTGCCTGCTCCTAGACTTCTGGTGCTGGGTGGCTATTCATTGGCATTCGTTTGCTTGCAGCTCTGTACCTCCAGTCTCTGTTTTCATCATCACACGGCATTCTCCCTGTGTGGCTGTCTTTACAGGGCTGCCTTCTTATTAGGACATCAGTCGTATCGGATTAGGGATCCAATCCATGATGAAACTCACTTTAATTCAACTAATGACAACCACAACTACTTTATTTTCAAATAAGGTCACATTCTGAAGTACTGGGGGCTAGGGCCCCAGCATATCTTTTTGGGGGAGGGAGGCACAACTGAGCCAATAACACCCCCTAATACCTTTAATCCTCCTCTGCCACAAAGCTCTTGTATGCCAAATGAGTCTCCACATGGTCAGAAACTGGAATAGGAGTGAGGACAGAAGTCCCCATTGGTTTATAATGTGTTTGCTTTCTTCCACACCATATAGCATGCCAGTTGGGAATTTTTATCCCAGTTTTTATAGATGAGAAGACTCACGTTAAATGGCTCAGTTGGTAGCACCCAACTGTTACACGTCACGGGCAGCCTGGGTCTCCTCACTTCTGGATCTCAGCTGTCCCCACTAATACATAGAGCCTAATATAAAGGCCCATCCAGTAGGAGTCCACTGACACTCAAAATGCAAATTGAATGTTTTCAAATCAGATAAGGTATTATTATAAAAGGGACCCAAGAAAGATCCTTGTGGTGATGAAACTGTGTACCTTGACTGGGGCTGTGGATAGCCCGGGGATGGTCCTGAGCGCCTTGAATGCCATTGTCCCCCGGGCCTCTTTCCTGCCTGCCAGTTTGGGTGATGGTCCCCACATAATCCCACCAGACTGCCTAGAAGTTGGCTACGGTGACAACCATACATGCCATCGTGTCAGGGCATGGGAAATTAGCTGAAGAAAAAGGAAAAATTCCTTTTTATTACCTCCTCAGTCAGGAAATGGAAAGGAAGTTCACTTAAAGAGATTTCAAAGTAAATGATGCATCTGCTCAGACCCACACTTTGCCTCCTAATTCTTGGCCTGGAACCACTAGTTTATGTAAGAAGATCTCTAGAGTGAATGAAAACAACAGAGGGCCCGGTAGCACAGTGGTCAGGCCACAGGGGAGACACACAGAGATCTGGGCTTGAGCCCTGTCTCTGCCCCTGCATTGTGTGGGGGTTTAGACAGAGTACTTTTCCTCTCTGGTCTTCAGGTTCACGGAGATGCCAACAGTGCTGTCTCTTATGGTTGTTTCGAGCAGTGACTGAAATTGTTCATGTAAAGTAAAAGTGCCAGTTATAGTGCCTGGAACACATAGCAAGTGTTCAATAATATCATTGGTCTTTATTCAGTGCTCCACACGTGAAATGTTCAGAAAATGCTACGGACTCAATTCAAAAGTCTGTTGTGCCTCTATTTCTAGTTCAGTTCATACTCCGCCCTGGGCTGTTTGGGCATGAGGTTTCTTGTCTGTTAGGTTAATTCTTGCGTTTCTAATCTTAACTCATTTTCATTAATGTATTCAGACATTTTTGAAAGGGTTTATCCACATTCTAGTAATTGGGTGAATTTAAGCTAGCTGAATTTCACTTTTCAAATGCTTCTATTTCAACAGTCATTCAGTTTGGGAGCCCTGGCTTTGGCTCACAACCGTTCACCTTTTGCCTCTTTGGCAAATATCTCTCACTTGATAATTTCTGAGACAAAGGAGATTTGCTCACTACCTAGAAACCCAAATATTTGATTCCAGTTTAGTCTCTGATCAGCTACTCCTGCGTAGTGACAGGCTGGCACCATAAGATGGGATGGCCAAGGCCCTACAACAAGAATTATTTCTTGACTTCACAAAAACGTTTTTCTGATCTCTCCCTATGTATGCCAAGATGGTAAAGATAAATCAATATGCCCTAAAAGAATTAATTTATCTTGGGGCAACTGGGTGGCTCAGGTGGTTAAGCATCCAACTCTTGATTCTGGATCAGGTCATGATCTCTTGGTTCATAAGTTTGAGCTTGTGCCAAACAAGCCGCACTTTTAGTGCAGAACCTCACTGAGATCCTCTCTGTCTCTCCCTCCCTTTCCCTCCCTCTCTCTCTCTCTCTCTCTCTCTCTCAAAAATAAATAAATAAACACTTTAAAAAATTAAGTAATCTACTCTTATGCTGTCAAGTCTAATTTTAATTTAGAACTATTAACTATTGAATTCACTGTTGAACTTGCCAGAAAGTCATCAAATACAGGTTTAGAGGCAGTTACACATCATCCAAAGAAAATAACCCATTCTTATGTGATTATAGGCACTAATGAGACCAGTCAGTCCCAGGTAAGATCTTACTTGCTTATTCTCACTTCAGAGCTTTCACTTTACTCCATACCAGTCTTAATCTCAAAAGGAATCCCCATACAAAGATTAAATAACACAAATTGTGTCATTTCTTAGATTGCAATGAACACAAACATCAGCACACTATAACTAAGAAGCTACTTTTGTTTCATTCATTCGTTTATTTTAAATTATTTATTTATTTTAGAAAGAGAGAGTGTGAGCCAGGGAGAGAGGCAGAGGGAGAGAGGGAATCTTAAGCAGGCTCCACGCTAAGTGTGGAGCCCAACAAGGGGCTCGATCTTATGACTCTGGGATCATGAGCTGAGCTGAAATCAAGAGTCAGCCACTCAACCCACTGAGCCAACCAGGCACCCCTGCTTTTCTTTTGTTTTTGGTGGAAAATTAAAAGAGGGTTAAATTTTTGTTCACTTATTTTAATTCAACATTTACTTTGTATTCAGATGACTAAGGTAGTCCAGATATGCTCCACTAATGGAAAATTTGGAAAAACAATAGAAAAGTACAACGACAAATGTAACTATCAGCTATAAATCCACTAATCATATAGTAACATTTAACATATTTACATCAATCTTGCTTCTCTACAATATTTTTTCATAGTTGACAAGGTTGTGCTTCTGCGTTTTTTGCTTAGCATTAATAAATGACAATACTTCCATAAGCATCACTGTATTGATGGTATTCCTTTATTTATTTTTTATTTTTTATTTTTTAAAAAGATTTTTTAATGTTTATTTTTGAGAGAGAGAGAGACAGAGTGTGAGTAGGGGAGGGGCAGAGAGAGAGAGAGAGAGAGGGAAACAGAATCTGAAGCAGTTTCCAGGCTCTGAGCTGTCAGCACAGAGCCAATGTGGGGCTCGAACACACAAACCATGAGATCACGACCTGAGCCAAAGTCGGATGCTCAACTGACTGAGCCACCCAGGCACCCCTGGTATTCCTTTATTTAGATATACTGCCATGAGCTTAACTATCCTGATAATTAGGCTTATAACATTTATTTTTAATACATAATTTTTTTAAAGAATCATGCTTCTTTATGTAATTTAGAAAATACTGAAAAGCAAAAAGAAGAAAAGATAGGGGCTCCTGGATGGCTCAGTTGGTTGAACACCTGGCTCTTAATTTTGACTCAGGTCATGATCCCACCGTCGTGAGATCAGCTCCGCCTTGGGCTCCACGCTGAGTATGGAACCTGCTTGGGATTCTCTCTCTCCCTCCCTCTGCCCCTCTCCCCTGCTTGCACTCTCTCTCTCTCTCTCTCTCTCTCTCTCAAATAAAATAGTCATTTGTAAAGAAGAAAAGATAAATGGGTAGTTAAATTTTTAAACGTAGCTGTGATGATTTGAAAGCTGAAGAAAATACCCTGACAACTGCCATTTCATGAAGATCCACGAAGCAGCAGGCCCTGTGCCGTCGGATTTGTGATCTTTACTACAACCCAAAAAGCTCAGAGTGTTATAATCACTGCACTACGGGTCCAGAGTTCACAGAGCTAGTAAGAGATAAATACAGATTTTTAATAGCTGGGTCTGACCCCAAGTTTATGTATTCTCCTGGCTGTGTCACACTGCTCTCCCATAACCACTCCGCTCGACCGCCATGTTTATGACCACCACCTCCAGTCTCCGCTGTATCTCCACCCTTAGGGTTTCTTATCTCCATCGCCATGTCTTTTGATCCCATCCCTACATACCTTTTCTTCTCTCTTCACCTTTATGTTCTCCTCCTCTCCCGCTTCCCTTTGACCTCCAACAAGCATTTCCTTAAGTATCAGGGTAACAGAGGTAAAGCAAAGGCTACCCTACGACGCTCATTGTATGAACAATCCCAATCATTTATCCATTCAACAAAAACTGAGAGCATGCTATGTGGTACACACTGTTTTGAGTGCTCAGAGTATAGTAACTCCCCCATTTGTAGGATTGTTTTCAACACCAAGAGCTCATATTTTAAGGATTTTCTTCATTTTCACCGTACGAAACACGCGTGCAAATTGTCAACCTGTGTTTGCATTACCAGTTCACACAGACTAGCCGTCCATGCTGGATGGAAAGCAGAAGTGAGCCGTTCGAGAAGGATACGCGAGTCAAAAGGAAAGTCTCAGGCAATAGTCATGAAGTAATTTCTTATCGCTTATTGCCACAGAAAACTACCGCAGGCAAGAACTTCCTATTTCCATACTCAGCTGATGTGTATTTGCCTAATGCAGCTTGCCTGCAATAGTTTATACACAGACCCTCTCCACAAAACACCCGTGATATATAAGGAGAGGAAAGGAAGAAAATCAAAACATCGATTAAAGAATGAGTACCTCAACAAATACATACATTGAAGTACTATTCCTCCTCATTTGCCTGAAAGAAACCCATATTCTTTCTGTTCCTATTTTCTATGTAAAATTATTAGGGTAGAGGAATCAGGTTCTATATATGACTATGCAATGCCTAGGACAGTACTAGGAACACCCAGGCCCCTACAGACAAATAAAATCCACGACTACAGTCAAAGATGCCTTGGAGAGTGACAACTCTGGCTTCTGCAATTAAATTTCTTTCACATACACAATCAAAGAAAAGCAAATGCTCCAAATGTACTTGGTAAAAACCTGGGAACCAACACTACCTAAATTCTCATTTTTATACAGGTATTTTTTCAAGCCTGTGAGCTTTACTGACAGTAAAATCCCTTCTAGCTGCCCGCGTACAAAAGGGGGATTCTCTACAGAGAACACAGCTTCACAAAAGAGGGTGGCCACAGAGTGTTTCCCCAAGCAACTCCTCAGGACCGAAACAAATGCTGAATTGTGCTTTTCTAAACCAAACCCTTGATCTGCAGTCCAAGCAACCGTCAATACAACATCCATTTAAGAAAGAGAAAAGAAGAATGAGCTTACAACCATCATCTAATTCTAAGAGAGCTAAAGAGTGACTTTAACACGGACTTCCCAGCAGCATGTTTATGAAGAGCTGAGCAAACATCTTATCCCGAGAGTCACATTTTATTTTTTTAATTTTTTTTTAAGTTTTTAAAATTTATTTTGAAGGGGAGGGGCAGAGAGGGAGAGAGAGAGAGAGAGAGAGAAAATCCAAAGAAGGCTTCCCGCAGTCAGCACAAGAACCTGATTCAGGTTTCGATCTCATGAACCATGAGATCATGACCTGAGCGGAAACCAAGAGTCGGATTGTTAACCGACTGAGTCATCCAGGTGTCCCCAAAGTCACATTTTAAAACTCATCACCATTCTGAAGAGAGTGCTAGCATAGCAATTCCTTTGCCATCTTGACAAGCCAAGAAATGACTTCTGATACATCAGCCAAGGAGTGACTTTACTTACATGCAAGAAAAAGAGGGTAAATCCAAGAGCTGGCTAGTTATCCCTGAATTCGGAACACTCATAATCCACTGAGGCAAAGGTTGAGGATTCCACTCTAAGCAACCACAGCTCTGGAGACTCAGTCTACGCAGGACTAGATTAGAAGCTGAGAACGGAGTAAAGCTCTTTCGAAAGAAGAGGAAGTATTTATCATCTCTACTTCCTCAATTTTCTTGTTCTTCCCTCTTATTGTTATTGATCCTTTCCTGGATTCCCAAATCCAGGGCACGATGCACACAAAGTGGGTGTGTCCCATCTATCTGACTTCACTTATCCCTAAACGCTGCACAGTGGATTCATTTCCCAGGACACATGTACAAAACACTACCTGGTGCTACTTTCCTGTTTTGGAGGCAAAGATGTTTATGCACAGGCGTGAAGGGTGGGAACGTTCGCCAAGCTGTTCTCAGTGTGGTTAGTGGAGATGCCACTTGGTAACCATCATCCTCTTTTAGGCCCAGTCTTACTTCAAATTTCTCTTCTTTTTCCTAATTGTCCATAATGCTCTTCTAAATAGAGAGTAAAACAATCTTAGGGTCAAAAAAAAAAAAAGTCTTAGCCTGCCCCTGTTTTGCAGCACAAATAATAAATTCTCCAACAGCAAAACTTGTCTTTCCCACACCAGGCAAGGAAATGACGGGCTGAGAGTCAGAAATATTTGAACTCCCCACCGACAAATTCCTGCCCTCCCACCTCTCCTTTCCAACAGCAGCGTCTTGTTTCTTTAGCCCTTCTTGGGAAGAATACAATCTCACTATATTTATATTCTGCTTCCAAAGAGAAGGAAACAAACCATTAGAACTGAGCTCATGACCAATGCAATCTTCCAGAATGTGGGAGCTACATCATTAGCATGTGTATTAGTTATCTGATTACGCTGATAGAGGCTGAAAATAACAAACACCTGTGACCTCGAAGGTTGTGTGGGTCAGGAGTCTGGACCCAGGTTAGCTGGGTTCTCCCACTAAGGATCTGCCACAGGCTATAAACGCAGAGCAACAGCTGGGGCTGCAGCCCCCTCAAGGCTCGACTGGAGCAGTGAATTCTTCCAAGTTCATTCATGCGGTTGTTGATAGGATTCAGTTTCTCCCAGCTATGAGACTGAGGGCCTCAGTTCATGCTAGCTGTGGACCAAGGCCACCCTCTGTTGTTTACCACATGGGCAGCTCACAACATGGCGGCTGGCTTCACCAGAGTGAAAAAGCAACAGTGAAAGCAAGTGAGAGTGAGGAGTACAGCTCCTTGTTAAAATCCTACGTCTGGTCCTTCAGGCCTTACCATGGACGCTTACAAAGGCTTCCCCTGTCTGGCCACCTGGGGAAAGCTGGCCTCTCCACACCAGATTTGGTGTAAGTGCACTGCAATCTCCAAGGGGAATGGCCGTGAAGGTCTCAAGGGTCCCCTAGCCCATCATGCTCTCTCACATAGTTACATTCTCAGTCGCAGGTGCCTTCATTCCAAGGTCTCTTTATCTGAGTCCTTGAGCCAAGGTCCTTTTCAGGTGCTTTTGCTGAAACCTCTTTATGGAGGAGAAGACTTGAAGACATCTTTCCTACACTCAGTACTTCCTAGCCCTCCCCCGACACACACACACACACACACACACACACACACACACCCTAGTGTCCATAAAACTGCTGGATCCTTTTGTTCAGGGCTCCCTCAACATCAAGACAACCCCCACATCAGTGCTCGTCCACCTGACTCCACTGGTGCACCATTCCATGGGAGAAATGGAACAGGGGAAAAATTATTGCTTCCTCCAGCTTTAGACTCTTGCTTATGCCCCTCCCAGTAAGTGATTAAAGCCTTCGTTCTTTCATTTTTGTCTTGTGGCTTTACTCAGCTACCCATTACCTGACAGCTCAGCTCTCCCTTTCCCAGCTCAGTTGAGCTCCTGACAGGAAAAACACAAGCAAGACAGAAGTCACAATTTTTGTCATCTATCCTCAGAAGTAATATCTCATCATTCTGCCACATAGTGTTTGTTAGAAGAGAAGGTGGGGCGCCTGGGTATCTTAGTTAAGTGTCTGACTTTTGATTTCGGATCAGGTCATGATCTCATGGTTGGTTCATGAGATCGAACCCAGAGTCAGGCTCTGTGCTGACGGCATGGGGTCTGCTTGGGAGTCTCTCTCTCCCTCTCTCTCTGTCTCTGCCCCTCCCCCACTTGCATGCATGCATGTGCACGCTCTCGCGCTCTCTCTCTCAAAATAAATAAATAAAGATTTAAAAAAAAAAAAGAGGAGGGAGTCACGCAGTGTGAATTCCAGGGGCAGCAGGGATGATAGTTGACCATCTTTTAGATTTAGATACAGTGTGTAAAATGTTACCCAAATTCGAATCACCACTGTTCAGCCAAATGTTAACAAAAGGGAAAACCCATCTGAAGATAAAATCGTAAGCATGGTCACACAGCTACAAGAAAATCTGAGACTTGTAGCCAGGCATTATATCCCACAGCCCAAGATATACCAAGATCATACTGCTCAGCCCTGAAAACCCAATGACCCTAACTATTCCGTCTCCAAGAAACAAACAAATTAACAGATAAGCAAACCCTACAATAAACTATACCACTAGCTTAGACTCTGCAATTTCCATCAAGAGAATAATTTTTCACCTAACCACAAGCATGAGAAACCTCCAGGCAAACTCATAGATTTCTTAGTGGGTTCAGATAATCTCCTTAAGCATCCATTTCAATGGGATCAGAACTCCTCAACACCTGGCCTTTCTCCTCTTGACACTCAATAAGTCCCTCCTAAGACACTCAATGAGTCCCTCTGAAGAACGACCAGGCCGGGCTTCATTGCTGTAGCCCCAGCAACTCAGCATCGGTGCAAAAGCATACCATTCCTTCCATCTTCCTTTGTAAGCATTTGTAAGGGCTGTTTCCTGGCCTACATCCAATGGGGACGAGGAGGAAATGGTCATTCTGGGTGGAGAAGTAAGCAATTCAGTTGACCTTAGATCTTCTTAAAATGAAGATGTGCAGAAAACAGCTCACATTCCAGACAGAAACCAGTGGCGTTTGATTCACGGTGTAACTGGCAAAAGACTAAAGGCAACATTTTCCAAAGCCAAGTGGAGATCCTCTGCATGTCATGTTTTGTGTCTCTGCTTCTTCAGAAGTTATTAAATTCACAGATTAAACATAGCCTACACCCCAACATACCTGATGCCTCACAATCCAAATGTCAATTAAAAACTGTTAAAAATAGGTAATGTTGTTGGAGGAGCAGAGAAAGCAAGGACATATAATAAAGTTACCATTTGGTGAAAGTGATTGCCTTTGGGAAATAGAAAATAGTGGAAAAACTACTTCAGTCTCTGGTTTCAGACCTCTTCCAATTTCCTTTATATTCATTTCACAAGAAGACAAAAACTAAGACGAAAATCCAAGAGAAGTTTGAAAAGCTAGGGGTGCCTGGGTGGCTCAGTCGGTTAAGCATCCCACTGAAACTCAGGTCATGATCTCATGGTTTGTGAGTTCAAGCCCTGTGTAGGGCTCCACACTGACAGCTCAGAGCCTGGAGCCTGCTTCGGATTCTGTGTCTCCCTCCCTCTCTCTGTCTCTCCCCCACTTATTCTCTCTCTCTCTCTCTCTCTCTCTCAAAAGTAAATAAAGAAGCATTACAAGAAATTTTTAAAAAAGAAAATCTAAGTAAGTGCTGGGGCTGAAAGAAGGAAAGCTTGAAAATCTGTAAGAAACTAGCATTGGCACCCCCACCCACACTCCTCTTTCAAATACGTCTATCAGCCCAGCCTTTACACAGCAAGCATGCACTAGCCTGTGGGAAGCCATTTTACCCTGACCCAGGCAATATTGTGGAAGATTCACCTCTAAAAATATTGAAGCTATGTGAAGAGTACAGACAATGTATGTAGATATGGACACCCCAGGGTGAAAACTCCACATTCTGGTATTAGAGCATCACTCAGTATGTGCTGGGGCATCACACCATCTCCCTGTTGAGTAACCATAAAATGTTGTAGGTAAGTGGAGAAAGTGGCCTTCTAATTGGTCTCCCCACAGAGAGTCATGAAAATATTGTATCTGTGAAAATGAAAAGGGTGCTAAGAAAAATAAGTAACCTGAAAACAAGAAAGAACTTTTGGATATTGTAAATATGATTGCCAAATAAAGATGTTAATGGAAGGGCTAGATGATAAATTCAAGTAAATCCTTCAGGAAATATTATTCAATGACCTCATGAAAACAGTAACATAAAAGATTTCCCATAATAAAAGTCCACGAGTATTTGGATTAAAAGTTCTCACTGAATGCTCAGGATGAAGAATTTTCAGTTATTGTAAAAGTCCCACACTCCAAAGACAAAGAGAAAATACTAATATTTCCTCAACAGAGAAAACAAGTCACTTCCTCAGACACAAGGAACTAAAGCATTCCAAATATCTTCTAAGTAGCATTGAGAGTTAGAAGGCAAATGAGCAAAGTTCTGCAGGACCTTAATTTTGCCCTAGAATTCTGTATTCACTCATTCAACACAAATTTTGGACCACCATTCTGGGCACTGGAGATATAGCAGAAAATGAGCAATAAAGAAAATGCTGTCCTTCTTCAGTCAGGATGGGGTGCTCTTGAAGCAAGATAAGTGTCTGATCATGTGTTCAGTAGTAATAAGTGCTTCAGAAGGGAAAAAAAATCAAGATAGGAAATATATTGAGTCAAGGGAGAAAATTAGGCTAAAAATTAGATGATGTAGCCAGGGAATGACTGACAAAGATGACCTCTGAGTAATGGTCTGAAGGAAGTAAGTGAGCCACCTGATACCTGAGGAAAGACCATGACATGGAGAGGGAACAGCAAGTGCTAAGGTCCTGGGGCCTCCTGAGCTTCCCTGGTACACTAGAAGAAAAGCAAGGAGGTAGGTTTGGCTGTAACTGAAGAGAAGGGGTCAGAAAAGTAAGAGAAGCCAGGTAATGCACAATTATGGTTAGAGCACATGGGGTCATAGCGAGTACGTGGGGTTTTGACTCTGATGAACTATACCAGGAGTCAGCAAACTTCTTCCGAAATGGGCCAGATAGTATATTTAAATAGTAAATAGTCACAATCCATTATTCAACTCTGTTGTTGTAGCATGAGAGCAGCCATAGATAATATGTAAATGAATGAACAGGCTATGTTCTGATAAAATGTTATTTATGGTCATTAGAATTTGAATTATATATAATTTTCTTGTGTCCCAGAGTATTCCTCCTCCTTTGATATTTTTTCCTTCATCCATTTAAAAATATAAAAATACTATGCTATAACTTATGAACTGTGCAAAAAAAAATAGGCAGCAAGCCAGATTTGGCCATGGCGGTTGTTGGCTGATCCCAAACAAAATTATCAATTAAGAATGAAAACAGAACATGTCTATTTCCAGCCACAGAAGAACGGATTCAGAAAGACCACCTCCTACACACCCTTTCTTAGGAAGTTCCTGGATGATGTACACTAGCAAAAAAAAGGAATAAACTAAGATATGAAAGAGCTAGAATCCAAGAAAGAGATGACCCAGGCCAGAAATGTAGAGAAAGGATGAGACAAGCATCTGGCCTAGACAACAAAGCATCAAACTGAAACCTCAGAGGAAAATATTCCCAAAACAAAGTTTCCAGGGGGAAGAATGGGGTCATAGGGTGTGGTACTGTCCTTGTAAATACGGAGTAACTTAAGGGGGCAGTAAAGACAAAGATAAAAAATTGAAAAGCAATTAGAGAACACCAAAACATGTCATCAGGGAAGAGTGAAAGTTTGACTTCTTCCTCGCCAATTTGTATGCCTTTTATTTCTTTTGATTGTCTAATTGCTGAGGCTGGGACTTTCAATACTATGTTGAACAACAG
Source organism: Acinonyx jubatus (assembly GCF_027475565.1). NCBI lineage: Eukaryota > Metazoa > Chordata > Mammalia > Carnivora > Felidae > Acinonyx > Acinonyx jubatus. Next base: position 13,151,844 of record NC_069385.1, on the reverse strand, counting down.
TGGTGAGAGTGGACGTCCCTGTTGTGTTCCTGACCTTAGGGAGAAAACTCCAAGTTTGTCCCCATTGATGATGATGTTAGCTGTGGATCTTTCATGTACGGCCTTTCTGATGTTGAGGGATGCTACTTCTATCCCTACTTTCTTGAAGGTTTTTAGCAAGAAATGATGCTGTGTTTTGTCGAATGCTTTTTTCACATCTATTGAGAGGATCACGTGGTTCTCACCCTTTCTTTTATTAATGTGATCAATCACATTGATTGATTGGTGGATATTGAACCACCCCTGAAGCCCAGGAATAAATCCCACTTGATCGTGGTGAATAATTCTTTTAATGTATTGTTGCATTTAATTTGCTAGTATCTTGCTGAGAATTTTTGCATCCATGTTCATTAGGGGAAATTGACCTGTAATTCTCCTTTTTGCCTGGTTTTGGAATCAAGGTAATGCTGGCCTAATAGAATGAGTTTGAAAGTTTTCCTTCCATTTCTAATTTTGGAACAGTTTCAAAAGAATAGGCGTTAATTCTTCTTTAAATGTTTGGTAGAATTCCCCTGGAAAGCCATCCAGCTCTGAACTCTTGTATGTCAGGAGATTTTTGATTACCAATTAAATTTCTTTACCGGTTATGGGCCTGTTCAAATTTGCTATTTCTTCCTGTTTTAGTTTTGGTAGTTTACATGTTTCTTGGAATTTAACCATTTCTTCCAGGTTGCCCAATTTATTGGCATATAATTGCTCATAATATCCTCTAATTGCTTGTATTTCTGCAGTGTTGGTTGTGATCTCCCCTCTTGCATTCGTGATTTTATTTATGTGGGTCCTTTCCTTTTTCTTTTTGATAAGTCTGGCTAGGGGGTTATTAATTTTGTTAATTCTTTCAAAGAATCATCTCCTAATTTTGTTGATCTGTTCTACTATTTTTGTATTTTGATATTATTTATTTCTGATCTAATCTTTATTATTTCCCTTCTTTTGCTGGTTTTGGACTTCATTTGCTGTTTTTTTTCCAGCTCCTTTAGGTGTGAGAGTAGGTTGTGTATTTGAGACATTTCTTCCTTCTGTAGGAAGGCCTGGATTGCTACATACTTCCCTCTTAACACTGCGTTTGCTGCACCCCAAAGGTTTTGGACTGTCATGTTTTCATGATACTCTACATGGAAACCCCAAAAGGCTCAACAAAAAAATTGCAGTGAATTCAGCCAAGTCACAGGATATAAAATCAATATACAGAAATCAGTTGCATTTCTATACATCAATGATGAAGCAGCAGAAAGAGAAATCAAAGAATCGATCCCATTTACAATTGTACCAAAAACCATAAGATACCTAGGAATAAGCCTAACCAACAAGGTCAAATATCTGTACACTTAAAAGTATAGAATACATATGAAAGAAATTGAAGAATATGTAAAGAAATGGAAGAACATTCCATGCTCAAGGATTGGAAGAATAAATATTGTTAAAATGTCTATATTACCCAAAACAATCTACACATTCAGTGCTATCCCTATCAAAATAACACCAGCATTCTACACCAAGGTAGAACAAACAATTCTAAAACTTGCATAGAACCAGAAAAGACCCCAAATAGCCAAAATAATCATGAAAAAGAAAACCAAAGCTGGAGGCATCACAATTCTGGATTTCAAGCTGTATTACAAAGCTGTAGTCATCAAGACAGTATGGTATTGGCACAAAAACAGACACATAGGTCAGTGGAACAGAATAGAGAACCCAGAAATGGACCCACAAACATATGGCCAACTAATCTTTGACAAAGCAGGAAAGAATATCCAATGGAAAAAAGACAGTCTCTTCAGCAAATGGTTCTGGGAAAACTGGACAGCAACAAGAAGAAGAATGAAACTGGACCACTTTCTTACATAATACACAAAAATAAATTCAAAATGGATGAAAGATCTAAATGTGAGAGAGGAAACCATCAAAATCCTAGAGGAGAAAACAGGCAGCAACCTCTTTGACCTCAGCCGCAATAACTTCTTACCAGACATGTCTCCAGAAGCAAAGGAAACAAAAGCAAAACTAAACTATTGGGACCTCATCAAGATAAAAAGCTTCTGTACAGTGAAGGAAACAACCAACAAAACTAAAAGGCAACCAACAGAATGGGAGAAGATATTTACAAATGACATATCAGATAAAGGGTTAGTATCCAAAATCTATAAAGAACTTACCAGACTCAACACATAAAAATCAAATAATCCAGTGAAGTAATGGGTAGAGGACATGAATAGACACTTTTCCAAAAAAGACATCCAGATGGCTAACAGACACGTGAAAAGATGCTCAACATCACTCATCATCAGGAAACAACAAATCAAAACCACAATGAGATACCACCTCACACTTGTCAGAATGACTAAAATTAACAACTCAGGAGACAATAGATGTTGGGGAGGATGTGGAGAAAGGAGAACACTCTTACACTATTGGTGGGAATGCAAACTGGTACAGCCACTCTGGAAAACAGTATGTAGGTTCCTCAAAAAGTTAAAAATAGTACTACCCTACGACTGAGCAATTGCACTACTAGGTATTAATCCAAAGGATACCAAAATGCTTATTCAAAGGGGCACATGCATCCCGACATTTATAGCAGCGCTATCAACAATAGCCAAACTGTGGGAAGAACCCAATGTCCATCAACTGATGAATGGATAAAGAAGATGTGGTATATATACATATAATGAAATATTATTCAGCGACCAAAAAGAATGAAATCTTGTCATTTGCAACAAGGTAAATGGAACTAGAGGATATTATGCTAAGTGAAACAAGCCAGTCAAAGAGGACAAGTATCATACAATTTCACTCATATGTGGAATTTAATAAACAAAACAGATGAACATAGGGGAAGAGAAAGAAAAATAAAATAAGATAAAAACAGAGAGGGAGGCAAACCACAAGAGACTCTTAAATATAGAGAACAAACTGAGGGTTGTTGGAGGGGAAGTGGTTGGCAGATGGGCTAAATGGGTGATGGGCTTTAAAGAAGGCACTTGTTGGGATGAGTATGGGGTGTTACATGTTAGTGATGATCACTGAATTCCACTCCTGAAACCAATATGTTAGCTAATTTGAATCTAAATAAAAGAAAAAAAGAAAAAAAGAGAAAACACCAAAACAAAAAAAGTAAAAATAAAAACAATAAAACAGTGCAATGCAATTACTCTACATTATTTGACTGTAAAGTAAATAATAATTAGAATAGTCATAACAATGCAATACAACACATTTTCAACTTTGAAAACCACGGTATGGAGAAAGCATGTAAAATTAGAAGACTGCAAAAAAGCTTTGACAATATAAGTATGCCGGACTATGTAATATGGTAGCTGTTAACTATTGAAATTTAAATCTTAATTAAAAATTCAGTTCCACAGCCACCGTAGCCACATTTCCAGTGCTCAATACTGCTTGTGTCCCACTAGCCCCCATCTTGGACCGCACAGATCTAGAACATTTCCACTAATACGGAAAATTCCACTGGACAGCACAGGGGAATTTGGGGAGTAGAGAGAGAAGTTTGAGCTACTGACGGTATGAGGAGTCAGGAGATGCTGTACAGGCAAGAAATGAAACTGTAAGCATATTGCTTAAAAAGTCACCCAAATAACTGACAGAAGCACTAAAAACGGAGGTTGAATTTTAATGTGAGGCTAACGGAGATGAGGGAGTTCTCAAGCAAGCCAAACCATCATCCCTTGTCAATAGATAGTGTCTGAAATTAACAAAGAGCCTGAAGACAGTATACCGAAATCCCAAGAAGGAGTGCCAAACAGGGGAGCTAAGGCGGAAGACTGCAGTCAGGTTGCGGAGGTGAGGGTTGCAGCGGGGCAGGGAATCTACTCTTCCCTTAGTTGCCCTGGCCCAGGTCACCCCAGCCCTTCCAGCTGTCCATACTTCAAGGTTCAGACCACCCATCATGCTCCTCATATCTTATTATGTTTATCAGCACTCATGACATGTACCTTCTCAAATCCCCGTTCTTAGAACGAACCCCAGGCTTGGTTTAATGCTCTGATGTCACCCTTTGGAAATTCTTAATAATCTGTGAACAAGAAGTGTCATGGTTTCATCTAGAACTGCACCCTGCAAATTATACAGCCATCCATTGATATGTTTGGCTCCTGACCGGACTATCAGCTCTTTGAAAGCAAGGATGGGCCCTTTCTGAGATTTGTATCCCCATGAACCAGTATAAAGCCTTCGGTAAATGACCGCTTGCCTAACTGATACTTATATATACTTACATATATATATTTACTTCTGAGGACCATAATTTCTTTAAGTTTATTTTTATTTATTTTGAGAGAGAGAGACAATGCATGCAGAGGAGGAGCAGAGAGAGAGGCGGGGCGAGAGAAAGAATCACAAGCAGGCTCCACGCTGCCAGTGCAGAGCCTGATGCAGGGCTCAAACCCACAAACTGTGAGATCATGACCTGGGCTGAAATCACGAGTTGGCGGCTTAACTGACTGAGCCAGCCAGGTGCCCCTGAGGACCATAATTTTATATTCTACCATCCAAGAACATAATCCATCTTTCAGAAAAGCTACGGAGTCACTCTAACACGACCCGTAAGATATCTCTGATTCATTCTCTGATGCCTGAAATTCCAAAATTACAGTTTCACTCCTTTTTTTTTGGTGGGGGGGAGGGGGAGGGGAGGCGTTTCCTCCTCTTGGCTCTGTCAAAAGTCTCTGGGAGAGGCAATCTTTAAGTTTCACTAATGAACCTTAACTAATATGAATTTGTCACATTCCTTCAGACAGAACCTTTCAGTTCATACTTTGAACACAGCGCAGAGACCTGTGTTACCCGTTGTGGACTATGTTGGCAAAACATGTATACAAATAACCCAAAGAGCTTTCTGAGCTTCAGCCATTGCGGAGCAGTGAAAGTGAACATTTCAATGTTATATGTGCAAATATATCAACACTCAAGATTTTTTTCTGCAAGATATGTGTTATCTCCAACAAGCATAACATCATCTCTAATTTCTGCCTGAAATACTTTTTCACCATTTCCACCAATCAGATATAAACACCCTGACCTGCTTATTGATTATTCAGCGTATTCATAGAATGAGCTCTTGAGTGATGATGTGCTGGACAACGTGTGAGAACCTGAGGGCTGCGCGGCTAGGAAAGGAGGAGGAGTCAGAGACCCCAGTAGACAAGGAGAATCTGAGACAGCATGGGATAGACATTGTCAAATAGGAGGAGTAGGAGAGATCAGAGACGGAAGAAAAGAATCTGGCTGCATCTACTGGAGCTAATTTCTCAAAAAAAGATAGTGCACGTGCTGATCCTTGAAGTACAGGTGAGATGCTGACGGCACAGATGGGTCAGATGACAATCCGTGTAGTGGGTGAAAGTTAAGGAGTTCAGCAGGTTGATGACAAGCTTGGTGGTCCTCACTGAGCTGGTATAGCCTCATGAGGAGCATTTTGGAGGTTGGAAGGGGCTTTGGTTCGTCACAGTGACTGCTAAGAGTTGCTCCTGGCATTCAGCTGGCAGGGATGGGTCTCATGGTGGAAGAAGTTTGATGCTCCGGAAACAAAGGGCAGCCCTCATAACAAAGAATCATCCTGTGTCCCACAAACCTTCAGATGTCCTCATGTGTCCATCAATATGAACAGTATGTAGGTTTTAGCCACTTAAGTCTCGAGACAGAGTATATTTTTTACTTGGCTTTAATACCATTGACATGTCTAGGATATGCTACTGTCCTAATTTACCTTGTAAATTTGTTTTATTTGGGCATTTGCAAAGAACTGCTCCCCATTTCAGAAAAATACATGGAACACCAGCTGTTTATAGATCAGGCTGGTGTCGATCTGCATCAATAACTGTGGCATTCACAATGTGTATAGAAATAAGGTTAGTTAAGCATGCCTTCAAAGCCAGATATTTTTAATAAAGTTATCGAAAAGATTTAGTTGAAAACTGTCTTACTTGGCTTAAATCAAAACTTGTGTCTTGTACATTGGAGCAAGGGTCTATTTGATTTGTTTTTCTAGTGTGATCATGTCTGAGCATTTATATATTAAAATACATATTATTTGATAGTAAGCTACCTGTATATTTCATTTAGGAGATTAAGAGTTAATAGAGAGTTTACTGTGTGTCAGACGTATTCTAAGAGCTGTAATATATAACTTCTGATCCTCACAATAACTCTTTGAAGCAAGTGCTGCTACTCCCATCTCAGAGATGAGGAAACTGAGGCATGGAGAAACCAGGTCAATGTGTCTGAGGTCTCATGGCTAGCAGATGGCAGAACCTGGATTCAAACCTGTACAAGTTCGTGTACTTAGCCCAATTACTATATTGCATCACATTGTTTCTTTCTAGGTTTATGTATAAGTGGGTTATATTATTTATGAATCTAACTTCAAGGTAGGAAAGAGGGCATTTGAATATATATTCTCACAAGAAAAGGGAAGTATGGAGTCTGATAGGGATGAGAACCACTGGTACAGCTAAATATTTATGTGAGGGAGCAAGTAGTGAGAAAACCCAAAGGATAGCGGGTGGTTAGACAGGCTCTCCTCACCAGGCAAGCTTAAGAATACAGACAGAGTTATTTAGAAGGATCGTTGCCCCCTTGCACGAGAAAAATTCTGAATATAATGTACTCTCCAAACATTCTGTCATTTTTCTATGCAGAAAATCCCCTCATTAAGAGATGCGGAATTCTCAAAGGCAGGGACCTTTTTTTTTTTTTAACTCTAATCCCCAAGGTACAATGTCTGGCACATTATGGTCCAGCAATGTTGGTCAAATTAATGATATTTTCTAGCATTAAGGACTAGAAGGCAAAAACTTAGTTTTTCCTCTCTCTCTCTCTCTCTCTCTCTCTCAGTGTGCTCCACCCGGCAGGCACCTGCTTCATTGGCAAAATGAACAGTTCCAGTCTGACACTTCTGGGGTCTCCCTCTTAACAAGCAAAGATCCCTGTTATTCGTCTTACCTAATGGGTTCTTTTATCCACTTAAGATTCCCCTGGGTCTAGGAATTTCAAAGTTTAAAACAGCCATTCCCTGTGCCAGTAAATGAGATTGTACTTGGGGCATTTTAGCCTGGATTTTCTCTAAAAATAGCGGCTCGCCCACAAATCCTGTGGAGTCTGCAGTAGTGTTGGTTAAAATCCTTGTTTTAGCATCTAGGAATCAAGCCTTAATCACTAATCGTAGGAAGACCGCCCCCAGGACACAATGCAATATCTGTGCCACGTTTTCCTCGGTCTTAAGAACAGGATTGAGCCAAGATTCTCCAGGGGAGGCCAGGACAGGACCCAACCCAGACATAGGAGCCCCGACCAGACTGTCACATGTTAGTGAAGCAGACCTTTGGCAAGTAAGGGTCTCATCTCTAACCCAAAATACCCCTTCCAACCACATGTAGCAGAATTCTGTAAGCACTCTTTCCCCATCTCCACATTTCCAGATGTGACTGTGTCCCTGGCCCTGGCCCAGATGGGGTCTCAGCTTCACTGGATCTTCTTGACTCTGAGTGCCATAAATCAGCAGACACCCTAGGAACCCATAAAGATGAATCCCAGTAGAGGCAAAATGAGAGGTTTTTCACAAAATGGAGGATGAAAGCATTGGAAACATGGGTAATGGGGTAGGTGCTGGAAATCCTTTAAAATCTATACCTGCACTAACATTTCCAGTACATGTTATCTGTTGAATTTTCAAGATATTACTAGCAGCTAGGTTGGTATAGCATAAGTCAGAAGTGTATAGAGCAAAGATTCTTCGAGAAGTAAGGAGTTATTGAGAGTTCCTTCAACCTCTACAGGTCCAGAAATTCCATGGATTGTAAACTGAGGTACTTCTATGATTACAGTTCCCTCCACACTATAAATCCCTAGAAGCTAGGGTCACTATCTTATTCACTGATACACCTCACGATGCTTAGCACGCAGTAGGCACTCCATAAATATTTGTTGAAGAAGTGAGGGACAGATGAGGTGAAGAAATACTGTAAGTGGATGTATTTGTTTTCCATTGGTCTTGTAACAAATTACCATGAACTGGGTGGATAAAGCCTCACAGATCTAGTATCTTACAGTTTAGGAAGGCAAAGGTCCAAAATGGGTTGGTGAGGCAATATTCCTTCTGGAGGCTCTAAGAAAGAACCATTTCCTTGCTTTTTCCAGCTTCTAGAATCTGCCTGATTCTTTAGCCCATTGCCCCACATCACTCCAACCTCTGCGTCTGTTGTCACAGCTCCTTCTCTTAATATGATCTCCCTCCTCTAAGGACCCTTGTGATTGCACTGGGCCCACCAGGATAATCCAAAATAATTTCCCAATCTTAAAATCCTTAGCTGAATCACATCTGCAAAGTTGCTTTGCCATGTGAGACAACACATTCACAAGTTCTGGGATTAGAACATGGACATTATTCAGCCTGCTAACAGTCCACTGGGGTAGAGTCCTTTTCCCTCACCTAATTCTTTTTTTTAAGATTTTTTTCTTAAGCAATCCATACACCCAACGTGAGGCTTGAACTCACAACCCTGAGATCAAGAGTCTCACGCTCCACAGACTGAGCCAGCCAGGCACCCCTTCCCTCACCTAATTCTAATAGTTTGTAATGCACTGGTTTTATATTCCACAAGCAGCTAGATCTCACCCAGAATGGGAGCTATGTTAATGTCCTCCAAATACCTAGCTCAGTCATTGACACCAACTGAGCCAAAGCAGGGGAGTCGTTAGGTTTTCCCCAGATCCCTATCTACCTCCACAAGGAAATCACCAAATTTTATCACTATTATTTATCATAATTCCCAAAGTCATGTCCTTCTTCCACCCCTGCCTGCTACCTCACTCCACCTTCAGACCTCATCCTCTGCAGAATCGCAATACCTTCCCAGCCAGACTCCTGACCTCCCAGTGGACCTCCCTAAAGCTGTCCTCCATAATTCTGAGTTCTCAAACATGCAGATGTATCACTCCCCAGGGGCTGCACACAGACCTTGAGAAATATTTGCTGAAATACTTATGAAACAGAGCTAGTGATAATAGGTATGTTGATCTGAAAAAATAAAATGGTCCAAAAAACAGATCCTAGAATCTAAGATCTGCTACATCCTTATTTGTGGGGGATGATTTTGATTGGGTTTCCCCTGTTTTGTAAGGAAGCCCATTCCTCTGGTCAGTCAGTTCATGTGTAATTCACATGAGTGGATGCCACATATTGGTAACATTACCTTTCTAAGATTGAGGAGATAAATCACACGACTTTGTCACTGACTCCTCGGCCTGGACAAAACTGATCACCGCCACCAAGTGGCCAATGTTGTCATTGAAACGAGCAAGCACACGGACACAGTTGCCTCTCGTTCATTCTTCAAGCGGTGGATGCACAAGGGAGGCCATGAAATACACTTCATACCTTCATTGGCCCAGTGAGGCGCCATTTAGAATGGTGGCTTGCAGGATTTTTATATCCCAATGGGAAAAAACGTAGTAAAAATACTTGTGAGCTGCACCATAGAAATTATTTTTAACTTCTACTTTCCATTCCACACTCAGCCTTGCAAAACACAGTAATACCTTGTTTACTTGACATGAAAGGGAACATGATACACTGGAAGGTTATTTTCAAAGTAAACTCAAGCTACGCCTTTAAGAATTAATACTTATTTTTACAATTTAACCATCTATAATGGGTATGTCTGAATGCCTCCCTGCGGTAGAAGTTAGAACAAAATGATATGCTTGTTTCTCTGGGTGCAGCGGTGACCGGCCTGTCGCTGCTGAGAGGGCAGGCTCCTGCTGTGTCACATTCTCCACTGTCCAGGGTCAGGCCAATCCTTGCCGGCACAGAAACTCCATTTTGTCCCTGCTTTGGGGTATCCTGGCCACAGGGGTGCTGATTTATCCTAACCACGTCACATACAAAAACCTGAAAGCAGATGTTGGTGTTCATTTGAGATAAGAAACCCAACACACGGTGGGGCTCCTGGGTGGTTCAGCCTGTTGGGCAGCCGACTCCGGCTCAGGTCATGATCTCGCAGTCCGTGAGCTCGAGCCCCGTGTCAGGCTCTGTGCTGACAGCTCAGAGCCTGGGGCCTGCTTCTGATTCTGTGTCTCCCTGTCTCTCTGTGCCTCCCCTGCTTGCTCTCTTTCTCTCTCTCTCTCTCAAAAATAGTAAACATTTTTTAAAAAATTAAAAAAAAAAAGAAAGAAATCCAACACATGGTACATTGACATTAACCTGACTACTCTTTTCTGAACCTGTATCAGGGGTTGAGGTCAGGTGTGGGAGGAAAGAAGAGGGGAAGTCATCGCTGGCCCTTAACAGAGAGAAACGGAGAGCTGTATTCAGGTGGCATTTCTGCTCCTGTTCTAGTTCATGTAGCTTAGCAAATACCCCCTTTTTTTTTCTGAGAGAAATTCCAGGAGTCTCTGTTCCTTGAGAACAAAAGGATGAGCTAAAAATACTATTAAACATGAGAGTCGTTAAGGATAGTGTGTTTTATGCGTTCGCTTTTAATTTTGGAGCATTTGAGCATTTTTTGGTGGTGTTTTTGCTGTGCATTTCTAATTTTATTACAAAATAGTAAGAGAAGGTAAACTGTGTAATTTATTCCTTGTAAAATAGATTTATAATTCTCATTGTCCAACTGTATGCGTAATTATTTATATCTTAAACACTTTAATAAAAGGTCAATTCTCTGTATTGTAAATAATTTATATCTATTGATTCAATTTTGAAATTTGTCACTGCTGGTAACTAAACCCTTGTCTAATTCATATACATGATCTGTCAACAACTGTGGAACGTTTGTTAATTTCTATGGCATTTGGATATTTGCCAGTTTCTTTTTATATTTCCAGTAGAAGCTGTTTCATATGTTCTAAGTTCAGGTACCTGAGCATATACAGGTTTTTGACTATTACGCCTTTCACTATTGCATCTATTAAAGGTAGATTGTACCTTTTACCTAAAATGACACTCCAGGGAAATGCAAATCAAAACAACAATGATATATCACCTCATACCTGTCAGAATGGCTAGTATGAAAAAGATAAGAAACAACAAGTGTTGGTGAGGATGTGGAGAAAGGGGACCCTCATGCATTGTTGGCAGGAATGAAAATTGATGCAACCACCATGGAAAACAGTGTAGAAGTCCCTCAAAAATTAAAAATAGAAACACCATATGATCAAGTAATTCCATTATGGGGTATTTACCCAAGGAAAACAAGAACACTAACTTGAAAAGATATATGCACCCTTACGTTTATTGCAGCGAAAGCCAAGATATGGAAGCAGCCCAGGTGTCCATCAATAGGTAAATGGATAAAGAAGATGTGGTCAACAGATACCATAGAGTTTTATTCAGTCATGAAAAAGAATGAGATCTTGCCATTTGAGGCAACGTGGATTAACCTGAAGGGCATAAGTCAGTCAGAGAAAGACAAATACCATATGATTTCACTTAAATGTAGGATCTAAATGACAAAACAAAACAAAACAGGTGGTTGCCAGAAGGGAGAGGAAGAGGGATGGGCAAAATAAGTGAATGGGGATTAAAAGGAACAAACTTGCAGTTATACAATAAAGAAATCACAAAGATGAAGAATACAGCACAGGCAATATAGTCAATACTATTGTAATAATGTATGGTGACAGATGGTGACTATGCTTATGGGGAGCATTGAATAATGCATACAATTGTCGAACCACTGTGTTGTGCACCTGAAACTAATATAATATTGCATGTCAACCATGCTTCAATAATAAAAAAATTTTTTTAAGGAACGTTAATGGTAAATGACAAATGACAGTTCATCTCTGCTTTTGCCTTGAAATGTATCTCATCTGAAATTAATATTGTTATTTCCTGTTTTATTTTGTCTGCACAACTAAAATCTTTGCCTACGTTTTTTTTTTAATTCTTACACCTGTTTCTAATTTCATTTTTGATGTTTTTTTTATCGCTGTTTATAGTGTATAGTTTGGTACTTTATAAAAACATACTTTGGGGCGCCTGGGTGGCTCAGTCGGCTGAGCGTCCAACTTCAGCTCAGGTCATGATCTCGCAGTCCGTGAGTTCGAGCCCCGCGTCGGGCTCTGTGCTGACAGCTCAGAGCCTGGGGCCTGTTTCGGATTCTGTGTCTCCCTCTCTCTCTGACCCTCCCCCGTTCATGCTCTGTCTCTCTCTGTCTCAAAAGTAAATAAACGTTAAAAAAAAATTAAAAAAAAACCCATACTTTAACATTTTGTATCTGGTTGTCAAAACTGCTGTACCTGCTCTTTTCTCAGCTTGTTTCATGTTTTCTGCTAGTCTGTGCTCAGCTGACACTCCAGGGGCCAGGGCTAGAGCATGTGACTGGCCCTAAGCCAATCAGAAGATTCTACCTGTTCTGAGCTGGTCCAATCAGAGAGATGCCAGCATTTGTACAGGAGCTCTCAAGACAAGATTCTCTTTCATGCTGAACTTAAATTTGTCAAAATGCAAGGTTAGAGCTTCTAAGACCACCTTGCTGGACTGAGAACGAGCCGACATAATAGAAAAATAGGTCAGAGGCAGAAAGAAATAAAACTCCCAAAATGCAGCTACACTTAAAGATAAGTCTACACCTAGACCCAGCACTATCCATACAACTTCCCGCAAGGATGGAAATGTTTTATGATTTGCGCCATCCAGTATGGTAGCCACTAGCCACATCACAGCTATTGAAATGGGGCTAGAGCAACGAAGGAGGTGCCTGGCTATTTCAGTGGTAAAGCACGCAACTCTTGATCTCAAGGTTGTGAGTTCAAGCCCCACGTTGGACGTGGAGCCTAATTTAAAAAAAAAAAATCTTTTTTTTTTTTTTAAGTGGGTCTGGAGCAACTAAGGAATTGATAAAGACGGTGCATTATTAACAGAGAAATACAACCAAAGACTAAGCATCTTGATTAAATTCATAGAATTTGGAGCAGAGCCAAAACTGTAGCCAGGTCTCCTAGAATTGACTCCTATACTATGAATATATGAGCTAAGATTTGTAGCAATTTGTGACGAAAGGAGTGATGAGGAACTGAAAAATAAGCCCTGTATTTGATGTGTAGATTTCTGACCATTTCCTTTCTGTTTTTTATTCCTTATGTGCACTGGCATCAAATATAAATAAGTCTTTGGAGCTCAGTTATAAAACTGATGTGCCAGATGCGAGGGCGATCTGGCCGCAACATTTGTCACCCCACTGATTGCCAGGGTTCACTCAGCTAATCTGGCTAGCCCTGTGGGGGTCCCCTTCCTCCCTCACCCGGCCACGTGCATCCGTCCCCAAGCTGGGCGCTCTGTACAAGAGGACGACGTTTCCAGATAGGGGAGGATCTTCTTTGGTCAAGGGTATATGAGTTGCTGTGCTCTCCCATTAGAACCTTGAAACAAGCTCTCAAGGTCCATTTGTAGGAGAAGGTGGGGTAGTCGGGCTTCCAAGACTCTAGACACATCCAATAAAACACTGCATGTGGTGGTCTGCCTATCTTAAAAATAAAACAAAACGAATGTAACAATTGTTTCTTAAGATAGGCTTAAGGGTCCTGTTTAGAAAATTTTAATAATTCTGATACCATATTTTAATGCCTAGTTTACATTGAATACTCATTCTGACATTTAAAGTGATAAGATTTGATGGGAACAAAAGGTCAGGAAAGAATTCTTGAGGCATTTCCAGTGCAAAACAAAGTGTTTTTATTAAAGCCCGGGGACAGGACCCATGGGCAGAAGGAGCTGCACTGGGGTTGTGAGGAGTTGATCATATACTTTTAAGTTGGGGAAGGGGGTAGGGATACAGGAGGTTTCCAAAGGGATTTTCATACATTACAAGAGATTTACAGGATCCTGGAGGTCTGGCTATTGTAAAGCCAAGGTTGTTTTTTGCCTCTAGCAAAGCATTCACATTATGGCAGTCCTGGGTCCCTTGAGAAATGTCCCATTCTGCCCATCTCAGGTATTTGCCAATGGGCTGCAAGTTGTAAGGACATTTAATCTTATCTGCATTTCTTTTGCCTTCATTCTGCTCATCAAGATGGGAATTGTGACTCTTGAAAAAAAGTAGTTACGGAGCAGCCTCTCTAAGCTTCTTGCGAGTATCCAATGGAGGGAGCTGTTACCGCCCCCCTTAACTGACTACACTGAGGGGCATCCTGTCAAAATAGCCTCGTGGTTCATTTTCTCTGGTGCACAGGCACGGTCCATTATCTTTCGCCTTTTGCCTTTCTCTTGCTTGAGTCTATATTTAGAGATTTTTAAAAATATTTATAATAATATGTGGTATATTTGGGTTATAATTCTTGGTAAAATGCCAGCTTTCAATTTTGTTCACACATAGCTAGCAACTCAGGAAATTTCTGAAACCTAAAATATTCACCCATGACCTCTCAGTGATTATGCTGTTACTGCCTCAAATATGTCCATTTTGTGGGTTGCCAAGAAGCCAGGAAATGCACGTAGCAGCCAAAATTGAAGTGAGCTAAAGTGTAGCTGAGGTTTTGTTGTGGGTTTTTTTTTCTTTTTTTTTGGACATGACATTTCTGATTTAAAATTTTGCAGACCCAAGTGAAGAGAAGATTTTTACATGTTGATAATAAACAGTAAAAATATTTTGAGACTCCGAGCCAAACTATCCAGCTTTCGACCCCAGGCTGCACCAGCCAAGAGGGCAGAGGAACAGGAGAAACATGGACCCCAAAGAGACTGGAAGGCTGGAGGGGCTCTCCTCTCTGCAAGGACAACACCCAGAAAACACCCAGTATTGAGACAACTCCCCAGTTAATTGTCAGCAAGTTCTATAATGAAATCTCCCTTAGAACAAATTTCTCCTTTTATTATCAACATCCTCGCAATAAGACAATCTAACCCCGCCTTTTCCCTTTTTTCTTTTCTTTTTTCTTCTTAAGATGTGACTATTGCTCTAAGTTCTGCATTTAAGGGTAAAAAAACACCAGAGCCTCTGCGTGAAGGCTCACTGCTCTCAGCCTTGTGTGACGCTTGGGCTCACTGCTTTAATGTTCTTCCACACAGCAAGGAAGGAACCAGTGCTAAACTCACGAAACACACCCTGAGCATCACCAAGGAGCCTGAGGCAGAATTTCTGGTCCCACCACAGGGAGAGTAGCTCCCCAGGTCTGTGCAATGAATGTCAAACAGCCCTCCTACAGGGTGGTCCCAGCATCTCTCTCTCTCTGGAATCTGTACATCCCACCCCTGACAGGAGTTTACAGAGAGCTTCTCACAGACACTGGGAGAAGGAAGATGAAGGGGGAAATCCCTAGCTCTGTTTGAAAGACTGAGTCCAAACTAAGAGGAGAATGAACTGAGGGTTGATGAGGGGGGGGGGGCAGAGCACATAGGGGAGGGGGGAAATGGGTGATGGGCATTGATTGAGGAGGGCTCGTGTTGGGACGAGCACTGGTGTCGTATGTAAGCGATGAATCACGGGAATCTACCCTCAAAACAAAGAGCACACTGTATACGCTGTATGTTAGCTAACTTGACAAGAAATTATATTTAATCAATTAATTTTGGGGAAAAAAGGCCATGACTGGCAGCAAGTGCATTGAGGGATCAGTTAACATAACATTAAGGTCAATGTGGAATTCTAGATCACATCAGTAAGTTTCACCTGTTTTTGAAATTAAGAATGCTGGAAGACAAATGTTGTTAGGATCATATTTGACCCAGAGAAGGAAAAAGGTTGGGGAGAAACTATATCCGGGATTAACTCAATCAGCAATGGTAGCTTTTTGTACATAAACTTAAAAATGTATTAGGATGATAATATGTAGGTGGCTTTATTGTATGATTGTCATCACAGAAATTAAGATATAAAAACCCATCTGGATATTGTCCTCACAGACAAGTAGTGCACATTTTGTAAGTTTCCATTATGCATGAATTTCAGGTATTATGGTTTAAATGACCCCCATTGTGCAATAACATGGTGCACATTGCAGTTACCGAAGGATGTTAACTGTGAGAAATTGCACGGAGCCCAAGCTGTTGGTAGCTTCTCCGTCCCCTAATCACTACATAATAACGGGTGCATCTCATGATCAGTGACCAATCGCACCCCTTTTTCCATGTCTATTAGTGATCGATCACTGCATCTGTCATTCAGTTTACTCACAGCCAGCACGGTGCACACAGAAAGGGATAATCAAAAGCATCAAAACAAAAGGGAAGCAAAGAAACAAAAAGTAATAAGGCTGAAGTAAATTTCCAGTCAAATAAGTGTGAGTGGAGTTCTAGAAGAAACAGCCAACCATGGGAATGTGGACACCGCTCTCGTCCTGAGACTATTGATAGGCAGACAAAGAGTTAATGAGGTGAAGTCAGTCACATAAGTGAGGACGACAGTTGTGACAAAAAAACACGAAGACGTCCTAAAAGAAGTGGTGTGGGCTAAATAAATAAATTAAATTGCATTAAAGAACTCTCAGAGATACTTTTCATTACAGCACAAAGGATAAAATGTCGGAAGCTAATTCAAACTTAGGAAAGAAACATGACAATTCTTCAAGATATAGGAAAGATTCAAAGAAGGCAAGCACTGTACAAGTTATTCTTGATAAGTTTGTTTAAGTGTTTATTTATTTACTTTGAGAAAGAGAGAGAGAGTGCACACACAGGGAAGGAGCAGAGAGAGAGGGAGAGAGAGAATCCCAAGCAGGCTCCACGCTGTCAGCATGGAGCCCAACATGGGACTCAGTCCCACGAACCAGGAGATCATGACCTGAGCCAAAACCAAGATTCAACGCTCAACCAACTGAGCCACCCAGGCGCCTTCGATAAGTGCTTTGCAAAGAAGTAAAACACTTTAATTCTTAGTGTTTATAATGTTCTAAATTATATAGTATTAAATATATATCAGTTTTACTATTTTTTAAGTTTCCCTATATATTTATAGCTGACAGAAAGTATTTGATGTTTTGACAAAATTTTTCCAAGTTCACAGAAGAATAAGAATTTTTCCCATTGATTATAAGAAGTGTCAGCTGATATGGTCATACTAATGGTCCTGCACTGTCATGCAAAGCGAGGACTATCTACTCTATTTTAAAACGGGAACATGAATTCCAGGGTTTTGACCTCTCTCTGCTCAAAGCACTAATATGCATGCTTTTATGTGAGTTCCCAAGGCAACATCGCCTTCTGCTTACCTTTTATTGACACGTGTCCCCCCCAAAACGAAAAGAATGGTCTTGGTATCATCCTGCCTTTAGCCAGGTTAACATATGTATTATTAAACTCAGAATTAATGCCTTTTTTCTGAGGGATCATCATCATTATTTCACATATAAAGAAGACTTCAGTAACTGCTCCATGGTGATTATACTGCAATTCAAAGATTTCTAAAATTCTGGGTGTTTCCCATACCAAGCTCACTGTACTTGGAGTGTAGTTGCCATTCTCATGCCAGTTTTCAATCTCAAAACAAGGGATACGTAGCATTTGTCCCCTCAGTCTAAGCTCACATGGGACATGCTGCACGTATTATCCTTCTATGCTCAGTAACCAACCTGAAAGCCTTACTGTCTCGCAGCCCAGGGTATCCACAGTCATTTCCTGTCTTAGAATGTCTTCTCCACTCCCGCTGTCTGATTCCCAAATCAGAAACCTGTTTATCTTATACTCTTGGTCTCTATCACAGTGCCTATCAAATAGTATTTGGTAAATTCTGTTATGAATGCATGAATGAATGAATGAATGAATCCTCAAGTCTCACCTCCGGTAACACCTCCTCTGAGAAGCCTCCCCCTCCTCCACCAAATGGACTGTTGACTGGACAACTCTCTCCCCTGCACTTGTACCTTTGTATCTTTGTGGCAATCAATAAATACCTTGTTATCTTTCAAAAGTAAGTTGAAATCAATGTCTTTTTTAAAATTTTTTTAATGTTTTATTATTTATTTTTGAGCCAGAGAGCATGAGCAGTGGAGGGGCAGAGAGAGAGAAGGAGACACAGAATCCGAAGCAGGCTCCAGGCTCCGAGCTGTCAGTGCAGAGCCAGATGTGGGACTCGAACCCACGAACTGTGAGATCATGACCTGAGCCAAAGTCAGACGCCTAACCGACTGAGCCACCCAAGCGCTCCTCAATGTCTTTTTTTTTTTTTAAATCCTTTTCCAGGTCCTCGATACGTCACCTAAAGTTCAAACTCCTTTGTTGGTGTTCTCTGTGTAGTCATTCCTTCACTCAGCTAGGATTCACCCATCACTGGGTGTTTTATGAACCAGTTGAGGGCCCTTTTCTCAAAGAGGTACCCACATGGACCGGCAGACAGATGCACAGATTATGTTGTGGCACAATTCAGGGAGTGCGGTGACAAGGGAGTGCACAGTGTTATTTTGATAGCAGAGGGGAAGGGCACCTGATCCATCTTGAGGATGAATGGAAAGGAGCGCTTTTCTCTGAGAAGGCAGTTGTTTGGACTGTTTTAAGGATGAGTCGGAATCTGCCCACCAAAGAAAGGTAAAGAGGAAAGGGGGCGGGCATACCTTGTTTCCATGTGCTTAATATATCAGGAGATGTACTGTATCGGGGGATGATGCCCCAGAAGTATACAGAGCTTCATCACCCCTTACTGCTTGGTAGCTTCCCATTATGTGGATGCCCCTTAGTGTGTTCAGCCAGTCCCCTACTGGTGCACATTAATATTCCTTGTGCCATTACCTGCTATCATAAGTAACGCCGCAATGGATGCCATTGTGCATATTTGTTGCATTTTGTATTTTCACCAGTTGTAACTTGGGGATGAATTCCTAAAAGTGTGTGTACGTTACTATACTGGAATTAAACATGTTTAAACCTGGGGGAAAAAAATCCCTAGAAGCGTGGTTGCTGGATCAAAGTGTAACCGGAGACATGATGGTGCTAAACATTGCCAAATTGTGCCCAGTAGGGTTTGTGCCATTTGCATTCTCATTAGCAAGGTAGGAAACTAAAAGACAATTTCTAGAAAGATGAAGAAAAAGGTGACGGAAAAATCCTGGTCTCAGAGCTGTACTCCAGCAGCATCCATGAGAAAGGACAAGTCCAAAAGCATAAAGTATTAGGAACTCAGATCTGTAGAGGCTGAATCATAAAATCAGAACATGTATTTAAACGGATAATGTAGTGTGGAGGAACAAATAGCCTTCTTCTTACTATTACTACCTCTTGTCACGCAACAGAACAAATCAAATACACCACCTCTCCTGAAAACTGTCAGGGGGGGGGGGGGCACGGGAGGTCCTTACCTATCAGGTAGCGGTAGTGGAAGGAATGAACAGCACATTACCTCTTATTACTAATAAAGGCTTCCTTCATTCCCCAACTCCATTTTTCCATTCAAGTGGATCTCACAACTACAACCTTTTTTCTGCCCCAGACGTTTTCCAGATCTTTGCTTTCAGTTAGGGAGACCTGTCATATGCATTTTTGCTCCTCCCCAGACCCTCGGGTCCTAATTTTCTCTGAAGCAGAAGTGGTCAGGACGGCTCAACAGGTTAGCAAGATGAACCAGATAACTCAACTCCTACACCTGATCTCACCTGCCTGAACCCCTCAATCTGTTTTCTGGGGACTGGTAAAGAAGGCAGATAGTGTTGTTTAGTTGTGTATCTATATTTGGTTTAAATAAAAGTGCTACATACACATGTAAATACAAGCACGACCCAGCCTGCAGCCTTAAGAACCAGAATATGACAATAGACTTGAAGCTTCCTAGGTGTTGCTGCTTCCCCCAGTTCCTTCCTCTCCCCGAAGCCTCTTCTGAAGAAGATGTGTGTTTGCATTTGCTGAGAGTTAGGTGATCACGGGGGCCACTCTGGCTTCCTTTAGTCCTAACAGGTGAGCCCGCATTGTACGGATGAGGCTTAGGCTCCGCATCCCAGGGCTGAAGTGTGAATTTGTCCTGGGAACACTTGCCTGTCCTTTTTCCACTCATCATTCTCAGCTCACTGTGGGCAGGTCCCGCACATTCTCACAAATCCGACAGTGCTTTGTAAAACATCTTCACCGTGATTAGTGCAGGAACGAGCTGTGCTGTAGCACCAGGGCTCTCCCTGGGACCCAGTAGCCCAAGCTGCTGTGAGTGGAACTGAGGTTCATGGTTCTTGCCTCTGGCCTTGAGACAGTATCTCCCTTCCTTGTTATATTCTAAGGAAGGATGATAGCAAATCCTATTTCAGGGGCCCCTACCCCTTAAGAGTTTTATCACCTATGACCGTTTCAAATAGTTGGTAGTGGTTACCTGAAATTCTGTCTTCAAGGAGTTGAGATTTGTTTTCTAAGCACTTCAGGAATGCAAGGTCAGTCTCTACTGTGAGTAGGCATGTGATGAGTGACGGTCCCACCAGAGTTCAACCTTGACAGCCTACCTTTCAACATCTGCGTTTTTCGGATGAATGTCTATTTTTACTCTTCAAGGATTAGCCTTTGATTATCTAGATCTACCTTCGGAGACCTAGTCATTATTAAGGTTGTAGGAATTTTAAAGACAAACATTTTTCTCCCTACCCCATTGTGTATCTCATCCTTCATCATTCACGCCCCACTCTAACCCATGCCCCGCTAGTAAATCAGCCTCCCCAAACTCAAGCTCTTTGCATCCCCTTGACCTCCTAAATCCTAGCAGAAATTATACACTGCAGAAACAATTATCTGAATATGTGCATCTATTCTGACCATTCATAATGGCTAATTCTAATTCCAGGTTAATACTCATCACTTGGTGTATTAGTTATCTGTCGCTGTATAACAAAGCCTCTAAAATTTAACAGTTTGGAAAAGCAATAAACGTTTATTTTCCCACCCAGTGTCTGTTAATCAGAAGTTTGGGGATGGGGGTGCCTGGCTGGCTCAGTTGGTGGAGTGTGTGACTCTTGATCTCAGGGTTGTTAGTTAAAGTCACACATTAGGTGTACAGATTACTTGAAAAAATAAAATCTTAAAAAAGAAGGAAATTTGGGGAGAGTCCGTTGGGTGACTAGGGATCTCAGGTGAGGTTACTGTTGGGATGGCATCTGGGACTGGTCATTTGTGCTTCAGGAAACTTCAGTTTCTCAGCACATTGTCCTCTCCAAAGGACTGTTTAAGTGCCCTTCCAACATGGCAACTGGATTCCCCCATATTTAGTGGTCCAAGAGAGAGCAAGGTGGAAGCATCAACATCCTCTATGACCTACCTCAGAAGTCATACGCTGTCATTTCCATAGTATCACCATTGACATCCCACATCCTCTCTGTTCAGTGTGTGAGGAAATTACACAGGGGGATGATGGGGAAATGACACACTTGATGAAGGAGATCGGTGGAGATCTTCCTGCAGGCTGAGTACTATACCTGGCAAATATTTTTCCTTGGAAAGAGGTGTAGAGCCAAGATCCACAAAGCCTGACACTTGTTAGTTTGTGAACTACTCCAGTGTGTTGAGTAAAAAGCAGAAAGGAAGCTTTTACCTTTCCTGTGCACATTTTTGCAAGAAATGTCATAGCTTTGTGGCTTATTGCCTTACACCTTTTTTGAGATTCCAAAAATGAAATCACATTTCATGATTAAAGAGTAAGGAGCCACAGAGCAGAGAAAAACAAGGGGTCATGGCAGAAAGTTGTTACTCAAATGCTCCTCAGTATTCCTCCGGAGAGTCTTTTGGTTCAGTAATTTTCCACCGAATAATAAGTTCCACTCAATGAAAAATGTTCTTACCCTTCTGCTTCTGACAGTAACTGTCATCATAGAATAATGGCAGACAACGCTTTGTTTTGTTTTGTTTTGTTTTGCTTTGCTCTCTGGAATGCTTGATATGGTAGCACCCACAGAGTTTCTGGAATTTCCTTATAATCTTCTAAGGAGGTAGAGAGCCATAAGTCTAATTATAAAACAATGTCAGCCTTGTCATTGTGAGGTTAGCAAGCCAGAAATCTGGCGAAGTTCAACAAGGCAGTGGCTTAAAAATATTTATATAAAACTTTGTTTAGCTGCCAAACTCCTAAAGAAGGAGGAGGATTCTTCAAGGTGCATCAATATGACCAAGGAATGTTTTCTAAGCTCTCTCCTCCTCCTGAATAATTAAATTCAAGAGACACTTACAAGAGAATCCATCACCGGAATATGCCAGATATGTTTCTAGATTCTAGGGACTATCAGGAAAGCTAAGACCTCGCCCTCCTGGAGCTAACAGATCTTTGCTCAGTGTGGGAAACCTCTTAGACTCGGTGTAGGTTTTCAGGATGTCCCCTCCTCTTTATCAGTTTGTAATAAGACATAAAATCCAGTGATACAGAGATTCGGTTTGGAAACCTCTTCCTTACTTTTTCCCTTCTACCCTACACCCCCTACTTTCCTGGGAAGAGCACACCCAGAGAGGACTCTCCAGGAAGCATCTGGCTCTAGGAATGTTTCTCCCTCCAAATCTTACATGTTTGGAGCCTCATTCCACCTAAATATTCTTCACATCCATTCAACATGCTCTGTGGGTCTGCTCAGGCATTACTCTCAGATTTTAGACCCTTTCGTCCTGCTGGTGTTACAGGAAGCAAATCTCAGCCCCGGTGATTTATGCAGAACGAGGGTGTCCAGGGCTCCACCGCAGCCTGGAGAGTCAGGAATCCTGGTGACAGAGGGCCATAACCTTCCCAAGAAAGATGTGTAGGAGTAAGGGAGCCAACGGCTTTTTTGAATGGACTCTTTGAGTTAACATCCACCCTAGGAGCTTCCTTCTTTTCCCCAGGGAAGAAAAAAGTAATCTTGCTCCATCCAAGCTAAGGACTCACTCAATTTTTTTAATCCTATTTATATGTATCAACTTTCCTTCTCCTTCTATTATCTACCCCTGAAACCACTGAGAATTCTTTGAAAAGGCACAGTGAAAAAGCAGCTAGGTTTATGAAGCAGAGCACTTTGTCTATTTCATCTTGAAATATCTAAGTTTCCTAAAGACATCTTTCTTTTTTTAGTTGGGGATAACTTACATATAGCAAACATTCTATTAGTTTCAGGTGTACAACATAATGATTCATTTGTATATATTATGAAATCATTACCACAGTAAAACTAGTTAACATTCATCACCACGCACAATTACAATTTTTTTCCTTGTAATGAAAACTTTGAAGGTCTACCCTCTTAGCAGCTTCCAAATATGCAAGTACAGTATTATTCTCTGGTACTAATTATTATTATAATGCCATACATTACATCCCCAGGAGTGATTTATTTTGTAACTGGAAGTTTGTTCTTTCTGATCCCCCCTCACCCATCTCGCCCACTCTCCATCCCTGCCACTGGCAACCACCCATCTGATCTCCGGATCTATGAGCTAGTATTTTGCTTTTATTTATTTTTTTAAGATTCCACGTGTACGTGAGATCATGCGTGTGAGATCATGCATTATTAGCTAAAGATAGCTTTCTACATTACAGATTAACAATCTTGAAACCTCCCACTAAAAGGCAATCTTAAAGCACTTACGAATTACAGGGGGCTTCTGGGTGACTCAGTTGGTTAAGTGTCCAACTCTTGATTGGGCTCAGGTCATGATCTCACGAACCATGAGATGGAGCCCTGCATTGGGCTCTGCACTGAGAGCAGGGAGCCTGCTTGGGATTCTCTCTCTCCCTCTCTCTCTCTGCTCCTCCCCTGCTTGTGTGCATGCTTCTTAGCATTCTGCCCTCCTCATGAGGAGCACACATTCCCTCCACCGCCCTTTCCCCCATCAGTCCCTAGGGTCAAAAATGACAATGGTCTCCTGAAATCCAAAGACAAGTTTCCCTATGTAGCTCCTCATTTTTGAAATGGAACTAAGTTATGGAAAGCTAAAATTTTAAAGGGAAGAATGAAAAAGTCTTCGAATATGGCAATTATCAAAACATGAAGGGCAAGGTAATTTGTGTGCCATTTCAAAAGAATTATTAAAAATATGTTTACTACTGTAGCAATTGCCCTGTAAGTGTGTCAAATGTTTTCTGATTGTCCCTTCACATCTGTCTCTCACTCTCCCAAAGGTGCTTCTTCCCAAAGACCCCTGCTTTGGGCCACAGAAAGCTGCCCTCCATGAACCACTCCATCAACCAGGTTCTCCTGCCCTCTGACTTCTGATTGTATCCTGCCAATGGCCAGAGGTACTGACAGAAGGAGAGGAAGGTCAGGAAACATTGTTCTCTCTGTCTCTCTCTGTCTCTGTCTCTGTCTCTGTCTCTCCCTCTCTCTCTCATTCCCTCCCTTCCTCCTCTGCATTGGCAGTGATCTTCTACCAAACATCATGGCTTCCAGTGAACATCCCCTCCCCTCTCCTGCCTCATTCTCACTGGATTCCAGGGGCCTCTCCCTCCTTTAACTTATGGTCCCTCCTGCTGATGCTGGGATGCTTCAATGGTCTCTCAGGAAATCTCTGCATCTGATGACACTTCTGTAAATAACCCATTCATCAGACTCTCATCGATGACCCCTTTTGAGGGTGTCATCCGTTTCCTGCAGTGACCATGACTAGTACTGTGCATGGCTGATTTTTTTAGCCTTCATCTCAATGCATCAAGCATTTCACTCTTTTCCAAACGAAAAGTAAATTACAAAAGAAAAGAAAAAGTCAACCACAGGGTGCACAACTTTGCATAACTAATAAAATAATTTAGGCATTGCCACAAAGAAAATTAAAGAAAGATGGTTTTTGTGTGTATTATTTAATTGAGGCAATAGGAAAGGAATGTTAAGGAAAGCAGGAATGTTTGTCAAGTTCAGGGTCCTTGATAACCACACATGGCTGCATGTTGCAGCCACATGAGTCATTCACAATGGATGTGAACGTGCATATGTAACAATTCTTCTCCTTTTAATGAAACATAAGAAATTTGCAAGTCTTGAAAATTAGAAACATACGTATTCAATTATTTTATTAGACCTTATTTAAAGAGAAACGTTTCTATAATCAAATGTATTGTACATTGTTTTTTAACATCTGGAACAATAAATAGCTTATTAATAAAACTAATCAGACTCAATAGTTGGATTTTTACGATAGTTGGATTTGATTCTTTCTCTTCCTGAAATAGGTGTAAATTAGCTTTTCAAAATAGTCCACTAATTTCTTGGATGTAGGAAGAATAAGAGGTTCTCAGAATTGCAAAACAACTATTGTCTTTTACATAGAAAAACAAACTCAGGAACACGGAATTGAATTATTCACCGTTTGATCTTAGATTCTTTGTATCACATCCTCATCATTGTCCTTCTCATCCTTTTTTAAATTTCATTTTAAAAATAATAAAATGAATACCTATGTACCCATTACATACCTTTGCACCCACTATGCTAACCAAGAGCTAGAATATTACTGACCTGCCACAAGCTTTGTGCACCTCCCCCACCCTCTCAGGACAACCCGGTCTCAGACCCCTGCCACTTGCTCAAGCCCCTGCCCACACCTGCCCAACTCACCTGGGCACCCATTTCTGAGGGCAGGGCATCCCCTGGACCATCACCACGTAACCAAGCTGGCCACCTGCACATACAGATTTCTAGCTCCTCCTTTAAGTGGACCCAGATGAAAGGCCACACATGTGGCATGGGTTTTGGCTTCTTGAGCTGCCACCAAACAGGCTAAGTGGCCCAACACGAAAGTATAGGGACTCTAACTTCCATGGGCAGGCCCTGACCGACAGGCGATGGAGCTGGGAGGAGCCGGAAGACAAATTCCCTCTTCACTGTTCCTTCTTGCATCTTTCCAGAGAAGCTCCAGTGAGCAGGACACAATCCATAGGGACCCACTGTGTCTCTTCATGACTCATCTTGAAATGGTAGCCAATAACGCTGCACAGCCCTTTGTGTGTGAGTCTGCTCAGGCGGCCATAACAAAGTAGCACAGACCGGATTTAAACAGCAGACATTCTTTTTCTCACATCCCGGGACGCCGGAAGTCTGCTGTCAAGATGTCAGCAGGGTTCAGTTTTTTCCAAGGCCTCTCTCCTTGGCTTCTAGGGGGCCATCTTCTCCCTGTACCTTCACATGGTCCTTCCTCTGGGCACACACATGTCTGTGTCCAAATTTCCTCTTATAAGGACACCAGTCATACTGAATTAGAGCCCATCCTAAAGACCTCATTACTTCTTTAAATACCTTATCCCCAAATATGATTGCATTCTGAGGGCCAGAGATTCAGGACTTCAACATATATATTTGTGGAGTGTGGAGGACACAGTTTAGCCCATAACATGCTCTTACCACCCCAGCAGAGATAACATCCTGGGCTTGGTGTTACTCATTTAGTTTCTTTTCACTTTCCATTTAGATGTCATGCCTAAATAATATTTTCTTCAGTTTTAGCTGTTTTAGAATGTCATAAAGAGTGTTATCCTATTTGTTTAATTCTGGCACTTACTTTTTCCATTCAACATTATGTTAATAAAGTTCATCTTTGATGTGAAGAGCTATAATTCATTCGTTTTCACTTGCTGCAGATTATTTCATTGTGCGAATAAACCACCACGTCCACATTATTTTGTGGATGGACATTAGGTTGTATTGTGCAAACAAAAGCAAATGGCCAAGCGGCACAAATGGGCCCCTTGAGACCATTTGTTGGGGTCACTCAGAAAAGCGTGGAAGGAATGCAGGTCCCTGTTGTCAGTTTCATCTAGGGCAGTAGACCGAAGTCTAACAAAGGCCAACCTCAGAGCCGAGAAGAGAGTCCCTAAACATCATGGGGCTTTTAAGCTGCATGATTAAAAAAGGCCTGGGCCCTCCCCTGGCATGATTAGGCGTTGTGTTTGCAGCTGACATATTGCCAACTAGTGGCAGGATTTGCCTCATTAGCACTCACGGTGAGGAGCAACCAGTTCTTCCCCTTGCAGCACCAAGGAAATAGGATCTAAGCCTCCCATTGAATCAGATTTTACTGTCCTAAATAATGGTTCATAACCGATTTCCATGGAGCTCTGTAGGAGCCCCATTCCTTTTTGGGGATATCAGCTTGTAGGGGATCAGTCTTTGACATGTTAGCATTTACCTCTCAGGTAGTTAACCATTTTATTCTCCAGAAGATGTCCCCAGGAATGAAATGGCTGGGTCATGTGATATATGAATATTTACATGCTAACTTACCGTCTCACCAGCAATACACATAAGATCCCACGGATCCTCCAAAAAATGTTTTTTGCTGATTTTTGTACTGAGTGGTCTCTCTCTAAGCAACTTGTAGGAAGTATTTACATATTCTTAGTACTAATCCTTAGACTGTATCCTCTCTCAATCGGTAGCCTTCTTTTTATTTCATTTACAGTGTTTTTTGATAAACAGAAGTTCTTAACTTTAATGTAGTTGAATCTATCAACCTTTTCTCTTATTGTTGGTCCTTTTGTTGTCTTATGTAAGAGATCCTTCCCCATCCCAATGTCATAAAAATATATAGACTTCAAAGTGATGCATGGACTGAAAAACAAGTCATAATGGAATTAAAAATTAGTTTTTTAATGATAATTAAATATCATTTAATGAACTAAATGATAATGAAAATACTACATGCCAAACCTTGTGAAATACAGCAAAAGTGATGTTTCAAGGGAAACTTACAGTCTTGAGGACTAGTATTTTAGGAGTTGTATATTAATGAGCTAAGTACCCAACTTAAGAAACATGGCAGAAACTACTACTCTTCACCGATATCCCTTTCCCATCCTCACTTGCAGCGAGGGTGGCCGTGATCATCATTTCTAGGCTGAGTTGGTTTATGCAGCTTCACTTTCACAGGTCCTGCACCTCAACCTACCAGGCAGATAACGCCCCAAGTTGGAGAATCCATAACATAAGAGTAGCCTGAGTCCTTGAGTCACTGGTCAAAGGAAGGCTGTCACGGAGAGTTGCCCAACCTGGAGCATCCACAGTGGACTCTGCATGAAGATCACATAAACTCTTTGTGTGTTGAGTCACTGAAATACTTGAACTGTTTCAGCATGAACCTAACATAAGCATTAAAGAACAAAACAAGCCAGAATAAACCCAAAGGAAATGGAGTGACGGAGAAAATAAAAGAGCAGAAATCGATGAAATGGAAAACAAAGAAGCAGCAGAAAGTCTCCACAATGGTTCTTCCCCGAACTCTGGGGAAGCCATCAGGTAACTGCTCACCTCTGCTCTTACCTCCTTGCCAGGGTGGTTTCATCTCCCCACACTGTTCAGAAGACTGTGTTGAGACTCCACATATATGAAGCTGCATGGGCTGGATTGGGTTGCTCATTTCCCTAACTGCCAAATAAATGTGCTGTGTTTTCTCCCATTGCTGCATCAGGGAAACAAAGGGCAAAAGAGCAGAGCCAGGGGCCAAAGGTAAAAAGGGAAAGAAGAAGAAAGGCCCACAGAGCGGGGGGCAGTGGTTCCTGGGGTGCTCAGGACAAGGGCTCCCCATGCAAGGGAAAAAAACAAAAGCAGAGCATTGCCATTTGCGTGCCCCAAGGATTTTCCATTGCCAAGAATAGAATTCAATCCCATTTCCCATATAATGAGTGTAGTCCACATTTTCAGTTAATTCTGCGAGAGTGCTTTTGAAAAAAGTGCCCAGATGTATTCACGGGGGAAATGCAACCAGAAGGAGGCCCAGTAATCCTCATCATTAACTGTGATTTGCAAAGGACTTGTTTATTTATTTATTTATTTATTTATTTATTTATTTATTTAAGTATCTGATATTTCTTCATTTTTTTTTTTCCTTTGTTGAACTGCATCATAGTTGAACATCTCCTGCTACTTATCTTTTTAGTGTAGGTTCCTGGGGGAGCAGAATTCCTGTTTGTTTTCATAGATCAGTAAAGTAGAACCCCACAGACCCAGGCGAGCCCAGTGTCACCATGAGCGAAGGACGTTACTGTAAAACCACACTCCCACAGTCTCAGATGATAGCAACCGTGTTGGTTGTCTGTAAACCACAGCAACAATGTTCTCAGGAGTGCTTCACTCACCCCCTCGAGATGAAGGCCCTTAGGAATATACACTGTCTACTCAACAGCTTTCCTATTTACACACTTGGCTTTCTCAGGTCCAAATACTCTCCTTCGACAAAACGTCATAAAACCGGAATGGTCCCTGGCCTTACCTAAGTTTATAGGAGCGTTCTTTGGCCCCTACTCTCCAACTATTCATTTTTCTAGGCCTAATTTGAAACTGCCTGTATGAGTCTTAAATGAGTCCTCTGTAGACTTCTGAGAGCTTACGTTCTCAGCAGTTCCTGTAATCCTGTAACCAAAGAAGCTGTTGTTGACAACCTGGGTTTATTCTTCCTATAAATACGATTGAGTTCTGACACCTGGTATAATGTTTTCCTTTAGAACGAAAGCCAATGTAATGAAATTCTACATTACAGAAAACGTTAATAATTTTTCCTATTTTTTTTTCTGACTTTATAGTCATTAATTTTTCCATCTAGTTACTTCAATAATATTTGCTCTACTGCCTACCATGTGAGTTAGACAGACTCTGCTTTAGAAGGGCTAATAATCCAATCTGGAGAGCCAAACATCTAACAGGATGATTCAATGTTATAGAAAACAGGAGAGACCAATTAATTATGACCAGAGTAGGATCAAAGAAAGCCTCATAGGGATGAATTTGGGACTCACGCCAGTGATTGGATCTGGAAGGATGAATCCATTCTCAGGATTTAAGAATCTGAAAGTAAGTGCTAATGAAGGGGTGTGAGAAGAGTCTTAGCTAAAATTAACTCGTTGTTAGTTAAAACCAACACACAAACCAAATCTTACACCTCGACATGTGTATTTTATGTTGTCTGAAGTCTAGAATTCAATTCACATCATTGAATACACTCTAAGGGGGCATTTCAGTGGCATCCCTTCATTGAGAAGTCTGAAAAAGGCACTTCCAAGTAAAATGTACTACTCTAAACAAGATTTGCTTCAATGTTCTTCCATTTATTTAAATGCCCTAAGAGCAAAAGGAGAAGCAAAGCTTGAAAGGTCTTGATTTGATTCTTTACTCCAAAGATCAGGTTCCAGTTTTTATTGTTGTTGTTTGCTTTGGTTTTTCTTTCTTTCTTTTTTTTTTTTTAACTGCTTATCTGATCTGAATGCCCATGGGCAATGCTTGTCCACCCACTGGCATTGCCACGAGCACAAATACTATAAAATGCCAATTCAGTCAATCCACCGTGATTGTCTTATATTTTTTCCTAGGAATTCAATGGATGATTTCCTAGGAAATAAACAGATGAGTATAATCACAGTTGGGGGTGAACATTAGGTGTTCAGGGTAGTGAGAATTCCAGGGAGGGGGATAATTAGTACAAAATACAGCTGTGACACAGGGTACAGAAGAGAATTGAGTTTTTCTAGAAAGAGAAAGAAGGGGGAAAAGTATGATCTCTTTCCTTGGGGCTTTTGCAAAGTAGTAGTTGAATTGTGTGGACTGCTGATTATGTAGGTTTTTATTTAACATGGGCAAACAGCCATATGTTCACATGGTTCCCCTAACAGAGGAGAGGCACAAACACAAGAGAGACACCAAAGGGGCTGGGAAATTCACTGTGAAATGTGTGTGTAAAATTCACAGTCCCACCCCAGTCCCACGTCACAGATAAATGAACTGAGACTCATGGGCAATCAGGGCAATTCACGAAAGTTCTTCCAGAAACAATATCTACGACCACTGTGTCTATATTGGCTAAGCATCTGTTGGTGTGTGTGCTGACCCTTTGGCTGATACACTGCACATGCCCAGATGGCTGAAAGTCAGACACAACTCCATAAAACAGATGAAAGTCAGGCCTAAAGATCATCTTCCAGCCCTGGTGTCCCTCCCACGGTTTCTCCCGGCGACCACAGCATTAGTTGGAAAAGGCATCCAAGGACAGTCTTTTTCAGCTTCTGCAAACGCAATACACAATCTACTCATTTCATATTTACGTAAAGAGTTCCTTCTCATGAAAATTTTCAAAATGGGTACCGTTCTACATGATTCCTTTTCTTCTAACCACATGAGACACAGAAATAGTTTGGGGGTACCACTTGAAACTGGGGATGAGAGGCGGAAGTCATTCAGCCAAACAGGACACGGGCCAATGCGCAGATTTTGTTTTCCTACACAGTTTTGCTGAAGAAAGCTGCGGGAAGTAAAGAGAGAAGGCATGTTGGTGGTGAGTCAAGCTGGTTGTTAAAGCCAGACTGTGGTTCTGGATGTGCCCCATCAGGGACAGGCTTTTATCACTTGAGTTCTGACTCAGCCAAAACTTCTGAGCAACTGAGATGTGTACCAGTGAAAAACCACACTTACAGGTTACACACAGCACAGCGGCTTTCTGACAGTGTGACAAAGGCATTCTTTTGCTGCTTGTGGACAAAAGAATGAGCAATTCCTCATAGACCGGCTCTGGAATGTCTTATTTACTAGATGTTAAGATGGTGTACACACTAGTATTACTAGAATATTCCAACAAAAGTCAAGATCTATTAAATGCTGTGTGGTACACGATACCAAGGGCCTTACGAACGTTATCTCCTTTAACCCCCATAAGCCTATGAAGTGGATTCTATTATTATCCGCATTTCGTAGATAACTGGGAAGCAGAGAGATAAGTAACTTCCTTCAAGTCACAAAGTTTTAAGTGGTAAAGGGGGACAGCTGGATTATCTGACTTCAAAAGCTGAGCCCCCAGCTGCTTCTAACCACAGCCAATTTCCAAAAGTCAAAGACTTCTAAATTAGCCCTAATTCCCCACAATCTCTCCACTCATATCCTGGCACAGCCTCCGATGGAATTGACAAGAGAGATTTATGAGTGAGAAAAATTAAAAGACAATTTCTAAACTTCAGAGACTGTGTTACCTTATATTAATTTTTAAAGTTCTTTCATGTTTCTATAAAATAATCAAAATGTTCAGACCAAGGTATGTCCATATGGTGAAGGGATGTCTTAAAATCTGGTCTCTGTCACCCTAACATTAGAATTACGGGGTAAATCCCTTATAATTGGTCTGGTCTGCGGAAGAACAAGAAAAGAGTAATTTGTTTTCTGGTTTCTTTCTCTCCTTTTAGTCATTCCTTCACAAACATTTGAGTACTTACAATGTCCTGCACAAGGGAAGAGAAAGTGATGAGAATATCCCTATCCCTGGAATTCAGGAAAAGAATTTTTTTTTTTTTAATGTGCCTTTATTTATTTTGGGAAAGAGAGGGAGCACAAGCAGGAGAGGGGCGGGAGGAGAGGGACACAGAGAATCCCAAGCAGGTTCTGAGCTGTCAACACAGAGCCCGACATGGGGCTCAAACTCACTTACTGAGAGATCGTGACCTGAGCTGAAATCAAGAGTCAGACACTCAACCGACTGAGCCACCCAGGCACCCCATCTCTTTTTTAAATGCCTTTGAGATTTACTTCTTAATTTTCTCCTACAGCTTCAGTTTCACAGTTTTTCGGAGAGACAAGAAGCTCCATAAAGAAGCATTGTGTGTCATATCTGGTTGTGAGCATGTCATGAATGCCCAGACTGTGACCCATCTTCCCAGGAGCAGTGAATGCAGAGCAGTGGGCAGGACCCAGGGGAGAATGTAGGATTAAAACCCAGAGTCTTGGCCACAGCCTCACAGGTTTTGACCCCTGAGGTCTGTTGTCAATTGGCAGCACGTGCAGATGAACTTCAAGAATGTTGTCATCGAATTTTAGAGTATGCCTAAGACGATCGGGGTACAATCAGAATCTTGTCCTTAATAACCCGACACCACATGCATTTCTGTAAGGGGAGTGCCCCAAAGGTTCTCAAAGACGGTGTGTGACCGTCTCCTGCTGAGTGATGTTATTTTGTTGACTGTGAACAAAATCTTCTCTCTTCTTTCCAAATCAGTAAGCCAAAGGCCATTATCATAGGACTTTTGTAAGAGGACAAAATTCTTTCACACACACGCAAGGGTTCGGACAGAACTCGCCTCCCTAAAACTGGAGAAAAACATGGTGCTCCAGCAAATCTGAATTTGATATCTCTTCCTCCTTTAGTTACCTTAAACCTCACACTTGTCAAAACTTTCTCAGACCAGCATATCTCTAGCAATAATTATGGTCAAAAATAAAACCCCTGGGGCAAAACTTAGCAGTTGAGACATTTCCAGAAAATTATAAGGTAAATTTGGTAAGATTACTATTTTTTCTAGTCCCATTTCCTATAGGTTATAAAATCTTTTTTTTTTCTTCTTTTTTAAGTCCCTCTAGGGATCACCAACCACGTGCTATGGTCCTACTAGGTTTGATTCATCACACAAGGCCTTCACATATTTGAAGGAGCATCAGAAAGGTGTTTTTTGGTGGCTCAGTCGGTTAAGCCCCGACTCTTCCTTCCAGCTTGTAATCTCGTTCGTGGTTTGTGAGATCGAGCCCAACCGCAGGCTCTGCATGGAGGGTGCAGAGCCAGCTTGGGATTCATTCTCTCTCCTTTCCTCTTTTTGTCCCTCCCCAGTTCTCGCTCTCAAAATAAATAACCTTTAAAAAACATCCGTGTTTTTGTGTACTATTTAAGCCAGTTTTCAATCAATAGAGTTTTAAATACTCACTTTCCAGGTGATCAGCATGAATGTATAAAAAAGTTCACCTTCCATATAATCTCTAAGGTAGTGGTTTGTAGTCTCATCAAAGGAAATAATGCAGAGATTCGGTCACAAGGCTGGAGCAAAACGTGAATGGACAAGTGTGTCCACAAAGACTAGTCACAGACACATGGAGACCTCCAAGTTAGGCCAAATGACCAACTCATTTATGCCCCTGGTGGCACAAAAAGCTGCATGATGTTTATTCTTTGCCGATAGTATTCAAATGTCAAAGAAATTTACTTAAGTTCTTCAGGGGATAAAATTATGTGTAAGTATCTTAGGGTTTTCTGAGGGCCAACAAACTGAAACTTGGTAACATTCATGGTCTTTGGGCCACCGGTGGCAACAAATGCTTGGTTTTGGGGGGAGGAAAAGAAAAACAAAAATAACCCCCATAAAACTGATTCTTGAACTTCAGGTTTGGGGGGTAGAAAAGCAAGGAGAAAGAAGCAGAGAATAGACAGCGGGCAAGGATATAGCATGAAGGCCGAAACACTCAATGACGACAATAGAATTGCTTTTAAATCGCTTGTTCTCTAGAGGACAGTACCTTGTCCTAGAGGCAGTTTGGGACATGTGATGGGGAGCCTCACTACTGGCGTCCAACAGGTGGGACCCAGTGCTGCCTGAGCCCTACTGGTTGGATCCAGTTTCCCATCAGCACAGCCTTCGACTGTGCCACCGAGCAGTTCATGGAGATGGAAACCCAGTTTAGAATTATCTGGGTCTATAATCTCATTTTATCTATAACCACACAGGGAATTTTTAGTCCAGTTTGAACAGGCGTTGGAATTTCCAGCAATTACTCCACAAATTGGGAGAAACCTGTCCAGTGAAGTGGTTATGCACAAGTTGGGCAGACCTAGAATGCTTTGATTTTAATCCCAGCTCTGCGGCTATCAGCGGTCTACCCTCGGATGCCTCCCTCGTTTGTAAAATGGGAAGAACAGTGACACTCACCTCATAAAGTGGTTAGGGAAGTGTTTAGAACAATGCTGGGCACCCAGTAAGCACTACATGGGCACAGCTCTCACAGACTTCTGTTCCATCTACAACTTCATCAATAATTGGCCACATCCTAGAAAATCCTATTACTGACATCAATCTGTTCCTGGTATTGAGTCGCCAACACAGCACACCTGCTACCGGTCTCCATTCGTACCTGCCGTATTCACGGCGATATTATCTGAGGACGCAGGTACGTGCCTTGTTTCATTATTTCCACACATGTTGTAATATAATCATGTGACAATATTTACATAGTAAAATAATTATTTCACTATAAAATGTTCATATCTGTTTATATTTCATTTAGAACATTAGATTGAGATGTGTGTATAGAGGCTGGTTATATTACCTATTAATTTCATTTTGGAATAGTGAAAGTGAATGCAGGTGATGCTTTTATGTGCGAACATAGGTTTTATCATCCATGATTCTTAGTTGATGACTGTAGTCATGTTGTAAAATATTTATTACAAAAAGGGCTGGGTGTTGAGTTGGGTCTGGTAGAGTTAAAAAAAATAATCACTATTTTAATGTTTCATGTCAAAAAGTATCATTCCACATCTTCATTTGCTGGCACATGTCCACCATTAAATGACTACGGAGGTGAGCAGTTTCCATGTCATTTCTAAGAAATTAGTATTAAACTACTGTTTATGTATCTCAACAGTAGAGATACATACTTTTTTTTTTTTTAGCAGTTAATCTATTTCTCGAACACAATTCAGGAGAAAACCCCAAATAAAAATAAAGACGAGGCTGTAGCATCTGACTGAATGAAGGTAGAGGACCCAGAAACTTCTCTGGTCTTCCATCAGGGCTTGAGGGAACAACAACAACAACAACAACAACAAAAAACCTGTGCAGTCACTGAAGTTGGGCACCACCTATATAGTTAAGACTGACGTCTGAAAAACGCATTTTGAGGATGGTCATTTGATCACAAGTGGCAATTTCTCCAAAGGGGGCCAACCTCCAGCTAAGACCTCCAAAATTTACTTAACTCATTCCCCAGCTGCACTTCAGCACTAAGAACCCTCCTAACTCCAGGGAGGGAGAGGAAGTGTTGCCATCCCCTGCTCTGGGCATAAAGCCAGCCCAAGCTAACGGTAAAATGGGCCAGGGCTGGCGCTCCTCCTTTTCCATAGCTGCCTGCTAGTCTCCAGAGCCCTGTTACCAGACCTCCCGCACCCCCGTGCTCGGCCCTTACATTGTATTTAAAGCACCCAATGAATCACACATTCCAAGCCTCAGAATCACACATTTCAGCCTCCTTCTGCTGAAACTCCCTCAGAGGCCGACAGGAAAAGAGCCGGACTGAATGCAATCCCCTTAGCCCCACCAGAGGCATTCTAAAAGGAAGATGTTTAGTAACTCCGGGAAATCTCTAATTTGCTGAATTTCAGGCAGTTCAGCAAAGTAAACAATTCGAGGGGTGTGTGTGGGGAGGGGCGTGTTTCTGAGGAAGGGATACCAGCTCTGCCCAGGAACGTACCTCGGAAAAGTTCCCAAACGTAATGTTACTGTACCGCGTGTCCTCAACGCCCCCCCAGTTCTAATCCATAAAAATCCCAAAATGCTTGGGAAGGTTTATTTTGTTTTTTAACGATAGCGCCCACACTGGCATCGGCCACAGTGGTCACTTATAAATCTGAAAACACCTTGAACACTCTTTTTCATTAACTTCATGTAAGACGCAAAACAAAGATATTTCAAATTACATGTGACTAAGAGTAAGAAAAATATACAACTATATTTAAAACACTTAAATTAACAAGATAGTACTTTTCTGTTCTAACAAAATATCATACATTCAGTTTAAACAAGAGTTAATATCCAGACACACTTTTCCAAAATACCTGATGCTAGTTGAAAATGAGTGACCGTGAGACTTTCCAAGAGATTTCTATTTAGCAAATATGTACAATTTTGAAGAACTGCCTTTTTTTTTTCTGGAAGACAGGCATTAAACAGTCAAAATGCAAACTGATGTATCTCTCATAAACCTAAATATTGTTGCTTCATTTTTCTGCATGATACTTTGGCTGTCAGCAAATCTTATAGCTTCTTTCCCTTAAAGACAATAACGTATAACACCCCCCTCACAAATAACCATGAACTTCTTTGTGTGTAATAAGCCCTATCTAAATGTGTTCACGTGTTTCTGCATTAATTGACTTATCTACGGAGATGGTTATGACAAGGGTATGACCAAGTGTAACAGGCCTACACTTAACCCACTTCTTTGAAACAGCATGAAATACATGCTACATGTTATTTCAAAGTCAAAGCTGCTACACTTACGAATACAGTACATAGCTTGAAAAATCAACACAAAAATGTTTTCTCCCTTGGTTTTCTTTCAGGTGAAGAAGCTGGACCACAAACCAACACATCTGTGTGACAAGGGCCACCAATTTTAGCCCCGCCTCCCAAGCTGACAATGGCCTCATAATGGCCATACCATCCCTGGCCAAGGCCCCGGTTTATATAGCATCTCTGTGTTCCAACTCTAAGGAAGCAAGAAAAGCCGACTCTACTCATTTCTTTCCTTCTGCCTCCACAAGCCAACACCTAAGATCCTCTGGATCTGTTCCCATCCAATGACTTTGAGATTCCAAGAAGGGCAGTATACAACTTCCAAAAGAAAAAAACAACAATGAAATTGCATAAGGTCACTACGTAATACTGTGGATGAAAACCAGAAGAGGTTGTCAACTGAGGAAGCAAGGCACTTGGGAACAGGAGACAGGGAAGAGTCCAGGGAGGGCAGGGTTCAGTGAGTCAACAGTTTCAGGCGGGTAAACCAGCTGACCAGCAGGGACGGTTCTGTAGAGGAGGACTTGGCCTCCGCGGCCACCGGCTTCTTTCTGGTCCCTTCCTCCTGGAATGGAATCGTGGCACTGCTGTGGAGATCGGAATTGATGTAGCACCTGCTCCCTCGGACATAGTCTGCGCCTCGGACCAGCTGCCTCTCCCCTGTGGGCCTTGAGAAACGGTATGCGGGCGAGGAGCTTTCTTCGATGATGGGAGGGATCCGCTCATTGCTGAAATACCGGCAGAGGGCGTCTTCACCTGTTTTCAGACAAGGCCCACAAGTCCATTAAAATAACCGTCCACTGGGCAGCCTGCTCAGACCTCTGATGCCCTCCTCCCAGGGATGGGCTATGGCGCCTCACAGACAGCCAGGCCCACCCCCACTGGATGCTCAGAGAGCAGAAATGGAAGGAGTCCATCATAGGCTGCTTTCACTCCTGAGAGGCAACACAAAGGCAGAGCAGAGGGCCCTCACTTCCTTACCAGTGTTAAGAACTTTCATAACCAGAGTGAAAGGGCTGTATCATTCTATCACCCCTTCTCCAAGGCCTTGTTCAAGGCCTGCAGCACGTCCAGAACGGTGGTTCTTACTCTGAAGCGTAGAGAACTTAGAAAGGTAGGGGTGCCTTTGACTGTCACCCTCCAGGAAGAGGCCAGTACTCTTCACCTTTAGTAGATAGCATTCAAAGATTCTCACGCTCTGCCATCCTTAAGACATTTCCGAACCAGGAAGAATGGTCCCAGCCTAAATGCCAACAGGCAGCTCCTGGGATGGGGGTAGGGGGTAGTTAAGAAACTGAATAGACACCGAAAATGCAGGGCACCTTGGCAACATGTAGCATTCTTTTGACCCCGAAATTCTGCTCCTAAAAATGTACAAAGATCTGGGTACAAGAGCTTATTGAAGTATCATTCATAATTGTGGGATGGGGCGGGGGGGCACAAAAATAAGCTACATGTCCAACAACAGCAGACCGAATAAATATGTGCTATGGCCACAAGATGGACTGCCAAATGCAGGCATTATAGAAAATACCCATGTTTTAAATAAGTCACCTTTCACAGTATTGTCAAACACCTGTTTCTTCCACTTCGCACCTTTTTTCTAAGTGTGTAACATTAGAAAACGGAGTGATTATTTCTAGGTTGGGGAAGCAGATTACAGTTGAGTTTTATGTTCTCGTACCTTCTAGATGTTTTTCAATGTACTTGTTTTGCTTTTGTATTTGAAGCGGAAGTTACTTTCAGGAAGTGCCTGTTGTCGGAGAGCCTGGGTGGCTCTGAGCCTCTGGCTCAAGTCATGATCTTGCAATTTGTGGGTTCAAGCCCCGCATTGGGCTCTGTGCTGACAGTGCTTGGCCTGCTTGGGACTCTCTCTCTCTCCCTTTCTCTCTGCCCTTCCCTGACTCGTGCTTTTTCTCTCTCTCAAAATAAATGAACTTGAAAAAAAAAAAAAAAGTGCCCATATTCAAAGAACCACGTATCATAGGAGTCTATTCATCTGAAATGTTGAGAGTAGGAAGATCCGTAGAGACAGAAAGTAGATTAGCAGCTGCCAGGAGCTAAGGAAGGACGGAATGGGGAACGACAACTTGCAGGTGATAAAACATTCTGGAATTAGTGCTGATGGACACACAACTCTGTGAATGAATGAAAAACCTCTGAATTGTACACTCAACAGAGCGAGCAGATGTATGGTATGTGACTTCTCTCTCAGTAAAGTGGCTTTTTCTTTTAAGTGCCCCTTGTGCAGATAGACACCTTTTCATTCTAAAATGATCATACAACAAAAATACAGAAGGTGAGATAGGAGGTCAAGTGCGTCTCCATTTCCGGGCTTAACTCTCCCATCACCTCTCTCTCTCAATACTAACAGGAAATAAAGGGCTAAACTGGGGATTAAAAACCTAAGAGAATGGCAACGAATATGCTGAAGTTTCTAAATCTAAACAAAGGACAGGCCTGCCACCTGCTGACTGCTCCACAGATTTTCACATGCCAATTAAGGGTATCTAGGACCTGACACAGACATCTCCCTTTTCCAAGTGATTCAGACACCTAAGTGACAAACTCTACCAGGTCTCAGGGAGGGGCTGACCCTCCCTCCCCCTCCAACCCCAGTGAGGGGTTGACCACTTGGGAAGTTGAGCCTCCAGAACTTTTTTCTTCTTCCTTTGACTATCTAAGGTCTACTCCACTTGAACTTGTCACCTATTCTTTGTTTCAGCAACACACGAACAATGCTAGAATGTCTTGCCAGTGCTGATAATCAAATCATTTGGCAAAAAAATTAGAATTTATTTAAAAACGTTTCCCTCAAGACTAGTGTAATAACCAGTAACTTTGATTACAAGAGGAATTCACACAATTTATTTTCCAATGGTAATTACTCTTTAACACAAGAAGGATTTAGGGAGGGAAAAAAAAAAATCCATGTCTATTCACTAAAAATCAAAGAGATTCCAAAAATAATAGTCATAAAATTCAGAATGAGATTGCTTAGTGAATAACGTAGATTTCTACTTATTTAGAAACTTACAGACTATCAATGTCCACAGCCCATTAAAACAACTTTTTTAAATGTTTTATTTATTTTTGAGAGAGAGAGAAATAGAGCATGAGTCGGGGAGGGGCAGAGAGAGAGGGAGACACAGAATCCAAAACAGGCTCCAGGCTCTGAGCTGTCGGCACAGAGCTCGATGCGGAGCTCAAACTCACGAACTGTGAGCTCATGACCTGAGCCCAAGTCAGACGCTTAACCGACTGAGCCACCCAGGCGCCCCTCCACAGCCTTTTAAAGCACACAATGCTAATTAGGAGATTCATAGGCACTAACTAGGAGTATATAATTCTGCCATTCCAGAAACAGGCAGGGCCTTAGAGATTCAGCACCCCGACTTCAGAGATGAGAAGACGGGACTCAGGCCAGGTCCTCTAAGCGGTTATTACAGGACAGCGAGGAAGAGGGTTGCAACAAAGGCCCTGGCTCTTTTGACTCCTGTTTGGTAATTTTTGGTTTGCTTAAACTTACCCTTCCTCCCATGACCTCGAGGTCTGGCAAAAGGGTCCACGATCCCCATCCAGCTCCCGTCTGCAGGCATGGACAAAGGCCGGGGCTTGCCTTTGGAGGAAGGGGAAGGAACGTGATAAGTTGTCAGACTTTGGGGGACTTCAGAGAATCTTTCCTTTTATTTATAACTTAAGACTCCCCCATATCACACTCACGTACCCATAAGCAAGAACATTATTTTAAAATAAGTAAAGTATTTTAAAGCATCATATTTCCACAGCAAGCGATTAGGACAGAGGCGGGCTGCACTTAAGTGTTGTGTGTCTACAGAGCAAAGCAGCTCCAAGTTAAAACGCAGGCACTGAAAGTTAAAACGGTAACATGATCTCACTCCGCTGGGCTTTGATGCCAGGCAGAGAGTAATGATTCAACAAGGCTTCACTTGAGAGAGATGAATAAAGGTCTCATACTTAGAATTTCATTGAGGTTTATGTTTTCCTCAGATTACCCTTCAAGTCTGCCAAATTCATCCAACAGTTCCAAATAAGGAAGGGGGCGGGGAGGGAAGTGAAAACAAATGGCAGAACAAAACAAACACCCAGAAATGTACCATGAGACGGTGTTTTCTCTCTCATTTTTGTGGGCAGAATATTGGTTTCCACCGAATACCCGGGCAACTGATCAGAATCAGCGATGGTAAATCTCCGTCTTCGGCTCTCCTGGTCCAAGAAGGAATTTGGGGACTCTGAGCCCTTAGGTCCAGGCAAGGGCTGTTTACACTTACTGAATCCTCCATAAAGAAAACTCCCGTTCTCATCCCTGGAAGACAGTGGGCAATAATTAAGTTGCTTACAAAGAGCCTCTCATACAGATGAATTACAGGAGATACTTCCTCCAGTACATATACATAAGACAATTTAAATCTTCCTTTCCACTGGAAGAAAAAAAAAAACATTACTTTTTCAATCTCAGTAACCCCCTCAGTAAACACCCCCTTAA
This sequence comes from Acinonyx jubatus, assembly GCF_027475565.1. NCBI lineage: Eukaryota > Metazoa > Chordata > Mammalia > Carnivora > Felidae > Acinonyx > Acinonyx jubatus. The sequence continues at coordinate 13,110,420 of NC_069385.1, read as the reverse complement.
CAGATATCCTATTAAATAAGAGTAAATAGCATGATCCTACTAAATAAAGGAAAATGAAATTTTTTTTCATAGATGTTTAAGCAGCAGAAATACACCTTTGAAAAGACAGCTCTGGTTTCCCTGTACTTCTATCCTATAACTGAAATCTCCTATTTCTTACAGAAATCACTAGTTAGGGTATATAGAGCCATTTTTCTGATGCCTAAAGTAGTATCTTTGCCAAGATCCAGCAAAGAAGACACTTGATGTGTAATGGAATTGTTAGATTTGAAAATTATGTCAAAAAACACAAAGGCGCCTTTATAATTCCCAATGGAGGGTGTCTATTTTCTGAACTCAGCACAGAAACTAGCAAGTGTTGGATTAACCATTCCAACTTAATTCTTTTTAAATGTCAGCTTTTATAAAACTTGAAATTAATTTTAGTTGAATCCAAGTTACTAGTTAAATTTTTTGCATTTAGAAAATTCTATTAGGTGATCTTGCAAAAACTACTAGACAAAATACAACAGCAACTGAGTCCAAAACCGATCTCAAGATCAGCTTTGCCTGCTTGCTATTTCCAATGAACCTCCCACCTGTGTGTACCCCTTTCCCTCCTATGAGCCCATCTCCTTCTATACTTTCAAACCTGGAATCTAACTTCCCCATCCACAAAGCTTTCAAGACTCAGCCACTCACTCTCCATAACCATTTGCAGGGTTCATTCCTCAGAAAGTCTCCTTCATTGATGGTGTGTACGTGTGTGTGTGTACATGTGCGCTCATGTGAGTGTGCGTGTGTGTCCCCCCAAGCAGATAAAAAGCTCCACTTCCCTTTCCCCTTTACTATGTACGTAACCTTTTCCCTACCACTGCTTCTGTGACCCTTTGCTGAGACCCAGATGGGAACATTCAGAGTTGGGGGTTTGGGGGGGACCTCCCAGTTTCTGCTGCAACAACCTATGCCCTGGTCATGAGTGAAACTGTGTTCTCCGTGTGCAAAGGCAAGTACTTGTCACTTTAAATACACTTAACATCCTGCGACCACATGGCTCTGGTCTGTGAATGCAGGGAAGAGTTCCGTCTACTAACCAGAATGCCTCTGATCGCCTAAGAGAAGTTCTGTATGCTGTACTAAGTTCCGGGCAACCCAAAACCAGGGAGAGGAAAATGATGTTAATTCTTCTTTGCGCCCACGGGAGAGACACAATAGAATCAAATACTAGCTTAAAACAAAAACAAACCAACAAAAAGCTCCAATATAAAGTAATCTATCACTGTTAAGTTCAGCCTGAAGTTTGTCTTATGAAATATTATAGCATAATTATATAGTTCTCAATTTACTCTTGAACAGTTGACTAAGATATTGGCAGTTCTCTGTGGGCAAGAACCACATCTGTTTTGTGTAAGTTGGTGATTCTGGCCCTATACTCAGGAAATATACGTTGAATAAATGAGCCAAAATCTCTGTAAATACGTCAACTGATATAAATAAACTTGTATTTCACACCTAAATGATCCTCTATATAGCAGCTAATTTGACCATGTAACAATTAAGAGGGCACCGACTTTTAGAATTTATAATAGGCACACACAAGTACACATGCATGCACAAATACAGAGCATCATACCTACATTCACATTTTTTAAGTCCCATGAAGAACACCTCTCTCTCAGCAAAACAAAGCTGTAACCGTAATTCATGTCCCAAAAATATTTATTATCTTCCCCCCCAGAGATGATTTACCTAATACCTAATGAAACTTCAGCTTCAGGGATCCCCAAACAGCCCCTTCTCATATCCCAGGAGGAGCCAAAACAACGTATTCCCGGAGCACACGCTTTCACAAAGAGCCCGCTCCCACATAACCGCACAGCGTCAAGACCCATGAACCCTGGATCCATGCCTACACTTCCACCTAAAGGATCACACATGTTCCCCAGTTTTATTAAGATATAGTTGACATGTAACATTGTATTAGTTGTAGGTGTACAACATAAGGACTTGATATGCACACATAGTGCAAAATGATCACCATAAATAGTTCCATTAACATCCATCACCTCACATAGTTACAAATTCTTTTTTTCTTGCTATGAGAACTTTACAAATGTCCTCTCTCAGCAACTTTCAAATACAAAATAGAATACTGTTAACTACAGTCACCATGCTGTACATTACATCCCACAGCTTATTTATCTTATAACTAGAAGTTGGGACCTTTTGACCCCCTTCACTCAGCCCTTCCACGCCCACACCAAGGATCACACTTGTGAAAACTGCAATCTCAAGACTCCCTGCTGTCACACGGGAGTTCAGCAACTTCTCCCCTCGAGACCCTCACAGCTTGCACACCACCACTGAGAATCTCCAGGCACAGGAGACGCGCACACCGCCAACAGGAACAGTGACGTACCGGGGCGAGTAGGGAACGGCTGGTGGAGGAGGGATATAAAGATCCAAGATGGCGGGCTTCTCCTTCTTCAGCGAGGTAGCCATTGTGCTTTCAGGGGACTGGGTTGTCGTGGGTGGAGGTGAGGTCTGAAACGGAAGCCAGTGCAAAGGGTGGAAGTGAACTTAAGAGGTTATTCTTGGTTAACTCTCCTTCCCCAAAAGCAACACCGGGGACTGAGGTCATTCGTGTGTTCACAGCCATTCGCGACACTCCATTTGTATTCTTTGAGACAGTCAGAATTAACTGGGAGTTTTGAAAGACTGGAAGCACAGTAAAAAGTAGAGGCTTGGGAGCCAGGTCAGAATTCTAGCTCTGAGCAAATCACTTAAATACCATGCCTCCGTTTCCTCCTCAAAAACCAGCCATGCTGGCAGGAGGTCCTGCACAGGGCTGCCGCACAGATTAAATGTGTTAGTTCATACAAACCACTAACGATGCTATCACTGACTAGGAGCATGGGCTTGGGACTCAGTCTGGGTACTATTCTGGCTATGGCTCTTATTAGCTGTGTATCTCTGGGCAAACCACTCAACTTCTCTGTGCCTCATCTATAAAGATGGGAATCAATGGGGACAAGAATAGTACCAACACAGGGTGACTTAAGTGACACAATACACATAACAGGCTTAGCTCACTGCTTGCCACGCAGGAAGTACACAACTCTATGCTACTTAGTATTATATATACATATACACATACATATAAGTTAATTTTAAAAACTTTAAACCCTGGCAGCTTAATTTTAATCATGTTATTGGTCTCGAAGGACCTATTTTTTAAAATCTTGGGTGAGACCTTCAATTTTGTCACTTCTGTAGGCCAACAACAATGACACTGTTCACGTGCTGACACCAGGTGAAGTTCACAACCAGTAACGGATACCTGCACCAGCGGTGGTTTCCACCGTAGGTTTTTCAGGGGGGCAGGGGTAAAGTTGAAAGAGCCCGTGGGACGCTTCTTAAGCAGTAATACGACGCCAGTAGGATTCTCCCTCAACTTCCTCACCAGGTTTTTCAGCTGCCATCCCACCTTCAAAGAAGGAAAATGAGGAAAAGGGACTCACTCAGGAATAATGAAAAATCAGAGCTATGAATTTATTTCAAGGAAATCAGGAGCGAGCAAATAGACACCAAGATGTTCATCTTAGCACTACTTAAAATTACGGAAAATTGGATATAAATTGCAAATTAAAAAAAATTCTAGCAAAATGGCTTTGGATTTAGTTGAAAGTTCTAGAGGGGAATATTAAAAGTCTTCGTCTCGATGAACAAACTCACCACAGTTTGCTGATTAACCTGAATGACTTCATCACCAGCATGAATCTTCTGAGATCTGTCTGCAGGAGACTATTAAGAACAAACACAGAGACCTGTCTTAGTTTTTCAACCCTCTATTTCTTTCTGCTTCTATTTCTTCTTCCTTCTTTCTTCTGCAGACAAAGAGCAACGGGAACACGATTTTCTCAAGAACTATCACACGGCGCGCTTACGAGATGACCCTGAAACTACACGGTCTGTAGAGTCTGGCCCACAGGCGGACACTTGACTTCCCTACTTGATGCGTGGGCAGCTGGTACAGATCACCCGTCAACTGCAACGGCTGGGTTCATCTAGCCCCTCAGGAAGAGCGGGACACACTGTCGACACACCAAACTGATAAGAGCTGCTGGTTCACCTAAAAAATATCGTACAGGGGCGCCTGGGTGGCTCAGTTGGTTAAGTGTCTGACTCTTGATTTCGGCTCAGGTCCTGATCTCACAGTTCGTGAAATCGAGCCCCACGTAGGGCTCTGTGCTGATAGCATGGAGCCTGCTTGGGCTCCTCTCTCTCCCTCTCACTCTGCCTCTTTCTCTCTCTCTCAAAATAAATAAATAAACTTTAAAAAATATCTTACATATATCCCTATCAAAATTAATTTTACAAAAGCTGACCAACTGCTTACCACGTAAAGATCATCACTGTAACTCTGTCATCCCATCTCCTTTTAAGCAATTATTAAAATTAAACCTTGTTTACTCAACCTTATTTTACACATTATCACAATGCTATTAAAGTAGAAAGACGATGACAATAGAAAATGTATTTCTTCAGAGAAAATGAGTTTAAATTTTTTTCATTTTCACGTTGATTTCTTTTTTTTTTTTTAATGTTTATTTATTTTTGAGACAGAGACAGAGCATGAACGGGGGAGGGTCAGAGACAGGGAGACACAGAATCTGAAACAGGCTCCAGGCTCTGAGCTGTCAGCACAGAGCCCGACGCAGGGCTCAAACTCACGGACCACGAGATCACGACCTGAGCCGATGTCAGCCGCTTAACCGACTGAGCCACCCAGGTGCCCCTCATGTTGATTTCTAAATGAGTGTTTTTCAGTATTAGAAGTCCAGATTTTTATTCCCCCAAATAATATGTGTGTATATAAATATCTAGATGTAATTTATTTGTCAAATATTTTGCTCATAATATTCTTGTTCAATCAATGAAACTAGCACTCTTTATGTTTAAGATAACTCCTGTGAGCAAAAGCAAAGGATAAACCCTTCATTTCAAATTATAGTCATACCTTATCTAGGCCAGAGTATTTTATTTGGTAACTTATGTAACTGATTGAATCTTCAAACACATTTATAATTATTTTTTAAAAAATAGCACTTTTGGGGCACCTGGGTGGCTCAGTCGGTTAAGTGTCCGACTTTAGCTCAGGTCATGATCTCACAGTTTGTGAGTTCGAGCCCCACATCAGGCTCTGGGCGGACAGCTCAGAGCCTGGAGCCTGCTTCGGATTCTGCGTCTCCCTCTCACTGCCCCTCCCCTGCTTACGCTCTGTCTCTCTCTCTCTCTCTCTCTGTCAAAAATAAATAAATATTAAAAAAATTATATAGATAGATAGATAGATAGATAGATAGCACTTTTGAATGAAGTCAGGAGGGCAGCAACTAAACCCAAGACATCCTTGCTGGATCTTCTCACTCAACTGTTCTGATGGGCTCAGCAAGAAATGAGCAAGCAGCATTAAACTACAGAAACAATCTCTTTGATTTATCTAGATCCAACATGTAACTGTGACAGTTATTTTTCAAAACATTTAACCTGCGACCATAACAACCAGCAGTGCCTCACCTGAGAGACCAGCACAGGGGGTACCTCTGGGAGATGGTCTATTTCAAGTCTCTTTCTCTTGAGACACTTAAAGAAAAAAGTGAGTGAGTGTAGGCTCCTTTTTGCTCCTGCGTGTCAGATGCTTAACCCTCAGTTACAGACCAACTTCACTAAGTCTGATCAGAATCAGTCTAGCCATGGGGCACCTAGGTGGCTGAGTTGATTAGGCATCCAACTCTTGATTTCGGCTCAGGTCATGATCTCCTGGTTCATGGGAGTGAGCCCACATCCGACTCTGTGCTGGCAGAGTGGAGCCTGCTTGGGACTCTTCTCCCTCTCTCTCTCTGCCCCTCCCCTGCTTGCGCTCTCTTTCTAAATAAATAAATAAATATTAAAAAAAAAAAAAAAAAGAATCAGTCCAGCCCAGATAATCTTCCTGGCCAGGGATTCATTTAAGGTAATCTTCACTTTATAAAAGATGACCCAGAGGTCAGGAAGTTCCTGTTTATAGATATGCAATCTTAAAAAACAAGCCTAAATGACCTGAAGTGACTTTCCTTCCTCGGGATCCTCACGCATTCATTTCTCAAATGTCTTACCAGGTGACTAAGAGATGTGTTTGGCAGAACACTGGTAAAGAGAGAGCTTGATACCAAAATTCTTCCTGGGGCAGTGGCTCTTGCCTATCTTCACCACGAGCCAGACTACTGAAAAATGATGCTTGTTCTGGTTTTCTGCAGAAGGGTGATGACCCGGAAAAGAATGCATCCATTCTTCCGAGGCTAATCTAATTCCCACCTCATCTCAGAGGTGGGGAATAGAAGTATGGATGGGATCCTGTTAAGACTCCTCTCAAAGTGTTGAACAATATCAAAAAAGAAGTCAAAGAGAATCACTAGATACTGTTAGGCTGACCTTGGAATGATCCTGATTTCTCAGGTAACGTCCCCCCCCACCCCAAAATGCACCGTAGGCCTAAGATGGTCTGCTGTCATTGCTGCAGCCTGGAGTCCAAGATGGAGAAATAAAGGAATGCAGTGGGTGATTTCTGTCCACTACCACCCACCATACTAGGCTTCCACTAAAACATTCTGATTCTGAAGTCACAACAACCTTAAGTGCTAGCTGGAAAGCCATCCGGGAGCTCTCACTTTCTACTGCCATTTATGTGTAAAATATCCAGCACTTAGGGTGAGATACTCAGAAGCCCTGGAGAAGTGGGCTCTTACCTAACTTCCCACCCTCATCTGCAAGATTTAGCACATTCCAGGTACTCTGTGAACACAAGCTGAGTGACTGAAAACAATGAGTGACATTTTCGAATGGACTGCCAGATGGGATAAGTCAAGTTTTCCTTTTTTTCATCTTTAACAAGATGGAAACCACCTGTCTCCAGGATGACTTCTGTTTGATCTTGTATGGGATCGACTATATCCAGGTCAACCCTGACCCAGTCACCCAGTCTCTCACCCAGTCTTATGAGGCTGGTAGGAATTCTAGGAAATGGATCCTTACATTTGACCTTTCACGTCATTCAAAAGCAGCTTGTTAAGTTGACAGTCTGTCATTCAACTCTCATCCTTAAAACCAAAGGAAGGGGGTGGTTTGAAGAGGAGAAATGTGTGCCTTCTGGTAGTAATATGATAGCGAGCTATACGCTGATCCAAGATGAAAACTGCTTTAAGAAGACCGGTAAAGTCTGGAACCACACGGGTCTGGCTGTTAAATAATGCAGTCACTATCAAGTGATAGATGCAAAACTTCAACTCTTTAAAAACTCACATGACCGTCACCATCCCTCTGAATCCACTCAGCTCCTAAACAATGAAATGAATGGTCCATGAGTATGTTCTTGTTTATGGTTCAGCTGAAATTCGCTAAGTCTCTGACAAGGATGAGGGATGAACTGCGTCACGAGTGATGTGTTTTCTCCTTTGCACCGTCCCTGACCTAAAACCAGAGTTTCCTGTGCTGTTACTGCCGATCGGGTGATGTGCTATAAAAATTCCTACTGCTTGTCAGTGCGTTTTCACCGCCGCTCAACAGAGAATGCTTCAAGATACTACCGTCTTCTCACTCACCGTCTGCCAGAACCACACAACTTATTTCAATTTCACTGGCTGCCTTAAGCAATGCCATTTCTTTCCTGCTACAAAAATCAAGCTTGCATCACAAACCCTCATCAAAGACCATGCCATTTTATTTTATCTAAAGATCTAGCAGCTGAAGTTCAAAATGCAACATGTATTTGCACCGGATTAGAAAAGCAGTTACCAAATTTCTTCTATTTTTAGGAATTATTTCCTCTTGTCTTAGTTGATTAAATAGCAGATTAATTTCACAGACACATACTTCTTTCATACAGATCCAGGAAGCTATTCAAACATTTTTAGCTTCATGTCAACGTCACCAAAAACTAGCCATATTGTAAGTTGCAAAAAAGAAAGCATTCAATTAGCTCTACTTTTTACAAATTCAAAATGTTTGAGGGAGCTCAAGAAAAACCTTTCATGTAGTAGCATTTCCAAAAGGAAGTTAACAGTGTACAAAGACTCTCACAGTAGAAACAGTCCTGCATTTTCTATTCAAAATATTAGGGTGCGGGGCAGGGGAACTAAATTTCGATATCATATCAAATACTACAAAACACAACTCTATAAAAAGAATCTACATTGTGCAAACAGTCTCGAAATAGTTGCTTTGGTGACGCATATAAATTCCATTAAGCAACAACAAAAAACTGTATTTTACACATATAGCTACCAATTCCAGTTCCTGTAAGAGTGATTTTCAACAACAAAGATATCACTGTTTTTATATTTATGGGTTAACATTTCCAGGGTGCAACAGGAATAATTAACAAGGGTTGGGGGCAAAAACCGGGTAAGGTATGTGAACAACAGCAATAAAAGACAATTTAAATAATAAATTTACAACAGCTAGTGATAAGCAGTGTGCTTAGCAACAGAAATAAACAAAACAGCACCCCTACTCTCACTATAGATAATAAAACAGGAGGCACACGTTTAAATGAAAAGTATAGGGACTATGTGTCAAATTTGTTTAAACACACAATGGCTTTTACATTTAACGGATATGCACTTACATTCTCGGTGGTTCCAGTAATCACGTGCAATCCATCATAGGTTGATTTGATGTACATGCCCTAGAGGGAGTCGCAAATATATTCACTCATTACTCCAACATTTAGAAACATGGCCGCCAGGGAGACTTCATCTTATAAAACATTAAAGGCAATCCCTTCAGAACAACACTCATTTTTAAGACTGTGAAACATTGTGAAACAAGATCCACAAGCAGTGAAGGGGAGCTAACAAATGGAAACACGAGTGGAAGAAATCAGAAGCCAGATCTCTTTGGTATGAGAACTTGTGTACTGGGCCCACAGAATTTTGCCATAACTCTGGGGACTCAGAAGGCATCTTCTCAGACGTGCAGGATGAATGAGGCATTTCAAACAGGGACTGTTCTCTCCTGACCACTTCTTTGTCTGGTGACACAATGTATTCGGATAAATTTGCTATCGGCACTCATTGTGGGATGACTCACTGAAGCCACCAACAACCCAGACCAGGATATATGAACAAAGACTATTAAGAAACACCACTTAGGGAGTAAACCAGAAACAGGCACGCCTCCATTTTAAGGGAAGCATAAAGACAGATACACTCTTCCTGACAGGCCTGACAGGCAAACTCAGGGGTGAATGCCATATCATGGAGGAAAGATTTCCGCCGTTGGATAGATCACATACAAAACATTTTTAGGAAACTTTTATAAGATGAGGGGAAAGAGCAAAATCTCGCAGTCTGGGCCAAGAGTAGTTGCTCACCCTGGTATCAGATTTGCAATAACATATATCTTCCTCAGAAATCATCTTGACCCTGGACTTGCCCGGCTCAGCAACTACACCACACTATAATAGGACTCTCATCAAATGCTGACACTCAACATGCATATTTCTACTTGCTAAGAAAGTGAGCTTGTCAATATCTGGTTGATTATTGTTTTCCTGAGGAGAGAGACTGCCTTGGTATCTCCCCACAGCTACCTACAGACTACTTCATGCTTCCTCCTCCTCCTCTTCCTCATCCTCATCAGTACCTGCACAGCCACCAACTACTGACAGGAACTGTGCCCCAGCAGCTGGCACCTGACACCCATCATCTCATTGAACACCGTCCACAACTCTGTGAGGCAGTAATTATTACTATCCACTTATGACAGATGAGGAAACTGACCTGTAAAGCGGTTAGGACACTTGAGGACTTGGATTTAAACCCAGCTCTCTCAGACTCAAAGCCTCTACAAGCTCATCAAGGAGGCTCATGGTTTTTCCACTTAAATTTCAGCAAACTGGGGTATCTGGGTGGCTCAGTTGGCTGGCCATCCGACTTCACCTCAGGTCATGATCTCGCGGTTTTTGACTTTGAGCCCCACATCGGGCTCTCTGCTGTCAGCACAGAATCAGCTTCGGATCCCCAGTCCTCCCCCCAACTCCTCCCCGGCTCACGCTCACGTGAGCACTCTCTCTCTCTCAAAAATACACAAACATTGGGGCGCCTGGGTGGCGCAGTCGGTTAAGCGTCCGACTTCAGCCAGGTCACGATCTCGCGGTCCGTGAGTTCGAGCCCCGCGTCAGGCTCTGGGCTGATGGTTCGGAGCCTGGAGCCTGTTTCCGATTCTGTGTCTCCCTCTCTCTCTGCCCCTCCCCCATTCATGCTCTGTCTCTCTCTGTCCCAAAAATAAATAAATGTTGAAAAAAAAATTAAAAAAAAAATACACAAACATTAAAAAATAAATAAAAATAAATTTTTCAGGCAATTCATCACACCAGATGCATGCTAGGCACTGCAAGATCTGTGATCTAGGAAGCCAGGTATCTACCTGTTTGTATGCTGGGGGCCTGTTATTATAATAGGGCTCATACATCATTTATGAAACAGTTCTGAACTTTTTTTAAGAAATCATTTCTTTCAACCACCTCTTCTCACGTTCATCTAAGTGCTAATAGACACTTTCAGAGCAGATGTTGTTTTGTACCCCGAGACCATCTTTCCTTTGTGTAAATGTTTTATACCTCCTCGCACTAAGTCCTAAAAATAAAACTGTTAAAACAATCCCTTCAAGATACGAGAATACAGTTTAAAAACTGTATTTATTTGTATACTTTGAAGACATAAAACCTATCGACAGTTCGAGATGGCAAATTCCTAACTACATAATGGAAGACAATCTAGTTGAATTCTATTCAGAATTACAGTGAGAGCAATAAAGAATCATTAAAAAAAAAAAACCCAAACTTTAATAAATGACGATGTGTTCTTATTTGGGAAGAAAACAAGTGTTTCTAGAATCTCACCAGGCCTTCCCCAGGCTTAACGTTTGGCAGGTGAACTTCCTCCAGACACGCACACTGGCTCATAACAGGATCTGTAGCAGATCGTATTGTTTTGTCACAGATGCCATTTAAAACCTTGACCTAGAGTTGGAGAGGCACATAGGAAAGGTTCAATCATTAACCAAGTTTATCTCAGGTGCAGTTTAAAGAAATGCACTTCACCTACAATCTTCAGCTCTGGTCGGTGATCATTTTAATAATGTTACTTGACGAAGGCATGGCATTGGGACTTCGTATCTGCGATCCGTGGCAACGGTGCCACTTCAGCTTTGTTTAAAGAGCGCAGCTCTTATATGAATTAGGAGCACAGACTGTACAGAAACCCCCGTTTGGCAGTTAAGGACAATCATCTATTCCTAGCCTCTGCATGGTTTTTTCCTGATCGCTCACATTCTATACATATCAAATATTCACAAGGTTATTTATTTTTTTTTTTTGCCTGTACCTGCTTTTTTTTTGAGTAGGTTTTATTTTAAAAGCAGTTTTAGGTTTCCAGAAAAACTGAGCATAAAGTGCAGAGTTTCTATGTGCTTCCTTCCCACCCCAACACAATTTCCAACACAGTTATAACAGGGTTAATAATAAGATATAAAAACATTGGCCTTAGTGTGGTACATTTGTTACAACCGATGAACCAAAATTGGTACCTTATTATTAACAAAAGTCTGTAGTTGACATTAGGGTTCATTCTTTGCGGTATATAGTTCTGTGGGTTTCAACAAATGCACACCGTCATGTATCCACCTCTACGGTATCACACAGAACACTTTCACTACCTGAAACCCCCGTTCTATCTATTCATCTCTCCCGCCCTCCCCCACTATGAACCCTTGGCAATCACTGGTCTTTTTACTGACTTTGTGGTTTTTGCCTCTTCCAGAATGTCAAATAATTAGAATCATACAATATGTAGCCTTTTCAGACAGGCTTCTTTCACTTGGTGATATGAATTTAAGGTTCTTCCATATCTTTTCATGGCTTTTCGGTCATTTCTTTTTATTGCTCAGTAACAGTCTATTGTCTGGATGTTTATCTGGTCACTCACTGGAGGACATCTTGACTGCTTCCAAGCTGCAGCCTTAAGGAATGAGGCTGTTGTAACATTCTGTACAGGTTTTTGCGGATATAAGTTTTTAATTCATTGGGTACAACTGCTAGATCGTGGGGTAAGCATCTGCTTGGTTTTGTAAGAAATGGCCACAGTGCCTTCCAAGGTGACCGTACCATGTTGTGTTCCCACCAGCAATGACCAAGAGTGCCAACTGCTCCACATCCTTGCCAGCATTTGATGTTGTCATGTTTTAGATTTCAGTTATTCTAACAGGTGTGTATAGTATCTCACTGGTGTTTTAATTGGCAATTCCCCTAATGAAACACGATGTTAAACATCTTTCCTATACTGATTTGTCAGCTGCGTACCTTTTTGGTGAGATGTCTTTTCACATCTTTTGCCCACTTTTTAACTGGGTTGTTGCCTCGCTGTTGAGTTTAACAGTTCTTTGTATATTTTGGATACAAATCCTTTATCCTTTTAAAACTACTTGCTCCCAGTCTGTGGCTTGTCTTTCCATTCTCTTAGCACTGCATTTCATGGAGCAGAGTTTTCCATTTCAGTGAGATCTGTCCTATCGGTTTTTCTTTCACGGACTGTGCCTTTGGTATTGGATCTAAAACCTCACCAGCAAACACAAGGGCAACCTAGATTTTTCTCCTGTTATCATCCAGGAGATGCATAGATTTGTGTTTTACATTTAGGGGTAACCATCTTTTTAGTGATGGTTCACATTCTCTGACCCCAAACACTGACAACGTAAACTTTTTGAGACATGAAGATCCCCATGAAGTGGTGGTTACGTGTTGTTGTTTCCCCCAGATTCATCTAACCTTTCAAAATCAAACCACCAAGGAAATCAGGAAATTCCAAAGAGTGATTTTTTTTCCCCCAAGGGGGAGAATCCAAGAAGTGACACTTCTTACCTTCCCTTAATTTGTTTAGCCTCCTATTTATGGAAAATATATTTATAGCAGTTTCACTGCTAAATTCCTCAACATCAGTAGGAGGAAGGCCTTATCAAAAGGGCCCAGGCTGGCTTATGTCAAAGGGAGGAAGCGATGATGAATGGTTACAAAATGCTCTTTAAACAATCACAGCACATCCCCCTGCCATCAGAAGGGTTTTGCCAAGGATTTTTTTTTTTTTTTTTTTTTTAATCGTAATGTTCCTAAAGTGAAATTTACAGATCAGGGTAACCCTGATTAACAGGCTGGCTAGTAATTTAAGTATAATTGTACCTAATGAAATGTTCAGAGGAAACAGAGACCCCCATATACCCAAGTTAAGCACAGGAATTTTCACAGTAGTAATTTTCTTGTTGCTAGATTACTTTTACTCTTCTCTTTCTACCTAAATTAATAGACTCAAATCCCAAAGAGCCAATATTTCAAAGTATATCCTAAAGTCATTAGCCACAGAATATTTACTTGAATTAATGTGAGTCCCATTCGTTTGGGAAAAGGAATTTTACAGTCACTTCTAAAAGGTATACTTACTACGGCTAAAACTTTATCCTCCATTTCTGCTACAAGGCAATCCTAAAGAAGGAAAGAAAAAAGAAAATTGTAAGAGAGCTAGAAACTTGGCATGCCCCTCCCCCTGCAGCCCAAACAGCCCTGTATGGGATGCGGAGGGCACGGAGCGGGCACCCAACACCTTCTCAGGCTCTGCTCTCTCCTGACCAAAGAAGCTTATCATCCAAGGAACCCATCTGACCGATTATTTCAACAGAAAACCTATGAAAATCATTGAACTGAAATCCACCCACCATCTATACCGTGCAGAGAACAAGAAATCAGAAGTCGAGTCCAAGAAGGAAACCTGACAATGGCTCCCAAATGTGACCCCGTGCTCAGCCAGCACTTGGCCAACAAGTCAGGAATCTTTTAGCTCTGGGCCTGCTTCTATAAGAATAGCTTTCAAATAAAGGCTTGAGTAAATGTAGCCACAGAAGTTTATTTTAAGCAACACTGAGATTAAATCAGATATTTTAGTCCTTAATAAATGAAAAAGGTTCAACAAAACATTCATTAACACACTGCCAAAAAAGTGGTCTTGAGGTATGCTATTGATGATGTTAAATAAAGGGCTGGAGTGCAAAGCATTATTTATTCAGCGTAAGAACAAAAGACTCGGAACTGTATGAACCCAGCTGGCTGATTATAGGAGTCACCATTGTCCTGTATAAAAGTGGTCACAGTGAAACCACCAATGTGAAACTCTCACTGTTAACCTCCACAGTTAACTGGCCTACAGCAAAGGTTTCCCTCTGGAGGACATGCAGAGAAAAAGGGGGACTGGGGAGCCTGGGTGACTCAGTCAGTTAAGCGTCTGACTTTAGCTCAGGTCATGATCTTGCAGCCCGTGGGTTCGAGCCCAGCATCGGGTTCTGTGCTGACAGCTCAGAGCCTAGAGCCTGCTTCAGATTCTGTGTCTCCCTCTCTCTCTTCCCCTCCCCCACTCACACTCTGTCTCTTTGTCTCAAAAATAAACAAACATTAAAAACAAAAAAGAAAAAAAAAGAAAAAAAAAAGGGGGACCAACTAGATTCTTCAGAGTTTATTTTGCACCTTTAAGTATATAATCCCAAACTGGAACATCCTAATTATTTCATGTACACGAAAGATATGAATCAACTCTGTTGGAATTGTAAAAGATTTTCACTTCAATCAAAAGTCACTTAAGGTCACTTTTCTGCTACCACTGAGGAGTGGGGCGGGGGGCGGGAGTTAGAAATGTATGATACTCTACCCTATGATTTTGTAATCAGATTTTTGGTATCTTCTTAAATTAAAAATGTGTTAAACATTAATAGTGACTCTACTGCTCCCAAAGTTTACACTTATCCTCAGGAAAAGAGCATCCAAGTAAGAAAACACTTAAAAAAAGAAACTTAGAGATAGATTTTTATATGCGTGAAGCTGATATGAACTCAAACACTACAGGAGCAACAACTTCTGTAAAACAGAATCATTCCAGCTCGAACATGTGCCTTGCATCTTCCATCTTGTGCACAGAGCTAAACCACCAAGTACCATGGATGGGATGTGGATGGCTCATCCCGTGTTAACAGCATCGGAAACACAGAATTTACTAAGTAAGTATCAATTTTCAGCGAACAGAACACTTATGCAGTCTTGTGCTAGGAATAAAAGTAATAATGTGTATTTATGGTTTTTCATTACAGATCCCAAAATGATAATCACCCACTGGCAGAGAGCTCCTCTCAATACTCCACAGCCCACGATTCAAGGTGGATGTGTGACCTCGTGGTTCCTGACACTTGATTCCTTGACAGGTCCAAGAAGCCACCTAGAAAATGGGCTCCCTGTGGCATTGGAACCAATGGGTGAGAGGTGCTCTCCTGCCTCCCCAAAACTGTTCAAGCCAACGTGTGAAAGGGCTCACTTTTTACCTTCTGCAACCGTGAACACGGGTTCCCACAGCCGTTTCTACTGGGAGGAAGCAGCCGCAGGCATGATTTCATGCTTTTTGGCACAAAGGCAATGGAATGGAAAAAAGGCATCCTGAAACCAAATCAACCCTCTGGAGCCAGACGGTGGGGCTGAGCTCCGTCATGTTCCTCGGTCACCTGGCTCGCAGCCTCAGACCAGCCTACCTGGCAGGGACCCAGCCAGGGCAGCTATCGGGTGCTCCTTCCCTCCACTGCTCGTCCTCCTTCTACCTCGTCCCCAGCAGGGTAGCCCTGAGCAACCTGCCCAGCTGCTCCCTGCCTACACTCCTGTCTCTGCGAGGCGGGCACGATGCACCCTCACTCAGCGGAGAAGCAAACGCGACTACACACGTCGAGCACGCGGCACACACGTGAGACGCAACCAGCGCTCCGCAAATGCTCTCGTGGCTTTTTCCTCCTCTGCTTCTGTGGCCACCCAGCTTTCTGTCCAGTCCTCCTGGGCTTTCTAGTGTACTGCTCCCTTCCCCCCGAGTTTTCCCCCAGCGGGACTCGGCACCTGCCACCGTCATCCCATCTCTCATGGCTGCCGCTGCGGTTTTCATGGCCTCGCAGCGCAGAGGACAGACTGAAGATGCAGATCCCCACCCCTCCCCCGGAGTCTCATCGGTCTGACATCACAGCCCAGAAACTGGAAACTGACAGAAGATCCACCCGTGGACTTGGACGGCACGAGGCGTGCTCACGAGAAGGGCGCAGTCTCCTTCCAGGGGAAAAGGCAGCAACGATTTACCCCTCAACTCAGGAGACCGACACGTTATCCTTCAAGGGAAGGATGCAGACCAAGTGACAAGAAACAGGAGGGGAGATGGCAACCCGTGGAGGAGAGAAAGGAGCGAAAGGACACCCAAAGGTCTCTCCTTGCAGACAGAGACGAAAGGAATAAAGACCCAAGGAGAACACGTTCCTTGTCACCGGAAGAAGGAAGGACACAACTTTCATTCCTGAAACTTCCCAGATAAAAGGAATACACGGAAAAGACAGGTTGCTTCCGGAAAGGTCAACAGACCTCCTGCCGAGAAGTTCTGAAGACGGCACTCCCCCCCAACTCCTCCCCACCCCCCACCCCCGGCTGGGAGGGAGTGTGAGGGCTCCCCCCTTCAGGATGCAGGAGGCACCCTGCAAAAGGCACGGGGCTCGCTCATCAAGTGCATTGCTTCTCATTTGTGTGCACACAAATACACGCCGTGCCAAAGCACCTGTGTTCTCCAAACGCTAGAGAAAACATATGTTCAAGGAGCTAGCCATCTTTTTCAACCCACGTTCCTAAAACGATATTCCATGTATAGTGACGCCTTGCCAGTCTTCACCCTTAAGAACTGTTCAAATTTAAATAAGCCACAGAACAAACAAACCAAAAAGGAGCAGCATATTGTGAACTCCCTTTCCTGGAACCATCAAGTCGGTGTCCAGAAAACCAGTACAAGGCATCATTTTTAGATTTCCTACTATATGCTGTCACTTCTTGTGGGCACTGCGCTTTGCATTTAGTCTTCATAGCAAACTTTCGAGGTAGGTGTGGTTATTTTTAGATAAAATATTTCACATTATTTGTATTTAATTTTACACAAATACATAAATGTGGTCACATAATGGTCTTTGTAAATTTTTTAAAAAGTGTTTCTTTTCGTCCTTGGGGTTGGGGGCAGGGGGGGCTGGCTCCTAGGCTCTGTCCCCACTTCTCTCCCTGCTAAAGTAACACGACTTTTCCTCCAGACTGCCTACTGAACTTACTCCCTTGTACACAGGTTCTTGGATAGCGTGTGTGTTACGAACACGTGTCTTCCTACGTTTTCATATTGGGGGGGGGGGGTCACCATTTGTCTTTATATTCCACTTTTTTTCCTTCTTTGCTCGTTCAACAATAACTTGTAGAAATCTTACCAAATCATCTGGTGAAGTAAATATTAGTATTCCCATTTTACAGACAAAAAAAAAATAAATAAAAATGAGGCTCTTAAGTTTTAAGCGACTTGTCTGAGGTCCCAGGGCTAAGCAGTGGTAGAGGCAGGATTTGAACCTGTGGTGGTCTGTCTCTGAAGCATATACTCAATGAGCACCAAAGGGAAAACAAAAACAATACCTCATGTGTCCCTTAAGTGTGGGTTAAATTTCTCCTGATACATGAAAGATTTGCATCGGCTTCTTTGTCAAAAGCATTATCTCACTTGTTTAAAAACGCATTTAAAAAAATTTTAAAAACCACTTATCATGTGCCAGGTGAGCTGAGGCCCACAGAAGCAGGGGCAAGTGTGGTGAGACTGCTCGGTGGACAGGACACCCTGCTCCTGACGTGAACAGATCAGGATCTGTAACTCCCACCAAGAGATGTTTTTTCTATCATCAGTTCCCAACAGTCAACAATGACTACCAAGGGGCTGGGGTGGCTCAGCCGGTTAAGCGTCTGACACTTAGTTTCGGCTCAGGTCATGATCTCAGGGTTCATGAGTTCGAGCTCGATGCAGGGCTCTGTGCTGACAGTGTGGAGCCTGCATGGGATTCTCTCTCTCTCCCTCTCTCTCTATGCGTCCCCTGCTCATACTCTCTCTCTCTCTCAAAATAAATAAGTAAACTTTAAAAAAAAAAAAAAATAACTACCAGGAAAACACCCCAAGATGACGTAATGGGCCCATTCCATCAGGACAAGCACAGAGTCATGCTGGTCAGATTCCTCAAATGTCACCGTTGCAACGGAGGGTCCCTCCAGCCACATATCCATAACTGTATCCACCTCATCCTTCCGGGGCCCTTCCCTCAGCATTTCTTAACTTCACGTGACTTAGTTGCTCTGGAGTTTCTATGAAAAAAATTAAGTGCTCTAACAGTTTAGAGAAAGTACGGGCCTATTAGCTCAACTATTTTAAAACAAAAAAAGGTAATCTTTGATGTAAAAGCCACTGCCCATTGTTCAGAAACCATCGGCAACAATGCATCTAATGGAAAGCCCTTCATCTCTCCCCAGGTCGGATGGGAAAAAAATGGCAAGAAACAGAAAGAGCGAAAAAGGCACTTCATGCCTGCATGTGAGCCCTCTGAAGAAGAGGACAAGGGTAAAGGGAGGAAACAATGTTAAAAAAGCAACGACATACTGACCTTCTGGACTGTAGTGGTCAGGTCCAGGCAGAGCTGAATGATCTTGTTCTTCGTTACTGAGAAATCGGTGATCCCTGTAAATGGAGCCCTGGAAAGCAACAAGCATTCTTTTAAAACGGGGGGGTGGGGACACTGGGATCCCACGTTGCAGGCTGACAGGCAGAGCTGGTTTAAAGGACTCGTTATGCAATGGTTTCCTCTCCCGTTAACACACAAAACAGGAATCTGAACAGAAGAGCCGCAGGAGTGCTAGATAAAAACACATTAGAAAATGAGCCAAGAGAATTCACGTCCCTTCAGAAGTCGACTAACGGCCTTCAGATCAACGAAATAATCATGAGTGTTTAACGGCAGCGACACCTTTGGCACGGGGGTTCCACTCTTCCCCAAGTGGACCTTAATTTGGTCCTGCCACTCGTCTGTTCAGTAGCTTCCAAAGGGACCCTAAAATCCCACCATGATCCAGAAGTCCTGGAGAGGCCCAGTGGAAGGGACATGAAGAGGCTCATTTTCCTAAGATAGGCGTGTGTGCAGCTTGGGCCCTCCTCTGATGGGACAGTGGAGCACACGCGTAACCTACCGGTCCAGCCAAGCTAACAAGGCCTTAGCAGCACCGATTAGCTCCACCACAGAGGTCAGGAGTTCGTTCGGGGGCTTGTGGGAAGTGTCCCCATCGTAAGCCGGACTTTTCCGCCAGCTACTTATGTAATTCTGTAAGTTGTGGGAAGATGCTCGCAGTTTCAGAACCAAGTTCTTCATATTATCGGTTTCAAGGCCGTAATTCTGTGGAAAATAAAATCAAAGGGAAGAATTTAAAACAATCAGCAATGTCCAATCTCTATTAGTAACTCAAAAGCCCAGCGAGCAACTTGAATAACTCCTACAATAGCCACAAAATCCTCCTTATTTACCCACAGTGCAGACCTCACCCACTCGCAGTCACACTGGCCTCCTATCTGTTCCTCCTGCAGCTTCCTCCCACCTCAGGGACTTGACTCTCGCCAGCTTCCCTTGTCAAAATGCTCCTCCCACAAATCTTTGCAAGAATAGCTCTTTCTTATATTTACATCCTAGCCCAAATGTTCCCTCCTCTTGGAGGCTTCCTTGACCACGTAGAGCAGTTTCTCAGCCTGAGCCCTACTGACATTGAAAGCCCAGTGGTCTCTGTTCTGGTTGGGGTGGGAGGGCGAGGGAGGATTCTGGTACATGGCAAGAGGCTCGGTGGCACCGCTGGCCTCTCTCGACTCATTAGCCGTCAGTAGCACACTCTCCCTGGCTGTGACGACCGAACACGTCTCCAGACATTGCCAAACGCCCCCTCAGGTCACTCTCTAGCACATCACCTATCTGCCACCTCCCGGAACCACCATGGTTGGCAGGAACCATCTTCCTCCATGGGGCACAAACTGTGAGACAGGGCGAGTTCTATGTATGGTTCACCCGTATCTGCAGCACAGAAGACAATTTCCATCAGGTGAGATGCACCTGCCCAGAAACAGAGCAGCGCTGACTAAATGTCAGTTCACCGGAAATGTAATTTCTGTCCCTTGAGTTCCTAACCTGTGTTCTTTCTAGACGATGTTCATTTTACTCAGGTGCTTTGAAAAAAAATGAATTTCACGTGACAGGTAAAGAACAAATCCCAGAGGATGACACATAAATCTGAGATGACTCTGGGGAGGGGACGGATGAACTTCTGTATTGAACTGCACGTCCATGTCCCAAGTTGGTGTTTCATTATTTTCACAGAAAAATAAAGATATTTCTGGGGCATACTACACAGTTTCAATAGCATCCCAAAACAAGACCGTGGTACCACTTAAAAGCCGGGAATGATATGACCAACGTTATTGAACACTTACTCCACACCAGGGATTGAACTAAGGGCTCAACAAGTATTATCTCCGGTAAATAACACATGAAGGTGGAAATGATAGTATCTCTATTTTACAGATGAGGGAATAGAAGCACGGAGTCATCGAATTTACTAATCTGTGGAGAGGTGGGATTCCAATCAAAGTAGTCAGCAGCGAGGGCACAAGGTTTGGATCACCATGGGGCATGTTTCCATTTCACCCTCCCTGCCCAAGGCAGGGCAGAAGGAGAAGACAGAAAATAGACTGGGTAAAGACGAGCAAAAGAAAAGCAGCCAGCGGCCCCGGATTCTACACAAACTAACAAGATGCTTACCTCCCCCAAATTCTATCCTGACCTGCTCCACCCCTGATGTTCAAAGAAATGTTTGCATGGTAATAAAAGTCCCAAGTAATTTCTGGTGACAATGACTCTAAGACACCGTAGTGGGGTTTTCACTGCAGTTAATTGTTCATGAAGCTTAAATTTATGTTGCTTCCTCTAGTACAATAAAAAGTGCTTTTTAAAAAAATTTAGATAGGAATTTTGAAACGAGTGGAATACAACAAAAAAGTAGGCTAAGAAAATAAAAATCCTTCCCAGATCCACGAACTGGAAGCTGTCTTTTGTAAACCTTAAAATTTTCATAATAAATTCATAAATTTATAATTTTATGAAATAAAATTTCAAAATAAAAGTGTTTTGTATTAAACGGCAATGTTCTATTTAACTCTTACATTCTTCATTTTTTTCTGTCATTTTCTACAGGCTAAAATATGACATTATCCTTCAACACAGAAGACAAAACTACAAAGATGGGTTTTCATCATGCTTTTTCAATTCAGAGAATCAAAGACTCACAAGTGAATGGATAAAGAACCACATGACAAGCTTGTTTTGAAGCACTTGTGACTGATTAAAGGGAACTGTCCCCTCATTCAGTCAATTACTCAGCCTGCCAACTTCTATCAAGAGTTCTGAACTAAAGCAAGAGAGTCAGCTTTCTATAATCGACGTCACCAAAAAATGAGTGGAACTCTTATTACCGTACACAACATTTACTTCTTGAATTCAAAGCGGACTAAACGCATTTTAGTGTTGCAAGAAGTTTTAACCTCAATCTCCTACAAACCTACCCCTTTTAATATTAAAACAAAGGGGAAGTGTCGCTTCTTGTTAACTGGTTCTTTTCATTTCCACTCAAGGTGCTCTGATTCTGTTTTCCCACCCAAAACAAATCATAGGACTAGAAGGATAGATAGATAGATGCAGCTATAATGGAGTACAATTTTAACAAGATAGAAGGAAGAAGCAAGGAAGGAAAATACCTTCCCTTTCCACTCCATTCCACAATAAGAAGAGAACAAGAAACTGATTACATTAACTCAAGAGAGCCTCTAATGTAGAAAAATAATCAGGGAAGTATTATTGACTTAAGTGACCCACAACAAAAGACAGAAAATGAATAATTTCTCAGCCCAGATTTGATTATCTCCACTAATCTTTTCCCTAAAACTTATCTCCTTCAGAAACTGCATTAAAAGTATCAACAAGACACACACCGAGTAAGAAATGAAAGGAGTCTCTGAAATTCTATATACCTACAGAAACCCTTCCACTGAGATCTCACTTCATTAGAGGTTAGCCATCAGGGATTACTTCCCGGTCTGGTTAGAGAAATCACACAGCAGACAGGAGAACAGGAAACAGGCAGATTCTTACTCTTCCGGTGCCTGAATTATACACACTCTAGCTAAAGATGAATCTTCTATTTCTCTTCTACCTCCTTTTCCCATTCCTCCTGACCCTGTTCATGATCTAACATACGTGTTTAAGGAGGGCCAGAGAACACAGTCTAAACCATCTCACTGACTTGGGTCAATTATTAGGTCACAACTTAAGACATATATTCCGCAGTTTCCCTAAAGGCATTTTAATACAACCTCATGAGCAGGATCAAGTTAAATACAAACTGACAGCAAAGATCACTCTTCCTGCATGATTTCTCCCCAAAAAGAAGGATAACATTTTTTAATGACTTGCCATAGATGGGTAAATTATGGACAATGAATAATCTCAGGGGTATACAAGTGCGCAGAAGCACCCTGGACAAGTAAACACATTACAAGTATTTCATTTAATCACACACTTGGGTGGCATCAGTTAACGTGTGTGCTGATCCCAACTTTGTTCACTTTCTTAACCTACACCAACCTTAAAAATCTATCTGCGCCTGCCTTGGTCTTGACAGGTTGATTTGCCAAAGAAAATAGGTTACAATTATAGTTCATAGTTTATTACTCTCAGTCACACCCTCCGGACCAGTGCTGGTCAAACAGAACTTGCTGCGGTGATGAAAATGTTCTCCATCTGCACTGTCTAAATACGGCAGCCGCTAGCCACCACTAGCTATGAGCTCTTGAAATGTAGCTTAGGGCGACCGAGGAGGTAATTTTTTTTTTTCATTTTAATTTATTTTCATGTAAATAGTTGCATGTAGCCAATAGCTATCCTACTAGAAAGAGCAGCTCTAGAGTCTGCCCCTGACAGGTAGAGAAAAATTGGGCTCAGACTCTGAATTCAATCCCGAGAGTGATCTTGGTTCTACCTCACGATACCAGTCACTTGTAAAAGACAGTGGCGTTCCCTCCCTTGCTCTCTATTCATGACCACCTATCTGTGGGCCATCTGCTCACCAGTTCTGGAATCTTTACCAACAGCTGTTCGCTAGTTTTAGGTTTTTATCCATTCTATCTGCCCTGTTCCTTCCAGAATTTTCCAGTGGTTTTGTTTTCTCCTCCCCCCTTTCTTCTAAATTCTATTCATTTCCTGTCTATCACAAAACCGACATCCACTAAACTCAGTTTACATGACAACCTCTTTTATACAACCTCAGGGCCAACTGCAAATATACATTAACTGCCCAAGGGAGGAGTTGTTCAGGGCAAAAGATTATGACCAATTTATATACGCAAAGATCTATACCGTATAAATGGATTAAATAGATAGTATAATTAATGTATGCCTTACAACAGGAACATTTAAAGGGGAAATTACAGCAAGATGAAAAGCTATTTTAATAAAGCTCTCTAAAACCCTCCCCAAACCGGAAAAGGCACCCTCATTTGAGAAGGCTCCTATCACCCTCCTGTCGAATGCATTCGCCAGCACTCTACTGCAGAAGGCATGTCCAGAATGAGGCTGAGGTCAAACTTTGTCTACAAAGGAAATTAGAAGGAAATTGTAGGAGATAAAATGCAGCTTTAGGTTCTGGCATTTGTCCAGCTTTGTTCATTGTATCCAATATTTTAAGAGGTAGGGAAGGGGCAAAAGCAAAGAGAGGCAGCTGCTAGGTTTATTATCCGGCTTGCTGTGCACCGCGTGCCTCTAACAGACCCTTCCTCCTTACCTCTCCTATTGTGGACTGCAAAGTAATTTGCCTGTCCTCAAACCCCTTCCTGCAAGTTGAAAGAGACAAATCCATTTAGCAGAAAAGATGGAAAAGTGATCTTCCCAGAAAGCGTAACAAAAGTAAACTCAAACAAGCTGCCCTGTATAAAAAAAAAAAAAAAAAAAAAAAATGCAGCTTTAAGAACAAACAAGACTCTAAGACATCTTCTGGGCCGTGCAAAACACACGTTAGTGTGCAGCCGCATCTAGGGAGTGTTACTGTACAGACGGGGAAAACAGACACCACCGTTTCCCTGGAGGTCGCAGAGCGAGGAGTGTGTCGCAGAGGCAGGATCAGAATGCAAAACGCCTGCCTTCCAGGCCAACACTCACACCACTTGGCCACAGCGTCTCCCTGGTGGCAGCTCATTTATCAACCACAAATAATTTCCCCGTTAGTTTCGTAAACAAGAGCAGCGCATCTCAGAGCAGGAGACAAAGCTCTGTCCATTTTAAGAAGAAGAACATGCACAGCACAGTAAGAGTTATATAATCAACGGAACGCAGACCAGCAATGGCAGAATCATCGGGAACATTCTTCCCCACCGTTCTCAGTGATGTCATTGTATATACCCCTGGCTCAGGTTCACAGCATTACTTAACCCAGACTGAATGCTGCGGCCTGGGTCCAAATCCTGACAGTTTGGGGCGCTGCATCCTTCACACGGCATCCTAACAGACACACGTGGATCCCCACCGTGTGGCAACCAGTGTGGAAACACAATGTCCTCACAGGTGTTGTCATCCCACACCTAAAACAGCTGCTCGGGCGGCCACGGGTGTAGTGCAAGAGTCAGAACCTGGCAGGATTTAACTCAACGTTCAAGTCAAAGCTCAATCAGCTGCAAAGGGTACCAAAGTTCACATTTTTTCCCTTCTAGTTACCACTCCGCAGGCTGACTACTACGAGCAAACACATCAGTTATTTAAAGATCACAAATACCTGTGAAACATAAAAAAGCTGTTGATAGTACCAAAAACACACATGAAATCAGAACCTGCATCTCACTTCAGCTTAGAATATGACATTTTCATTCAGGATTATCTCCAGTGTTTTATTCTCCACAGAAGATAAGAAAACTAACAGATTTTTTTCTGTAAAAGGCAAACTCCGTTTCTGTGACAGGCAGACTTCTTCTTAAAGGGCAAGACAATAAATATATTGGACTTGCGGGGGCCACACGGTCCCCTGAAAGCATGAAAGCAGCCACAGACCACAAATAAACGAACGGTTGTGGCTGTGTGCCAATAAAACTTTATTTACAAACATGGTGGGCTAGATTTAACGTGTAGGCCACAGTTTGCCACCTCTTTATCTACAAAATGATTTCTTCTCTTCCTTTTTAGGTTATCTTCAGCTCACGTTTCATTTCAATGGATCATTAAGAAAATGGAGGCGCCTGGGTGGCTCAGGAGGTTAAGCATCTGACTCTTGGTTCCGGCTCAGGGCACAATCTCGTGGTTTGTGCGTTTGAGCCCAGCATCAGGATCTGTGCTCGAAGTGCAAAGCCTGCTCAGGATTCTCTCTCTCTCTCTCTCTCTCTCTCTCTCTCTCTCTCTCTCTCTCTCTCCCCCTCCTTCTTTCTGCCCCTCCCCCTCTCGAGTGCACTCGTGCTCTCTCTCACTGTCTAAACAAATAAATAAGAAAATGATTCTAAATCACAAACATTGAAAATTTAAGACAGTAAGGCTCTAAAGAACGTCATCATGGCACAGATCTCTTGAACCAACCAGTGCACAGAGAAGGTCGACAGCCTCCAACACGAGTTCCTGGTGTCCAATTCGCGTGACCCCCAGCTCTTCAAGATCCTGATGGGAAATCTGCAGCAGCTGCTCTCCGTTTATCTTCTCCCGTTCGAACTTGTGAACATACTGCTGCAGGCAATCATCTAGCCCTACAAAAGAAGGCAGAAGTCCATTATTGCCATTTTGTTTCCTTTACTCAAAAAACTGCCCACGTTTAAATGAACTTCAGGAATCGCCAGTTATGCCCCAACTATCTGACTGTTTACACAATGTATACCCCACCCGAGGGACACTTTTCAGGTGTGTCCTCATCTTCTCATCTCAAACAGATGTGCAACGTGCAGCTTAAATTTTCAAATGGATTCGGCACAATTTTACGACGGTTACCTTCCCATTCCCTCTCAACTAAAAGAATAAACACTAAACCCTTGCTGACTTGGAGATGCGAGTTATGTGGACTAGATATTTGTTAAGCACTCTTCCTTTGGAGATTGTCCATCTGTCTCCCAGCCCATGTGATCCCATGGACTTGCCAATCAAGATGCTTTGCCACAGCGGTTGGCCACAACATTCTACCCACCAGCCAGTTACAGGTTCAAGGATGACCAAGCAAAACCAATCAAAATCTTCCTTGATACTTGGTATATGGACACAGGAAGAGAGAAGTTCTTCCTTTCCAGCTGGAAGTCACAAGGATATAACTTTGGGGATGCTGGCTTT
This sequence comes from Acinonyx jubatus, assembly GCF_027475565.1. NCBI lineage: Eukaryota > Metazoa > Chordata > Mammalia > Carnivora > Felidae > Acinonyx > Acinonyx jubatus. The sequence continues at coordinate 13,084,074 of NC_069385.1, read as the reverse complement.
TTTCTGATCAGTTTCCTGAAAATACATCCATTTGAGAAGAAGAAAATGCTCCAATAATATGCTATATGCCCCTGGATGTAACCCTGCTTAAAGGTAATTAATTCTACCCCTACAATTTTTCACTTAAACTGAACTAAATCCCCTTTCTAGCTTAAGCTTGTTTGTGTTGGGTTTCTGCGCCTTGCGACTGAAAAAGTTCTCACGAATACAGAATCCAAAGGAGAAAATACCAGCAGTGGTACCAGAGAAAGGCAATGTTAATTAAAAGGGGTAGCTTACGGGAATTTTTCCAGGTCGAATAGTACTGTCAACAGAGTTGTATTTTAATGTTTTTTTTGTTTGTTTGTTTTGTTTTGTTTTTTGAGAGAGAGAGATAGAGACAGATAGGGTGTGTGCTTGGGATGGGGAGAGAGAATCCCAAGCAGGCTCCATGCCGAGCACAGAGCTCAGCTCGATCTCACAAGTGTGGGATAAACACCTGAGCTGAAATCAAGAAACCGAATGCTCAAATGACTGAGCCACCCAGCGGCCCCAATGTTCTTACATAATGACTAAAATAGGTAAGCCTCACAAAACTTGGGTTTCTTTATTCTTGTATAGAGAACTTTCTGGTCAACTTGTTTCAGTGGTTTTACTGGAATAAAATTTTATACTGAATCAATTGGTCTATTCAAGCCTAATAATAAAAGCCACCCTGAGTGTTTCCAACAATGAGGCTTATATAAATCAATCCCAACACAAAGGGTGAAAATTCAATTTAACTAGAATAAAATATGTGGAAAGCACACTGCTGTGCTCAGTCACCCTCAAATACACACACACACACACACACACACACACACACACGTGTGCGTGCACACACACACACACGCAATTATTTCATTGACCCCTCACCAAAGTTCTGCCACATGGGTACTCTGGACTAGGAAAAGGAGACACAAGGCGCAGCACTTGCTTTTGGCAACATTAACGTCATCTATGGATCTTAAAAGCTGATGTGCTAAGCTAAATGATACCTCTGCCCCGTAAACTTTCACCATTTGCCTCCTGGTAAGACATGAAAAGAAGACCAATGTCCTTAGAACCATTTGGGACTACCAAATACAGGAAGAGGAGGTAAGAAAAAATTATTTTCTGGTAACCAGCTGGAACCCACACATCTGCCCTCAAGTGACACCTATCTAGCCAAGGGGCTCCATCACACAGCAAGCGAGGTTAGGGACAGTGACATAAACAAACCCAGCTCCACTTTGACAGCCTTGAGCCACAAGTGGCCATTGTGGCACGTGAGTCAGACAGGCAGTGGAGGCCACGCAAGTCAGCAGGTATGGAGACCGATGTGCCCCCCTGCCCCTGGGCTGCATCCCAGCACCCTGCCACCCAGGGCCATCTGCAGATGGGCAGTATCTATCTGCAGTGAACAACAGCGCCAAGACCTAAGGAGAGCCTCCTAACACCTCTACTCCCAATTTATAGATGACTAACCTTAGGGCACAAGGGAGCTACAAAACCCGTCCACAGCCACACGGCTGGTAAGATGCCAAGAGAAGGATTTCTGTAGTCATTTTCTTCAGCTTTGCTATAGAAGGAAAGGCCTGGAATTCAAATCAAGGCCCATTTGACACAAGCTCTGCTCTTCAACATTCTCCCCAGGAAACACGGAGTTATAAAAATTCCTCTCCAAGCATCTTCCTAAATAAGCAGTAGGGTCTACAGTAACACGCTGGATTGCAAGTAACTTGTTTTGCAAGTGTTCCACAAGATGAGCAAACATTTTTTTTTTAATTTTTTTTACATTTATTTATTTTTGACAGAGAAACAGAGCATGTGTGGGGAGGGGCAGAGAGAGAAGGAGACAGAATCCAAGGTAGGCTCCAGGCTCTGAGCTGTCAGCACAGAGCCCGATGTAGGGCTCGAACTCACAAACCATGAGATGGTGACCTGAGCCGAAGTCAGACGCTTAACCAACTGAGCCACCCCAGCGCCCCAATGAGCAAACATTTCTAATAAATTTTCATTTGAAAAGCCAGCGATGTCTTGCAATACAAATCGTACGTGATTCCAAACATCACATGATCACAACTGAACCAATGGTTCTTGAAATTCGCTTTGATATACAAGTGCTTTGGATTGCAATCATGTTTGTGGAACAAATTATGCTCGCCAACCAAAGTTTTACTGTAATTGCAAACAGTTATTAAGAGAGAATCACAACATCTTAGAGGTACTTAGAAGGTACTGTCATTGAATCCAAACAGTTGGAAAGTACGAACAAAAGTCTTAACTACTATGAATTTCACCCGAAATCACTTAGCCAGTTCTAAGCCAGATCACAACCAACATCCTACAATCTCCTGTCCTTCAGGATGTCCTCTCCCTTTGCCTATTTTTAAAATTTAAAGACAATTTTTGTTTTAATGATCATCAAAGTTTAGGACAACTATGTTATACATTTAAACTTCGTTATGGCTGAATTGTGTTGCACCAAAATTATACGTTGAGGTCCTAACCCTGAGTGCTCAGAAAGTGAGTGTATTCGGAGATAAAGCTTTAAAGATGTGATTATGTCAAAATGAGATCATCAGGATGGGCCTTTATCCAGTATGACTGGTGTCCTTATAGAGAAGACACACATGGAGGGAAGGCCTAGTGAAGACACAGGGGGAAGAAAGTCAAGGAGCATGGCTGCAAAAGAAGTCAACCCTGCCAACGCCATTATCTCAGACTTCAGGCTCTAGAGCTGCGAGTGAATACATTTCTGTCATTTCATTACCCGGTCTCTGGTACTTTTCTACGGCAGCCCCAACAAAACCCACACAAATGTAACAGCGTTTTATTTCATATTCATCCACAGGTCATAAACTCTTTCTTCACTTAATCTTAGCCAAAAGGCCGAGAAGCGATCATAAACTCCTTCTTAAGCAAAACAAACGACCAAGGACCAGCAGAACTGAAATTCATGTTTACTGTGCCAAGCAAGTCCACTGCTTAAAATATAAGCATAAAACAGAGACTCGTGTCAGTTTTCATGCACAGAATAAATGCGTCCATTAAAATTAAAGTGAAGAAGCCATGTATCATAGATGCTGGTTAAACTTTATCCCTGAATAATAAGTTGATATAAAGGTGAGGCCAGATTTCTCTTTTAATTAACTGGAAAGTTTCACTGGAGAAACAGGATTTCAGAAGTAGCTTTAGAGCCTGAGGAAATATTTTGGACACAGAGAAAGCGGAGATGGAAGGGCCCATGTGGGGTCCTGGTAGGACAAACGCTGCATGTATGATCAGAGACTGAGAACTTGAAGGATGCAGAATACAGAACATTTCCCTGAAAAGGGAGCCAGAGTGTCCTTGAGGATTCTGAGGGAATATACGGGACCTGACCTCAAATAATCCAAAGATCCCCGACATGTAGAAGAATTATCAAGAAGGAATAGCATGTTGCCACCTACCTAAAAACAGTTTCTATAGTGGCATAAAGACTTCTTTTCAAGGAACACATATGTTGAATAGGCTAGATTAAAAAAAAAAATTAATGTTAATTTATTTTTGAGAGAGAGACAGAGTATGAGCAGGGGAGGAGCAGAGAGAGAAAGAGACACAGATTCCGAAACAGGATCCAGGCTCCCAGCTGTCAGCACAGAGCCCGACGTGGGGCTCGACTTCACAAACCACAAGATCATGACCTGAGACAAAGCTGGACACTTAACCGACTGAGCCACCCAGGTGCCCCTGAATATGCTAGATTTTAAATAATGTTGCCCCCGGCTTTATTATTCCAACATGTTATGGCCTATTCTTCAGTTATCCCACTGATCAGAATACAAACATTCACAAACAGCTAAATGAAATACGACACAGCCCCACAGAGGAGGGGAAAATCCCCAACTCAAGTAAACTGGTCTAATCGTTTTACAATTTGCAAGATCCACTTTAATCTATTTGTCGCACGTACCTGTTTGCCAGTTCCTTGCTTCGAGGAACTTACAGAATGTCTAGCAGCACCGAAACAAACATGTAATTAAATAAAATTAGATCAAACACATTCCAGTTACACAAATTAAGCACATAACTCGATGTGGGAGAACCAAGAAGGAGAAGGAAGGAGAGGCCCAGCGTCCCTTTGCTGTCACCAGGTCTGGCAGTAAACACTCAAATGTTCAAAGAAATCCCACACGTGAAAAGGAAAAAAAGAACCCTCTCGCCCTAGATGTAGACCGAGACGGGGCCATGGTTAAGAGCCTGAGCACCAATACGAGTCCCACTTCTTGCCACAGGAGCAAGTTACTCAGTCCCCTGTAAAACAGGAATAAAAGAAAGCACTGCCTACTGCACGGATCTGCAATGAAAATGAAATGTTAATATTTATAAATGGGCTCAGAACACCATGAAACACACAATAAATACTCTATAAATATTGTTAAATACAAAGATGTGATTTATTCAGGTCCTCACTTTCCTAAGTGTTCAGAATAAAAGTTGCCAGAGAGATAGAGAAACCCCAAAGGCATAGATAGCACCCCCTTGGGAACACTGTAAATTGGAGATGGGATCTCAACAGCCCACATTATCATCTCCCCTGGAAGGTATTCCCAAAGACGGGAGCCTGCCATAATCATCGATTCCACCTAAAAGTGTTTTCTGATGGACATCAGAACATAAGCCCCATGAAAGCAGAGGTTTCCTTTTGTTCATTGTTTGGCCCCCAGCATCTAGAACATTGCTGGCACTTGACAATATTTGTGAAATAAGTAAGTGAATGCGTGAAGAAAGACAAAGAACTTCACAAAAATATTAATGTCACACCAACGTACAAGCCGCCTGATTTTATTTTCCCATGGAGGTAACTAAAGATAAGGAAACTACGGACTGTGGTATCTACAGGTATTTGCTTCAAGTCTCAATGTTTCAGGATTAAAGAAGGTCATTTCTACCTTAAGGATAAAGAATCATTGTCCCATACTAAGAATTATTTTTTCTTAATTAATCTCTCTAAAAGGTGGCAAGGCCTGTGTATAGGAAGATTAAGAAGTTAGAGGAAATGTTCCATCACAAAAAATATAGAGCTATTCTCTTCGTATTTTCTGTAGGAGACTAAAATCAGATCATGGGCTACATCACCCTCTTTCTGTACACGCGGCCCACTGGAAGGGCTGTTCAGTGGCTATGCTTTTGGCCTATGCTCAAGTCAGCAAAAACTGTAATTCCACAAATACAGAGTGGTCTTACAGCATTTCACATATAGTACTTTTGATCACTGAAGCATGTTTTAGCCAGAGGGTTTTGTTTTGTTTGATTCAGAGATTGGTTCAACTAAAGTTATAAGCTCGTGTCTCAGTCAGGACTTTTAAGGGCCACAAGTGACAGATGATTCAAACAGAATCGGGTACACTAGGTTCCTCAACCAGGAGAATCAATTACAGATCACACAAATTCAATTTCATTCATTGAATTAACATGCAAGGCGTTCCACTATGAAGGAGATGAGGGCTTAGGAAGAGGTCAGTTCTCCACGATCTGAACCAGAGGAAAGGAAACCAGACTTGGGTGATATGTTTATACCCAATTAAAATATTCTTAGAATTCTCAACACTTTTAAAAACATTAAACAGTAAAGACCTGACATCAAAGGTCCTCTGCCTTCCCAACTTGCTGACCCTCCTGATCCAATATGTCATAATGTCTCCCAAACATGGCCCTTTGCTAAGGATTTTAAAAAACTCAATATGGTTGGCTTCTCGATGGGCATAATACAATTAATGAAGCAAAACTAATCAGAGCATGCCAAAATTCAGAAGCATGATGTACTGGTGGGACTTCCAAGTGCCCTTTTAGGAAGTGAGCCATCCAACTATATCCCTTTGGAATGACTTTCTTTTGTCACCCTTGTTTTGTTGAAGTCTGCAGGCCTTAATTTTAAAAGTAGCTGATAAAACTGGCTTAAATATAGCAATCTGAGTTTAGACAGTAACACCACGTTTGAAACACAGGGGTGTGCTGACTTTCAGCTCTATAATTTTAAAGGATTGAGGAATTCTTTTTGCCTGGTTGGACAGGCCCTTGACTGACTGGCCTTCCCTAGAGAATCAAAACTACAACCAGTGTTGGGGCACCTGCGTGGCTCAGATGGTTAAGCGTCCTTCCACTCAGGTCGTGATCTCGTGGTCCGGGGGTTCAAGCCCTGCATCAGGCTCTGTGCTGACAGCTTAGAGCCTGGAACCTGCTTCAGATTCTGCGTCTCCCTCTCTCTCTGCCCCTCTCCTGATCGCACTGTGTCTTCTCTCTCTCTCTCTCTCAAAAATAAACATTAAAAAATAAATAAGTAGGGGTGCCTGGGTGACTCAGTCAGTTGAGTGTCCAACTTTGGGTCAGGTCATATTCTCATGGTTCATGGATTCGAGCCCTGCATCGGGCTCTGTGCTGACTGCTCAGAGCCTGGAGCCTGCTTCTGTGTCTCCCTCTTGCTCTGGCCCTCCCCTGCTTATTTCCTCCCCACACCCGTCTCTCTCTCTCTCTCTCAAAAATACGTAAACTGAAAATTTTTTTTACATGAAAGTAATTAATTAAATAAAAAAATGGTAGACTTGACATCTCTAAGCAATGATGATCAGATCTAATGAGAATCACTTTAAATGGTATCACATTCCCTGTTAACAAAGAATCACAATTTGCCTTCCGATTTTTTTTCAATGTTTTAATCTTTAACTTTTCCTTTGGAAATGTCTATTTCTTATGTTAAGTTTTATAATATCCCTTCAAAAGGTCCCCTCCATCCCATGTCACTGTCGCAGCTAAACTCTCCCACCTAGGTTTCTATGGTAATCTAGAAACGGGCTGCCACGCTCAGTCCTCTCTTCCTCCACAATTCTTCCTCCTAATTCGCCCTCCAAAATTCCGTGTAAGCAAAACCACCCTACCCTTCACAGATCCAAGTCCGGGAGCGTCTCATGGCTAAGCCCTGGAGGGTCTGTCCTCTTCCAAACTTCCCTAGACTCCCACTTTCCTAGGACATTTGTCCTTCTGGTGAGAATGTAGAAAAATGCCCCTTTTGTGGAGTTTCTCCAAAAGGAACAAAAGCGTCAACTCACAGGTTAGCCAACACAGCTCACGGGCCAGATTCAGCCCACTGCCGGGTTTTGTAAGTCAAGTTTTATAGGAACACAGCCAGTCTTTCACTTACGTGCTGCCTCCGGCTGCTTTCACGCTACAGTGACAGAACTAAGTGGTGTGACTGAGACCGAACGGCCCACAAGGCCTAAAATATTTACTGCCTGGACCTCTACCAGCCCTTGGTATAACTAACAGCAGTGACGAGTACAAAGTGACGATAAATCTGCCAAGTGGAGAAATAGACTCAACCAGGATTTAAGTGAATCTGGTTTTTTCTTTTCTTTTTATATTTTTCAAAGAGTCATTTTATAGAATTACACTGAATTAACAACAGAGAAGGTATCACCTCCCCTCCCCTATAAAAAATCCTAAACATGCTTTAGGAGACCACTTACTAAAATTCACCAATTTTTAGGGTACAACCTGGTGAGTTTCAGCAGATACAGAGAGTCTTGTAACCATATCACAGCCATGATATAAACATTTCCATCACCCCAAAAAAGTTCCCTTTGCTGGTCTGTTCCCTCCCCACAGCCTCTGACAGCCAAGGGCTTATTCTGGCTTTACTCCATGGCCTTACTGCGTTATACTGGCTAGAAACCACTTACTCCCAGTGCTTGGGCTCCTCACACATGGATGAGCTGGCTTTGATCAGAACAGACACCCAGGGGCGCCTGGGGGGGCTCAGTTACTCAAGTGTCCCACTCTTGATCTCAGCTCAGGTCATGATCTCACAGTTTGTGAGTTTGAGCCCTGCTTCCAGCTCTGTGCTGACAGTGTGGAGCCCTCCTGGGATTCTCTGTCTCCCTCTCTATCCCTCCCCCACTCATACTCGCTCTCACACACTAAGTAAATAAATAACACTTCTGAAAGAAAGAAAGAAAGAAAGAAAGAAAGAAAGAAAGAAAGAAAGAACGAACAAACTGACACCCACCCTACCACTCACAGCTCTGATTTTCTCAGTCACCTTGCCAGGTTTCTGGTTCAATGCAATGTGAAGAAAGGGTACCACAACACAACGTCTGAGAACTGGATCAGAAGATCTCTCAGTTCCTTCCAGGCCTACAAGTATCTGAACTAGTATGAGTTACCTTCATTTACCATAGCAGAGTATGAAGAAGGAAATAAACTGCCCAGAAACTTCAATCTCAAACATCCTCAGAGCTAAAATAATTATCAAGTGAATGAACTTGGTCTTGGGGAAAGATGCTGTGAGGTTTTCTGCCCTGATTAGAGTCTGAGCCTATGAAGCCATTGCTGAGGCCTCTACTGCCTTCAAAGCAGAAGCTGCAGGAAATCCAAACACATGGAAAGAGCCAGCAATGAGAGCCCTGGAAGGCCAGTTAAGAACCAACCAAGCTCTTCCACTGTATTTATGGAATAGAGCAAGTGATCTTGAGGGGGAGGGATACGCTCCTGTGCATTTTTTAGAGTAGCAAGCTTAACGCACAATAATGCTGAAGACAAAATAAAAATTTGTGCTCTTAACCATGTGGGAAAAGCTGGTCAACACATCACTAAAGAGGCACCAAATACATAGCAACAAACCCAAGCCTCAATTTCTTACAAGAAGCAACAACACGGAGAGCAGAGGGCAGTCAGTATTTTGTTTCTAAAGCAAACCCAGCTTTCTTGCCGGGAACTAATGCCTTCTAGGACTTATGTCACCCCAAAGACATCAGAAAATGGAACCAAGAAACAACCACTCTTCGGGTTTCACTACACACGCAGACAATCCGTTACCGAAAAAGAACTTGGAAATAGCAAATATATCCATGCCAGGATAATTTAAGGAAGTAAAAATAGAAAGACTACCTTAGTTCAAGGATTCAAGTTACCCAGAAAACAGTCAAGTAAACGGCCTGCCCTCATTTGAGGTTTCTGCACTGGTAAGTAATGCCTTCTAGCTGGCAATTTGCACCAGGAAACTCTGCGTCAAAGTTGTAGGCCCTGCAATCTGACCCTGTCTCACCGCAACCCCCCCTACCCCCACACCCCCGCCCACAACTCCAGCACAACCTTAACACTGTGTAAAGGACCCATCCTGCCATCCCTTCAGCATCCTGAGCCCAGGCGCAAAGGGAGGTACCCAGAGTGGGGACAGGGGAAATGAAATAAGTTAGCATTGTCTGAAATCATCTTTTTCAGGAAATACTTAGGCTGACCTAAATCACTGAACTGACAAATGCAAATTCTGATGCAAATCAGAATCAACCAAAGAACCGATGGTCTAGATGGTCTAAAGAGATGATCAGCTTTGAGTCCTCCTCCCTTGCCTGTCCCCCTCAAAAAAGTATCATGAACATGAAAGGTAACACTGAGGGCAGGGAAGAAATCTGACGTTGCCTTACATGTCTGGGGATGTCGACATGTGTCTGTGCGTACACATATGTATACAAATACATCATAGTAGATGTTCAGCAAAAAAAATGCAAAGTAAGTTTTCAGATTCTAAAAACAAAACCAAGTTGTAGAGATGAACACAGAGGATTCCACAACGCTGGGGGGGGGGGGGGGGGAGGGGGGGGGCGGAATGTACTTTCCAAGGTTGGTTGGTGTAATTCAGTAACCAAACAGTTGTATCTAATTCTGGAATGCTTGGGGGGTGCGGAGGGCGGGGAGGAGTAACATGTGTTAAGAGGAGAAAACAATGTACTTTTCTCAATATAAGTTGTAATTCTTCCCCTCCTCCAACACAACTTATTTTGCCAATACTATACATCAGATTTACTCTAAAACCAAACATTGGCTACAACTATTGTGACTGGCATGCTTACGCCGAATGGAAGGAAGAACTGAGTAGTTCCCTGCACATCACACACAGCAAGTTTAAGTTGACAGCTCTGGGGGGAATCAATTTAGCACAGGGACCAGGTGGTGGCCCAGAAGCTGGGCTTCAGCTCTGCCCATTGCTTGAGTGTCAATACTGCCCAGGGGAAAAGCTCCCCCATGCAGAGGTGAACACACAATACATTCGCCACTTCCTTTTCACCTGGGCCATCAGGATTTCCAGGGAAAAACTGCCATTTGTCTAACCATCTACTAACGCAGCCATCAGCACTTCAAAAGTGCACAGTCCAAACAGCTGGGCGGCATGTTAAATTAAGCCCCTGGGTTAACAGGAGGCTGTGCGTTTTACAGAGCACCTGCATGTACAAAACACTTCACTGATCCTTGCAATGACCCTAGGGAGGATGCTGGCCAGGTTATAATTATCGCCACTCCATTGATGAGGAACCCAAAATGAAAGAGTGGGCTCCCTAGGACATTGTTCCAGTAAAAAAGAAACGAAACAAAACAAAACAAAAAACAAAACGGGCAGGGCTAAGGCAGAACCCAGACCTCAACTGGGCACCCAAATCCTCGTGGGGTCTAAGGTAGTTGATGAAGAAATGGAAGAATGGAAAAGTGACTTAATTAGGTACATTAATTCACAGACTATGTTTCAGGTACCATGCTGTGCACTGCAGAAATGCCCTAAGACACAAGTGATGTTCAAGTAATTGAAGACTAAAAAATTGTAAACAAAGCAAGGAAAGGGCTATTCTTAAGCCTATTTTACAGGCCAGGATCAGCAGCATGGCAGAGTAATTAAGGAATTGGGCCTCTGAGGCCAAACTGCCTGGATTCAGTTCTGCTACTCCCCAGCTGTGTGACCTTGGGGAAGTTACTCAACCTCTCTGTGCTTCAGGTTTTTTTAACCTACAAAACGGAGAGGATAACAGTACCTACCCTCAAGGGGTCATCTGGTTATCTGGATGATTAAACATGTTAAATATTCTTAAAGCACTTACAACATAATCACAGGCACACGTTAAGTGCTGTTTAAGTGTTTGTGAAAAAAAAATTTTAAGCTCTTAAAAAAAAAAAAAAAAAAAAGAAGCCAAGAAACTGAGGCTCAGGGAGCTTTTAAATAACTGACCTAAAGTCACACAGCCAATAAGAGGCAGTGCTGGGGATTTAAACCAATGCCTGTCTAGCACTGTTAAGGGGAACACAGAAGCCCGTCTGGGATGGATGGAACTGGAGGTCTGACGGCAAGAAGCTGACATCATCAGCAGCTGATGGCTTTTTTGTACAGTAGCAGGAGACGGGGGCCAAGGGGATGCTCTATTCAAGGAGGGTGGAGAAAAGCCAAAAGCAGCTGTTGAACTGGGGACAGCTGCCTAGGGCAATGGAGCCTGTTGTGAGGCACCGTCAGTCTTTTCTGATTTTTGAAATGACAGCTTTATTGAGATACAATGCTCAGACCACACAATTCACCCAATGAATTCACACAATTCATTGAGTTTGGGTAGATTCAGAGTCATGCAACCGTAACCATAACCAATCTTAGTACCTTTTCAACCCACCCTGCAACAAAAACCCATACCTGTTAGCACTCACTCCGTTTCACCCACCCCCGCCCTGACCACTGGTCAACCACTAATCTGTTTTCTAAGTCTATGGATTTGCCTGGCTATTTCACATAATAGATTCTAGACATTTCCCATAAATAGAATCATACAATATATGGTTTTTGGTGACTGGCCTCTTTCATGTAGTAGATTTTCAAGGTTCAGTAAACCTTCTTAACACAGTTAAATGCCATTCCCTTGCTCCAAGCCCTACTGGCTTCCCACTGCCCTTAGGAAAAACCCAAGCCAGCAAAGTCCAGTCTGGTCTGTTGGCCTCCTACCTGCCTCTCCAGCTTCATCTGGCCAAATTCTCCGCCAACTACATGCTGGACACCAGTTTTATTTACTTCCTCCGGCCCTCAAGCTTCTTTCTACTCCCAGGCATGCCTGAATGCTGTTCCTCCGCCCTAGAATGATCTTCTTCGCAGGGAGGCCCCAGCTGATCCTGGACCTAAAGTAGCCCAATGACCCCTGTTCTTCCCTGTGGATCCTGGTGGCTTCCTTCATAAGACTTAGCAAATTTCTGAGTTTTTACTTGTTCATCAGTCCTCATTTGCCTCTGTCCCTCTCTACAACACAGAGCTGGGACCACGCCTGTCTGAATTATTCCCCATTGCAGCGTGCAGGGGCTACGGCCCAGGGCCACTGCCTGGCCCAAACAGGCACTCAAATGGTGGCTAGACGAAGAGACAAAATGAGGAAAATTCTGGTTGAGGATGAAGACCAGAGTTTAGCAGTGTAAACCGATGAGGCCGCACAATCCCCCCAACCTGCCACACTCTTCTTAGCGAACCTGTCGAATCCCCCTGCTCCCATTTTTTCCTTAACCCCCTGTGACAAGAGCTATGGAAATTCCCCACTGGAAAACAGAACCAGAAGGTCCCGGCCCTTGCAGCTTACAGTGTGGTAAGGGAAGAATCTTCTAGGTTCTTCCACACAAAAATTTCCAAAACTGTGCCATACTTACGGCTTGACAGAATGTCAGCTCTAGTTCCCTGAGCGATTAAAGCTTTCTCCTCGTTCTCCAGAAAACCCAGTTTTTACTACACTCTAGGGGCCTCCACGTCGTATGTTACTTGAGTGATGTTCATATCGCAGGCTCTCTTGTCTTATAAAGTCGCCTTGGTCTTGGGCAGGGGCTGGAAAGATATGTAGGCCTGGGCTCTATTCTCGCCAGCTATGGGACCTCGTGCAGATCACTTCACACCCGTTCACCAATGTCGACAGGCAAGGGCAGACAGGTTGACCCCGTGGTCCCACCAGCACTGTATTTCTACGATTCTGTGATCTCAGGACACTACGTCCTTCTTCCCATCTTCAAAATCAGTAAGACACCCGCATCATCCAACCCCCTGCTGACAGAAAAGTCAAGGGCTCAGATATCAAAGCCAGCTCCCCGTCAAGAGGGCATGTAATTGGCACCATTTGTATATAGTAACTGACATGAAAAAGTAGTACTTTTGAAGATACTATATTATAAGTTCGTATAAGCCCAGAATTATGGCAGAATTTTAAAGATATATTACGCTTAACAAAGAAAAAAAAAAAACCAGGTCCTGTGTTGGCTCCTCCAGGACTGACTGCAGATGTGGCGCCCTGGGCCTCCCCGGAGCCCTTCCCCATCATGAAGCGGGCACTGCCCGCTCCACTCTTCCCCCTCCCTCCCCGGGAAGGCAAGAGAGCAGACCTGAAGAGCAGTCTGAGCTTTTCCAAAGAAAAGAAAATTCTCCACGGGGAAACGTTCATATGCACATACAGTACCAATCGTAGATTTTAAAAGCCCGCTAAGGAAAGTCAAAGCCCCGGATGAGCCACGAAGCCTATGCTACATGAGAAACGTCCTGGTCTGGGAGCAAATGCAGGTAAAACCTCAGAGAGGTCTGTGTTTGCTCTTAAGACCTGCAAACCTGATAGCTTCGAATTCTCAAGGCTTTAATGTGAATTACAACATGACCCATGTCTTACCAAATACTATCGATGAGAAGAAATCAAGTTTTCTGTGACACAAACTTATGAAAAATAAACTTAGAACTGCGAAGAATAAAGATACACAATTACACATATGAAAATGGCAAACAGTTAAATGTCACTTATTACATGGACGTTCCCTTTTCAAGACATATATATAAAACCTTTAGGGGCACCCGGGAGGCTCAGTCGGATAAGCATCCAACTCCCGGTTTCGACTCAGATCATGATCTCACGGTTCGTGGGTTCGAGCCCTGTGTCAGGCTCTGTGCTGACAGTGTGGAGCCTGCTTGGGATTCTCTCTCTTCCTCTCTCTCTCTGCCCTTCCCCTGCTTCTGAGTGCTCTCTTTTTCTCTCAAAGTAAATAAATAAACTTCAAAAAAACCCTAAAACCTTTAATCCTCCTCCTATCTCTATGAGTGTGTACTATAACCTCCCACTTCGAAGATGAAGAGCGGGCGGGGGGGGGGGGGGGCGGTGCGGAGGATGGGTAGTGAGGGCGAGTGACCTACCTATGGCCACACAGAGCCAGAGCCCGGGGGCTGGCACCAGGGTCTGCACTCTTCATGCCCATATCCTGCCTCTCCGTGCTCCAATGCAGAACCTTCACCCATGTTGTAACTGATGCTGTAACTGGTGCTGTAACTGATCTAAGGAAAATACACTTTTGTATAACAGGAAAGAACACGAGTCATTTCAGCTGACTTACTCTACTGTCTACAATCACCTTTGCAAATTGTGATGGCAATGTAGGGACATATGACCTCCCGCCTGGATAGGTCAGATGAGAAAACTAAGAGCTCCTGCAGACTGGTCATTGCTAATACCCTGACATTATCAACTCGTGTCCCATGCTTCCCGTAACAACACTCTAAAACACGGTGAGATGGACTCCACCTTTTCTCCTAAGAAATCGAGATAGAATTCTTTTGTAGCTCTTTCAATTTCGAATGGAGCTCTAGAAACGGGCCCTTTAGGCCAGTTATGACCATAAGAGGGTAGTGATGCACCAGAAATCTGACCACCTTTAAAGGATTAAATATCTACGGAGGTCACGGGACTCTCTCCCTATGTTTCCCAAAGTTACTTTTCAAAAAACTTTAACAGGAAAGAGGCAAGCTTTCTCTTTCTGGGACCAGATAAAAACACACAACATTAGGCAGTGCGCTTCGAGTCTTCTGTATGCCATCAGCATCCCAGAAAAACCAAAGGCGGAGAGAGACCACACTACAAGGAAGAGAAAATGTCGCTGTCGGTACAGGTCAACGTCTACCCTGTATATCCTGAAGGCTACAGAACAACAAAGAAAAAAGAGAAAAACAACTGTCTGCGGTGTGCTCGCTGGAGTGGAGAACAGGCCAGTTACTGGGCTCGTGCACTGACTGGCGTCTCAACACACAAACGAAAACAGCAGCACCTGCCCTACAGAAGCACACACGAGAGTGGCCATGCTGCGAAAACTGGGGAACACCACAAAACCGGAGGCTTCACGGCCCGGCGGTCTGGGGCCCAGGCTTGGCCCTCAGGGAAAGATCCGAGAACTTCTGGGGGGTGGGGTGGGGGGGAGCAAGGAAAAACGGGGAAGCTGTTCTCCCCTACTTGTTATTTTTTCCCGGTGGGGAAGAAAACGTGGGGGGTGCTGTTCTATGACGAAGAGTCAACCAGGGAGAGCCAGCGGGACAGGAACACAGGAGGCAGTATGGAAACGAGGGAGGCGAAGTTCTGCCGAAGAGGAAACACAGATTGGCCGGCTGCTCTGCTTCCACTGAGAGCCACATGAACCTTGACAGTCGTTACCAAGCTGCGTCCTCAAGGGAAACATCAGCTACTGAAACATCTTCCAAGGAACCTCCTATCCCACCCTCCCGAAACACCCCCACCCTGCCCCAAAACTCACAGCTACCTGCCTGTTTCGAGTTTGGGAGAGACGGGGCACTATCAATAGAAGTCTTCTGTTTCAGAGTTCTGAAAGAATGACATTTGCCCCAGAATAAAGAGTCCATTCCATCGGAGCCAATTTAGATATATTTATTTAGCATCACATCACCTAGGAGCTGCTTGACAGCAGTCCTGGGGCGGGGGGGGAGGTTCAGGAGTTCAGAAGCTCATAGGACAGCCTCCTCCGAGCAAGAACCTGTTCTCCGAGCTGGAGAGAAAGCAGGTAATAAGAAAAATGAGAACTCCAACTCCGCGGTGCAGACGGTTTACAGGGAGAAGACAGACAGGAAGCCTAATAAACAGGGTGATTTTAAATGGCGATGTCTGAAGAAAAAAATAAAGCAGCATGACAGACACAACAGTGACACACAGATGGACTTTGTAGATTGGATGGTCAGGGAGTGTGTCTGAAGTGTCACTGAGAGGTGACATTTGAGTTGAGAATGGAGGACCTGAGAAAGGCAGCAAAGGTCTGATAGAAGACTTTTCAGGAAGGGGCACGTGGTGACTGAGTTGTGTAAGCGTCTGACTTCGGCTCAGGTCATGACCTTGTGGTTTGCGAGTTCGAGCCCCGCGTCGGGCTCTGTGCTGTCAGCACAGAGCCTGGAGCCTGCTTCAGATCCTGTGTCTCCCTCCCGCTCTGCCCCTCCCCTGCTCATGCTGTTTCTCTCTCTCTCTCTCTCTCTCTCTCTCTCTCTCTCTCAAAAATAAATAAACATTTTAAAAAATTTTGTAAAAAAAGACAAATACCATTTTCAACATGTGATTTTCCTGGGAGGCATAAGCCTCATGCAAAACCACTTCAAGAGGTTACCTCTTAAGAACACGACCAATGGTTTTTGCATAGTAAAACCATGACCTATGGTCTTGCAACAGTAAGTAACTGTTGACTGAACAGAGAATGAATGGACCCACACACTCCAAAGCCACAGGACAGCATGCTGAAAGCATGAAAATACAGTGGTCACAAGGTCAGGCAACCTGGGCTTAAGACACAGCTTGACTTTTTAACTTCCTATGGGTCCCGGGACAGTTATGTAACCTTCAGAACTCTGTTCTCTTAGCTGTAAACTAAAATATCATGAAGTACTGTTTGCAAGTACTTTGTCAATGATAAAGTGCCTTATTATTATCCTTAAAGACATTTTGAGCCGGTATTTACAGTGGCATCAATGGAAAGGTTCATTGGAATAAATTCTAAAACAGGAGTGCTAATCTGGCACGAGTGAACTTTCTCATCCTCAAACCCATTTGGCAGCTCTGGCCTTTGGCCAGCTCTCTCTCAAGTGCGTGACAACTTGTTTACACATATAGTAGAAAGCACAGTGTGGAGACCTGGGTTCCAGTCCCTAGTCTACCATTCAACTTCCTCAAGTCCCATCCCACCCTTTATATATAAAAAATATAAGTGAACAACCCCCAGATCTCAGAGCACTATTGTTAATATAAAAATGCAACGTCATGCTTTGCACAAGTTACAGTTGCCCCATGTCAGTCTATGTTAGGATTCTCTCTCTCTGCCTGTCCCCCGTACACACGCACATTTTTTTCTTCTCTCTCTAAATACACTTTAAAAGACAAAATCAAAACGAATTCATTTTTAAAAGAGCCTTTAAATCCCTGTTATTTATAAATCAGTACCACTTGCCATAAAACAGAAAGTATCAGAAACATAAATGTAATGAAAACAAAGTTAGCTGGGTATAACTGTCTCCCAGGACCTGTTTCTTCATGGAAAGATGGAAAATGCTAGTGACGGGTGTCGGAAGACATGCTGTCTACAAACACAGTCTTCTCTTGACCTTAGACAGACAGTCATCTCCACTATTATCAGGGACTTTGCACTTTGCTTCCAAAGTTACACTCTGCTGTAACATTTCATGAAATACCTTTCCCGAAAGAAGTGGTCAGAAAAGGAGTTCCATTGTGATGATTATCCTGGGGCGGGGAGTTAAAAAAAAGAGTGCCCTAAACAGAGTCACATTTTGGTAGCCGGTTACACTTGGCTGAAGGGTGTCTCTTCTTCGCGTTAACAACCTTTGTTCAGCAAATTTCCAATAAGTTGGTCCGTACTCTAGCTGCAAGCATCTGGCTCTTCAAGTTTCAACAAAAACAGCTTTCAGAGCAAATACAGGTAATACAAATTAAAATTCAGAGCACCTGCCTTTGGGTAGGCAAGCCCAGACAACACGACCCGTAACTGTGACAAAGTGCCTGATAGACTTGACTGACAGCACTGGCCCTGAGTGTAATAAAAAACACAATGACTGTTTGTGCTCAAATACATTCAGCCTTCCTCACCCAGCCTGACACACATACTATTTATACACAAGTTAGATAAAAAACAGTCAGTGACAGCATATTTGGGCACCTCCAGATTTGAAGACTAATTATCATCTGTCATCATCCAAGCTTCATAAAACACTAAATAGCACATTACGTTAACAGAAAAACAGTGAGTATGAAATTTGAAGGTATACCATTGCCTCTTTACTCGGGCACCCCTACTCAGCCCTCAGATCTCAGCTCAAACGTTCATTCCAATGGGAATATTTCCCTTCCTCTCAACACAAAACCCCAATTATGTATCTCGTGGCACCTTTCTTTACAATTTAATATCTGAATAATTGGTGTCTGTCTCCCCAACACAAGCTCCATGAAGACAAGGAACAGGTTGCTTTTGTCCTTCATCATACCCCCAACAGCTAAGACAGTCCTTGGCAATCCAGAATTATTTGTGGAATGAATGAGTTCAAAGGACGTCAAAATTTTATTACACATTCATAAGCCTTGGCCGTGTTTAGAATGACCACTAAGAGTACCTTTCAAAAAGGCGAAAGGACACAAGGCAGGGATCTCCAACTGCCTACAGCTTCCTGCTAGTGATCTCAATCCAGTCCATCCCCTACAACAGAAGCCTCTCTTTTTCCTCCATGTAACTTCCAAACAACTTAGGTACTTGAGTTTATCAATGAGCCTTTATAGAAAGGCCTGCTTAGTGGAAGAGGGTTGGTGACAGGGGAGGGGAAAAAAGCAAGAAAACTAAAGTTTACTGAGTGGTTACAATGTGTAGCGTATTCCTAATTTAACCTACAAAACCAACCAACCAACCAAACAAACAAAAACAATCCTTTGTTGTCACCATCACACAACTGAGACTTGTAGCTTTTCATAACTTGCTGAAAGTCACACAGCTAACAAACGGCCAAACAGGAATAACCATCCGGCTCTTTGTGAGAAGTCACACAAATGTTACAGAGAATACACCAGGTGAAATAGGCCTAAAAGAAACAGACAAAAGTCAGGTGAAAGGGGAAGGCACTGTAACACGACTTACAAGAGCTAATGTGTATTGACTGCTCTCCACGTGCTACACACAGGACTAAAGCATCTAACATTATTTCATTTATTCTTAAGGTAAACTCTATGAGGTGAACATGATTACTGTCCCCATTTTGTAGAGTAAAACTGTGGCTTGAGAGAACCAACTCAACCAAGGTGAGGCAGCTGGTAGGCGTCTGTGATCTGAACCCCAAGCTCTCTGAGCACCTATCAGAGTACTTATAGGTGAAGCACCTCTTCTGCCTCCTGCCATGATCTAGGGCTCTTAAGAGAAAATAAGGAAGTTAGCAGTCCATGCATTTAGGAAGTGTCCACCGTATGTCAAGAAAAGGCACACAGGGTGATGGGTTGAGATGAAATGACATAGCCCCAGCTCTCTAGAAGCTTATGTATCGATAGAAGCCAAGAAAGACAGAGCTGGTCTTAAGGATGTAGGGTCTGGAGCCATGCTGCCTAATTTCAAACGCTGATTAGCCGTGCAGTTTTGGGCAATAACTTAATTTCCCTGTGTCTCAGCTTAGT
This sequence comes from Acinonyx jubatus, assembly GCF_027475565.1. Classification (NCBI taxonomy): domain Eukaryota; kingdom Metazoa; phylum Chordata; class Mammalia; order Carnivora; family Felidae; genus Acinonyx; species Acinonyx jubatus. The sequence goes on along the minus strand of NC_069385.1, from coordinate 13,064,797 downwards.
CCACTACAAAATGGTGCTACTTCATGGTGCTATTATTTTTTTAAATGGGCTAATATAAATAAAGTCACTGGGACAAAATAAGCACGAATAAAGATTAGCTATTACTATGTTTGGAACAAATGAAAATCAAGATTAGGTGGGAAATGTACGACCAAATGAGAGAACTATGGAAAGAGAGGAGTTCGATAGTATCTGAAGAACGTGCAAGGTGGACGGGAGCTAAATAAAGTCAGAGAATCCCTCAAAAGAAAACTTTGAGCAATTTATTCATGCAGTGATGTAAGCACAGCAAAGATGGGGACTGTGGCATCACAAGAGAAAGAAAATGGACAGGATCAGATGATTGGCCAGAAATGTCACATGAAAAACAAGAATTATTTAAAGACAACACCAAGGAGTGAATTAGGCTAACTGTAACAATTCAAACTCTAGGGTGCCTGGGTGGCTCAGCTGGTTAAGCATCCAACTCTTGGTTTTGGCTCAGGTCACAATCTCATGGTTCGTGAGTTCGAGTCCCACATCGAGCTCTGCGCGGACAGCACGAAGCCTGCTTACAATTCTGTCCTTCCCTCTCTCTCTCTGACCCTCTCCTACTCATGAACTCTTTCTCTCTCTCTGTCTCTCAAAAATAAATAAGTAAACATTAAAAAAAAAAAAAAAAAGAATTTGAACTCTACCCAGCGAACAACAACATGAAAGGGCAAACATATGAAAAGAGAGAGGAGAAGTATAGGAAGAAGATGAGGTAATGCATTTCCTCCTGCACCTGCTGAGTTGACTGTCCCCATAAGTGAGTCAGTCAGTGGGCACAGCCTGTGGGCACCACGAGGCTCCAGACCAGGCCCTGCAGAATGTCTGGCCCAACAGGTTTACATAATGCATGGCCCAATGGAGTCATAATTATTCTGAGGAATCCACAAGATCAATCTTATCACCTCCTTCCCTTTTATGAAGAAGTTCATGTTAAAGGAGCTAAGAAAAATTGAAGACAACACAACTAGAAAGTGGCAGAACTAGCCTTGAGACTCAAGTTCATCCAACTCCACAAGCTACCGTCTCTCCAGTGAGAGGCTCAGACAGTGAGGCTTGGCGGATGAGCCAGCTCTCCAAAGAGAAGATCAGACTTACGACACACACTTGGCCCTTCCTGCCCTGCAGCCTGGGCATCATTCTGCATTGGGCCAGCCCTCCCTTGCCTTCTCTGAATCAGCAGTTGTGCTCATTAGTCAAGAGCCAACAGTAATCCTCTCAGCTCCCAGTAGTCATAAGCCACCCTCCTCCCCAAGTGGAAGTGATCACCTCCCCCAAACTCCCCCCAAAGCATGTACAGACAAGCTTCAACTTAGGTACGCAGATTTAGCTGCCATATGCCTGCCCTCCCACCCCCACTGATGATCAAAGCTGATGCCACGACTGTGTCTTCCCCGGGGCCTCTTCCTTCCCCTCGGTTCCACTGGACTTATCTTGGAAGCTGCCACCTCGGTCAAAGGTTAACTTTCTGGAGAGAGGAGGACTCCTGTTTGGCCATGGGCCAAAGGCACCCTGCTGTACCTTTTGACAAATTCGAAGCACTACAGTTTTCTCCTCCACTACTCCTCTTCCAACTGTGAATTTATGATTTTTTTTTTTTTTTTTTTTTACTGTTTATTTTTGAGAGAGAGACAGACAGCGTGAGTGGGGAAGGGGTAGACAGAAAGGGAGACACAGAACGTGAAGCAGGCTCCAGGCTCTGAGCTGTCAGCACAGAGCCCAACACGGGGCTCAAACTCACAAACGGTGAGATCATGACCTGAGCCGAAGTCAGCCGCTCAACCGACTGAGCCACCCAGAGGCCCCAACGACTGAATTTAAGTTCCTCTGAAGAAGTCATTCCAGTGTTGTTCACAATATCTTACATATGGTAGATATCCAATAAACAGTCATTGTCAAAGATCATGAAAAAACAACCTTTCTACAGTAACCTCCAGCAACCTCACCCCACACTTCAGAGCCCAAAGGTAAGTCCAGAGGCTTCTAGACAAACAGTATACGAGGCCTGGAGATTACTTTCTTTTACTCTGCAAAACCAGCAGCATTGCCAGTAGAAGCAATGATATTATAATTTTTTTTTTCATATATGAATGGTTTCATGTCAGGAAGGCCTGGAAAACATAACGTGAGTCCTTTCTCTGAAAAGTTAAAGATAAGATAAAGCCTCTTCAATAAAGTACATTCAGTTGACTCACTGAATGTACTTCTGCCAACCCAAAGCCTACCTATTCTCATTTCAGGAGCAAGTAAGTTATTTTGTTTCCCAGCCTCCAAACACATAAGCTGAGTACATTTAAGAAAGGTGCTATGGAAATGGGTATGAGGCTAGAACCTTCCGCTACCTAAAAGCCCAGGGCAGTAACTTTGAAAACATGGCATTCCAGGGGCCATTTGGTAAGACAGTCACAGTGTCAAAACATTACCATTACGGTAATCACTCGCTTCAATAATTATGCAAAATTCGTTCCTTCATAAGGAAGGAATATTGAATTCACTCTGGTTTATCAGCAGAAAGTAAATAATTTGTTTTAGAAAGATTTCCATCCAAAATCAAAGGGAAAAATAATAAATATCCAGGTGTTAAGATGAGGAAGTTCAGTTATCAGGAAAATTTACCTATGTGGAACAGCTCATTCCCTCATCAAGCCCGGTAAACACGATATATTGTATCAATTCTCTCCAAAGAATTACAGAATGTCCACTTTCTTATCTTTTCTAATTCCACAAACAATCTAACTGTAAGACACAAATGGCTGATGAGGTCAGCTGTTTGGCACCCAGTAAAACCTGTTTTTACATAAAGAATCCATTTATGTCAAAGCGTTCAGTGCATTTCAAAGATAATTCATTAAGATTCCTTGAATCTATCACTGAATTGCCAGTGAATGAAGAAAATGATTATAATATTATGACATCGTGACTTCTATTGGAATCCCCGGGCAGCTATTGGCTTTGTAGAGTAGGGGGGAAAGTTCTTGGAGCTTCTCTGTAATTTTTAGTACAGTTTCAAAATATCTCTAATAGAATGAGATGGATACTAGCTATTGATAATTAACCAGGTCAGCAAAGCTTGGGCGCATCCAAGGTAGCCCGAGGGGCAGGGTCACCTCACAGGCTCATTCCCTTGCCTTCCAGTGAGCTCCCTTCCTAAACACCTGCCATCAGCCCTATGTGTCATTCACACTGCTCCTCCTAACACCCAAATATACTCACGTGAACCCCACCCCCTCGTTTAGCCCCTTCAGTGGTTCCCCAACACTCACAGGATGAAACCCAACTCCCTAACATCACTCACACCAGACACTGTCCCGAGGCATTGGCAAGACAGCCATACCTGGAAGACAGTCCCTGCTCTCATGGGCTTTCATCCTAATAGGACACAGGCAACAAACACCCTGGCCTGGAACAGGTCAGGCGGTCAGTGCCAGGAAGCAGGCTAAGTGTAGGGAAAGGAAATAAAGAATGACAGCAGTCAAAGAAGGGAATGAGAAAAGTCCTGAAGGAAAAGTCCTGAACGCATGCAAAGGCCTCCCCCAGTTGGCCCCTGGCTTCCTGGACAAGCTCCTCCCCTACATTCGGGAGGCAATTCCAGCCTCTGAGTTAGGATTCCTTCTCAGAACACACTTACTGCCTCACATTTTCCTGCCTTTGCATTTGCGCCTCTGCCTGCAATGCTTCCACACTCCTCTCCGATGTCGCAAACTCCTCCTGACCCTCCAGGATTCAACTGAAGCTTCTACTCTTTGATGAGGCCTTCCCTGCACACCAGCCCCACACCAACCCCCCAGCCCAGCAAGGTCAGGGCCCCTCCCTTCTGCCACCTGGCCCAGGCCTTTTTATTCCTGTCTCTGATTCCTCAGTAAAATGGAGCTAGCTCCTTAAAGTCCCGAGTATGAGACTCTCCCCAGCACCTCGTCCTTCAAGACAGCTGTACCTTTAGAAACTCAGCTCACGAATGAAATGCGTGCCCTTCTTTTTATAATGCCATCTTTGAAAAGATCTGCCCATGAAGAAAGCGTAAACCCATGGATGCCCTTTTTTAAAAAACTCTTTTTGTGAAACTGGCTTTTTTTTGTTCCTGAAAGCTGCAAGGCTTAAAAGTCTTTTTGGGTTTTTCCCTCCATAAAATTATCTGGACGCCTAGCCATGTGCCGTGGTACAGGAAGCAGCAATGACTCTACAGTTAGAAAAACATTATGCTCGAAAGAAGAAACCCTATCTGCCGGGACACGGAAACATTGTTGAAGATACAATGAAAATGTAACTGACGCAATGAAAGCAGCCTATACTCTTCTGTAGCCTGGGATGGTTTTCATGAAACTTTCTTTCTTAGAGGATAAACTGTTTAAAGGCGGGGAGGAATGCATACCCCCTTTTGGCTCTTTTTCTACAGCTACACTCGGGACCTTTAACACTCAGCCTACCCGCCGACACCCTCGCAGTGCCCAAACATATGGCTCTTGCTAAAGGGGATGGATTCAGGGTAAGAAATTCCGCCATCAGGGCAGACCCCTCTGCCATTATTTTATGGTTTCCATTTCGTTTTCAATGTTGGGCAAATCAAAGTTTTAGAAGGGAAAGCCTCCCGTTTCAGTGTGAGGATGCTGGATTCAGAGTCGGGTTTTCGAGGCACAAACGTTAGCCAGATCCCACGAGGACCGGCCTGGAGCACGCAGCCGGCTGTCCCCCTTCAAGCCCAAACTACAGTCCCAGAACTGAAGACCCTTTAAATATAGCCAAAGAAAACCTCAGCTGCTCCATCCCCAATTCAAGCACCAAAGGAAAAAAGGGGGAAAAATCGTTTCCATATTTCACATAAACACAGATCTTACTGCGGCAGCGAGGAATGTGTGAGTCAAACAAGGGCTGACAGTGATTAGCGCACAAATGGAGCCCCTGCTAAAAATTCATACAAGAATGTGCAGCAAAGAACTACAACAACAGACGCCCCTACTGTGAAATGCTGGTGTTTATGTTTCAAAACGGCTTTTTAAAAAACGAACTGTCCTTTTCCATGGGATCCTAACTTTTTTGTTGTTCAAGAGGAAGCACCTGGAAGAGACTTCCAAATGGAAAACTTGTGCCAAAGTAATTTGAGATTCTGTACTTACAACTTAACTGTAACTGTATATTGTTCCCCCAGCCCCCAGACTCCTTCACACGGTGGTTGAGATTAGCTGTGCCCTTGAACGATCTTTGGTTTATGGCACTAGCAGTGGTCACGGTGGGGGAGGAATAGAAGCAAATAAATCACAGAACGGCTGCAACTCCAGAAGGGTAATTTTGGGAGCAGTAAACTTTCTCTGCGTTGAGAACCAAGAACCAGAATATCTGGTGCTGGGGCCATCTCATTTCATGATAAAAGAACACAGAAGGAAAATAAATAGACCACAAGTACCATTTCCTGAGCCCTTCCGTATTCCGTAACACGAGTTGGGCATTCCACTCCTAGTGTCTCGTTAATCCTCATAAGAACCCTAAGATGTCTTAGCGGCCCCATTTGCAGATGGGGAAGCAAGATCTAAATGGCTAAGTGCGGGGTGCCTGGGTGGTGCAGTCGGTTAAGCGTCCGACTTCGGCTCAGGTCACGATCTCGCGGTCCGTGAGTTCGAGCCCCGCGTCGGGCTCTGGGCTGATGGCTCAGAGCCTGGAGCCTGTTTCCGATTCTGTGTCTCCCTCTCTCTCTGCCCCTCCCCCGTTCATGCTCTGTCTCTCTCTGTCCCCAAAATAAATAAACGTTGAAAAAAAATTTTTTTTTTTAAAATAAATGGCTAAGTGCTCAAGGTTATACTGCCTATAAGCACTGGACTGAGAATTCCAGGTAGGGCTTTTGCTCTGCCCCAGGTTGGCTCAGCCCCTCCCCACCCCCCCCCCCCCATTGGCAGATGACAGCAGGTGAAGCTCCCATCCTACAGTGACCTCCCCAGACAAGTCTCATGAACAGGATGGATGTAGGGAAACCGAGCTTTTTCCCTGATTGTCCTCTACACGATCAAACTGGCTGATGCTTAATAAATGAACGAATGCAGAATGTAAAATCTAGTGTCTGAGGAACCCACAGTAACTGTCATGTGAGCATGTCCCTGTTGTCCACTGTCAAAGAGGTGACACTACTGAGCTGTAACTAGCAATTCCATATCCAACAGAAGATAAATCATGTTCGTAACCTCATTATGTCCCACAAAACCCCAGTTTCCTGGAAAGCCAGAATAAAATAGTCAACTGGGTATGTGCCATCGTGTCTAGAGATTATGATCTCTTTATAAAGCCATGACATGGCCTCACCTCTTCCTTCTACTGCTTATTTGATAACGGTTCCTATAAAAGATCCAAGTGACCAAGAAAGTCCATCTCTCCTTAAGAATTTCCCTCTTTAAGTCAGCAAACGACAGTAAAATATACAAGACCTGGTGCCTTCAAGAACAGAGAAGACTAGGAAAATAGGCACATATTGCCATGTGCCCTTTATGATTGCATCATCTTTTTAGAGTTTATGAATTTATGCATGCGTACGTTTTTGTTTTTTTTTGTTTTTTTTTTTTTTTTTTTAAGAGACCGGACTACCAGGTTCTGGTCATTTTCAGAGCACTAAAGAAAAAGAATGACAGCAGGTGGCTGGCAAATTGTCAAGCCAATAAGGCATCTTCCGCCTTTGTCTAAACAACATGTACTGAGGTCATAAAGACAGCATTCCAGCAGCGACTGCTGCTCCCGGGACAGTTGCTATTGCACTTCGGGGAGTGGCCACAAAGGCCCATGGTCTGTTGGGGTTCAGCAAGCTCAAATGTACAACACAATTTTAGTGAGTTTATCATCAATTGCTTCCCATGGTGTCAGCAACTCATGAAAGCATGAAAACAATGACCTACCTCCACCTCCCTTCCAAAGGGTTCCCTTCATCAATTCTGAGTCCTACTTCTCAGCATTGAAATTCAAAGAAATGACCTTGCCCTTTGGGTCAAAAATCAACCAATCCCTCTTAATCAGGCTTTGCCAATTACGAAGCAAGCTGTGGAGGAAGGTACAAGTTCCACATTCTCCCTGTGCCTTGGAGATCTCAAAGACTGTATATCAGGCCATCTTCCACTCTAATACGATCTTGACATTAAAAAAAAAAAAATGACCAAATGTTTGAAGCAGAACAGGTGACACGGTAATAAAGTCTCATAGTGAGAGATCAATTCTCTCTCATCAGGCTGACCCAAGATATTTTGCCAGGTGCTGGCCAGCCTGCCAGAAAACATCCTGAATCTGCTCTTCAGCACCAGCCTGGGTGGGCCATGATACCCTCCTGTTCCTAAGAGGTACCCAGATTTTCATAGAGCCATTCCTAAATGACTGATGATTTGAATTAAGTTTAACTGTATAAAAATCACTTCTAAAATGTTTGAGGTTCATTTAAATAAAATGATGTGGAAAGATCTGTAAAAGAGTATTAAATGTAAAAGCAAAGATAGGAATCAGATTCAAACTACCCATGAATGCATTTATATAAAAGAAAATAAATTACCTATCACTACGTATAAAAATTTATGCAAATATCTAGGAAGGGCTCTGGAGGTGCTCACACTCTGGAAAAGGAGAGGGTTTGGCAGAGAGAGTGACGGTCTTTTCTAATTACCTAGGGTTACATTGTTTACATTTTTCTTACAAGAAAGTATTTCTGTAGTATTACTGGACAAACAAAAATCAAATCTGTAGGCAACAGAAGGACAATGGGGGGCGGGGGAAACGTATGAAAACAAATCACATTCCTTGGCTCCCAAACATCTTATCGGAAAGGACTCTGCATTAATATTCTCGTGCTTACCAAGCTGCTCCACAAGGCTGCATCTCGGCCTGCGTCGTGAGCAGCAGCTGTTTCCTATCACTCCTTATCTGCTTCCTCCAAGGCCGTGAAAACTGCAAGGCAGCTCTGTCTGGTTCCAGAAGCTGAACTTATAAAACCGCGTCCACACCTTCACCCCAATGGCATCTTGGGAGGAAGGGCAGGAAGGCTCCAGATAGCAACTTGCTGCCTTTATATTTCCGGGTCTAAGGCAGAGTATTATTCCCGAACCTTCTTCCCTGATACACCTAAGCCATTGTCGAGGAGCCTCTAGGCACCTGACAGTCCACACTAGTCTCGGCCTCTACCTAGTCACGACAGCCATCATACTCAAAGACATTTAATGTTCCTTGGCCGAAAAGAAAACAGAGGGTTACTGATAAACTGTCAAGCACTTCTGAAACAGGCTGGAAAAAAGACAATGTGCGTACAACTTACTGATTTCCACAACTGGCCATGACCCCACTACCAACTTCAGCCTCCAGCACTGCCGACGGACAGTTTTTAGTTTCCTAAATCTCTTCACCTAGAAGGTCCCACCCCCCTCCCCAACAGGCTGGAAAACTCCCCTTTATCCCATAAAACCATCCTCAAGCAACTGTCCCTTAAACTGTGTGCGTGTGTGCGTGCACACCCCCCCCCCACACACACACACTGCATTCTGTGCTCCTAGACCTGTACCCATATTCATTACTGAATGTCCCAGACCGTATTGTGTAGTCATTAGTGCTGACATCTCTCCTGCTGGACTGGACGCTCCTGGGCACTGGATCTCCACAGCTGACCCTGAGTCTCGCACATCACAGGTGATGAATACGGGCTTACTGATCTGGACTTCAGTGTAGACAGGACAAGGACTATGAAGCCCCACACTGCACCCGGCGGGGGGGGTGGGGCTACAAGGCTATAAATGAACAGGACTGGGAGCCGGGATGTGAGTAGGGTGCCTTTGGGAGAAGAGTATGATCACAAACGTTCTGGGCTGGGAGGATGGAGAATTCGGTTCTGATCTAGGTCCTGCCACTGCAGCTTGGCTGTGTTAACTCTCTGGGCCACCATTGCTCTAGCTGTGAAATGAAACCATTTATTGGCTCAAATGAACCTGTATGTGGACTGCATAATCTAAGGTTATCACCGTCGCTCAAAATTATAGCTGGTGATGGAGAAACATGTGGAAATCAGAATGCCAGAGCCGCAGACTGAAGAAAAAGGCCCTCCTTTGTTATATTCCCAGAAGTCAAAAAATAGCCCAATTTTCCTAATAAACAGGCCATCTTCCAGTTCACAAACCTAAACAGGATTAGAGCTCAGCACCGCTCAACACCTCCCTCTTCTTCACTCCAAGGAATCCTTCTGGTCTCCCTGATCTCAAACCTGTCAGGATCTGCCCCCATCCCTTCTCCCAAATAAAATGAATAAAAATTTCAAAATTAAAAAAAGCGCTATGATTTTGAGGCAAAGACATCTGTTGCCAATTTAAGCAGCAAAGGAATACTGACAGCAATCCTGGGTCTTTAAGGCTTGTAAACAGACAGTCAATTAGCCACACAGGCCTGCTGGCTCACCTGGCCGGATTGCTTCAGGCCTTTGGAGGGGATTTTTAGCTTGGCTCACCACCCCTGCTTTCTTAGCAAAATTGCCAGTTCCACCAGTGACAGTGCTACCAATCAGCATGGATGTTACCTCTCTTTTTATCGGATCTTCAATGGATTTTTTAAATCTTTTAAATTCGGTGTACAAGTTTGAAAATTGACAGCATCTAAAATACACCGTGCATTAAAGCATGAGTAGCAGCTTGCATCTCCCTACACAGAATTCTAAAGCTGTAACCGGGAAGGGGGGCGCCTGGGTGGCTCAGTCGGATAAGCGTCTGACTTCAGCTCAGGTCATGATCTCATAGTTCGTGGGTTCAAGCCCCACGTCGGGCTCTGTGCTGACAGCTCAGAGCCTGGAGCCTGCCTCGGATTCTGTGTCTCCCTCTCTCTCAGCCCCTCCCCTGCTCACGCTCTGTATCTCTCTCTCTCTCAAAAATATCAACATTAAAAAAAAAATAAGCTGTAATGAGAGGGTGGGGAGTGGTATGGATAGATAGGTCACAAATATATTTTTTGAAGTAATACATAAATGTAAAATAATTAAACAAATGCAAGAAGTTGAAAACTGACCTAGATGAAATTATGTGCCAGTTTCTCAAAAGAGAAAGGGACGTCTTTGGCTAATACAGATTTATTCAGTTTTAAGACAACTCTTCTACATTTGTCACTGCTGAAATCCTGTGCCAGAGCAGGTACACATGGATGAAACTACAAACACACCTCTTCCCTTGCCTCCTCACAAACGCCTTACCAAAGTCTACTTGCTCTGTAAACAAGCAAATCAGGCAAACCCTTCCGCTTTTTATTTCACACCCCATGCCTCCCAAAAGTGACACCAGGTATGAGTCTTGCTCATAAACCCAATGACACAGTGTTTCATGTCACTCCAGGACCCTCTCTGCGACCTGTGGGGACCATCCTCTCCCCTTGCACAGGGAACCTAAAAGTCCTTTGAGAAGTTTGTGACTTTCTAGGATTCTGAAGTTGAGGGAAGCAACTCTGGTTACTAAAGAACAGAAGTAAATCACCATCCTGATAGCTATTCCCACAGTGCTTACAGGAGCACATCTTACGAAATAACTTCTTGGCTCCTAAGAAGAAACCGGGCTGGTTTTCTTAACTGGGTTTGGTGAGACGGAGCGCCTTCCACTGGGGCTGTTGAGCCAGATGATGACAGAGGACTATTACTCAATGGAATACATACTACACCGAGGAGGACACACCCAAGGGTTGCTGTCACCCCACCGGTTATCAAAAGCCCCACTAAAGCAGGCAATGTAGTAAGTTGAGGATATTAATTGCGACACCACACCGGCTTAAGAGGCCAGCCTTTGGCAACAGCCTGCCCTCTGACTTTTACTGCTTGTACTCTACAGATCACTGTTAGCAGCTGTCAGCTCTCAGAACAATCAGTTAGGGGAATAACCAGGGGGAGGGATTTAAGAAATCATCCACACCTGGGGTGCCTGGGTGCCTTGGTTGAGCCTTTCATTCTTTTTTTAATTTTTTTTTTTGATGTTTGTTTATTTTTGAGAGAGACAGAGCATGGGCAGGGGAAGGGCAGAGAGGAAGGGAGACACAGAATCTGAAGCAGGCTCCAGACTCTTGAGCTGTCAGCACAGAGCCTGACATGGGGCTCGAACTCATGAACCATGAGATCATGACCCGAGCCAAAGTCAGATGCTTAACCGACTGAACCATCCATGTACCCCGAGTGTCTGACTCTTGATTTCAGCTTGGGGTCATGATCCCAAGGTTGTGGGATGGAGCCCTTCAGTGGGCTCTGTGCTGAGCTTAGAGCCTGCTTGGGATCCTCTCTCTCTCCCCCCCTCTGCCCCTCTCCCCCACTCATATGCTCTAAATTGGAAGGAAGGAAGGAAGGAAGGAAGGAAGGAAGGAAGGAAGGAAGGAAGGAAGGAAGGAAGGAAGGAAGGAAAGAAAGAAGGAAGGAAGGAAGGAAGGAGGGAGGGAGAGAGGGAAGGAGGGAAGGAAGGAAGGAAGGAAGGAAGGAAGGAAGGAAGGAAGGAAGGAAGGAAGGAAGAAAGGAAGAAAGAAAGAAAGAGGGAAAGAAAGGAAGGAAGGAAAGAAAGGAAGGAAAGAAAAGAAAGAAAGAGGAAGGAAGGATGGAAGGAATAAAAAAGAAAAAAGAAAACAGAAAAAAGAAAGAAAGAGAGAGAGAGAAAGGAGGAAAGAAACCATCCACATCTTAAAGTTTAGGAGGTGGAACCAGCATCCCCTCTATTCTATGCCATTTTATATCAATACATCCCCCAAAATATGCGATCCAATCTTCTTTTTGCCCTTCCTCACTGAGCTGTAACTTACCATTTGTAAAAGGCAGGGTGTCTGTGTTTAATTCAAAACGATTCTGTTGGAAATGTGAATTTTTACCCAGGATATCCCTGTAGTCTATGCAGCCAAACAACGGCTAGAGTTTTATCAAGCACTTGCTATGTGCCATATAGTGCTGTACTGTGGTACCTGCCTCACCTGCATTATCTCACTTACCCCTCAATATAAACCCTGAAAATGTAGTAACAGCATGACCCAAATTTAAAAATAAGCTAGTTGACTACAACAATGCATATGACTTAGCCTACGTCACACATCTAGCGGTAATGGGTCCAGACGTCAGCAGTCAGCCCTGGTCTTAACCACTACGCATTATAGCAGCCACAAATGTTTCTGAATGAGGAATGAACCACACACAAACACACAAATGTACACAACCATGGCGGGGGGGGGGGGGGGGGGGTTGTTGGAGAAAGGAAGAGAACTATGATGAATGCATGAATACATTTTCCCTTCAGGCAGAATCTTGAAGAGTTAAACAATTGTTCCTCTATCGCAGGGCAATTAACTTCAGGCATGTGTTCCAACCTTCACCCAAAGCAGACAGATTCCATTGAGTGCCAGGATTTTTCAAAGTCAATTCCAACTTTGTTAGAGAGACTTGAGGGTTTTACCTTCCTCCCTATCAAGTGTTTACCAAAGACCTTTATTGTCTGGCCCCAATTTGAGAAGATAAAACAGACACCGTCTCAGACCATCTCATGTGCAAATGTTAATCCCATCATTTAGCTTTAAGATGAAAATGATCTTAAAAGAGAAAAAGAATGTTAACTGCACGCATCAAACCAAAGCAAACCAACCAAAGCAACTCTATTCCTAACATCTCACAGCAACAATATGTCACGTTCATTATAATTTTGGATCTGTAAAAAGCAAACAAACCAACAATTACAATAATAAGGTCTATAGTGCACAGGTTGCTTTTATAAGATAGGATAGTCTTATAATGTCTTTATAATAATATACTTATACAGTTATTACCAAGATGATAATTATTTGCCTTACTGCACAAAATTGTTTTCAGATCTTCTGATGACAATTAAGTCATTACAAAAGACAGATTTCACCTCACTGATCACTTCCAGGAAATCTCCCACAATTGCATTTAATAAAATAGATTATCTTAGATCCTTAGATTTCACCCTGAATTCCTAAGGTTGCTTATAAGCATTTATACTTTTTCTTTTGTTAATAATCAGTCTTAGGAAATGCTCCTTTTCTCCTTGATTAAAACATGATTTTAGGAGACGGAATTTCTATGGCAGAGCTGGAACATTACATTATCTCAAGTTAGAGTTAATTTTTAAACTGGAAATACGATAAAGGGACCAACAACCATGTTACCTTAATTAAATATTTTTGCAATATCCATTCTAGGGATTAAAAAAAAAAAAATGAAGGAGAAACCCAAAACACGCCTTGGGATATGAGACACAGCCACTGATGCAAAAAGAAGTTATAAAACAGAATTCCAGGTTGCTAACGCACACAAGAGAAGGATGTTAAATTGGTTAAAGTAATAGATAATAGATGTGCTACAAACCATCACATACTCAGAAATTATTGCGGGGGAGGTCGGGGGTGGGGGTGGGAATAGAAGCAAAAAAAAAAACAACTGGTTTTTTAAATGGTAACTATTAAAACACTAAAATTTTACCTTGTCAAATTATTTTTAAACCACGTTCCACTGAATTAGAATTGTGGACTGCTAAGGATAGAAACTTTCCCAGAACTGAGTATATGTTTAACCCTGGGACGATGTGGCAATGTCAACCACCCACAACAATCTGGGAAACAATGCGAAGCAAGAGAAGGGGCAGCCACACCCTTCAGAGGTGGGTTCTTACTTTGGTTTCTCATCCAACCATAATCAAGCCCTATTAGTTTTAAGTATAATCTCAATGTCCTTCCAGAGTTCAGGACCTCGGAGATGAACGCCCAGGTGGCGGCGCCTGGATCTGGTACAGCAAGTGTGATTCATCCGGGCCTGGGTCTGAAATGTTCTGAGTCTGTATTTTCAAGATGTAGGTATAAATTGCATCATGCTAAAAGTCAGAAAGGGAGGAAGAGAACAGTATATCTTAAAGGTGGAACATCCTTCTGGGGTTGGGAAGGAAGTGATTTCCTAACCTTTGAGTGAGATTTCTGACCACTTCTGGATAATAAATTCCTACAAATGCTAAGCTATGCTTTTTGGCTCACCCCACCGGAGTGCAGACTGAATATATAAAGACTACGTTATAGGCTGAGCTAGAAACAACCATCAATCATTAATCAGCCATGGGCAGCAGACTGGAAGTGATAACACACAGAACACCCACAGCTCAAGGTGTAACTCCACACCGCACTCCCCCCCCCAAAGCACTTACTTCCTCTGAGCTCAGCCTACCCCACCCAACTCCCAGGCTCTGTTCCTCTCCATTCCTCACAGCCTTCCCTTTTCTCTCCCACCACCACCAGACTTTGTTTCATCAAGTCCGTGTTTTAGCAGGGCCTCTGTGTGTTAACGAAGAGTTTCCATGTTTCCTCGTGCTAAAAATCTGACCGGTTTCACAATTCACAGATCAAGAAAAATAAATACCCAGGAAGTCAAGAAAATTTTCACACAGAGCATTTAACTGAGACTTCTTGAAATTCAGGGACTCCCCTGCAGTGGAGGGACAAGTTCACTGTGGGTCATAAACCCAGTATCATGCTCTGTTCCAGAAGAGTCAAGTAAGTGCCTCTGCAACAGGATCCTGAATCAAATAACATATAGGATCCTTAAAAAATATAAACACATATATGGATAGTTACACGTATATGTGTGAGTAAATATATATATGTATGTACGCACATATATGCATACACACACACACACACAGATATTATGTATGTATATACAGGCACATGGACTTCCTCCAGAATAGAAGGCTACTCAAAGATCTTAATTTCTTCATTTGTTTCCACCTGCTCAGAGGCATAAACAGGGCCCCGGTGATCTATTCCGCTCCCCAAATACAAACCTCTCCAACCTCATCTCCTTCCACTCAACCTCCTGATAGGTACAGCACAATCAAGTTCTTTCAGTAGCCAGTACTTAAATGCCTGGCTCTCTCTTGCCTTTCAGTGTTCTGCCAAATATTTTCTTTCCCCTCCCTAATCCAGGCCGGGTTACCTCTTGCCCATACTACAGGTCTTGATTTGAAAGTGGCCTTCTCCAAGAAACCATTCACGCATCACCCATTCAAACCCGACTTAAATACTCCTCCTCTGCACGCCTAGGACACCCTGTAGCTTAAATGCCGATGGACTGGTCTGTGTGTTCCCCTTGACAGAAAATGTCAAAGACACCAGGGATCCTTTCTTGTTCACTACACCTATAAGAGATATTATAAATGACAGGTTTTCAATAAATATTTGCTGACCTATATGTAAAGTTATTTGGTTTATCTATTGGCACTAGTTTTCCTGCTAACAAATGGCTTCCACCTATGGGCTGTAACAGACATTGTTTATATATTATTTTATGGCATTCTGAGTATTTCAGACAAATCTTACGATATATGAAGGTAAATGATCAGCAACAGGGAATTCTCCCAAGGTTTAGGATCCATCCGTAACACATCTTTCCTACCTAAATGGGTTAACTAGGGAATATCACAGAACTCAGGTAGCTATTTACTCTCATTTCCAAATTTTCATTTCCAAAAAATGTGGGGAAAAAATGGGGAAGGGAGAATTTCTGCTGAATAACTCTTCTCTATGGAAGCCACAGTACACAGTCATTCACTAAGAGAATGGCTTTGTTAGTATTAAAATAAGAGATTGCATCATCTACACTGTACTTTATCCAGTTAGCATAACACGTCCCAACAGATCAAATAGCTAGTCACCAAACAGTTAACTATTTCAAAATTTGGGTATCGATTTTAAAGAATTAAATTAAAATGCATTCAGTACCTCAGTCATACTGAGAACAAACCAGAGCTGTGTTCTTTCAGGAAGCGGATGGTCTCTCAGACATCAATTCCTCTTTTCCATTTGTTCTTGGATATACTCAGACTTCTGCTGCCATCAACGCACTGAAACTAACCCGTCCGGTCCACCCATGTCCCCTACGTGGCTCACTCAAAATGCTGGTCAGTTCTCTGTGCTCCCCTCACCAGCCTGGCCCAGCTGACTATACTCCTTCCTTCTGGGAATACCTTCTGCACTGGCCACCAGGGCCACCCTCTCCTTGCTTTCCTTCTACTTACTGGCAGCAACTTCACAGCAATCTTCCTGGTCCCGGTCGCTCATCTTCCAGACTTTCAAAGGTTGAAATACCCCAGGTTTTCATTTCTCTTCATTTGTCTTCTTTTGCTCATTCATTTGGTGACCCATCTGGTCTTGAACCAGTCCCCACCACCCCATTAATCCAAACACATATAGCCAACTGCCTACTTCACTTCACGAACACACACTGCAAATTTCAAATCAGAGTATTCCCTTAACCATCTCCTCCTTCCAACTCCCCAGGCCAAGTACTCGATGAGTATCTTCTTACACCAATATCCAATCTCCCAATTGGCCTTTCAGAACACCTGGAACATGGCCACCTCTCACGGTGGCCACAGCCACCATGGGGTGCCAGTGTCATCTTTCACATGATTGGTGTCATAGCATCCTGTTCCTGATTCTACCCATGTTCACTTCAGTCTTCTCAACACAGCAGCCGCTGTAACCTTAAAATGTAAATCTGACAGCACTCCTTGGCTCAAAATCTACTGGCTCACCAAACACCAAATTAAAGCCAAACGTACAATATATATAGTGATCTCTAAGGCTTTGCACCAGCTGGTGTCTGATCTCTGATCTCCCCTCCTGCAGCTCTTCCCTTTGCTCACTCTGCTCCAGTGGCTCACTCTAGCCACCTTGCCTCACCAACACGGCAAACACTCTCCTGCCTCGGGGCATTCGCACTTGCTGTTCGGTCTGCCCAAACATTCCTCCACTGCTCACTGAAATCCTTCCCTGGTCACCACAGTGAACACTGCATCCCCATTCCCTTCCTGCATCCACCGATGCAGCCCGTCGCCCCTCCACGCCTAGGTGCTACAAATTTTACTTACATCCTGTCTACCCCCACTAGCAGAGCAGCTCCAGGAATATAGGAACGACTGTCTACTTTGCTCACGGTTGTATCCGCAGTTCTTAGGACAGTGCCTGGCACAATGCAGGCATTCAATAAATATTTGTTGAATGAATGCATGGTGACTATGAAACCCTCGCTACACTTGGTGGGAATATCCGTTAACGGGACACTCTAGTGAACAGACTAAGAGTTAGTTAATGCAGACTAAGAGTTAGTTCTATTTCTCCTCATGTGGCCTAGGAATACAGTACTTCATCAAAAACCTCATTTCTAGAACTAAATAATGTGAAATACAAGGGACTTCATTTCCGAATACCAGGTAAATGGAGTTAGTACTAATATAAAAGTCATAGATGGGAAATTAGCAAGTTTTAATAGAAATATCAGCCACATAGAACCCTGGGATAGATGGTATTAAAAAAACAACAACAACAACTACTACCATTTTATAGCTGGCCCTATTACACAAAGAACTTATTAACTTTACCTGAGGGAAATCGCAGAAAAAAAATCACACCTACTTCTTAAAGTTGGTTGGGTCAACGAGATGAATAAGAAAATGGGCCATATCATATCTGCCCCCACCTTCCCTTTAGTGCCGGGCCCTTAAGAGCCCTACACACCCTTGGCTCTCTCCAGGTTGGTCTTTCGAATCACCCACTTGCTTTGGCAACGCAAAGAAGGCACTGATCTCACGGAATCGAGCTCACGCACCCACACAGCAATTGCAACCAAGCATGTCAGCCAGGACTGCTGATACTCGCTAAGCATTGGACGAAACTTGAGGAACTACTCCAGGATGAATTTTGCATTTATCAGCACTGATTTTGTATCTCCATTTACATGCTATCCTTGTAGGACTCTAATCTTCTCTTTTATTTTGCATTCCATACCTTCTACTGAGTGGTACGGAAATAATTCTGGGTGTCATATTCATGTATATTGCATCATTTCACACTCAAGTATGAGAACCTAAATTTCAGCTAACACTATCCAATTTTAACACGTTTCATGTGCCAAGCTGCATGATATTTACACCTCATTAAAACATGAGACAATCAGAGTGCTGTAATAAGAGAGGGCACTGTGTTTTCTTAGGGTTTGAATCATGCAAGGCGTTGGCACATCATGCAAGATGCATCTTCTACAAACTGGATGAGTTTTGAAGCTGGTATCTACAAGGTGTGCTCACCCTTGAACCTGCAAAACAGCTCCTCCCAGAATTCAACACATTTTACTGGCACTTCCCTGTGGAGTCACTGAGTCACAAAACCTGGACATTGAAGTCCCTTCTACCACTCACACATGAGACCCTCCTGGGGCTTCCAGATCGCTCTTAGGCGGTGCCTCTCTCACCATTCTTTTCCCTCCTTTTGTTCCCAAGCCCTCCGTTCTAGCTCAGGCCTCCCCAGCGCTCCACCCAGGACCCCAAATGCCCCGTAGAGCAGGTCTCTTAACCCCTAATCACTCCTCCTCCTCCTTGGAGCCTTCCCTACTTCCTACAGTTCTAGCAGCAATACGCCTCCATTCAAACCCTTCTGTAATTTCCCCAGTGAATGAAGAACAAAGTTCCTAAACGTCAGTGGCTCTCAAACCGTGGTTCACAAACCACCTGCAAAAGACCCCGGGGGCTGTCCACTACAAATGGGACTCTAGGCCCCCACCATGAACCTACAACATTAGCAAACTCTCTGGCAATTAGGGCCACGAACCATCTGGTCCCTACCAGAGGCTCTTATGCCCACTAAAATCTGAGTGCTCTTGAGTCTTGCAGTCATACAACACGGCGGGACACACCTGGCTGTGCCAGACAAACCAGCCCACATAAGACTGAAAAACAAAAACTAAAAAAACACAGGCTAGCTATTTGAAGGTAACAGAGAGCTGCCACAGCAGCCAGGACTTGAGAGGTCAAGATCCCGGAAAGACAGGAAAATGAGTCCAACATTCTCTCCCACGTTGCTCTTTGCGGCTTCTCTGATTCCCAAGCATCCCGAAGACAAGAGGCCACGCAGAAAGTAGCCATGGCTTAGAATACGAGAGAAAAAGCATTTGATTATCTTTGAATGTACAAACAAGAGAATAAAAGCCACCTCTAATTCTATCATCCTGAGACAACCAATGCTGGCATTGTAAATGTATTTCCTTCCGGTCTCTTCTTTTAATGTATATTCTCATGATCTCAGAATTTTAACTTATGAGAAAACTAGAACCTAAAATCATGAAGTGATTATCCAAAGGCTACATCATCCCTATTAAATATACGTGAAAACTATCTTTCCCCATTTACAACAGCCCAATCACATATGTTTAAAAAGAAAAGAAATAGGATATTCGCCAGAATTTTTTTTTATTGGTTGATAAAATTATAGGTTAAATTTAAGGAGGTCAATTCAAATCTTACTGTTCATAACGTAAATGTTTTCCCCTTGCCCTCGTGACTTATTGCCAGCCAACTTACGTTGGTATCCACCAAAGAGCAGCTAGGTTGAGAGGTCAGGTTCTGGAAGTCAAATATGTCTTGATTCAATCCCCATTTACTCATTACACAACCTCAGAGAGGTCAGGGCCTGGTGTTCTTAACTCCAAAATGAAGACCATAAAAGTGCCCCTGTGAAATAAGCATTCTGAGGACTAAACGAGATAATCCACAAAAACTCCCCAGCAAAGACCTAGCGCGTAGAAATCTCAATAAACACCACCTGGTAATGGCTGCCTCCTTACGAAACCATGACCTTCTTGACAACAGGCTTCATTTATATCTAGCTCATCTTTTTGTCCCTAGCATAAGGCAGAGTAACTGGTATGAAAAAGGAGATAGATAGATAGATAGATAGATAGATAGATAGATAGAGACAGATTTTTTAATCTGTTAAGAGGAAATTAAGGGTTGAAATAAAAACTTTATGAACATTTAACATAAGGTTATAACGAATATATTATGTGTCTGTATACACATGTGTATAGTCTGTATACTTAAGTGTTAATACACACATATACGGACTATTTACTTACAAAGCAAACCAAAAGATTCAAATATTCCATAATTATCCCCGAAAAATTTGTAGATTGCATTTTGGAGTGAGTTCTACCCCGGTGTACGTACTAACACTAGTGCTTTTCTTGGTTTTTTTGTTTTCTTTTGTTTCCCAATTCAGAGCACCACGAAATAGAAAGACCTTAAGTCAACTGACAACTTACTAAATCAAACAGGATCCCACAAACTAGCACAAAGATTTGGAACATATACCCTACTTTAAAATCCTTCTGTACAAAGGAATGAATTTATGTATGAATGAACTCTTTCTGCACAAACAGAAACAGTTCCTGTCAGGAGCCAATACCGCACAGCCAACGGCAAAATAAACTCAATCAAGAGAAGCCACATTCCTTTTTCACACTGAAGAGGAACTACCTAATGCTCTGCTACGCCCAATAAGGCATTGGTATTTTTGACCTAACAATACCTCAATGGAATCACACGTTGCAATGTTGGGAATAACGGAACTAGTTAAATGGCAAAATGAAATTACGGGTAACCAACAGATTTACTAAACAGCTGAAGAATTACTGTGGAGCTAACCGTATTCACATCTTATAGGTATGTTTCTCACCTGGGCAACTAACACCTGACCAGAGTGGTCCACAGAGGGAATGACAAACTGACCCACAGATATATTTTGTTTGTCCTGTGCCAAAAAAAGCCTGTGAGCGGTTTTCTAAAACCTGGGCAATGTCACATACAAAGCCAGATCTCCAGCTTCATTGTGAAACAACAAGAAAAAGCAACGAAAATCAGAAGATCTGGAAACCGTAGGTCTGGTCAGCCAAAACTGGGCAACCGGCTTGTCTTTGGGCGGGAGGCAGTCTCTACAACCTTCTGCCCTCTTCTCACATGTACTCCTCCATTTCCATTCCCGACACTGCCTGCCTGCCCCCTGCCGTCGGCTGTAGTCTGTAACTCTTGTTCCAAGTCCCAGTGCCCACCCTGGTCTTGAGTGTTCATTTCTGTAGCGTCTCTTCTAGTTTGGACTCTCTTGGCCTTCCACAACCGCAGGGGCTCCCGAACCCCACCTGCACAGGTTCAGTGTCCACGTACTAAATGAAAGAGCTCTTCACCTTGATCTTCCATTTATTTGCTGCTCTGAGTATTTCTCTCGTCTGTTTTCCTTCCCTCACTTCTCTTTGCATCTGCCTGTGCTGTTCAAAGCCAAAACTGGAGTGCTAAGTGAGAGAGAACAACTATCCAGCCTCTCTCTTAAGATGGAATGGGGGAAGGGGTTACATTCTGCGCCTCTATTAGAGCAAGGTCTGGAAATTCCACACAAAATCTAAACAGGTCCCTTCAGACCCCGAAACATTCCTCTCCTGTGTTTTCCTAAGGCTGAGCACTCAAAGAGGTCCACAACAAAAGGCTCCCAGGGCCTGGGGTGGAGCAGCTGGCTAGGAGCCTGCAGGAATAGCAGCTTCGACTCTCCCCCGCCCACTCTGGAAAGGACACTCAAGACAGAGGTACCGTAACTCATCCACTGAAATACGGAACAGCCGTCCCTACTGGAACAGCTCTCCTTCATTACTCATCACTCCGTACGAGTCAAAAACCAACTGTAGACAGGAATTATGGGGCACAGTCTGGTTGTTTTGTTTTTGTTTTTGTATGCGCTGCATGAGTGGTATAGACCAATGGTCCTCAAATTTTAGCCGGTACCAGAATCTCCTGAGGGACCTGTTACCATGCAGCTTCCCGGGTCCCACCCCCAGGGTGTCTGATTCTGTGCGTCTGGGATGGGGCCCGAGAATTTACATGTGTGAGTTCCCAGGTGATGCAGATGCTGAAAACGTGAGTTCAAAAACAGTGATGGATGATGCGATGCTGGGGGACCCATGTGTATGGGGCTGGGAAAGGGTCTCGTGAAAAATCGCAGCTTAGAAATGTCGGGTGTCAGGTCCAGTATTCCTATACTTATAGGTGCTCATCACGTGTGCTGATTAGACGGTACCCGACAAGAATGGAGAATTCCAAAATGGAGGTGGTCTTCACAGATCAGCATTATAGAAGTTCTCCAACCTGGCCCAGGGGTACTCATAACCAAAGCGCTTCATAACATAGGTCTCTAGACATCTTCCTCACAAGGAGGATGACTGTTGTTTCCACAGACGCTACTCACAGCCACCTCATCCGTGCACAGTTAGTGTGGGGCTCCAGCTGGAATCCTTGTTAAAGAGGTGCTCACAACATCAACAGCTATTACATGAAGGCTGGTCCACTCTATGTGGGAAGCTAGTTTTCTTGTCTGAAAGATCACATTCAAGGCAGTGTGACGTGACTCTCTTTATAACACTGTGATGTAGGGGCGCCTGGGTGGCTCCGTTGGTTAAGCATCTGACTTCAGCTCAGGTCATGACCTCACGGCTTGTGAGTTCAAGCCCCACGTCGGGCACTGTGCTGACAGCTCAGAGCCTGGAGCCTGCTTCGGATTCTGTGTCTCCCTCTGTCTCTCTCTGCCCCTTCTGTGCTTACTCTGTCTCTCAAAAATAAAGACATTAAAAATACTTTTAAAAAAACACTGTAATGTAAAATTACTCTGGGAACATAAAAGGCTATTCAATTAACACAGGTTAAAGTGGGAAACGCGCGCGCGCGCGCGCGCACACACACACACACACACACACACACACACACACACTGCTAAATCCAAAAGCACTGAAATTTCCCCTCTGCTGCAAATCTCTGAAAATAGGAAATAGAATGTTTCCTTTCACTAAAAGGTTTTCCTCAGGAAAGCATGATTCAGATTATCATAATCACCGCCTTTTCTGATAGATAACACGTAGGGGTTCTCCTCTAAAAGGGCTGACAGATTTTCTTCTTGGGGGAAAAGGGGAGGGAAGGGAGCATAGGTATGTGTCGCAACCTTCCAGGCTATTCTCATATAAGCCTACCTACCGTCATTTCTCTGACACTCTACCCTACTGATAAGTAATGCATTAAATGTTTAAAAATGAATTCAATTCTTACCTGTTGAAAATCACTCAATACACCATCTATTCTACCAAAAATATGATGGCTTTCTTTTCTAAAGAAAATTAGGACAGTCTTTCAATGCAGCAAAAATACTTTAAATCAGATCTATCTACAAGTTCCTTTGACTCAAACATTTTTTAAGTTTTCCTACAGAGAGCTTTCTAGTTTTTACAACCTACTGATCTGCATTCTAAGGAACTGTTTTGCTCTAATAAACACAACTGCATTTGCCCTTCTGATCCCAGGTTAAAAACTGTTCAATCAGCCATTTGATGTCAAAGAAAACAAACTAGGCTAAGTCCACTTTCACAAAACCCCTATTCATAGATGAATAAACAGCTTCAGAAACTGTAGCTCCCAGCAAAATGTGCCAGGAAAGAACAATACCGGGAACAAAGCACGTGACCGCAAAAAGACAGATTTCCTCCTCTATTTAAATGACAAGAGAGTAATCAGGATGAGGGGAGAGTAGGAGCTCTCCTAACCCCAGGAGGAAAAAAAATGAAAAAAAACAAAAAACAAACGCACTAATATACCTCACGATTTCAAATATAATTTCAGAATGATCTATCAGTGAACCAACTCCATCTAGAACTTGCCCTCTCCAATGCTGGAGCCACCAAAGCCTTAGTCCAAAATACCATCATCTCTAGAATGCCTTCCAGCTGGCCTCCCTAAATTTACTTCTGCCGCAAATGCAAATCAGATTTGTTACTCTCCTGCTTTCCACAACAACTAGGAAAAACTCCAAACAGCTGACCAAGATTGAGGAGCCCCTCCATGATCTGGCCTCTGTGTTATCTCTTACCCCCTACTTGCCCACCACCCCACCATCCTTGTTCTTCAGGAGGCCACCACACTTCCTTTCCTCAAACACTCCAAATTCATTTGCACCTCGGGGCCTCTGCAACAGCTGTTCTTTCTCCCCTCTAATTTTCCAATTGTTGGTTCCGTCTCATCATTCATGCCTAAACGTCATCTTCTCAGAGAGGCTGCCCTGATGACACCATTGAAAGAAGTCCCCCACCCAATCACTTCCCTTCATAGCTTTACTTTCTTCTTTGCACTTATCAGTAGTATTTTCTCATTCGTCTATTTTGTTGTGGTGGTCACTGTCAGCCCCATAGTTAAAGCAGGGGTCTAACTCATCCCTGCACCTGGAACACAGCTGGATTTCCAGCACCTAGAATATGTGGAACTTGGTAGGTCCTAAGTAATTATTTGTTGAATGAATGAAGAAATACTTTTTACAACAGCATGGAACTGTCATCAAAATAAGTATTCCTTCCGCACTGTTGCTCCTAAGCTCTTCTCAAGAAAGCGACTACAAAACCATTCTATGATACCCTCTAAGACCTACAAGGTCCTCAAAGGAGGTGAAGGAGATTGTCCAAGGAAACATGAGGAGAAGACAGAAAATGTAGTTAATTTAACAGACCACCTGTGTACTGAAAGGGCGGGCCTACGCCAGCCGACTCCATCTTGTTCTGTGTCCTTCACCTTGACCACACCTCCTCCCCTTGAGTACCCCCCCCCCTCACCTGCCTAACAGGACTCAGACCCTTCCCCAGGACCCTTCCCCAGCCAATCGGCTGAGGCCACAGCCATTACCTCACCAACTGCCCCCAGGCCCCAATAAAACCTTTGTCCTTTTGAAACTCGCTCTCTTTCCCTGGTATCTCACCGCTGCGTCGGTGCAGGTAGGGGATTGAGCTCGAGCTAGCTCAAATAAAGGCTCTTTGCTTTTGCATCGGACTCGGCTCTCTAGTGGTCTTTGGGGATCACGAATTCTGGGCATAACATGTACCAACAAAAGGGACCACCTATGTCCTATGGAATTGTTGTGAGTTATTAGTAAACATGTGAAAAGTTGACTATCAGCCACAACAGTGTTATATATTCAAACGAAAATAATCCAATTATACTATATATTAGCTTGGAGTTATTATGGATTAATCATTAATAATAAGCATATGAACACATATATGCCGTGCATTCGCTATACTGCCTCTTTTATTTATAACTAAAATCCTATGTGTTGGTTATTATCAGTCCCATTTTACAGATGAGAAAACTAAGGCAGCCTTGAAGAAGAAAAGTTACTTACCCAAGCTTTAAAACCAGTTAGTGTTAAACACAGAACATGAATCCAGTTTTATTTTACTCCAAAACCTATATTATTCACCATAGCTGCTTGACATTCTCTCTCAAAGCAATTAAAAGGAAGACACTATGAATAATCAAAGGCAGCAGGAAATGTGTGTGTGTGTGTGTGTGTGTGTATGTCCCTGTGTATGATTCTACCAAGTAGAAATGATAATTATACCACATAGACAAAAAAATGCAATAGGACGCTCAAAATAAAAATTAGATTAGAAGTGTCAAAAGAAGAAACGATGCATTCTATTACTGAGTTGCATTCTGAAACAATACAACACAATCAACAAACTACAATAAAATAAATAAATAGCCGTAAGTGTCTCAAATACTAAAAGGTCAGGTTCAAAATATGCAGTGTCCTGCTTAAGCTGTGTAATTTCAAAAAGAAAGAAAAGGCCTGTGTCCTAGGAGTATAAATCCTAAGGGGAGAATCAGGAAACACAAAAGTTAGAGGCTCTCTGGAGCTGCCCCTTCCCACACTTGTCGAGGAGAAAACAGTACCCACCTTGGCCAGAGGAGAAGACAGGTATAGAGGGAACAACAGAATAGAAGCCTGTGGAGTCTGGTCCCAATTCCTGGCCTTTGACCTTGGACAAGTGATTTAACATCTAAAAGCCAAGATGTCCTCATCTGCTACAGAGATATGCCTTCACTGAACATCTCTCGGGCTTGTGAAAAGACGCAAAAAAGAACAAACGTGGAAGAGCTGTGCAGAGCTTACATAAGCAAAACTTGCCTTATTTATTAAAGGCCAAAATGATGGCTAAGCCTGGGGTGAAAACTCTAGAAATATTGCGAAATGAGAGTAGAGAGGGAAATCAAGGTGAGAACACAAATGTCCCAGAGCCGGAACCCAAGAGGCTAGGAATGGTCAGTCAACACTGGAGGCAGCGACACAGAAGTGTGAGGCAGAGAGGACAGGCCCCCACAGCTCTCTGCGATGATGCGGACGCAGAAAGGCTCACCTGTGAGCCTCGAGCACGAAGAGGTCACTCCCAATCTCAATGGAAACAGACGGAGACACCTGGCCTTGGCACAAGACACACTTTTAAATTATGAAAACTGCTCTGGTTATTCCCGAAATAGCATTCTGTGTCATTTTCTACCAATTATGCAATCTCCCCTGGGATCTGCTAATCCTGACAAACCCCTGTGTGGTCAGAGACTATAGGACCGGCTACAAGGCCACCCATCTTCCAATGTCCCCCTGGCGATACTGACAAACTTGAGCCACAGCGCCCACCGACCACCTCACAACGCCCTTCTTTTGAAAAAGACAAAAACAAAAACAAACAAATGTTGTTACGAGGACCCTTCGAGGCCCAAAACGTAGGTAAGAAATCCCAGGGGAAGTGTCTCACTTAGTTTGCAGACAAGGACCCGATGCTGTTGCCAGGTGGTGCTTATGAACAGAAGCACACCCCTGGCGTCACCTTTTTGCTTTCAGTAAGTGGCCAAGTGAAGCATCCTCAAACGAAGCACCGTCCTTCAAGGACTTAAAACCCACGGAGCCCCTGTCGGGTCGGAGAGCAGAACCCAGCAGCAGAGTATAAAAACGTGCTCGCGGCCACGTGCCCGGGCAGTGCTCCTTGAACCGTAATGAGCACGCGAGTCACCAGGAGATCCTGTTAAAATGCAGATTCCAATTCAGCAGGCCTGAGCTTCTGCATCTCTAACAAGCTCCCGGGCGAGGTGGCCTGCTCGTCATGGACCGGGTGCCAGACAGCAGTCAACACCCGACAGCACGCGAGCCCTAACGCCGTGCTCGCTGGAAGTCCAGCTACTGTTTTTACAAAGTTGAGAAAACACAGTTTGGATTTCTTTACCCAGAGAAGGTTCATGATACTGGCAAGAGACATCTATCGCTCGGCCAACCGAGCTGCTTCCCGATCTGCTGGCAAGTCCTGCCCTGGTTCCTCGGAGCGGTCGACGAATGGCAGGGAAATCTCTTCAGTACTGACTGGTGCCCCTGAATGGTAGGAGTCAACCCTCTGACAGACCTGACCGCTCAGAGAGAATAATTTATGACCTGCAGCTATAGAATAAGAGAGAGGAAGCAATAAAAACGAGTGGTAATTTACAGAGAGCTTACGTAGACCATACAATCAGGGGTAGGACTGGGACACAGCCCCCAAGTTTGATTCCAGAGCCCACACTCACCACTGAACTCCACTGCCCTGGTGCAGGCCATGAACACGATGAAGTCGTGGAGGAAACAAGAGGGCTGTTGAGCCCCGTCACTTATAAATAGGGGACCCTGAGCAAGTTCTCTGTCTCCCTCTCTCTGCTTTAGTTTCTTCGTCTTTACCATGGGTTAATAATGGTTTGTATACCTCATTGGGTTTCCTGAGAATTATGAGTCCAAACAAAGCACTTAGCATAGCGTCTGACACATAGTAAGTGCTTCAAGAAGTGTTTTTCTATTATTATGAGTAAGATAACTCTATGGCTGGAGCCCAGGAAATAGACCAGAACCAGGAAGTGTACGCAATGAAGTGAAGGGTTTCTGACCTCTGAGGGAGACATACAGCTCTCGAAAGGACCTCCCTTTTTCAATGACCACAGAGGCGAAAGGGAAAAGCATAACCTAATTGAAATCAGGGTTATGGGAGGAACCGACCTCTAGTATGACGGCAGCAGCAGGGGCCTAACGGCCTAACACTGGAGTTGACCTACAATGTACCCGATCTCTACAGATAATGTTGAAATTCTAGCCCCTCCAGGACCAAACATGGACAGACACCACAGGGAAGAACAGTGTACGTGGCCAGATTACAGAGAATGAGCAAATGTCCTGAATCCCACAGGCTCAGACCTTAAGCAAGAAACCCCCTTTACTCTTGGCTGGTGATGGGGAAACGGTGCCCATGCAGAGCCAGAAGCTGGCCAAAGAGACTTCTGCTCTGCAGCTAAAGCTGGGTCGTGCTCCCTCAACACACTTATTGAGAACCTGCCCCTTCCATGCCAAGCCATGAGCAATGGCACTTATGGGAGAAACCAGTGGTCCTTCCTCCTTGTTAAAGACATTCCCCAGTGACCTGAAAACAGAAACACCACTTGGGTAGCTGCATTTCACCATGCAACTCCTAACATTTAAATCAAGCTTAGAGACAAAAGACTTCATATAACTTACAGTTATGACCAGAGAAAGTTTACCAGGAATGACAACAGAACACTATTTCTAAAACAGGACTGACCCACGAGCTTGACAGAAGTAGGAAATTATGACATGTAGCCTCCTTTGAGAACTAATCTATAAAGATCAGTACATATAAATTACTGTGTGTTAGACACCACTGGCTTAAGTTTACCTGCCCCTATTCTCCCCTCCTTCCTTATTGAACAAACTCCAATTTTTTTCAGGGCCACAATGTACCCAACCGAAAAGAACTACAGTGACTGGCCTCCCCTGCAGCACGAGGGGGGCTGCATGATAGTTCTGGCAAGTGAGACATAAACCAGAAGACCTGGCTCCCAGCGGTCTTTTGCCTCCTCTGGGTCTCCTTTCTCCTGCCTGGAACAAAGGGGGCATGGTCCTGGAGGTGGAATAGCCACCTCGCCACCTCACACTAAGGCATTACGCATGAGGATGAACTCCACTTGTGGCACCACGTGCTAAGAACAGCTGAACAGGACGGCAGAAGGAGCCCGGGCCTCTGACCGCACGGCAGAGCCCCCGCGCGCTCCTGAATCCTCGTCTCCAGACTTCACTTGCACGAGAAAAGCAACGCTCCCATTTGGTTAAACCCCTGTAAGTTGGGTTTTCAGTGGTGCACACCTGACCCTACTCTCACCTGATACACGTTGTAAAAGATCGTTTGCTTTGCAAAAGCCTTGACTGAATTATTTGAAAGACGAGGTGCCATGAATTGTGAATTAATTTGATTTACAAATAACCCTCCTGACATACACCAAATGGGTAGGATAAGACACACACATCCCAGACAACTCTCCTCCGTTAACATGACTTTAAGAACTCACACGGTGAGAATCCTGGAGGTCTGGTCATCAATGTGGTGAAGACTCTGAAAGTCCTCTGGGAGTGACCCTGGGAAGAACCCCCTGAGAAGATGAAGTAAAGCCAAAGCACCCAGAGTCAAATGCTGCTGTCACTTCCTCAGGTACCTAACCTTTCTGTGCCTCGGTTTCCTCAACTACAAAATGGAAATAATAGTTCCTACCTCAAGGGGTGGTTATGCAATATTCAATGAGTTAACACTCATACAATGTGGAGACCGGAGCCTGACCTACCGCTGGGATTTACTGAGGATCTACTAATATCATGATAAAATTGGTGACAGTATAGCTAAAGACTAATACAAATAAAAATTATAATAATAAAAGCCAAATGAATTAATACATTCTATACGCATAAACCTTTCTTCTAATGCATGCACCTGCTGAATAGCGTCAACATGAAATCAAGCTGTCAACTGTGGTCGGGTTTAGACAGGGTTAAATCCAAGGTTTTCTACAGGGCTCACAACCACCATACCATACTCATTCAATACCAAGAGTGGCAAAGTCTACATGAAGAACTGCTTATCAGTAAGTAGGATGTATTTATAAAGTGGGGGGTGGGGGGTGGGTAGAGATGTTAGCAAAGACAGCTAAAAATAGACGCATAAGCAAACAAGTCTGCAGAAGCCAACAGTTGATTGAAAAGTCAATACTTTGACAACATTACTATGAGAAATATTCAAGTAATGCATCACGCAATTTGGGAGAATGTAGCCTCTTGTGTAAGCGTAAGCCACACTTGCACTTTTTATCTTTCCTAGATTCTAACACGGAAAGCACCCAGGTCATTCTATGAGGCTGTACTTAAGTGTCCAAAAGGGCACAAGCATTCTGTATAAAGTTGCCACATGCTAACCACAGGTATGTAACTTAATCAGTATCCAGAGCTCCTGATACCAAGGTATTGAACTGCTGATAACTGCCCTTTCAGGTCAGTAGGAAACTTTCTCTAGATGAAAGCAATCTCAAGTCATAACGTCAAGGCAACTGGAGACCAAAAACCTTTTAATCTGCTCTTCCTTTTTAGATGCTAAACAAACATAACAGGATGTGAATTTACACTTCTCCCAATCCCAAGAGGCCCCCCTCCAAAGAAAGACACCAATCTTGAGGGTGTGAAGATCTCACTCCATCATCTTCCTGTGTGCCTGTTACCATTTTTCTAGTTGTACATTATCAAGTAGGCTGGCAGAAGCTGAAGAAAGCCAAAGAGCGATAAACTGTAACCCTTTCTGTAGCCCACGAGCAGTACTGTCCAACAGAAGTATACTGCAGGTCACAAATGTGAGTCACAGGTGTAATTTTCCATTTTTTAGGAGCCGCAATTAAGAAGATAAAAATAAACGGGTGAAGTTAATGTTAATCATACATTTAATGCAATGTATCCAAAATACTCACTTCGGCATGTGGTAAGTATAAAAAACTGAGATAATTTAAATTATTTTTTTACACCTCGGCTTCACACGCATGTAATTTTACACTTATGACGCACTGCGATTCTGACCAGCCCACTTTAAGGGCTTAAGAGCCACATATGACTCTACAGGACAGAACGGCTCTGGAGGTCAGCAGCCGCTAAAATCATCCTTTTCTTATGCTGCTTCTATAAGGGACACCAAGGGAAAAGAGACCAACCAACTGCATCCTGGCAGGTCACCAGGTGGGGAATCTGGTGGTGTCCTGGAACAGGGAAACACGCCCTACTTCAAAACAGGGTCTGGGAACTTACAGCTTTGAAGTTGCGTTTTGTGCCAAGCCCTGGCAACGCTCTTTACTCCTCCCCCAGGCAAAGCCAGTCACCAATGCACAAGTATGTGTTGTTTGCATCCTCGTTTTAAATGAGAGCCCTGGAAATTCTGGTCCCTGGACAAACCTCTTCTCTGGAGACACTGTATCCCTCTCCTGCTCCACTGGGATCAGGATACCCCACTGATGCACGCCATGTGTCCCATACAGGGAGGGACACCCATTCCCACGTGGTCTGTGTGTACTTGGCAGGCATGGGAAATGAGATGTAAGAGATGACCAGTTTCCTTCATGCCCCAGCCATGAGACGGTCTGAAAGGCGACCTGATCTTACCAGTATTACCTACCTCACAGGCTTACTGTGATCACCAAAGGCAATAACAGAGAGAGAGTTCTTAGCAAACTGTAAAGCGCTATACAATTCTAGTTAGTATTATTGAGAAAGGGCACCATTCCTCACCTGGAAGAGCAGATAGAAGAAAGAAAAAAGAAACAGTAACTTGAAACAAAGAGATGTTAAGCCAGGGGTGGGGGGGGGGGGTGGTGAGGAACCCATAAACACAGTGGTTGTTCTTGCGGGCTTTGTTTCTTTGGAAGAGTAGAAGAGGCTTGAGAAACCTCCATCACTCTTCCCTGGAAATCTTGGGAGGCACTAAAAAGTAAGCCAGACCTCTGGGTAAGAGCTTCTACCCCCGCTCAGTCACCTATGACCTCCCCACCCCACTGCTTTTCCTCGTCCCAAATACCGTACAGCTCAGGACAGTGATTCTGAACAGATCGCCTCTTCCCAGGGTCTAAATGTGGCCTAGAAATGCAGCGCCACAGGGGGTCCTGGCACCTTGGAGCAAAAGTCACCGAGTCCCGGGGAGTCTGGCTCAAGGCTTCTCGCCGGCGGGAACGCCTCCGCGTTGGCTCCGGTGCTGCCCTGTCGCCTTCTCCAACAAAAACAGAGAGGCTCGGCGAGCCGCCCTCGTCTCCCTTTACCTGTCCAACCGCCCCGTCACGCCTGCGAACTACTCCGAGCGGGCAGGCGGCATTTACGAGGTCCGAGGGGAGTCACCCACACAAAGGCGCCTTGTGCCTCTCCGCTCCAGGACGGGCAGCCTGGGAGCGGGGCACCGCACCCCGGCAGGGAAGGCGCCCCCAGCCCGGCAAGTCCCGAGATACGCACACCCTCCCTCCACAGAAAGGCCATCTCCACTCCCCGGCTTAATGACGGGGCTCCCCTCGGCTTGCCACAGCTCGCACCCCAAAGGCAGGCACAAGAGCTAGGGGGTGCACAGGCCACTCCGAAGAAGTTTGCATTGCCACCGCACTGCGCTCTGCACGCGTCTCGCCCGCTGGAGCGACTGAGCACCCCCAGGCCCCGGCTCCCCGCCCACCCCATCACTGGGCCGGAGACGCGCTCCCCCCACCCCGGACCCGCTCACCTCTAGTCCAGTCCACCACTTGTTTGGGGCTCCACTTGGTCACGGGTTCCATGGTAAAGGGCTCTGCTCCCAGCTGGGCTAGAGTCGGCGGTTAAAGTCTGGCTACCAGGGCCGGCTGCCCCTTCCCGGGAGGGCGCGCCCCGCGGCTGGTCCCCGCGCGCCGGAGCGCCCCGTCAAGGCTCCATGGCCGCGGTCAGCGGGTCATCCCAGCGCGGCTCAGCCTGGACAGCGCGGTCCCCTCCCCGGCACCCGGACCGCCGCGCGGCTCCTCCTCCAGCTGCCACCGTCCAGCTGCAGCTCCTCCTCCTCCCCCCCCCGCCGCCGCCGCCGCCGGGAGCCCGGGCACAGCTGCCGCTCCTGGACGACGGCAGCTGCGGGGACGCGGGGCCGTGACCCCAGGCTCCCCTGGCCTCGGCTCGGCGCGGGACCCTTCGGGCCCAGCTGCTCCCGGCCGCTCGACCGCGCCGATCGCCGGGACCGCTTCCTCGGGTTCTCCGGCCGCGCGCTCCGCTCCCCCCTCCAGCTCCTCCTCTTCTGCGGCGTGCTCTCCCGGGGTCTCCGCTCCGCGTGCGCTGGCGTCCCCGAGCCTTCCCGGCCCCAGGTCCCACCTCCTGCGCCTCCCTCCGGGGCTGGACTTGGGCTGGGAGGAGCGCGGGGCCGGCGCGCTCGGGTTACAAAGTTTCGGCTCCGGTCGCTGCTCTCGGAATAAAAGAGGGGCGGGGCCGAGGACCCTGTGAAACTCGTGGGAGGGGGTGGTTCCGCCCGAAACGGGCGAATCCGGTTACTTTCCTTCTCGGAGCCTTTCGCTCACACTGCGAGAGTGTCCCGGGCCCTACTTTCCTTTTCAAGGGGCGGGTTGTAGATCTTGCGTGCATCCCGGAGAGCCCGTTGGCTTGGGTGAGGCCCGGGTCCTATTGGTAGCAGAACAATCTGTCTTGGCCTGAGCAACAATACACTACAAAAAAAAAAAAAAAAAAAAAAAAAAAGTAGGATCTGCATGTTCTGTTCATTTTCAATGCTTTGCATCAGAATGGCTCTGCGATTAAGCCTTTCTCACTTTAAATTTCTCAAGGCAAAATTATTTTACTTCATACTTTGGGTGACATTGTGACAATTAAATTCATTTTTTTAATGCCCTAAACGCCAGCCCAATGTTATTTTGTTCTGGAAAGACTTTGGCCCTCCGTGTATATGCGTTTTCATCCTTTTACTCATTCTGAAACCAAGTCTTCCCTGTGGAACATTCAAGGCCAGTGTCTAAGAGCAATTATCTCTCATTTCAACTCTGGACATGGGCCAAGTTCTCAAGTCCCATGAATCTTGCCTGTAAGATGGTCCTTGGGGACAAAAGGGCCAAGGCATTTGAAGGTGCCCAGCACAGAATGTTTGCATGGAGGCAAAGCCAGAAGAGGCGGGAAGGAAATGGCCTGGCTTCTGGGGCCTGGGGAGATGGAGGTAGTCACTTCATTTTCAGCTTTATCCCACCCTTATCTGAAATGAAAAACCTTGGCCCTCTGTGTATCCACTCCCATCCCCTTCTGGTTTTCTACTTAGGTCTTGGGTCACAGTCAGGGGCCACGGGGCTGTCACTCGCAGCAAGCACCCAGGGATTGAAGGCCAGCCCCCACTCCAGCCCTGGGCTAATGGAAAGCAATCACTTTCTGATATGCCACCGGAAAGACTGCCCTCCTGTTACTCTGAGGTGCTTGGCAGGCTGGGGTTGGTGTGGTAATCACTGCCTCGCAAGACTCAACGCACTTCTTTCTGTAATGCTGCGGCAATATTTCAGCTTCGCAGCTAAAATGAATCATAATAAATTGGTAGCTTTTAGCATTATTTATTGTTGTATTATCATATTCATACTTGCAAAGTGAGCTAATGCTCATTTGGATTAGTCATCCATCTTGAAGGAAAGGTTGCTAGCCAGCCAAAAAAAACACAAAACACAAAAACCAAAAAAGCAAGCGCACGACTGCAGAGACTGACATCGGGAGGGCCCTTCCACATTTCATGGGACTCAATCTGCGGCCAGAATGAACCCTACATGGAGGGAAAATCCTCAATGTGAATATTTACCTCTCCTCCTTCAAGCCTCCCCCTCAACACCCTCCCCAGCCTGAGTGAGCTCATAGACATTCTTTTGGCACTTAATGATTCTTACCTTCAATTATGATTATTTATTCACACCTTCCCCTGGGAGACTTAACCCCTCGAGGGCAGAACCTACCCGATATTATGTAGAGCATGCTCTCCTCTCCCTTCCTATCACCTAGCTGGTACCACCTCACACAGAGTCCAAGGTGTGGTTAGTATTTATTCGTTCAATAAATATCTGCGAATGCCTCCTATGTGCCAGCCACTGCTTTCACTAAGTATTTGTTGAATTAGTGTGATACGTACTATTTATACAGGTCTGTTGGGATGCCCATGTTGGAAAGGTGGCGGCAGCGGACCTACGCCTCTTGTACACTGAGATGAGCTGGAATAAGAGGGGAAAAAAACACCTAAAAAAGTGAAGCAACATCAGACCCACCTTCCACGCAACTTATCTATAGAACTGAGGAAACACAACCACACAGATAATGCAGTTATCAGATACGATGATTTTTTTTTTTTTTGAGCAAGAGTTATTGGCAGACTACGAAACTTGTCAAAGGAAATGACAAGCTTCCTGGTAGAGTAAATGACCTTCAAAAAAGATGACCTTTTTAAACTTAATAATATCACTTGTGAACCATCTTTATGGCAGAAAGTAGGGAGAAGGATTTTGACATTTGTCATTAGAGTCACTAGAAGATATAACCAGTCATCTCCGCACCTTTTGTTACTGTGATCGCCGTATGGTGCCGTCTTTAATTATGATTAGGAAGACCATATAATTTATCTACAAGCCAGGATATTCCTGAATCCTGAAGGGGAGCTATCAGGGACAGCTGGGTGGCTCAGTCGGTTGAGCGTCCGACTTCCCTGATCCCACACAGTTCTTGAGTTTGAGCCCCACATCGGGCTCTGTGCTGACGGCTCGGAGCCTGGAGCCTGCTTCGGATTCTGTGTCTCCCTCTCTCTCTGCCCCTCCCCCACTCATTCTCTCTCTCCTCTCTCTCTCTCAAAAATAAATAATAAACATTTTTAAAAGTTTAAAAAAAATAGCTCTAAAGGGGAGCTATAAAATTGGGTCATGGGGTCCCTGTAATTATGAAGAAAAGTCAAGTGTTAATGATTTTGCCATAGAATTTAACTTGATGTTTTTCACAATGTTTTCAAATTCATTTGCCTTAGTCATTACTGGGGAGTTAAATCTAAAATTCTGAAAGTCAAGCAAGATTTTGCAAAATTTCATCCCACTGAGTCAACCCACTGACTGTACTCAGTACATAAATACATCATGGCTAAAGAGGAAGGCCATGCTAAGATCTCTAACCCAGAAGAGCAATTAACTATCTAAATGAATTAGCATTCTGTTTACATTTCAAGTCCTGAAGGCTAATTACTATTTAAATAAGGCCTTCTACTTTAATTACAGCTGTTAGCATGTGAAAGTTTTTGGGAGACTGCCTTCCTGTCTGAAATGCAAACTTGAAGACAATCAAAGTCACTAATGGCACATAACAAAGGCAGAATTTTAGGTAAATAGCCTTGGAAACTGAAGTGTGTACAAAAAGATCATTTATAAATTTGCCAAGTTTTCTTCTCTGCCAGCTGCAATCCGTAGCTATGCTATCACACTGTAAACGCATGCACGGTACCAAAATGCATAGCATTGCTATAGCATTGCACAGCATAGCTATGCTGTCCTCTTCAGTAGCAGAATTACTCATTTGGGCCTTGATGTCTATGGCCAGTTCATGACACGTAACAAGTACCTGAGTAAATCCTTTTCTAAACTGAATTGAATTTGTAGAACTGATAACTAAAACCCAAGTCTCGCTTTCTCTTCCAGCTCCTTCGTTTTTCTGACTTTGGGTCTGCTGGCACATGGAGGTCATTTAATTGACCAATGAAACATTTATTCAGTACTTGGAGGGCACTAAACTAGGCACAAGGAAGAATCAGAAACAGATGCCAGTAATATTTACAGATCAAAGTCATCACACAGGGTGACTGGGTGGCTCAGTCAGTTAAGCGTCTGACTCTTGGTTTCAGCTCAGGTCATGATCTCAGGGTTTCTGGGTTCAAGCCCCACATGGGGCTCTGTGCTGACAGTGCAGAGCCTGCTTGGGACTTTCTGTCTCCCTCTCTCTCTGCCCCTCCCCTGCTCACGCTGTCTCTGTCTCTCTCAAAATAAATAAATAAACTTAAAAAAAAAAGGCATCATATGATTTTCTAAGGGGGGGTAGATTTGTCCAGTAGTTTTATCAAAGGAAAGTATGCTGCTAGACCCAGACAAGAAAGTTTTAAGGGCCGATATGATACTAACATTTTGAGCTAGTCCATATTTTATTAATTTCTTTTTTTAATGTTTGTTTGTTTGTTTGTTTGTTTGTTTTGAGAGAAAGAGAAAGACTGGGGGAAAGGTAAAGACAGAATCCCCAGCAGGCTCCATGCTGTTCACACAGAGACTAACATGGGCCTCAATCCCACAAACCTGGGATCGTGACCTGAGCCAAAATCAAGAGCCAGTCGCTCAGCCGACTCAGCCACTGAGGCACCCCCATATTTTATTAATTTCTTAATTTGAGAACTAAGGCTGGAACTCTTTGGATTAGTGGTTATCACTACAATTTAGTTGATAAACAAGGAAGTAGCAAAAATAAGGAAGCTTTTAAACAGTTTATTAATCTGGCAAGACCCAGTCTCCTTCCCCAGTCCAAAACACTGTTTCTAAAGAATGAAAGAAAAAAATAAATAAATAACACAAGCTACTCCAAAAATGCAGCTTTATCTTACCATCAGAGGTCCTCTTAATTATTGTTTTCTTCCCATCCCATTGCCTTTACTATTTGCAGAACATTCCAAATTATTCAGTGTTTCCTTCGCAAATAATTGTCTCATGAATGTCTCTTGGGTTATCTTTTATTTGAGCGATCCCATATAATTCTGCAAAATGCCGCCTGGGAAATATCCTGCATTTAGAGCTAAGCATTCTTATCTATGACATTACCTCACTGCAAAGTCATCAGTTAACTAAATTATCCAGGCTGTTGATGATCTTGTCTTTCGTTCAACTCCATTTGGTCTGAATTCTTCGCACCACAGTAATGTAGTTATTTTCCTAAATACCCAGGCTCCCCATCAGATAATTCAGGTAGTAAAGTCCTCAAACTTTTGTTTTTGTTTTTTTTTTTTTTAAGTCTCACGAGTGCTGCCCTACTTATTCGAATTCTTTTGATCATTCAGTTAGGTTAATTAAGTCATCCTACAGTAGGAAAGCTGATATTTGGCTTTCTTTTACTGAACCCTATCTGTTAACTCGGAGATCAATGTCAATTGGATAAATGTTCAAAAACCTCACCTATCTTAAATCAGACTTGGAGGTGTTGACTACACTTTTCTAACACAAAAGAGAAACAGTGACACCGTTAAATCCTATTTTCCAGGATTTATGGCTGTTATTTTTGAAGAGCTGTTACATGAAGCAATATCCACAAAAGAGTTGAGCCTCCTTACCCACAAGGGCTAAAGCCACAGCTAACAAAGCAGTATGCTATAGACAAAGAAGGAACCATCCATTCTGCATTTCCCCCACAGATTTATGCTCCTTTTCATTCCCACTATCAGATTGCAGAGTGTCCAAAAAGAACAGAATGCCTTTGGCAACGTGTTCTTATAGTTTCATTTTAAATTTGTGGGACTCATAATCTCTGAACAAGTACACAGAATACCAAGAGTTTCAGACTCTGATTTTTGTTTCAAATATAAACTCCATGTTGATAATGATAGACCAAAGTTTGGGGTAAAAAAAAAAAAAAGATTAACATAAGTCATTTTGAACCTAAAAATAAAACTCTAATTGAATTAGGCCAAGTCAACTTTTAACGTGAGAAAGAAAACACAGGTTTGAATACCATAAACACACTAACCCAAAATTTTACAAAATTTTTAAGGTGCTAACAAAAACATAAAAATAACTGTCCATTTAGTATTTTGTATTTTTCTAATTTTAGTTTGGCCTAACAAAAGTATTTATAATGACATTTCAAATCAAATAGAAATACATATCCAAATGCTCCAGACTATAATTCAGCAACTTTAATGAAGTTGGAGTTCAGTCTAAAAGATGTTTGTTCTTTCATTAGGTAGCTGCAATTGCATGCAGAGGAGGGCAATTTCTTTTTCTTCAAGTTTTAACCTACCAAGGGCATTTAAATTCCACATTCGCTACTAATCAACACAACCAGATTTTCACTAACAGCACATTCATTCCTCCTATTTGGATCCTATTTGGACCCTTCATCCTTTGAGCCTATAACAGGACCCTATTCTTGAATTTTCTACAACTGGCCCCTTGTATTTGGAAATACTATAATCATTTGGGATGGGGGAAAGGTGGAAAGAAAAAGAACACAGCAGAAAAGGAGGAAGTGCTTCAGTCTACTTCAACATCAAAAGGCAAAGGATGAAAATTAATACCAATCAGTGTTTTCCTGTAGGAGTCAAATGATTCGACAGGATTTTAAGAACACTCCCAAAGACCTAATTGAACAGGAAAACTCACACTTGCTGCCAAAAAGTCAGCAAAATGGTTGTTCAAACCCACAACCAGCTCCCAAGTGATAATAACAGGAATTGTTTTATAGCATGCACTGCACTCCCCGATCAAACCTCTTTTTTCCATTTGAGCTCCATGTAAGTTTTTCTTTCAGTTACAGAGGAATGAGGTTAAATTCGTTCCCTTTCGGGGCGCCTGGGTGGCTCAGTCGGTTAAGCATCCGACTTCAGCTCAGGTCATGATCTCACAGTTGGTGGGTTCGAGTCTCGTGTCAGACTCTGTGCTGACATCAGAGCCTGGAGCCTGCTTCAGGTTCTGTGTCTCCCTCACTCTCTGCCCCTCTGCCTCTCTCTGTGTCTGTCTCTCTCTCAAAAATAAAGACTGTAAAAAAATTTAAAATTCATTCCTTGTCTACTTTTTCTTCTTTCACCTGAGCTTTGTCCCAGAGAAACAGCTGTGGGGTCAGGGGAGAACAGATTCCAAGAGCTGGAGCATCCTCTGTTTAGAGGCCAACAGAGAGAGAGCCCTTTGGTGGTTAAACTTGCGATATGGGCTCTGGAGTCCCAGGAAATCCCTGCTGCTGGGCAGAACCAAACAAAGGAGGTAACTTGAACAACCCCAGAGGGAACCTGCAGGCTCCACTTCCGTCCCACTCCATGTAACGTCCCCTGTGGATGCCACACAGTGGTCAGTCACAGGAGGTCAGACACAGGAAGCTGGGAATCAGAATGACTCCGATGCTGGCCTCACCAGCCAGGACGCAGGCAACACGAAGAGGCCAGGTTCGCCTTCTGTATTGCCTCCTCTTCCAAGGGCCAACTCCTCTCCCTCTGTGCCCATGTTTCGTGGTTCAATAATTTCATCCCTCCAAGATGCTGACCTAAGAAGAACGTCCTTTTCTCAGAGACTTCACCTTTTGAAGGGAAACTCTGTGAGGTCCCAACTAACTTTATTATCTGAATCTCTTAATGAGTCTAAAGCCAGCTGTGTCACCTTGAGCAAGGCAGCCTCTTTGGGTCTATATGTGGAAGATTTAGGTCTAAAGGAACTTTAAGAATCCTTCTAGCTTCGGGGTGCCTGGGTGGCTCAGTCAGTTAAATGTCTGACTCTTTTTTTTTTAAGTTTACTTATTTATTGGGGGGGGGGGGGGTGAGAGAGAGAGGGAGAGAGAATCCAAAGCAAGACTCTGCACTATCAGCACAGAACCCAATGTGGGGCTTGAACCCACGAACTGTGAGATCATGACCTGAGCCAAAACCAAGAGTCCAACGCCCAACCAACTAAGCCACCCAGGTGCCCCCAGTTAAGCATCTGACTCTTGATTTTGGCTCAGGTCATGATCCCACCTTCCCTGAGATCAAGCCCCACATCAAGCTCTGTGCACTAGACAGCACAGAGCCTGCTTGGGATTCTCTCCCCCCTCCCCCACCCCGCTCCTCCTCTGCTTGTGCTCACTCTCTCTCTCTCAAAATAAATAAATAAATAAATTTTTAAAAAGAATCCTTTTAGCTTCAAATTTCTCTGTTTTTTAATAGTGAGGTATCGGTTGTTGGGGCCAGATGAGGGGGAAGGCAGTTTTCCACCAGGGACCTGACTGACTTCTTCTAAGTCTGGAGGGCTGGCCACGGCTGTATAAATTCACCTGGTGACACTGGTTCCGAAAACAGGAAACAGAATAGGGCTGAGAGGAGATGAAGGAGGAGACTCAGGATTCTGCATATTATTTACAGATTTTACCACAGAATGAACATAAGCAATTTGTCAGAAGCTCTCAATAATGTAATGATAGCCGATCATACTTTGGTTGCCAAACTGAGGGTTTCACTTCTGCCAGTATTAAAATAAACTAAGTAAAAACATTAAATGCACAAAGAACGGGGCACCTGGGTGGCTCAGTCGGTTGAGCGTCAGACTTTGGCTCAAGTCATGATCTCGCAGTTTGTGAGTTCAAGCCCCATGTCGGGCTCTGTGCTGACATCTCATCTCCAGCCCTCTTCACGTTGGTTTCCTCCCATTTGGGAGGTCTTACAGGCAAACAGTGTTCACGTTTTCATTTCAATAGATTTTTTTTTAACAATTTATATTTTATTTAGTTCTGTGGGTTTTTCCATTTTTTTTTCTTCAGGTGAAAACATATCCACCAGATGACTTCTAATTAAGTTACTATTTTTATAAAGAGTGAAACCCTAAAGTTCAAGAAGGAAAAAAAATACGTACAGCAATGTTTTAATACTAGCTCATACCCCTTCACCAAATTGTGATTCACCAAATCATTTCATCTCTCTGGAGTCAGAGACCAGAAAGAAGCAAGCCATCTATGAAGGCTCACACAGCTCTATGTCATCATAAATTTAACCACTGCAGCACTGCCTAACATTGTTTAAAAATCAACATAAATACATCTGAGGTTTGCCTCCTACCCAGAAGAATTCCCAGATCCAAGCATGGCTTTAATCATGATTTTTTTTTCATTCCACACTTGCTGTGTAAAATATTATGTCTTTCTAAGACAATGAGCTTCCGTCCTCCTCAGTCGGTGTCTCTGTACAACTAGAAAGTCTGAGATATTCAAGGCACTAAACTCCTCCACCAGTGCAATGAGAGAAAAAGTGTCTCTCCTACTCCCCCTTTTCTCTTTAACATCTGACTCCATGACCAGCTTCTTCTATTTAGGGTTGGATCTAGGAGTAGAAATGAAATCTCCATATAATGGACAAGGTCTGAAATCGGATCATCTTTTATATGATTTTTTTTCTTATTTCTTCTTCTGATAGCACTTGTCTCTCTGCAGTTATTTGTTGTAAAACGGAACAATTCAAAGAATGGCGTTATCGTCAGTTACTAATTAATCCACTAAGAAACTTAAAAGCATTCCCTTCTGGGAAAAGGGGGTCCTAAATAGTCGACAAGAGTCCTTTATCTTCAAAAGTACAGAGGCTAAATCATTGTCAATCTCCAGTAGAGCTGCCATACTTTTTAAGGACTCCATAAAGGCTTCCCATGGAAGGCTGCCCAAAGGGGAAGTCCAGTCACAGAGAAAAGTTGAGCTTGATGAATTCCAAATTGGCCGTTTCAGTCTTTAAGAGGAACTGTCATCAAATACGGGCCACAAAGGGGAGCCTCTCATGTGTTGCAGTCAATTATGCAAATATTATAGACAAGTAGCCAAAAAATTATTATTTTCTTTTGCCTTCATTTCTCTGCATGTTATTTATATCCTCTGAACAAGGACACACAATTTCTCACCAGGTTTTGGAACTAAAGTCTAGCTGACCACAGTTTTAAATGTTTATCCCATTGTACAGCATTTATGAACAGACAAGCCTAAGGGTGCCACACAGGAGCTTTGTTTCTATAGGCAAAGGATGTCCCATCAAAAGTAACTTCTTTGAGAACCAGAGGGGATTTTATTTTAACCCTGGGTCATGAAAGTCCAGTCTTCAGTCATTCAGATAAATCATGTTCAATACAAATATGAAGTAATAATAAGTGACCTTAAATCCATCAGCTAATCCCATAACTGAAAAAAGAAACCTCCAATGTTTTCACTAGTGGAACCCTAAACAGGATTGACACATAGTAACAAAACAACCAAAATAGTAAGAAAAAAATTAAGCTCAAGAAACCTACTTTTTAATGATTCTCTGTCCAAAAATAATAACAATTAAAAAATGGCTATAAGGCATAATACACTAGCATAATATACTTATACTGTATATAAAACAAGGCAAAATTAATTTTGAAATATCTCTGAAACATACCATTTAATCTGTTCTTAAATGTATCAGAGTAAAAAAAATTATAAGACTAATTATGGAAGGTTTTTTTTTTAAATTTTATTTATTTATTTTAAGAGAGAGAGAGAGAGAGAGAGAGAGAGAGACAGCACAAGTGGGGGAGGGGCAGAGAGAGAGAGAGAGACAGAGAATCCCAAGCAGGTTCCACACTGCCTCAATTTCTTCAATGTATGGATCATTTGAGGAATCTGTCATAATCTCTATCAGATAAAGAGTGGAGGGTAAAAAAAACACAAAAGACCTTTTTGAAGTATGTCATCACTAGGAAACTCCACTTCAGTGAAGTGGCTAAATAGTAATAATATTTATAGTAAAGGTGGGATAACTTTTCTAATGTTAAGGTAATTTTATGACATAGTGTATCTGTGAAATCTATTTGTTGACAAAAGGAAAAGACTAGAGATAAAATTCTATAATCTCTCCATGCAGTGCCTACCAAAGAACAAGTATGAGAAGAGTTCTACAGAAAAACAAGCCAAAAAAAAAAAAAAGGAAGAAAGAAAGAGAAAGAAAGAAAGAAAAGCAAGGAAAAATCAAAACAATAACCAAACACACACACACACACACACACACACACACACACACACACACCCTCCCCAGAATCTAGTGTGGGAGAATGGATATGATTAACTCTATTGATAACTTGAAAATGCTGAGAGACTGTAACATGAGTACAATGTGGTCAGCCTTCTAAGGGCCAAAATAAATAACATAGTGCTCATTTTCAACACTTGCGAAGCTGTTGCTTTCCTGTGTGTACTACAGAGCCAGATAGGTCCGTTGGTTTTCCTTCAGCAGCTTTCCTATTGGCATCTAAAGACCCGTCTAATTAACATTATTTTCTCCCTGTGCCCAACTAAATCCTTCTCCACTAAACTGGCTCTTCATTCAAGTTATACGTTTCTTCTGTGCCCTTCCGTGGCAGTCACTGTGTCATTTCACTTTCTTTGTGCTCACTGGACATAAGAGGAATGCTTAGGGACTAACTATGGTGCATTCTAACCGTTCAGATCCAAGATAGCTTTAAAAAAAAATCTATGATTATGTTGTTACCAATTCAACAAGGAGTTGAGTATCTACCACCAGCCTCCACTGTTCTACGTCACATAAAGAAAATGATGTTTTTAAAAATTAGATAGTGTTTTCTGGGGCACCTGGATGGGTCAGTCAGTTAAGCATCCAACTCTTGATTTCGGTTCAGGTCAGGTCACGATCTCATGGTTCATGAGATAGAGCCCGGCGTTGGGCTCTGCGCTGATATCATGGAGCCTACTGGGGACTCTCTCTCTCTCTCTGCCCCTCCCCTGCTGGCATGTGCTCTCTCTCTCTCTCTCTCTCAAATAAAGAAACTTTA
The DNA here is from genome assembly GCF_027475565.1 of Acinonyx jubatus. Taxonomy (NCBI): domain Eukaryota; kingdom Metazoa; phylum Chordata; class Mammalia; order Carnivora; family Felidae; genus Acinonyx; species Acinonyx jubatus. The sequence goes on along the minus strand of NC_069385.1, from coordinate 13,020,695 downwards.
AAAATATTAAATAAATAAAATAAAAAGTAGATGTTTTCTAAAAGATATATAACCCATCCCCCAAAATGTCACAGCAGTAGACAAGATCACCACACTAGCCATGTGTTAGGCACTTGGGGGAACAGTATAATAATTCAACCTCCGGGCTGAGTTGTGTCACAGAGATGGAACTCAGATTTCAGTGAAATCAGAAATAGGCAGACATGTCAGCAGGAGAAAAGTTTAATGCCAGTTCTTGTATGGGTTGTGTGAGCTACAGCCAAATTGGCTTACATCTGTCCTGAAAGAAAAAAAAACCCTAGAAAATAAAAAGGGAAAAAGAATGAACAGAAAAAAAGTGATAATGAATAAATAAATCAGAGACACAAAGCTTGACTTAATAATGGAATTCCACTTTTCATAGAAAAATGATACTTGATGCTTTATGAGTTATTAGTTCCTTGGGAAAGAGTTAGGATTATTGGAAATATCTTCAATGCAATCTTACAAAAGAACAAAGCTAGAGGCATCAGGCTCCCTGATCTCAAACTATACCCCTATAGTCATCAAAACAGTATGGTATTGGCATTAAAACAAATACATCGACAGGGCACCTGGGTGGTTCAGTCGGTTAAGTGTCGGATTTTGGCTAAGGTCATGATCTCACAGTTTGTGGGTTCAAGCATCGCAAGGGGCTCTGTGCTGACAGCTCAGAGCCTGGAGCCTACTTCAGATTCTATGTCTCCCTCTTTTTCTGTCCCCCCCCCCCCCCACTCACACTCTGTCTCTCTCTCTCTCTCAAAAATAAACATTAATAAAAAATTTTTTAATAAAAAAATAAAATAAAAACAAATGCATCGATCAGTGAAACAGAATAAAGAGCCCAGAAAATAAACCCATGCAATAGGTCAATTATGACAAAGGAGTCAAGAATACACAGTGAGGAAGACATCAATAAATGATGTTGGGAAAACTGGACAGCAGCATGCAAAAGAATGAAGCTAGACCACTATCTTACACCACACACAAAAATTAATTCCAAATGGATTAAATACTTGAATGCAAGACCTGAAATCACAAAACTAGAAAAAAACATTGGCAGTAAGCTCGTTGGTACTGGGCTTGACAATGATTTTTTTGGATCTGACGTCAAAAGCAAAGGCAACAAAAGCAATATAAATAAGTGGGACTACATCAAACTAAAAATCTTCTGCACAGCAAAGGAAACCATCAGCAAAATGAAAAGGCAACCTACTGAATGGGAGAAAATCTTTTCACATCATGTATCTGATAAAGGGCTAATATCCAAAATACATAAAGAACTCCTATGACTTAACAGCAAAAAGGAAACAATCCAATTTAAAAATGAGCAGAAGAGCTAAATAGGCATATTTCCAAAGAAAGCATACAGATGGCCAATAGGTACAGGAAAAGATGCTCACATCACTAACCATCAGGGAAATTCAAATCAAAACCACAATGAAATATCTCCTCACACCTGTTAGAAAGGCTATTATCAAAAAGACAAGAAATAATAAGTATTAGCAAGGATGTAGAGAATAGGGAATCTTTGTGCACTGTTGGTAGGAATGTAAACTGGTGCAGCCACTATGGAAAACTCTATGGAGGTTCCTCAAAAAATTAAAAATAAGGGCTCCTGGGTGGCTTAGTCAGTTAGTCGTCCAACTTCGACTCAGGTCATGATCTCACAGTCCGTGAGTTTGAGCCCCGCATCAGGCTCTATGCTGACAGCCCAGAGCCTGAAGCCTGCTTCGGATTCTGTGTCTCCCTCTGTTTCTGCCCTTACCCCACTCACACTCTGTGTCTCTCTCAAAAATAAATAAACATTGAAAAAAATTTTTGAACTAAAAATAGAACTACCATATCATCCAGCAATTCTACTTCTGGGCATTTGTCTAAAAAACATGCAAACACTAATTCAAAAGGATACATGCACCCTCATTTTCATTGCAGCATCACTTATAATAGACAAGATATACAACCTAAGTGTCCACCAACGGATGAACGAAGAAAATGTCACACACACACACACACACACACACACACACACACACACACACACACAGGAATATTATTCAGCCATTAAAAAGAATGAAATCTTGCCATCTGCAGGAATATGAATGGACCTTGAGGGCATTATGCTAAGTGAAATAAACATAAGTTAAAGAGGAGCACTTGGGTGGCTCAGTTGGTTAAGTGGCTGACTCAGTTGTGGCCCTGGTCATGATCTCACAATTTGTGAGTTCGAGCCCTGCATCGGGCTCTGCACTGACAGTGCAGAGCCTGCTTGGGATTCTGTCTCTCTCTCTCTCTCTCTCTCTCTGCCCCTTCCCTGCTTGCACTCTAGCTCTCTCAAATTAAATAAACTTAAAAAAAAATAAGTCAAAGAGAGAAAAACAAATACTATGTGATCTCACTTACATGTGGAATTAAAAAAACAAGTTCATAAATACAAAGAACAGACTGGTGATTGCCAGAGGTAGGGGTGAGGGGTGCATGAAAGAGGAGAGGGAGGTCAAAAGATACACAAAAGGTACAAATTTCCAGTTATAAAATAAATAAGTTCTGGGAATATAATGTGCAGCATGGTGACCATAGTTAATAATACCATATTGTATATTTGAAAGTTGCTAAGAGAGTAAATTAAAAGTTCTCATCACAAAAAAACGTTTTGTAATTATGTATGATGACAGATGTTCACTAGACACCATGATGATAATTTTGCAATATATACAAATACTGAATCATTATTTTGTATACCTGAAGCTAATATAATGTCAATTATACCTCCATTAAAAAAAAAAGAGGGGCGTCTGGGGGTGGCTCAGTTGGTTAAGCATCTGACTCTTGATCTCAGCTCAAGTCTTGATCTCACAGTTGTGAGTTCAAGCCCCATGTTGGGCTCTGTGCTGGGCATGAAGCCTACTCAAAAGGAAAAGAAAAGAGAAAAAAAAGAAAAAAGGAAAAGAAACATTGAATGATCTTATGTTAGAAGTATCAGGGAGGAGATTGAGGGACATATTTGTGACCAGAGTGATGACTTGGATGGACCAGTCAAGCAACAATCATATTTCTCCCTTGATCAATTATTTTGGAAATTTAAATAAGCCTAGTACAAATAGTTCTCAAATAATCATAATATTGGTGACAGGGCATGAAAATCATGGTCAAAATAAAGCAAGATGATAAAATGCAGCATCACATGTAATCAGAACTTTTTGCCTCCTAATCTCCCTTCCTCACCCCATGAGTGCTGCCATTCTCTCTTCTGAGGGTCCACATCCCCCACAGCATTGTGCCAGGCCCTGTGTTGGCCTGGGCATACAGCAGCCAACTAAACAGATTAAAAAAAAAAAACAACCCATCTTCTTGGAGTTTGCTCTTTAATGTGTAGGACACAAAAAATAAATGAAATACACAAGGGAAAAATACATATGTATGACAATTCAATATTAGTATCTTTTAATGGAATTTTTTAATGATGGGGAAAGTCTTTGATATTGACCTACGTATTTACCCTTTCCTCAGAATTCTCCTTCCTAACAAGCCAGGGAACTGGATCATGTCCCAACTCTTTTCAGTCATGGATTAAGGGCTGCTGCCAGGGGAGTGTTATTTCTCAGTACAGAGCAGGCTACTTGAGCCAGAGAAAACCTTCAGGCAAAGGGATGTAGATGCTGGTAGTAGGTCATGGGTCCAGCTTGCTCTGAAATGGTAAGGCTGAGAGAAAAGGGTGGAGCAGAGTTTGCTATAGTTTATATGTGCTACATTATAGGATACATTACTAACAGGCACACTACCAGCTGGGCCCCTAGGGCTCTCCTCTGGCTGTGGGCCTCCCTATAGAGGAAGGTGTCCATGGAGCTAAGAGGACATGGCCATCTGGAGCCCATGGAACCCCCTCTAGACCATGCTCCATGGAATCCCAGAATTCCTGTCTGGTAAGGGTAGAATTGTGTCCCCTAACTAAAAATGCACTGGAGTCCTAACCCCCAGTACCTCAGAATATGACCTTAGAGACGAAGTCTTTATATAGATAAACAAATTGAAATGATATCATTAGAGTGGGCCCTACTCCAATATGACCAGTATCCTTATAAAAAGGAAAATCTGGACAGAGGCAGACACAGGTAGAAGGAAGATGATGTGAAGAGATATAAGGAGGAGATGAACATCTATAAGCCAAAAGGAGAGGCCTCATAGTCCTCAGAAGGAACGACCCCATAGAGATCTTGATTTGGACTTCTAGCCGCCAGAACTATGAGGCAGTAAATTTGTGCTGTTTAAGCCACACTGTTGTGGTACTTTGTTATGGCAGTCCTTAGTATAGGAAACAAATACACCGCCCACACAGCCCCAAGTCTGTGGTCAGTGCCTGTGCAGGGCTCTCAAGTCCATCCACCCACGTGTGAACAGGCCACCAGCGTGCCCTCCCTAGTTCTAAGGGGTAGCAATTTGAAGGGTAGGTGTAGACGAAGCTTGGGTACTCACATGCTTGCATGAAAGGCCTTCAAGTATGAGATGGGGCTAGGAGTGAGAGAGAAGTGGGTTAAGTCAGGGGCCATGGCAAACTCTCCAAGACCACACTGTGCCACAATGGAATTCTGAGGAGTCAAGGACTTCTATATTCAAATCTGGTCTCCAAATGATATTTTGGTGTTGGAGAGGTATTTAACCTTTAAAATAAAACAGCTACCGGAAACCACTCTAAACAAATGTGAAGGATAGTGAGTTTCTGTAAGAAAAAAACAATGAAACCGCCCAAGAAATAGAATTTTGCCAGCTCCCCCAGATGCCCCTTCTTTGTGCCATACCCTAATCATAGCTACCCGCCTTCCAAAAGTAAGCACTATCTTGGGGCGCCTGGGTGGCGCAGTCGGTTAAGCGTCCGACTTCAGCCAGGTCACGATCTCGCGGTCTGTGAGTTCGAGCCCCGCGTCAGGCTCTGGGCTGATGGCTCAGAGCCTGGAGCCTGTTTCCGATTCTGTGTCTCCCTCTCCCTCTGCCCCTCCCCTGTTCATGCTCTGTCTCTCTCTGTCCCAAAAATAAACGTTGAAAAAAAAATTAATAAAAAAAAAACAAAAGTAAGCACTATCTTGACTTGTAGAATAATCATTTCCTTCATTGGCTTTATCACCCAAGCATTCATCCCTAGATACTATAGTTTGGTCTTGTCCATTTTTTTTTAACCTGGTAAATCTTTTAATCTACAAACTACTTTTCTCTGCTTTCTATTTCTTTTCCTTACAATGTGTCTGTTCAACATTCCAGCTCATCTGACATGGAGTTTCCCACAGTCTCAATGGTGGTGATTGCATTTTCATGGTACAGTTTAACACATTCCTCTGTCCTCTGCATTTTCTACAAATCAGATCCAGAAACTTTATTAAACTCAGATTTAGATGTGATATTTTTGGAAATTCTAGTAAGTGTTGTGTTTTTTCATTAGAAGGACTATCTGGTTTTCATTCTTTACGTCAGCAGCTACTGATGCTCTATGCCTAGATTTATTCAATAATTGGAATTATAAAATAGGGATGCTTCAGTGTTGCCATTTTTATTTATTAAATGAATTAATTATATAAGATGATTCTTCCTCTCTCCTACTATTCAGTTACTTAGTGGTATAGTTTATATGGGTAAGGCAGATAAAAGCTTGATTTTTTTTCTCCCTTAAGCCGTTTTCAAAATAGTAAATTGCTGTTTTGTTTTGGCCAATTTTAAGAGGAGACTGATTTATTTATTTTTATTATACCCATTTTCAAAATCATAGATTTAAATATATTTGATAGTTTTGAATACTTTGCAATTCTTATCTTCGTTGATGCTCAAATTTTTCCATCTCTGGTCAGTGAGAACTTCAAATCAGCTCAGTGAGTCATTTTGACATGATGTCCATGTCCTTAAATCCTCAAAGCAATTCTATGTTGTAGATAGTATTGATTACCCCTATTTTACAAGTGTATTTAGTGTAGTTAAATAATCTGCCCAAGGCCACTTGGTAAATGATGGAGTTGGAATGCAAATCCAGGTAATCTGTTTACAAAGCTTGACCTCTTAATCACCATGATAGCTCGCCATTAAGAAAAATATGGCTAACTCTAACTTTACCATTTTTAACCATGTCAGGTAATATTCTATCATATAGTTTTCTATAATTAATTTTTAGGTGAAATTGTTGCAGACTACAATGCAGCCAGGCAATGAGCATAGAATTGCCATTGGCCATTGTCACTGTTAGATGACGTTTTACTGATGGTCACGGTTCGGTATTGACGAAGCACAGAGGCAAAGCAGTGTGGTGGTGGGCTCAGCATTATCATGTAGGTTACAGTTAAACAACAGCAATTCCTCAGATATTCCTGTAGCACTGTTAGATTTCAGCCATTTCTTTCAAAGGGGCCTAAATTCTAAACTGGACTCAAATTACAATTCTGTTCTCCATCTTGATTGTGATCTATAACTTTAGGTCAATAGACAAAAGCAGAAACCATAATAGAAACATACAGATTAAATGGAATCCATTATGGGTTGAATTGTATCCCCCCAAAAGATATGCTGAAGTCCTAACACCCACCTCCGCCCTACTACTTGTGAATGTGATCTTATTTGGGAATAGGGTCTCTATAGATGAAATCAAGTTAAGATGAGGTCATTAGGTTGGGTCCTAATCCAGTATGACTGGTGTCCTCATGAGACAAGAAGAGACACAGAAGCTGAAATGCATACGGGGAAGAAAACCTTGTGACAACAGAGGCAGACACTGGAGTACTGGATGCATCTAGAAGCTAAGGAACTACAAGGTCTGCAGGCAAACATCAGTGTTTAAGAGGCAGGGAAGGATTCTCCCCTATGGGTTTCAGAGACAGTATGGCCCTGCAGACACTTTGATTTCAGACTTCCAGGCTAAGATCAAAGTAAGTCAATAAATTTCTGTTTTAAGCTACCCAGTACTCGGTACTTTTTTTATGGCAGCCCTACGAAACTAATATCCGATCTTTCATGGGTCATCATTTTCCCTATGAGGAAATCGAAAGCCAGTGAAATAAAAAGATCTGTCAAAGATACCACAGCGCAACCAAGACTAGAAAGCAGATCTTTGGACTCTTTTTCTAGTCTTCCACAAATATTCTGCTTCTCAATTCAAGAATAAGAATTCATTCATTCACTCATACCCCCAAATACTTATTAAGTATCTACCAAATGACAGTCATTAACACAGACAAGAACATACATTTGGTCCGGAAAAAGTTTTGTTCCTCATGATGCTTAGAATGTGGTGCGGAAGACATATAATGATGAATAATAATGATGATAAAACAGTTTCACAAGAATATGTACTAAAAATAATAATTTAATATTCCAGTAAAGGGAACTATACAATAAAGAATGAAAACAAAAAGTTACAATAATAAAATATTTTCACACACACAAAAAATAAATTAAGTCCGAAATTCTTCCACTCGTTTCGCTAAGAAATCAAAAGTTAGACACAGTGTAATAAATTTATAAAGACTAGACCAGCAGAGAGTGCTTTCCCCCACCCCCAAGAGGACACTGGGTAAAGTCTGGAGACATTGGTGACTGCCATGACAAAGCAGGTGCTGCTGGCACCTAGCAGGCTGGGACAGGCATGCTGCTAAACATCCATCAGTGCACAGGACAGCCCCAACAACAGAATCACGCACTCGAACTGTCAAGAGTGTCCATGCTGAGAAACTGACCTAGTCTAAAATAGAGGCTATTTTCTTAGCTATGCTCAAGTTTATCACCAATTCCTGATTAAAAAGGACCTGAAGATGAGTATCTGAATCCACTGTAAATCCATCACACTTTATTTATGATAAGGTTATAGAAAAATGCACGTATTTCTCATTTCATACCCAATAAATCCTTCTGTCTTCCTAATAATGTCGTAGCTATTATTTTATACGGATATCTGGTCTTGGTGAATTCATGGGAATTGCTGTCAAGACTCTGGCAAAATCTGGGGCACCTGGGTGACTCAGTCAGTTAAGTGTCCAACTTCGGCTCAGGTCATGATCTCACAGTTCGTGGGTTCAAGCCCCGTATTGGGCTCTGTGCTGACAGCTGGGAGCCTGGAGCCTGCTTCGGATTCTGTGTCTTCTGTGTCTCTCTCTCTGCCCCTCCCCCACTCATGCCCCCCCCCCCTCAAAAATAAATAAACATTAAAGAAAAATTTTTAAAGATTCTGGCAAAATCTAATAAACAGCACCCTTTATAGGATGCTCTCTCAATCAGAGTCATCTCTGATAGAGTACACTATGTATTTCATAGGCATCAGAGAATATTTCTATGTTCGCCATTGTTCACCAAGCTAAGTGATTTGCTTCTTACATAAACCTATACATTATAGACATAGGAGACTTTAGATTCATTAGACACCAAGAATCAGCAGTTGCAGCTCAGACAGACACTTGTGAAGTGACCATCAAGGATCAAACCCCAATGACAGGATGAAAAGCATGCAGGAAATAATCATATGGATATTAAGTTAAGTAGGAAATGAGTAATGCATTCAGTACAGAAACACACATAGAGTCAAAACCAGAGGAATTGGAACTTACAAATTTATCCTAGCTGAGCAGAATAATCAAGAAATTAAAAGGTTACTAAAAATAGATGATTCCAAATCCAATACAGGAATGACAGGGCAGAATGAGGCACATTCCAAAATAAAATGGACAAGAGGCCAATTCAGACTGGCTGGTCTAGAACTAGGGATTGTAGCGGTCAACGAACCATGGACCTATCATGTGCCAGGCCCAAGTTAAGGTTGCCAAAGACAGGTGTGATGCATAGAAGTGTGATTGTGGAAGCCTAGTACAAACGATTTTAAGCAGAAAGACAAGATGCAGTCAAAACTCCTAGAATAGACTTTTCAAGGACCCCTCAATGAGGAGATCATGATTGTAACTGCATTACCATTTTCATCTAATGAAGTTTCAGAATCAGGTAAAAGGAAAATTAAGGAAAGATTGACTTTCAAAATAAGCCTTTGATTTATAAAGTGATGATAATTATGATTAGCAATAATAATAAGTAAAACATATGCTTCTACGGGAACAAGAGATTTTCTCATTTAGCACTCACACTAATCTTACGAGGTAGGAACTATCGATAACTGCAATTTACAGGTTAAAAAAATAGGTATTAAACAGGTCAAGTAATTAGGCTAAGGTTATGTAGGTAATAAGTAGCAGACGAAGGCTCTAACCTAAATCTTTCTGAATCTAAAGATTTTGTGGTTTTTTTATTTTTGTCATTAACTACATATTTTGAGAAACCAATACATACACCTGTAAAAAACAACTCATGAGCTATGTAAGTGTTGGTAGCTGTCCTTTTCCCCAATCCTCCCTTCAGAGAGAACCACTATTTTTAGTTCTTTATATATTCTTCTAGAAAGGTCAAAAAGCAACTCTTGCTCACTCTTTTTATCTCTAATACAAATGGTAGCACTAAGCACACAATACTCTCCACCTCGTAAAGCTATTTTTTTAACCACAAGATTATATTGTTTCTTTCCAAATGTTGAGCTCTTCTAATGATAGGTAAACGAATGAATTTACTACCCTCTCCCCGCCAAAATCACACATATATAACATTGTCAAGAAACGACAATCTACAAGTACACCTTCAGATAACCAACATTTTGGAGTGGTTTAAGTATGACCATGATTGTTAGCAATGATCTCTTTGGTTCCTTAAACCTTATCGTGATGATTTAGTATAGTGATTATCCAAGTGTGGCTTGGGGACCCATTATGGTCCCTAAGACCTTCTCAGGCACTCTACAAGGTCAAAATTATGTTTGTAATAAAACTGAGATGTTATTTGTCTTTGTTTTTCAGTGAAATTTTCCAGAGGCTGCATGAAGTGTAATATTGCAACAGACTGAATGCAGCACTAGATACAAGAACTAAGCTGTCTTCTATTAAGCCAGATGTTGAAGGTATTTGCAAAAACGTAAAACAATGCCATTCTTCTCATAAATTCTTTTTTGTTTAAGGTAGTTCTTTTTCATTAAAAAATGTTATGTCACTTAACATTATTGCTGTTATTTTTAATGCATCATAAATAAATATTTCACAAGTTTCTTGGTTTTAATTTCTATTTTGGTAAATATTGGTAGATATACCTCACATAAACCCACATAAGAATTTTCTGGGTTTTCTGATAATTTTTAAGAGTAAAAGAAATCCTAAGACCAAAAAGTTCCAAGAACCACTGACTTGGTACTTTAGAGACCTGCTTGCTTACTACATTGTAAGTAACATATAAACCCAACTCTACTTATAGAAAAATGATCTGAACATGGAAGTCACAAGGCAAGAGTAGGAAGAGAAAACTACCGTAAGAAAAACAACTGTTCCCTAACTGCTAAGAGTGGCCCAAGAATATTGTGCCACCCAAAAATAGATTTTTTAATGCCACTTAAAAACTAAATGAACTTTTTTTCTTCTTATTTTAAAATGAGAAAGGAACAGGATTAGCAGGGAAGCAGCTCAATACTTAATGATCTACGGTAAAATATTTTATAGGTGACACAGAGATAATTTTATAGGTGACACAGAGATAAAACAATAGAACCCAGCTATTCCAAGGAAAGAAAGCCTCCTAATATTTCTCATAGAAGCAACATTTCAATGCCAGATGTCAGCACAGCGGAAGGATTTTTTCAGTCCCTTCAAATTCATTATAAACAGAGTCTGATAATATGATTAGAATGAAAACTATAGGAGACAATTTCCAAAACTAGGATGGATTCTTTTTACAGGTTTTCAAAACTGCAGCTATTAATTCTGGCTGAGATGAAGGAGTACACCCTCAAAAGGCCCGACTGCTGAACCACTGTGCGTACAGGTCCTGACTGACTGCACGCAGAGATAAACGAAGCCAGCACCACAAAATGGGAGGGACACAAGTTTGTCCCTCTAGGGCTTCCTTCTCTGCTCCTTCACCTTCACAGTCTTCCTCCCCATTTTCCTTCCCTTTCTACCCAGAGTTCACTTCCCCATCTCCCAGGGCTCTTGGCTTTCTTGACCCGAGTCTGGCTTCTGCCTTGACCACCAGGTAGCTGTGGGACATCGCCTTCCTGAGCCCAAATTTACTCATTTAAAATTGAGTATAATTAAAATGTGCTGGGAGCACCTGGGTGGCTCAGTCGGTTGAGCATCTGACTTCAGCTCAGGTCATGATCTTGCAGTTCCTGGTTCGAGCTCCACACTGGGCTCTGTGCTGACAGCTCAGAGCCTGGAGCCTGCTTTAGATTCTGTTTCCCTCTCTCTCTGCCTCTCCCCCACTCATGCTCTGTCTCTCAAAAACAAAGCGATAAAAAAAAATTTTTTTTAAATAAAATGTGCTGGGAGGGTGGAACTTCAATGTTCTCACCAGGGGGGTAAAGGACATATATATGAAGGGAGGGAGGTGTTAATTCACTAATGAAGGAATCCTTGCACCATGTACACACATATCAAATTACCATGATGGGCAGTTTGAATACAACTTTATATGTCGATTATACCTCAGTAAAGCTGAAAATTTTTAAAAAGTATTTATCTAAAACTGGGGATGTTGATGGGGCACCTGGTGGCTCAGTCAGTTGAGCGTCAGACTCTTGCTTTTGGCTCAGATTGTGATCTCATGGTTTGTAGGATTGAGCCCCACATGCAGCTCTGTGTTGACAGCTCAGAGACTGCTTGGGATTCTCTCTCTCTCTGCTCCTCCCCCACCTGTGTGCACGCTCTCTCTCTCTCAAAATAAACATTTTTCAAAACTGGGGATGATGAATAATGCTTAACACACAGGGTTATTAGGATTAAATGAGAATGCTCTTCATAAATTGTACAGCTCCAAACAAAATTGGTATATTATTATTATTAACCCCCTAAGATCCCCATCATTGTAGAATATTCATACAAGGCATACTCCCGACTAGGTAGGGTGTTAGAGATGTCCCTGATTCCCTGTGTGGCATGAATGTGGGCCACAGAAAAGTTAACTGTGGGGGGCGCCTGGGTGGCACAGTCAGTTAAGCAACTGACTCTTGGTTTTGGCTCAGGTCATGATCTCACAATTTAATGAGATCAAGCCCCACCAGGCTCTGTTCTGACAGCAAGGAGCCTACTTGGGATTGTCCCTCTCCTCCTCTCTGCCCCTCTCCCATTCGTGTGTGTGAGTGTGTGTGTGTGTGTACGTGCGCGTGTGCAAGTGCACGCTCTGTCTCTCTCAAATAATTAAACATTAAAAAAAGAAAAGAAAAGAAGTTAGCTTTGGGTCAGCAGGTAGAAGTGGTGAGCCAGAGGATTAATATGTTGCTTGTGACAAACCTGTTCTCCTCTCCTTTCTTCTTAATACCTCTCCTTCAACACACCTGATCACAACTCAAGATTAAGGGGAACCAACTTTAAAAACTTTTTTTAATGTTTATTTATTTTTGAGACAGACAGAGACAGAATGGGTTAGGAGTAGAGAGAGAGGGAGACACAGAATCCGAAGCAGGATCCAGGCTCTGAGCCGTCAGCACAGAGCCCAACGTGGGGCTCGAACCCACGAGCTGCGAGATCATGACCTGTGCTGAAGTCGGACGCTCAACCGACCGAGCCACCCAGGTGCCCCAAGGGGAACCAATTTTTAATTTCAATGAATCCTCTTATTCATATATGACTGTTCCTCAGCTTTGGCCTCCCGTCCATTTTACAACATTGCATTGATTCTTACCCGCCCTCCTTTGGGATCCACAGCCCTCTAACTCATGCCTCTTCCCTTGGTTCTGAGGGTCAGAGCACCGTAGGGGAGGATGGAGGAAGCAGGGTGTGGGTCCAAGCACATAAGCAGGACTTTGGCTTGGGGACATAGGGGAATGCCATAGAAGGCAAAGGAATCCCAAATACTCTGTGAGTAAATGCAGTTAGATTTGGTAATGATGATGACAGAAAGGAATGATAGGCTTTACAGGGAACATTCTGGACTGATTACAAATACGCTGAAGCAAGAAATTAAAAGCCTATCTTTTTGTAAAAATATAATAATAATAATTAAAGCAATTTATGTAAAATGCTAAACATTTATGCTTAATTGCCATGCACCTCTGTGACAGTTGTTTATGTTACTAGATGTGTGAGCTCACTTTTATTGTTTTCTTTGACAATATAGCACCAGCTGCATCTGG